>NC_090938.1:761912158-762537158 GCF_040938575.1 Ambystoma mexicanum
GGAGAAAAATCGAAACCTTGGTTCACGGTCTTCCTGTGTGCCTTTTGGGCAAGGATTGATGTAGCAATACTGTGAGACTACTCAACCCTGATCTACATGGTGTTGGGTAACCCACCTTTTGGTATAGGTCTGTACTACAAAAGTTGTTAGTGTGACTGAGCAGCCGGCCTATCTCAAGAGGGGTAAATGTGAGCTGTAGCAATGACATTTGTAAACACAAGTAACACTTACACTAAAGGTTTGATTTATAAATATTTAACATCAGTTTTTAACTAAGCGTTATTTAAAAAGGGCAAGTTATGGAACACTGTAAATGTTTTTCCGAATCAAACAAGTTGGTGGATACTCTTTGGATATACCTCTTACACAATTCCTACACCCTGGGTGCCTTCGTTCACAAGGACCGTAATGGCATTTATGTATCACACTAGTTATACTTTTTAGATTCTGAGGTTGCAGAAAGGAAAGGTTTAAGGAAGGGAAAGGTTGAACAGGTACTCCAGAATGTGAGGACAACTAAATTTTCCAATGAAATCTAGACCAGCCTTTCCCAGCAGTAACAGTCTAAAACAAGTTACCACCTATGTGGGACAAACAATATCAGTCAATGGGCTAGAAGAGTCTGCAGGGAGCTAGTACAGCCAAAGTCAATTGGAACAGTCTATGGAGCAGAGGCACTTCTTAGATAAAACCTTGCTCAAAGTTAGTTTGTAGAAAAAATCACTTATAGGGTCACAAGCTGTTAAGCCTGTGGAAAGCAGAGTTGGAATCAACTTTAAAAGTAAGCCACTGCAAGTCTCAACTGAGAAAAGCACAGCTCAAAGACTAAGTCTAAACAGTACCTCTGGTTTGAAGAAGTGGTCCAGCTGGATTCTGTCCGGTTGCAGGGGTGCAGACCTTGGGTTCCTGAGCCTCCGACGTCTTCCCTCTTGTCCCCACGACTGGAAGGCTCCTGCGGCAGCAGTTTGGAGGTCGTCCGCAGCTACGGGCTCTTTTTGGTTCAGCGGCACATGAGTTTCAGCATTTAGTAAACAGCACCGTTGTGGATCTCGGATACTGGTTGGGCTTCCTTCACTCCTTGGGTCCTGCACTCTGGTGGGTGGACTCGAGCTCTATTTGTCCTGCTTCTGGAGGGTCCTTCAACTCTAGAGCTTCTAGCTGGATTTCAGACGTTGCACTAGACTATGGATTTCTTGACCCCTGGCACTCTGTTCTTGCAGCACCGAAGAAGTACAGCCAGTCGGGGAAGATGGTCCAGTGGAGTTTGTCTCGGGGTTAGTTGGTCCCACTAACCCAAGGGAAGAAGTAGTCTCTTCTGGAGCTTCTGTCGAATTGAAAAGAGTTTCAGCACAGCAGCTGGGATTCACCGGGCAAGTCAAAGCTCCAGGAGGATGCAGCAAGCTTCGTTCAGTTTCTTCAGGTGTTTCGCCAAGTGGTCAACTCTGCCTCTAGTCCGACAACCCTCGCCTTTTTAAGCAAGTTTCTCCCAATCATGCACAGCCTAGGCTGTCAATCACACAGCAGGGGGGCTGTCCTGAAAGGAAAGCCAGCCAATCGGGACTGGTTGCATTCAGGCATTCCTAGAGACAAAGGACAGGAGAGTTTGGGGACCCTCCCTCACAGCCTGTCCTTCCAGGCACACTGGAGGCGGTATTCAGGGCTGAAGCCTGCCAAAGGCAAAACTAACCAAGGACTCAAAGCTGCCTCAATGCACAGAGTAAAACCTGAGAGAGAGACCAAAAAAGTTTCCATTTTGACAAAATGGCCACCCATGGGTGCTATACTCCAGCGGAGGATTCAGCCTGTGGTAGAAAAGCACAATTGTAGGAAAATCACTGCCACCAGCCATTTAAAGTAGTGAGGGTAACATAACAAATGTTACATGAGTAGGTAGGATAAGGGGCTACTAATTAACCCCCCAGCACTCCCCTTAAGATGGGGTGTGCTGGACCTACAAAGAGATAAGGTAAGTAAAGTCAATTTCACTTTACTGTTCTTGGGAACAGTAGTTCACACAAGAAAAGGTATTAAAACCTTAGGAGAAATCTAAGAGGATTTCTTTCACTGCACTAAAGGTGCTGTCACCATACAAAAAGATGCCTTTGTAGTTTGTCAAACTCAATAAACAGGAAACGCATAATCCAAATCGGGTCAAAACAGAGGGAGAAAAAGGTCTCTCACTCAAGGGTTAAAATTAAAAAGTCCTAAAGTTTCAGCAAAAGAGCTGGGGGCCTATAAGGTTGAAGGGAATTGGCACACAAGTGAGAATTCTCCCCAACAGTGCCCTTCGCCTGTTGCACCAACTACTGCCAATTCTCTAGACTTTATTACACACATCACTGGCCTCTCATAAAGCAATTGCAGAGGCTAAGGAGGTTTTTACTCCAAACAAGTCTCAAATCTATAAATCAACTCTGAGTTTTTCAAACTGGTCCTCTCCCTGTTCTCCCCTCCCACCGAAGGAATTTCTGCCTCTCAATCTGAGTTTTTCCTTCTTTCTGAATAAAATGTCATCCTTGATTCTATTAAGGTCAGTCTTCCTCTTCTTGGAGTTTCCAACTATAGATGCCCCTGCTGGGTTGTGTCCCGCTTTTCTCTGAGGATATTGTTCTTGCCACTGGAAGAATGAAATCTGCCTCCCCAATGGATGCGGTCCCGTTATGGCTTATGGAGTTGATGGGTCGAATTGCCTCGCTGGTAGCTAGAGCTGTTAACGAGTCATATAAAACTGGCCTTTTCCCCTACTCAACCTAAGCATTCTTTGGTGTTCCCCCTACTGAAAAGTCTTCTCTTGATTCTGCGGTGCTGGCTAACTATCGTCCCATCTCTGTGCTACCGTCCTTAATTAAATTGCTTGAGTCACTTGTTTGCCCTTTGCGGTCCACTTTCCTGGAGAAATCTTTCACTTCACTCAATCTGGGTTAAGGCTGGGCCACGGTACAGATGGAGTCCTGGTCTCTGGTGGACGATCTCGCATGGACTGCATGAAGCTGGCCGTTAATCTGCTTGATGTGTCAGCCGCCTTTGATACCATCGGTCATGCAGTCCAGCTGAGACTCCTTGCAGGGGCTGGGCTCTCCATAGTAGCACTGGCCTGGTTCTTCTCATTCTTATGATCGGTTTCAGTCCCTGTCTTTACTTTTTCATTCCTCTCCTATTGCACTTTTGTGTGGGGTGGCTCAGGGCTCTGCCATCTCCCCTGTTCTGTTTGACATCCATGTGTGCAGCCTCTTATGAGGCTCCTCGTCTCCCAGGGCTTCACTTTGTATGCCTATGCTGTTGACCCCCAGATCCTGGTACGCCTGGATCTGTTGGTTCCTCCGACAGCTGTCCGGCTTAGCACATGCTTGATGGCTGTAGGTGAGTAGATGTCTTCAAATTGTCTGAAACTGAACAGGGAGAAGACGGAGATACTGGTGGTGGGTTCTTCAGCGGTTTCCGCACTCTACCCCCTTCTTTTGTTTGGCCCCTGTCACTAGGTTCTTGTCCTATCCCTATGCTGATTGGGGTCAAAATTGCTTCCTTGACCTCTATGGGCGCTCAGGTAAGCTGTCAGACGGGGCACCTTAAGGTGCTATGGAAAGTGTTACCTTTTCTGCCTCCACAGTACCGGATTGTAGTGGTCTCTTCCTTAGTATAGTCATCCCTCGACTACTGCAATGTGCTGCTGTTAGGTCTACCTGCCTACCAGATCCGTCGTCTTAAAGTCCTTCAAAATCTGGCAGGCAGTCACATCCTTGCCTGGTTTTTGTACCTTATATGGGACAAGGGCTGCTTAATTGCAGGGAAAGTTCCAGTTGTATGTACCTCATTGCCCTTTCCACTCTGCTTAAGCCATCTTGGAGGAAGTTGCCCGCTTTAGGTTGTTCCGCGTCGACTGTCTTGCTTTTGCGGTGGTGGGTGCTATCTTGTGGCACTACCTCCGTCCCTACAGAGAATGGAAGGCTATTTGGTTTTCAGGAGATCCTTGAAGACCTACCTGTTTCGGATTCCTCTAACTGGTAGTGCCATGATGCCCTTTGGTCCACCGTGCGCTCTATGAATGTGTCTAACATAGACCACCGAGTCTGCAAATCCACAAGCATTGTCTACTGCACTAAAGTCTCATAAGACTTAAAGAGCCAATCTTCCCTCTCAAACCCTATGGTCCTTCAGTTTTGCTCAGACCATCAAATGTGCCTCCAGAGGTCATTTTACAACACAGGATTGATACCGATTTTTGAGGGCCCAGAAAGGGTTTTCTAATTCCATCTTGCCTCCTGCACAGTCAGCTCATGCAACTTTTCCCTCGATCTGTGCCTGCCCCCTCTTCCAGACGCTCAACTCTCCACGAATCTTTTGTCTACCTTACAAACACTGGTGTCTACTGCAGACACAAATTCCCTACATTATTCCTCCATGATCAGCTGCCTGTAACACCCAGATGTTGTTGAGTCCTTCCAACAGCACCCCCGCTTAAGGATATGTCACTATCTCATAGGAGGGCCAACCACTCCATCTTGGGGGTGGTTGACCTCGCTGTTAGAGAAATTTTTCTGAGGGTCTATCCAACTTCATCAAAACCATTCAACTGAGACAGTTTAAGACTCCACTCTTAGTATTAGGCTGTACCACCTGAGTTTGTGGTAGCGTAGTCCGAGTTAGGGAGAATTCTCAGAAATGTGCCAATTCCCTTCTACCTTGGCGGTCCCCAGCTCTTTTGCTGACTTTAGGACTTTAACATTTTTATCCCGGTGAGCGTAAGACCTTTTTCTCACTCTAGTATTTTTATTTTTATTTGAACACGGTTTCTTCTGTTTATGGAGTCTGACAAACTCCATAAGTATCATCTTTTTACATTGTGGCACACCAACTTCAGTGCAGTGGCACAGTAAAGGCTTAGATTTTGCAAAGGTTTAAATACTTTCTCTAGGTTAAACTACTTTTTCCAAGAGCAGTAAAGCAAAATTGACTTTACTCACCTTTTGTAACTTTGTAGACCCAGCGCACACCATCTTAGATAATAGTGCTGTACAATTAATGGCTGGTAGCAGTGATTTACTTTTTACTACCATTGAGTGTTTTTACCACGGGCTGTAATTGCAGCTACAGTAAGGCCCCCATGGGTGCCCATTTTGGCAAAATGGGCCAGTCTTCTTTTTTCGCCATTTCTTGTTGTAAAGGTCCTCAAGATTTACTCTGCGTGCCAAACCAGGTGTGGTCCCTTTGTTCTTTTTGTCTTTGGCAGGATTCACTGGTGAAGCCCGCATCTGGCTCCAGCGTGTCTGGCAGGGCAAGAAGCAAGGGATGATCCCAAAACGCCCTGTGCTTAGTCTCCTTGGTTGCAGGAATGCACCTAATGGTGATTGGCTGAGTGGCTGTCCTGGAGGACAGTCACCCTGCTGTTTGAGTGACACCTAGACTGCAAATGAATTGCAGAGACTTGCATAAAAGGCGAGGTCTTTTGCAAGGAAGTCAGTCGATCACTGGACAAAGGAATCCGAAGAACTTGGAAGAGAAGCTTGCTGCAACTTCAGGACAGTTGGTTTGCCCGGTGAAGCCCTGATACAGTGCTGAAGTTCTGAATTCGCCTCGACTAGAGAAGCCCTGCAAAGGACATCTCTTCCACCCCCGCCCCCCTCGGGTTGGTGGGACCAATCGACCCCAAGACTAACTCATCTGGAAATCCTCTCGTTTCTGGCTGTACTTCCATTTGCTGCTGCAGGAACAGAGTGCCAGGGAGAGCAACACCAGAATTGAGTATCGTTTTTAAGCCAGAACTGAGCTCCAGGAAGATCCTCTGGACTCCCTCGAAGCAGGACTGACCAAGCCTGAGCCACCTCAGTGACAAAAGTCCACCTTGTGTCCGAGACCCGCAGTGGTGCCGAGTAGCTGAAACTGCGAAGTGCTGCTGATCTGAAGTTTGCCCATTTTGCCGCCGACTTTCAAATCGTAGTGCAGGAGTCCCCAGACGTCCCCCTCTTGTCCCCACGACTGAGGAACAGGATCTGCCATACTACAACAGGAACAGAAGCCAGCTGGAACCAATTTCTTCAGATCTAAGGTACTGTAAACTAAGGGGTACTTGTTGTGTAGCTTGCTAGCTCTCAGTTGAGACTTGCAGTTGCTGCCTTTAGCAGAGCTGCTTGTAGCCTTGCCCCTCACAAGCCTCCCAGCTTGTGGCCCTTCAGTGATTCTTTTTCAACAAACTCTATCATTGTGCAAGACCTTTTACTTAACTTTAAGCAGTGTGCCTCAGCTCCCCTAGACTTTGCTCAATTGACCTTGGCTTTCCTGGCTCCCCAAAGACTCTTCTCACCTTTTGACTGTGTTTTGATCTGTCCTCCAAGTCATACATTCTTTACTTGTAAAGCTGGGAAAGGGTTAATCTACATTGCATTGGGTCGTTTGGAAGTGCTTACCTGTTTTAGAAACTTAACCCTTGTTTCTTTCCTAAACCTTTTTCCATTTGATACCAAACTCAGTATTGTTGTAAATGTACCAGTGATATATCAATGGCCAGTATTTAAGTGTTACATATTTGCTCCCTTCTAAAGAAGGCTTATTCAAACTGACTGTTGAATAATTATTTAATCAAGAAACCTCGAGTATGTTATTTGGATACTTTACACTGTGAAACTGTTACAACCCTACAGCGCACATTGACCTCTCTTGAGATAAGCCTGGCTGCGCACTCTACCAACCTGTTTAGTTCATGCTTATACCAAAGGTTGGGTTAACTATTACCAAGAGGACAAGGCTGGTGCAGTCTCCCACAGGGTACTGCATACAATTTTGCCTAACGCAGAGCAGCCGGGGAAGGGAGAGAGGGCTGTAGACGGGTACAAAGATTCTATAACACCCAAATTAATCAATAGAAACATGGACAAACTAGGAGTATTATAAAAAGAAAATTGTATATTTTAAATACAATTAGCCCAAGTTAAGTCTTGGTAAATACTGGTCAAAGTCATAAACGCATTATAAAAAAGAAACTCACAAGAATGTTTGAAGGTACACAGACCAAAGCATATAACTGTATTTTGAACACCAAACATTAGTTCTAGGGAAGTCAAACCTTAACATATTCAGTATTAGATGCAAGTATTCTTGGGGTAAAACCAATGGTTACTTTCAGGTTACATTCAGTAATACCAGGGTAGTAAACACTAACAGTTGTACCGTGATGCTCAGCAAGAAATGACATCAGTCAACTGGACAATATAGGCTTTGTGAATAGTGGAACACTTATTCTAGGTACAGTAAAAACCTGCAACTACTTTTGTTATAGGTTTCACTCGCCTAGTAGAACCTAAGGATGTAATATTCAATTACAGGTGCTTTTGTGGTCGGTGAAACATATGGAGGTAAGCAGTAACTCTTGTAACTTATTTTAGGATGGCACACAGCTAACTCAAGGTAAGTAAAACACATACTTTTTCACGGAGCGACCAGCAACTTGGGGCAGGTATAAACCGAAGACTGTTTTTGCATGTCTAAAACAGAACAGGGGAAGCAATACCCAGGTTATTCTAGGTAGGTAAAACCTAATGTAGACATATTCTGGACAGGCTAACGGCAAATCAGGGGAAGCAAGACCCAGTTGGGGGAACACTAATGCCTTTATCCTAATAGTGAAGTGAAACCAACAGCATTACTTTTGGGAAGAGGCCCAACCAAATCACAGGTGAGTAATAAACCCTTTCATCTACTTTCTGTCAGAATGGCGAAATAGTTTCTAAGGAAAGAAAGATGTTTCATATACTTTTCAGAATGGCACAACATTTCTAAGGGTAAGTAATAACTTTTGTAACTGTTCACGCTCTGAGTTAGCAACTTTTACAAGTAAGTAACTTTTAAACACTCTTCTAGGCAAAGGCCTAATCCATAAAGTCTTTCCCTTATTCTTCGAGCATGTGTTTTCTCGGTGGCGGCAGGGGGGTGGGGGTGGGGATCACTAGGGTCTAGTGTCCAACAGGCAGTCTTGGGATAGATTCTTGAGTAGCAAAGATCACAGTTCCTAATTTTAGAGTTGGTTGAGGGTCCAGGGGCTTCACAGAAGACCTCCTGGGAGGATTCCAGCTGTGGGCCTGTGTGAACTGGACGAGAGGACTCCCAATCACAGAAAACACCCCTCCTGGTTTACCATAAATACGATGGCCTCCGAAAATCCTCCCCAGGGGCTGATTTTTAGAAATGCATTCTGGCAGCATTGATTACTCTCGGTACAAATGTATAGCAATATTACATAACAAACGGCACACTGTGCAGCTGAATAATTTTGCAAAAATGTTGCTTCAGGTTTGGAATGCTGGTTCAGAGCAAAAGGGGAGGTGATCGGAGAATTTGCAAGTGTAAACTCGCCACACCTACAGTGACAGTTCAGGATGGTCTTGAAGTGAGCAGGCAGCTTGGGTAACCTTTTGCCAGTTTCCACTCTAACTGGTCTGCCATTTTAAGAGAAACGGCCTGTTTCACACGTTTAATCTGGTACTTTTTCAGCAATGTGAAATGGACCAAGAAAACGTGTTTTTGTTCTAGCTTTTTAAGATCTGCTGTTTTAACCCCATTAGCAATTTCAGATCTTTTCTGACCATTATGTAGATCGGCTTATGAAAAAAGATGACCAAGCTTCCCCATTCATTTCACAATTCTCAGTATTGTAGTGGGCTGCTTCATTTGTAACTGCTGTTGATGTATAGTAAGCATGTTCTTTTATGAACGTTGGGTTTGATTCCTCATCACTTATGTCTCTTTCCAGAGCGAACCCCGCCTGCGTCTTGTTATGGCACAGCACATGCTACGGGATGTCCAGAGAATCGTTGCCAGACTGGAGGTAAGAGTAGTCCAGTTTCTAACTGCTTGCTTTTAACACTCCTTGGAGTGTTAAGGGGTTGTGTAAAAACCATACCATTGTCGGCTGCCAAATGTTTGTCTCCATGCTCTTGGCCTGTAGATGGATCAGATTGGATATCCAAATTCATCCTGATGCATGTATCCCCTTTTGTGCCAAACTCACCCAGTCCATCAACAAAATGTTTCTAGAAAGATGTGCTGCAATATGACTGCTTAGGTCACTTCTGATCAAATAAAAAACTTGACTTTACCACAACTCCCCCTTATTAATGTATGTGACCAAACCAAGACCACTATATGGACAACCAATGTTTCAGCATTTAACACATGGTCTCAAACTACTGTGGTTTGTAACCGCTTTAGTTAACACATGTAGGATTTATTCCTATGCTTCACCAGACAAACACCAACATGTTTCCATCTCAACCTAAATAGCAGATCACCTTTATGGGGGCTTCATAACATATTTAAGTTGTTATGGGAACTTTTTAGTTGAGGTTTTGGAGTCCAACATAGTAAGTTCCTGTTTTTCATGACATTCCTTCATTCCCAGTGGACTTTCCTTCTGCCTGGTGTTGCCTCCTATGTGGCCGTGGAAGTCTGACGATCTCTCTCAATCCTTTTCACATTGTGTTTCTACCTGGGTGTTCATTTGAGTCTCTGTAATTCTCATTCCAGAACTTGTTTTGTCGGTCTTCTACCCTTCTGTTGGCTCAGACTTTCCCTGCTGAAAAGCTCTTGCCAGGCAGAACAGAATTTAATTTGTGTGCTCTGTACACTTTGATGCAAGTCAATGTCCCCTCTTTTATTGTGGCTTTCTGCTGATTGCTGACTGCCAGTTCTTACAACATACTGTGGATAATGGTTATGCTTGCGAGATGCTCGGCTTACTTTGTCCTTTCCATCAGGTGGTTGATTGGTTTTGGTGATCTGTCTGACATTGAAGCAGTCTTGCCATCAAAGATGCCTTGTATCTGCCGCAAGTTAACCTGCCAGTCAACCTAACTTGGGAGTACATGTTTGAAATACTGCCAATAGACTAGATGGTTAGCTCTTGGGTAAGATTTGTTGCAGTCTGACAGATTAAGGACATTATCTGGGAACACCAAGGAGTTTCCACACTTCAGCCCTCTGTTGTCTTCTGCCTCGCCACTACTTGGGTACCGGCAAGTAATGTGAATGTTTTAATACTAATATGTTCAACCACGATAACCCAAGTCTCCTGGCTTGTCTTGCTTGGGCTTATTTGAATTGAAAACTAGGAGCTCCTGACAGCAGTTCTGTGAATGTTCATGGGTAACTTTAATGTACAACTTAATTCCCCTTTTCCTTGTTCAAGAGGCTCCAACACAGGTTGAGGTATGTTTGCCTTGTCATAATCCACTTTGTGTGGTTTCCATCATTAGACCTACTGGGTAACGGATACAAAGCCCTAAACTATAGCTCTGTTGAAGCCCTGCACGTTTTACTTTATTTTGACTGGTTGGTGAAAGGTCTGCGTATGTTGGTAGGCTAAAACTTCAGAATCAACACTAGTGTGGGATTACAAGCAGCCAATTTAATGGATTCGAAGGCCCTTTCACTTTGGTCTGACTAGACTCTCACTGGGAGGCATAGGCTGAGCAGTAAGTCTTCTAATTGCGAGATAATGGGTTTGGCATAGAGCTAAAGTTAATGCTCTGTCAATGATTAGTTCTACACAATGTCTCTAAATGGGTGGGCAACACACCACTTACACACAGCTTCAACTGTTTGGCCATTTAATCCTATTGGAGGGGGGTGGGGTCAGGGTCACCACTCTACCCCTGAGCTCAGTCTCACACTTCTAGTACTACTCGCACCTTTGTTCCACGTATGGGTGGTCCAGTGTTAGGCAATCATTGATGTAGTAACCCTGTGGGAGACTACACAACCCTTGTCCTCTTGGTATTGGGTAACCCACCTTTTGGTATAGGCCTGTACTACACAAGTTGGTAGTGTGACTGAGCAGCCAGGCTTATCTCAAGAGGGGTGAATGTGAGCTGTAGCGATGACATCCACAAATACAAGTTGCCAAGTACACTTTAGGTGTGTAGTTATAAATAATAATTTAACAGTAGTTTTTAAATGAGCATTCTTTAAAAAGGGCAATGTATGTAACAATCAAATATACTTTAAAATGCTTTTCCAGAATCCGCACAAAGCTAGTAGATACTCTTTAGAGATGCTTCTTACACACTATACCCTGAGGTGACTTCACTGACTAGGACAGTAATGGCATTTATATATCACTAGTACAAGTTGTAGATTCTGAGGTTTGTACAAAGGAAAGGTTAAGGGAAGGAAAAAGGTTAAACAGGTTCTCTGGGCATGTGAGCACTATAGATCTCCCAATGAAGTCTAGATGAAAACCTTTCCCAGCAATAATAATTAGAAACCAAGTTATCACCTATGAGGGGCAGTAAGTAGCAGTCAAATGGAATAGAAGAGTCTACAGGGAGCCATGACAGCTAAAGTCAATTGGAGCACAGTCTATGGAGCTGAGGCACTTGGATAGCAAAGTCTTGCACAAAGTTAGTTTGTTGAAGAAAAATCGCTGTAGGGTCACAAGCTGTTACACTTGTGGAGGGTAGAGCTGAAATCAACTCTAGCAAAGTAGCTACTGCAAGTCTCAACTGAGAAGAGCGAAGCTAAGGTCACTGAGGTAAGTACCGCAAGTTTGAACAGTATCTTTGGTTAGAAGAATAGTGGTCCAGCTGGCTTCTGTCTGGTTGCAGCAATGCTGATCTTGGGTTCCTGGGCCTCAGTCGTGTGGACAAGAGCGAGGACATCTGTGGGGACTCCTGTGGCAGCAATTTGGAGGTCGGCAGCAGCTACGGGCTCTTTTCAGGTAAGCGGCACTTGCGGGCTCTTTTCAGGTCAGCGGCACTTGCAGGCTCTTTTCAGGTCAGCGGCACTTGCGGGCTCTTTTCAGGTCAGCGGCACTTGCGGGCTCTTTTCAGGTCAGCGGCACTTGCGGTTTCGGCACTTGGTAAACCGCACCACTGTGGATCTTGGATACTGGTTGGGCTTCCTTCACTCCTTGAGTCATGCACTCTGGTGGGGGGGACTCTAGTTCTGGTCATCCTGCTTCTGGAGGATCCTGGGGAGACTCCTGGATCTTCTTGCCGGATCAGACATTGCACATGACTACAGATTTTTCCACCCCTAGCTCTCTGTTCCTGCAGCAGCAAAGTAGTGCAGCCAGTCGAGGAAGATGGTCCAGTGGTGTTCGTCTCAGGGTTAGTTGGTCCCACTAACGAAAGTAGTCCCTTCTGGAGCTTCTCTTGTCGATCAGAAAACAGTTTCAGCACAGTAGCAGGGCTTCACCGGGCAAGTGAAAGGTCCAGGAGGATGCAGCAAGCTTTGTTCACGGTTTCTTAGTCTAGTTGTTCTTCCCAGTGGTCGAGTCTGTCTTCAGTCCAAAAGCACTCTCCTTTTTAAGCGCGTTTCTCCCATTCATGCACAGCCTACCTGTCACTCGATACAGCAGGGTGGCTGTCCTGAAAGCACAGCCAGCCAGCCAATGAGGTTTGGGTGCATTCCAAAAGGTCCAAGTTCAGGGGAGATTCGGGAACCTCCCTCTCTTCCTGCCCATCCAGACACACTGGAGCCTGAGGCAGGTTCAGTACTCTGAAGCCTGCCAAAGGCAAAATACAAAGGGCTCTACCTGTCTGTGTTCTTATTTTACTGTCTCTCTTGCTCCGCTTCTATCCCTCACTCCTATTGTGTCCTATTATTCAGCTCTGGTTCCCTTTTCACTTACTTTGTAGCTCTTATGTAGCTCATTGGTCTCTCTTCCTGTTTGAATTCCTGTTTTGGATTGTCGAATACCCTTTGTTCTCTCGGCCTCTACCGACACCCTTCACTTTGTTCTCCTGTATTGCTTAGGATAAGAGTTGCTCTCCTTTTTTTATTTTGACATAGCACTAATACATTTGGAAAAAGCTGAAAATGCCTTTTCCATTTACAAATCCAGTGCAGCTTTACTTTTTAGATGTGTGCAAACCTCATTTTGGCCATTAGGCCTGGACTTATAGTTAGGTTTTGAGGGGATTGGGTCCTCCGACATATTCCATATCTATGACAGGTAATGTCCACAGCTGTGCTGCTTTGGAAAATTTTCGGCATCCTACGTCGATGCGCCGTCCCCGAGGACCTCCGACAGCCGACGACCCCCCTATGTGATAAGTAGGACGCACGACTCCCGTAGCCTCAGTTCCATTTTTTCTGCGAACGTGTTCGCTTCGTGAATCTCGGTATGCTTCGACTCTTTGGAGTTTGTTGTATTCTTCTTCCTGGTTCCTTTTGAACCTGTTCGGTTTTTGTGAAAACCTGTTTGTGAAATGTCTACCTCGTCTTCCACCCCGTGTCCGGGCTTCAAGAAATGCAGGGACTATGGGTCCATGATGTCGGACACGGACTCGCACGACGCCTGATTCTGGTGCCTCGGGGAGGCCCACGATACGGATGACTGTCGACTGCCAGTCACTCGCGGCCAAGGCCTTGCGAGAGCGCAAGAAGTAGGTCGGGTGTCTAAGCCCCGGAAGTCGGTCTACGGGGCTTTCGACGGATGACTCGAGAGGTGACTCTCCGCGTTATCATCGGAAGTCCAGTGGGTCTCCTTCCAGGAGTCTGTCTCGCCACTCCTCTGCCTCTTCGAGGCATTCCGGGAAGCGCCGGCATCAGTTGCCTTCCCCGTCCTCTTCCGAGGACTCCGCCCGTCGGCGGGTCACTTATCCAACCAAGCAAACGAAACCGGAGGAATGGGCTTCCTTCAGGAAGAAAATGTTGGCGATTCTCGAATCGCAGGGCACCGGTCCGTCTACCTCCGAGTGGGGTCAGTCGGCACCGGTCGAGACACCGCACGTACGCCTTCGGGCTCGGGTGGTCGGCATGGCTCGCGGGATAGGTCCCGCTCGTACAAGGGTAGCCGTTCTCATCATGCCCGTTCCAGGTCCCGGTCCTCGACGCGCTCGAGACCGTGTGATCCTGTGCCATCTTCGAGGAAGATGTCGACGCCTGTGGCACTGAGGACGTCGACTATCTCTCTTGAGGCTCCGCCTCCGAGGGGGTCGTCGACGCTGTCGGCGACTAGGTCGTCGAGACACGCTCTGAGCTCCAGCTTCGAGGCCTGTGTCGACGCCGTCGATGCTGGCGGCGCTGTGGCTGACGTCCACGCCGATTCTCTTGACGCCGGCGCCGACTCGTTCGGCGCCCTCAACGCCTTTCGAGGCGGTGGTGTCGGAGGGGCCCGTGGTACGGGGTTAGCCCCTAGAAAGGCTCTGGCTAAGGTCAGGCATAGCTTTGGTCCCCAGGTGTCTTCCTCTCACCACCTGGAGCACATTTGAGAAGGTGATGAAGGCTCTGATGATGGCTTGTTTACGGTGCCAGATGAGCTTCTCTCGGGCCATAGCCATTTTGATGACCTGAGGCAGTCACTGCATGATGCCAGTGGACAGGACACCTCTCCGGAGGTGGAGTTTTGTAGGCCGGAGCCTGGCACGCATGCCGATTCTTCGTGCCGACGCCTTATGTCTCGGGTCACCGAGTACTTGGGATGGTCGGCTCCACCAGGGGAGTTTGTTCAGGATGATCTCACGGACATCCTTGATCTTGGTCCCCCCACTCACCCGGTACTGCCGTTTCATATGGCTCTGCAGAGAAGGGTGGCAGCAGCTTGTACTGCTCCGAGAGTCTCCCGGCAGTGGGCAAGTCTGTCACGAAAATACCGTCCAGCCAGTAGCGACCCCTGCAGCTTGTCCAGGCACCCCACTCTGGAGAGTTTGGTGGTGCAGACGGCTACGGCCCCGGCAAAGCATGCGTCGTATCCTACCATCCCTCCGGCTAGGGACGACAAATGTTTTGATGGCTGGGCAAAGAGTGTTTTCTTCAGGGGGTATGGCGCTTCAGGCAGCCAACTCCATATGTGCCTTGTCTCGTTTCACAAACTCTGTGGAACTGTGTTGCATTAGCGGCTGAACATATTCCCGAAGGGGACGAACGGGATGGTTTCCTTGCTATGGTTCAGGATGGCAAGGATGCCATGTGTGAGGCCGTTCAGTCGGGTTTGGACATGGCAGATTGTGTCAGCCGGTCCATGGCGGCGAGCACCCTAATACGCAGGTTTGCGTGGTTGCGGAAGTCTGGGTTTGCTTCTGATGTGCACTCCCGGCTCCTCAACATGCCCTTTGACGGTGAACCTCTTTTTGGCAGCAAGGCTGACGAGAGCCTTGAGAGGTTGCAGACCTCCAAAGCTGCAGCGAAGTCGTTGGGCGCTGCAGTTCGACAACCTCTGCCTTTTCGTCCTAGGGGACAACAATGGAGAGGAGGTTCCTTTCGCTATTACTCATCCTTCAGTAAAACGAGAGGAGCTGTCAGTCAGAGGCCACCGTAAGAGTGCCAGAGGTGGAAAACAGGGTACTCGAGTTGCCAAGGCCGCTCGGGCAGTTAACTCTTTGCCCTCAGGCAACGCCGCAGCCACTACTACTCAGTCATGAGGCCAGGTCCCATGGTTCGCTGGTTGGGGGAAGGCTGGCGCAGCATCTTGTAGAGTGGCATGCCATTACTTCAGATGTGTGGGTTCTGGAGATCATAACCCACGGCTACTGTCTTCCCTTTCGGCAGAGGCCTCACGACAATCCACCTGGGAACTTCTTAGAAGAGTCCGGATCCGCTCCTTGCGCAGGAAATTCCAGCCCTCCTGGAGAAAGGTGCCATAGAACTGGTGCCTGTAGCGGAGAGGAACAAGGGATGGTATTCCCCTTATTTTTTGATTTCGAAGAAAGACTGGGGATTGAGACCCATCATGGACTTGCGCGGTTTGAACAAACTACTCGGGAAGGACAAGTTCAAGATGGTTACTCACTCTCTCAAGGCCCTTCAACTTCAGGACTGGTTGGTGTCTCTCGACCTCAAGGACGCTTACTTCCATGTGCCGATCCATTCCAAGCACAAGAAGTACCCGAGGTTCGCGGTTGGCGACTCGCACTTTCAGTTTCGGGTCCTGCCGTTCGGATTGACCTCCGCCCGAGAGTTTTCACCAAGGTCATGGTGGTGGTGGAAGCGCATCTCAGGAAAGGGGGGGGATTCACGTCTACCCCTACCTGGACGATTGGTTGATCAGGGGGAGCTCTCCCGAGCAAGTCCTGGATCATCTGTCCGTCACCTGCCACTCCCTTCACAGGCTGGGCTTCTCCCTCAATTTAAAGAAGCCCCATTTGATGCCAAAACAGCGGCTCCAGTACATCGGAGCAGTGCTCAACACATCCCTGGGGCTGTTTTCCTCCCCAGGTGAGGGCCCTTCACAATCAGCAGATGGTGCACACGTTTCAAAAAGCAGGTAATATCACAAAACACTCTAAATATAAAACCTATATACAGTCCCCTTTGGTTAGAAATGCATAAAATTCACCTAAACATCTGAAGAGAAGTTAAGTAGTTATGCAGGGAGAATCCATCCACAAGAATAACTTTGAGTTTTGAGTCCAGTGTTAGCACAGAATTGAGAATTCTCCCTAATTCCCTTCAACCTGCAGCTCTTTTGCTGGACTTTAGGAATTTTTAATTTTATCCCTGGAGTGACCGACCTTTTTCTGACTCGTGTTTTGGCTGCATTTGGATTGTTTCCACTGTTTTTGCAGTCTGACAAATTCCATAGGCATCTACTTTTTGTTTGGTGATACACAGCACCTTCAGTGCAATGTCACATAGAACATCTTTACATTTCTCATGAGGCTTAACTACCTTTTCTTGTGTGAACTACAGTTCCCAAGAATAGTAAAGTGAAATTGAAATGGACTTTACTTACCCTTTTCTCTTTGTAGGGCCAGCACTCAACATCCTATGTGAAGTGCTGGGTGGGGGTTACCTAGTAGCCCCTTATACTACATTCTCATGTAGCATTTTAGTTACTACCACTACTTTAAACGGTTTAATTTTTCCTACCTTTGCGCTTTTCTACCGCAGGCAGAATCCTCAGCTGCAGTACAGTACCCATGAGTGGCCCGGTCGTCTTTTTTCACCATTTTTTGTTGGTCTTTTTTGGGTTTTACTGTGCGTTGTGCCAGGTTTGAGCCCTTTGTTCGTTTTGCCTTTGGTGGGCTTTAGCCCTGAAGACCAGTGTGTCTGGAAAGGCAGGATGTGAGGGAGGTTCCCAAACTACCCTGTCCTTTGTCTCTAGGAGTGCCTGAATGCAACCAGTCCTGATTGGCTGGCTGTCCTTCTAGGACAATCACCCTGCTGTGATTGACATCCTAGGCTGTGAATGAATGGGAGAAACCTGCTTAAAAGGCGAGGATTTTGGGACCAGCGGCAGTCAACCACTGGTAGAAATACCTGAAGAAAAAAACGGGAACATTGATTGCTGCATTCGCCTGGACCTTTTTGAATTGACTGGTTAAGCCCTGCTGCTGTGCTGAGACTCCTTTTTCAATTCGTCATAGAAGTTCTGGAAGGGACGACTTCTTCCCTTGGGTTAGTGGGACCAAATAACCCAGAGACTAACTCCACTGCACCATCTTTCCTGACTGGCTATAGTACTTTGCTGCTGCAAGAACAGAGTGCCAGGGGTCTAGTAATCCGTAGTCTAGTGCGCAACGTCTGAAATCCGGCTAGAAGCTCCAGGAGTCTCCTAAGGGCCCTCCAAAAGCAGGATGACCGACATGAGCTAGAGTCCCCTCCCAGAGTGCAGGACCCAATGAGTGAAGGAAGCCCAACCAGTATCTGAGATCAGCGACTGTGCTGATTACTAAGCGCTGAAACCGTGAAGTGCGCTGAACTGAAAAGAGCCCGTAGCAGACCTCCCAAGTACCGCAACAGGAGCCCTCCAGACGTCCTTCCTCTTGTCCCCACAACTGAGGCTCTGGAACATGGGGTCTGCACCACTGTAGCAGGACAGAATCCAGCTGGACAACTCTTCAAACCAGAGGTAGTGTTTAGTCTTTGGGTACTTACCTCATCGTCTTTTAGCTGTGCTTCGCTCAGTTGGGAATTGTGGTGGCTTACTTTTAGAGTTTATTGCAACTTTTTTTCACAGACTTAACAGCATGTGACCCTACAAGTGATTTTCTAAAACTCTCTAACTTTGTGCAAGACTTTGATTCTAAGAATTGCCTAAGCTCCTCAGACTGTGCTCCAATTGATTTTGGCTGTCCTGGCTCCCTGCAGACTCTTCTATCCCATTGATTTTGATATCGTTTGTCCCTCATACGTGGTAACCTGTTTCAGGCTTATTGCTCGGAAAGTATTGTCTAGATTGCATTGGAAGATTTAAGTGTCTTCACATATATTGAGAACCTGTTTAACCTTTATTCCTTCCCTAAACCTTTCCTTTCTGCAACCTCAATCTGCTTGTTTCATATATAAATGCCATTACTGTCCTTGTGATTGAAGTCTCCTCAGGGTGTAGGAATTGTGTAAGGAGCATATCCAAAGATTATCCACTAACTTGTTTTGATTTTGAAAAGTATTTTTAAGTATATTTACATTGTTACATGAATTGCCTTTTTAAGGAATGCATATTTAAAACGATGTTGGTTAAATAACTATAACAGAAACCTTGACTGTAAGTGTTACTTTGGCTACTTGTATTTACAGATTCAATGTGTACAACTCTACAGCTCACATTTACCTCTCTTGAGGTGGGCATGGCTGCTCAGTCACACTACCAAATTGTGGTACAGACCTATACCAAAAGGTGAGTTACCTAATACCAAGCAGATAAGTGTTGTGTAGTCTCGCAGTGTGTGACTGCACCAATTCCTACCTAACATCCAGTCCCCAAGTTGAATGGGACCTTGTGTCCAGAAGCTCACAAAGTTCTTTTAGGAAAGGGGACAAAGGCGGGAAGGATTCTTTGTGGTAAAAAGGGTTCCAAAGGACTTTACACAGCATTTACTGGTAAGTAAAATACTTTGTCTATCATTTAGAACATCTTTTTAAATGGACATTTGAAAAGCGAGTGAATGGATTGAATCAAAGTTGTTCACAAACGTATAAAATGGAGAAGATGGGGGCACCAGTAAGTATTGTGACAACTTACCTTCCTTACTCCGATTTACCTAAAGAACTTGGCCGGTCGGATTGGAGTCACTGGAGCTAGGTTTTCTGCCATTTGATCCAGTAAATGATACCCAGGAGCTGTGGGTGCAAAGAAGATTCAGTTTGTGTCCAGGATCGGAGTTCAACCCTTTCTGAAGAAGAAATGCAGCAGGCACTGATGCAGGGCTGTTCAGGACACAACCAGACGGGGAATGGCCACTTCCAGTGACGGCCTCTGCACATGGGTGACAGCAGGCGTCTCTCTCCAGTTGTGAACAAAGTAAGCCCTCCACAACAGGATCCCTTGATGCTGGGAAGCTGAAACTTGGCAGGAAGGCAGCTTGTAGGACTCGCCAGTGCCCACCGAAGTTCCAGACGAAACTGTGACTCGTCTGGCATGGTAGCCCAAAACAGAGCAGGTCATTCCACAGAGGTGTCCCGGGACACTCCAGAAGGCTGCAGGATTGTGAGAAGGCGTCGAGACTGGTTTGTCCCACCAGTCCAAAGGGTTGAAGCACCGACAAGGGTCTTCTGAGATGGGTAGTCAGCAGGGATTCACCAGGACAGCAGCAGGAAAGGCCGCCAGGCCTCTTCATGATTCGTCCACAGGTTTTCAGGCAGCTGCACAGCTACACAGGATTCTTGATCCTTCAGGTATCCTGGAATGGCTGCAGGACTCCTCTCCTCTTAGATACAGGTGAGTGATCAAATCTAGCCCTCCAATTGAAAGGATCTGCCCCACTCATGAACACCAGCAGTGGTCCAATTGGGAAATGACTGTGGAGCCGACTCATGCATGTACAGTACTCACTGGCACGTTTATTGGGAGCAGACAGTCCCAACCTTCTTCCTGGGTGCATACACAAATGGCATGCACTAGCCCGCGAATGCTTCAGCTTTCCCAGCCCAATGCATGACCATATTAGGGAATTCCTGACCTGAAATGTTAGGCAAAGTTTGTATGCAGTACCGTTTGGGAACACTACAAACCATGATTACAGGTATAGGAAACCCAACCTTTGGTATAAGCTTGTAATACAGTTTTGGTAGTGTGTTGAGCAGCCAGGCTTATCTCAAGAGGGGTCAATGTGAGCTGTAGTGAAGTTAGAGATTTACAGTTACAAGTATTCAAATAAACTTACACAAGGTTTCTTGAATAAACCATTATTAATTTATCAGTCGGTTAGAATAAGCCTTCTTCAGAAGGGAGCAATATAAAAGCAACACTCAAATAACACTTCATGAAATACACTCAAGATCTCAATCAGTAGATTACCTTTTGGGATGGCCCACAGACACTACCTACACCCAAAGGTGACTTCAATTGCGAGGGTGCCGGAAAGATTCATATATCACTGTTGCATTTAGAATCATATAGTAAGTCGAAGGAAAAGGTTATTTAGAACATACAAGAGACCACAAATATTCTTTGACGGGCAACTACTTTCAGATCCCCCCCAATAAGAGTCATTCAGTGAAAGGGACTAAACCAAAGTCAATAGGCAAAAGACTATATGAGCTGAAGCACTTCTTGGTAGGTAGAAAGTCTTTGCACAGTGTTTTCGAAATCTTTGAAGAAAAAATCAAATGTAGGGCCACAAGCTGATTAGATTGTGAGTAGTATACTATGCAAGCAACTCTACAGTGAGAGGTAAGTTCTCTCAGACTTTATACAGTATCTTTTTATATTGAAGAAAAAGTGCAGCAGATGTCCTCTGTTCCTGTGCAGCTCTGCAGATCTGTTCCCGGGCCTCAGTCATGGGGACAAGAGGGAGGACTTCTGGGGACTCCTGCACTGCAATGGGACGGTCACCGCTCGCAACTAGCAATCTTCAAATCAGTGGCTGTTTTAGTCTCCGCTCCTCGCATTTTCCGCAAATAGCAACAATGCGGTTCCTGGCTGTCGAGATGGACTTTCCTCGCTTCTGGGGTCCAACACACTCTGTTGGTTCTCGGGCACAGTCAGTCCTGCTTCCTGGAAGTCCGGAGGATCTTCCTGAAGCTCCAGGCCAGCTTAAAAGCAATGCACACAATCTAGTCTTCCTCTCCCTAGTTATTCGGTTTCCAGCAGCAACTCTGTGGAAACAGCCCTGGTTTGGCGCGCAGAGTAAATCTCAAGAAGGACCTTTCCACAAAGAAATGGTGAAAAAAGACCAGGCCATTTTGACAAAAATTGCACCCTTTGGTGCTTTACTGCAGCTGCAAACGCAGTCCGCGGTAAAGGCACACCACGAAAGCTAAAATGAAACCACTGCCAAAAGCCAATTAGTGAGGAAAGCGTAACATAAAGTTACATGAGAAGTTAGACAAAGGGTTACTAGGTAACCCCTCCAGCTCCCTATTGTAAAATGGTGTGTTTTGGGTCTAGAAAGTTACAAATGTAAAAGTCAATTTCACTTTACTCCTCTGGGAAACCGTAGTTTATTCCAGAGAAGGTATTTAAACCTTTGGGAAATCTGGAAGACTCCCCTGTGCCACTGCACTGAAGGTGCTGTGTGACACAATGTAAAAGATCCCAATGGAGTTTGTCAGACTCCACAACCAAAAGAAACAGAGTACAAAATCACATTAAAATACATGCGAGAGTGGTGAAAAAGGGTCTTACTTTCTCCAGGTTAAAGAAAACAAGTCCTCCAAATCCAGCAAAGTTGCTGGGGGTCTTTAAGGTGGAGGGAATTGGCACATTTCTGAGACTTCTCCCGAACAAGATGGCAGGAAGGTCAAATTGGCCAAAGAACAAGCAAAATATCTCGTGGCATGGCCATCTTTGGACACTAGCCAGTTAGTTGCCAATTGCAAATGGGCACAGTAAAATATAGCAAAAATGGCAAAAAGGTACCCGCTACCACCAGCTTCTCTAAAAAAAAAAAAAAAAAAAAAAAAAAAAAGTAACCAAAGATCTTTTTTTGTTTGTTTTTTTTTGTCTAGGTTGATACAAAAAAGTCCCCATTGCACTGGAAGATGCTGTGTGCAATATCAAATTTAACCAAAACTGGTAACCAGTAAAACGGAAAAGGGAACAGTTTCCCAGTATGACAGTCAGAATGACTAGTCAGCTTCCCCATGACAAATGAGCAAGAAGGCCAGGAAAGTTAAGCTGAAGGCTTCGCTTGACACTCAAGTCAGGACTGGTAAACATCAGATTGTGTGGGGGGGTTTATAGATCATGGAGGTAAAGTTGCCTAATATTTTTTCACAACTATAACTCAGAATGGCCATACTGTTCTGGTTGGTCCCTGACCTTCGGACATGTTTTGGCCTGCTGCCTGCCCCTGCAGGTTTTTGGAAAAGTGATGTGTGGTACGTCCTGGATCAGGATCCACCGTGGATCCCAGGCAAAGTGCTGTGCATCTGACCTGGCAGAAATGCATGGTACTAATCAACATCCATGACAGCATTTTAAGGGATCAAGAGGGACTCGGACACAGTGGCATGTTGAATGTTGGTTATACACTTTTATTGTCAAAATAAGAGCGGTTGTGGAAATCCTGCCTGTGAAGTGTGAGGTAATGAACGTTGGTCAGGATTTCAACAAATAAATAGTCTTGTGTCCAAAACCCTAAACTGACCCTTGCATGCTAAACTAAACAGAATGTGAAAAAAGGTGAAAAGGTGGTGTTTCTCTGAGCTATAAACTTAGGTTATTCTTGAAGTTTCAAACCTAAAATTCTAAAGTGTAGAAAAGAATAATGGTCCACCAAGAAAGGTGGTTTTCCCTTCCCCTTAGGTTTCTTCTAGTGCTTTAAATGGCACAGTTCCAGTTTGTTCAATTGGGAAGACTTCTTTTGAATCTCCTCAAAGCACACAGTTGAATCATTTTCTTTAAAGGGATCTGGTTTCTCCCTTTTCAATGTATCGCTGTTCCATGATTTCACATAGGGGTTTTGGATCCCTGAGCTATCTTAATCCTCCTTTTCTCCTTCTGGTATACTCTCGTGCTAGGGTATTGTAGCTTATCCTTAAAATGTGTGGATCTTCTTTTTATTTACTGTTCCACACTTTCAGGTTTATTAAATGTATCTTCTTATCCCTGGTTTACTCTCCAGCCAGGGCTTCACTGTTTTGTTACTTCGTGTTTTTTGTATTACTCAAATGGTTTGTTAGGGTTTCTTGATTTATTCCTTCTCCTCTCCCTGGTATACTATACCAGGGTATAGTAGCTTATACTTAAAAAGTGGTACGAGGCCTCCCTTTCATCAATGTTTCATACTTTCAAGGTGGGGGGGTTCTTAACCCCTTTTGCTCACTACTTCCACCTCTGGTTTACTCTCCTGCCAGGATATGGCCACTTTCAGATTTGTGTGCGAGCCCCAGGCTAGTTGCTTGGTTCACTATCCTGCCAAGGCGGCTTTGCTTTCTTTTCACTTCCTTGTACCCAAGAAACACTTCAAATGGATTTTGTCCGCCCACGGATTGCGTATGGAACACCAAATGTTCAAGAGGCCTTAATTTTGGAGGGCTCAAGAATAAAAGACCTACATGACAACCGTGAAGACCTGCTCTCTAATCTTGAGTCTAACCTCCCCTCCGTCCTCTTCCTACTGGATCTCTTCTGCCTTTGATACGGTCAACCATACCATTCTGCTCAACCGGCTCAGTGACAATCTGGGTATCACTGACCAGGCTCTGGCTGACTTCTTTCTTCTCATACCGACCTTCCCAGGTCAAACTTGGGTCCTGCCTCTCCTTCTCTCTCGACCTGTGGTGTTCCCCAGGTTTGGTTTATTTATAAAGCGCGTCCGAACCCTCAGGTAACTGGGCCCATAATCATGTGCACAGAAGAGTTACAAATCGTTACAAAACATCATAATGCAACAGACTGAGCATACAAAACATCATAATACAACAGACAGAGCATACATTGGTTCAGGGTCTGAATGGTTACATACAAAAGTAGAATATATAGAGAGGAGTATGTAAAGAGAGTAGGCACAAAATAGTTGCAGTGGCGAATGAGGACCGGGTTACAGATTGGTCCTGAATAGGCTGTAGATAGGGTAAGCATTGCTGATTGCATTACAATTATATTGCAGATAGGAGGCGGCGGCTAACCTTTCTCCTTGGTTGTTAAACCAATACCTGGCACCTCTCGCCTACTGCATTACTGCTCTCTGCTCCAACTTCCAGTGCTATGCGGATGACATCCAGCTCGCCTTCAGGCTCCCCTCTGCCGCCTCTTCTCCTTCTCTCATCCCTGTCTGCAATCCAGTAGTGGTGCACCACAAATTGACCTCTGCCTGAATGCCAGTAAGACAGATTCTCCTCTTCGGCACACCTGCACCCCTCTTTCCCGCTACTCTCTGGTCGGCCTCCCTTGGCCCTCTTCCTGCTCCCTATGAGGCTAAGAACCTCTGGGTGATCTTCAGCTCCACACTCCTTCTCTCCTCACATTTCCGACGTCTCTAAGAAGTCAAACTGCCAACTTCACCTCAGAGGTATTCTCCCTTTCCTCCCCGCAGAAGCTCACTGTCTCGAGCTCTGGTTCTCTCTAGGCTTAACTATTGTAACAGCCTCTTTTTAAATCTACCTGCCTCTACTCTCCGTCCTCTGCAACTCATCCAGAGCAGGACTGCAAGACTTGCCCTTGGCCTCAAGCCCAGGGATCCGATCGCTCAGCACTGAAAACTCTGCACTGGCTCCCAGGATCAAATTCAAGACCCTTTGCATTGTCCACAAGGCCTTCTGGGTCCTGGGACCAAAATAACTCCAGCTTTCTCTTCAGAAGTATCTTCCTTCTCTAGCATGGCGTCTGACATGGATTCACATCCTCATGAATATTCCCCATCAGGCTGGGAATCCTCTGTAACAGAAAAAATCAGTGTTTAATTTCTGAACTATTTCTCTTAACCAATCACTGAGGAGCTCTGGGTCATACTGCCCCTAGCCATTGACTTCCCTGTACCCAAGCCCCTCCTCTGGCAGCCATCTTCAGATTTGTACAGCACATTCAAGTGTTGGGAATCCTTGTGCTTAGCTCTCAAACTTTCACTGCGATTTTCGCTTTTTGGAAGAGTTTCACTCTATTTTTCAGTTAATCGAGCTCTTGTGCTCCATCAGTCAACCTTCCGACTAACTGGGACCCGTTTTTCGGATTCTTCAGCGCCCCTCAAGGGTGGATTTCGAGTTTCTTCGTGGAGGCTTCCAGAAGATTTTTCAGGGCCTACACCGCGTATCATGGCGGATGAGGATTCCCCCCTCTTTTCAAGCTTCGTACCGTTTGCGGAATGTTTACATGGACGATAAACATTCCCAGAGCCTCTACTGCCTCCACCCAGCGCACAAGGCGGAAGATTGTGCGTTTTGCCATGAACTCTCAAAACGCATGTTGAGGGATCGGCATAAACTGCTGGAGGAGTGGCTGCAGACCAAGGCCTCTGCACCGGGTGTTTCCCAGGGGCATGCTTCTACCAGAACCAGGAAAGCAGAGTGAACTAAGTCCTTTGAGGGTGCCCCTCGCACGGGGTTTCAACAAAAGGCCAAGCACCACAAGTCTGCTACCGTCTGAGTGCCAGTGCGGCGGGCTCCTCAGTGGCCAGGGCGCGTCCGACATCTCCAGCTGCTTCAGTCTCCAGTCAACGCTCTGGATCTTCATCCAAGAGTAAGTCGGACCACCTGTGCAAGCTCATGGCGGCCCCAGAGACTAGCAAAGCGAAGACCATACCGGGTATGGCGTCCGTCCTACTCTCACCGGAGAAGGCTAAAGGGGACTGAGTCTCTGACTCTCTTCCTAAGGAGAAGACCAAGCAGGACAAGGTGTCCAGGACTACCACGAAGGCCAAGCAGGACAAGACACCTATCCTGACCATGAAGGCCCAGGTGCACCAGACGAAGGCGCCGCCTTTCATCGAGGTGGTGACCCTTTCGAAGGCTGCAGGGGCTGTCCCTGGACGGAGGCTGCGTTCCAGCCCATTAAGATCCCAGAGAAGAGGATGCCGGTCATCTCCCCGAGACGTCCCCTCTGGACGGGAAGAAAGGTGGAGGAGGCGCTGAAATCATCCAGGGCACAGATATCTCCTCAGAGGACGAGCTCAGACCATCGAGGAAGACTATGGCAAATAGGGAAACCAGTCGCGCCCTACGGTGAGGGTGCTGATGAGGGCGACTAAGATTCCGTCGAGGAAAGTGAAAGAGGGCCTCAGGACGACCAGGGCCTTGGCTCTACTTCTGCGTCCCAGTTTCCAATATGCCCTACGCCTCGGCTGCCCCCTAGAGACCTCTCAGTGGGCATTCTGTCTACTCTGCAAACTCTGGTATCTGAGATACAGAAGAGGATGCCGGCTACGCCGCCAACCGCACCATCCGCGGCTCTGGTGATGGCTGACCCACTGACAACGGGGGAACTGCTGGCAAAGATGAGGAAGAGGCACCCGCTGCCTCCTTGCCACCCTTATCACCCTTATCCTGCACCTCGCGATGAGACAGAGCCTGACACGTCGACGGGCACAGATGACGGCGGAATAGAGGACCTCCCATAGTCTCCGCCCAGATCTTCCCCACCGGACGAAAAGGGATCATTCCAGGTGATGATCTCCAGAGTGTCTGAGCTTTTCCAGATCACGCCATAGGAGGAGGGCTTCTTATACCAGCGCCGTGAGACAAAGAGGAAGACCATCCTTTCAGTCCCTCTCTTGGATGACATTTGGGATGAAGGTCTGGCGCTCATGAAGAACCCTTCTACAGCCGCAGCGAAGAGGGACCGCCTTGAGAAGTACAGGGTGCCGGACTCTGCACCTAAGTGCTTGCAGGCCCAACCGTTGCCGGACTCTGTGGTCTCTGTAGCAGCCAAGAAGTAGTTGTTGGGCTCTACGTCTTCGGCAGCGTCCATCCTTCCTGGCAAAGAGGGGAAGAAGTTGGATGTGATGGGAAGGCGAGTGATCTACTCTGCAGCGATGACCATCAAGACCGCCAACACCCTCGCTTTCGTAGCGCGCTACGACCAGAAGCTGTGTTTCAAGCATGCAGCTCTGCTGGATTTCCTCCCAATAATAAGAGGTCAGAGGCAAGGGAGATTCTTCAGGAGGGCGAAGTGGTGTCGGACCACGCCATCACGGTGGCCACGGACATCAGACTCAGATTTCTGCCAGATGGGGAACAGCGTTTGCCTTCGCCGCCGTGGTTTGCTCAAGGCCACCAACTTTCGTCTGGAGGTCCAGTCCAGGGTTTTGGACATGCTCTTTGACAGTGACAACCTCTTTGGTAAAGCTGTGGATGAGTCCCTACAGGCCATCAAGGCGGACACAGAGGGCACGTGCCCTAGGCATGCTAGAGCAGTGGCGGCCGTCCTCAGGAGGCAAGTCTACCCACTCTTTGAGGAGTTTCGACGCGGGGTCCTCTTCTTACTGCCAACCCTCCCTCAGCCCAGGAAAACGGAGGCTGTTCCAAGGCTCTCGGAGGACACTGCCGTCATCATCTGGGACCACAAAGCGACCCATCGACCTCCAAGCAGGAATGAACCGCCGGGACGTTGGGCCCCCACCCTTGCACCCCGGTGGGAGCTGGCTGGTGAACTTCGTCAGCGCGTGGAAGGCAATCTCAACCGACTGATGGCGCTCTTGCCCAAACACCCTAGAATTCCATCGAAGTATCCCCAAATACCACCAGTGGCCCGGCAGGAAAACCATGTTTCTCAGCTGCTGCTGGAGGTGCGCGCCATTTTAAAGAAAGGGGCGATAGAGCTGGTTTCAAAGCGGCTCCAGGCCTCTGGAGTGTACTAGAGTTACTTTCTCGTCTGAAAGAAGACCAGGGCTGGAGTCCCATTTTCGACCTGCAGCGACTGAACAAGTACATAAAGTCCCAGAAGTTCCGAATGGCCACTCTTCAACACGTGCTCGGACAACTGGAATAGGGAGAATTTCTGTCGTCGCTGGACCTGGAGGATGCGTACTTCCACATCCCTATTCACAAGGGACACCACCAGTTTCTGCGTTTCGTTGTTCAAGGGAACCATTACTGATTCAAGGCCCTTCCCTTCAGGCTGAAGTTGGCACCCAGAGTCTTCAAAAAGTGCCTGGCGCCGGTGGCGGCCCATCTGCTACTGCAAATGGATTGAAGTCTACCCTTACTTGGACGACTGGCTCATCTGGGCTAGATCAAGAGAAGTTGCTGTCGACCACTGCGAGGATCGTTCGCCTTCTGACGGATCTGGGTTTCTCAGTGAACTATGCAAAGTCCTGGTTGACTCCATCGCAGGACGCGCTATTCTTGGGATTCCGACTCAACATGGCGTCATGCCTGGCGTCACTGTCTGAGGTAAGGATAGCGGCCATCCTGGGCAATGTGCAACGGCTGTTGGCACTGAAGATCGCCACGGTGAGGACCATCAAGTCTCTGCTCGTCATGATGTCGTCCATCTATCTCATCCAACTCTGCAGGTTACGGATGCGCCCACTGTAGGAGTTCCTCGAAGGCCGTTCGATCCAAGTATCGGGAAGCTTCCGGGACAGAATCACACTCGACAAGGGCTTCCGTCGAGCGATAAATTGGTGGGGCATGTGCTCTAATCTGTCCGGAGGCGTGGATTTCCAGACCCCGCCACACTAGGAGATGGTCACGGCAGGCGCCTCCCTGGAAGGATGGGAGCTCACACCAGAAGTCATCACGCCGGATGCCTGTGGTTGCCGGAGGAGAAGACTTTGCACATCAAAGTTCTGGAACTACAGGCAGTGTTTTGGGCCCTCAAGTCGTTCCTTCCGTCCCTCAAGGACAAGGTGGTGCAGGTCTTCAGACAATATCACCACAATGTTTTACATCCGGAAGCAGGGGGGACCCAGATCCCCAGCTCTCTCCAAAGAGGCGCAGGACCTAGGTTAATGGGTTGGCGCCCAGGGATGTTCCTCATTCCGTTTCATCCGTCATGAGTAAAGAACACTGTCGCTGAGACTCTCAGCAGGGAGCTGTGCTCTTTCCATGAGTGGGAGCTTCGGCAGCACCAAGTGGACCACCTGTTTTGCAGATGGGGCAATACCCAAATTGTATTTTGTGACGAACACAAAGTGCCGGGGGTTCGCCAGCAGGTTTCCCCAGCTGGGGAGCATGGTGGGGGTGTGGGGGGGACATTCTCATTCCTCTGGGACTCATTCCTCTGGGACTGCTGGTTTCTGTATGCGTTACCTCCGTTGCTGTTGCTGCTTCGAGTCATCAATCCACTCAGTCCTGGTGCAGGATGATCCTCGTCGCACCAGCGTGGTCTAGACAGATGTGGTACCCAGACCTTCTGAGCATGTCGGCGTCCCCTCCAGTAAAGCTTCCAGTGGTCTCAGATCTTATTGCCAGGGAAGGAGGCGCAATTCTGCGACATGACCAAGGATTGCTGAACCTGAAGGCTTGGCTGCTCCGGCATTAGAGTTCAGGGGTTAAGATCTCCCAGCGGACTGCAAGGAGGTGCTTTCCATGGCCAGGGCATTGTCTAATTTAAAATGCTACAGACATAGATGGAAGAGGTCCGCTATTTGGTGCCGTGCACAGAAGAGCGACCCTCTTGAGTCACTGCTCCGCAGGTGCTACCATATTTGCTGTCATTGGCCAAAGTGGAGCTGGCTCATGCCTCCATCGTTCATATGGCAGATATCTCCTGCTACACCAGATCTCCGGGACGGTCAACGTTATTGTCACACCATCTGGTTAAGGACTTCGTCAAGGGACTGTTCCGTTTGTTCCCGCTTGTTATGGCGATGGCCCCGGTGTGGGATCTCAATGTGGTACTGACTAGGCTCATGGGCCCCCGTTTGAACCCATGCAGACAGTTCCACTGAAGTTCTTGTCGTGGCCATCACCTCTGCACGACTGGTTGGTGAGATTCAGGCCCTGTCGTGTAAGCCACCTTACTTAACTTTTCACGAGACGAGGGTGGTGTTGCGGACGCAGCCCTTCTTTATGCCCAAGGTGCCGTTGGACTTTCATCTAAAAAAAAAAACCTTAGTGTTACCTGTGTTTTCTGACCACCTCATCGCTGGCT
Organism: Ambystoma mexicanum; assembly: GCF_040938575.1. Classification (NCBI taxonomy): domain Eukaryota; kingdom Metazoa; phylum Chordata; class Amphibia; order Caudata; family Ambystomatidae; genus Ambystoma; species Ambystoma mexicanum. The sequence goes on from NC_090938.1 coordinate 761,942,007, forward strand.
GAAAGGACTTTGGTCTTGCTGGATGTGGCTACAGTGCTGAAGTTCTATGTGGACCGCACAGAGTTTCTGAAAGAAGTCTCAGCTCTTTGTGAACTTTGGTCCTGTGAACCATGGAAAGGCCCTGTCCAAGGCTCCCATTTCCAGGTGGTTCTCCGGCTGCATCACCCATTGTCACCGGTTGGCAAACCAACCGTTGCTGGCCGTCCAAGAGCCCATTCGACTAGAGTGATTGCTGGTACGGTGTTCCTGTTTGGTGTGCCCGTACTGGACATCTGCAACACTGCTTACGTGGAGGTCGACGCACACCTTCACAAGATTCTACTGTCGACAGGGATTCCAGGGAGGAGTCCAGAGTCGGCCAAGCAGTGCTGCGCAACCTGTTCGCTTGAAGGTGAGCCTGGTGAGGAGGTAAGAGATGCTTATGTTGAGCCTTGCCACCGCCGGAGGTTGTGCATGTGTACTGCTATGTAGTCTTAATTCATGAGCATGTGAAACCATGCCAGAACCCATGATGGAGAAGGAACAAGTTACTTACCTGTAACTGTTGTTCTCCAGCATGGGTCTGGCATGGATTCACATGCGAACCCTCCTGCTTGCCCCTCTGCGGCTCTTCTTTTGGTCCTACTGTCACTTTACGTGCTTCCAAATATAAAGATGGCTGCCAGAGGAGGGGCTTGGGTAGGGGGCAGTCATTGGCTAGGGGCCAGTATGACCCAGAGCTCAGTGATTGGTTGTTGGAGAAATACAGTTCAGAAATGAAACTGATTTTTTTCTTTTACCGAGGATGCCCAGCCTGTCGGGGAATATTCATGAGCATGTTAATCCATGCCAGACCCATGCTGGAGAACAGTTACAGGTAAGTAACTTGTTCCTTCTCGAGCACTTTGCTCTTACAACTCCCTGAGGGTCAGTCGCTCTTCTAAGCAATGAGTTGGGGGCAGATTTCTCTTCAGCTGGTGCCTACCTATGGAACAGCCTCCCTGCCTCTCTGAAACTTGAGCAGAATCATCTCTGGTTCAGGAAGCAGCTCAAGACTTTCCTGTTTGCTTCTGCCTTCTACCTTCCTCGTTCGTGCTGATCTCCTTTCTGCTATTGCACTGGTTACCTGGCTACCCTCTGAACCACGGACCCAGGTCCCTGCCATCCCAGTTGCACACTTGCACTGCCTCCTGGCAAACTTGCACTTGGGGCTGTATCTGTAACCCTACAGTCCCCCTACTTGCTCTCTTACACTTGTCTGCACATAACCCGTGCACTGCCACCTGTTGGCCGCACTTTTTTCCTGTCTTGATCCTATGTCTCACACTTCTCCTGCCCTGGCACTTTCCCCTTCCCTGCACTTGCGTGATCTCAATGTGACTTGGCCTAGTAAGATCTTTGTCTTGTCCTCCCTTGTCCCCCCCCCCCCCTTCCTTGCCTCGTAGAGCCTTGAAACAGTTGTGTATAGGCACGCTATAAATGACGTTTCTGATGCTTGGGAATCTGCTTAGAATCACATGCTGTGCATATAGTACGACATTTAGTGGTAATCGCAGAGTATTGCATCTTGTCTTTCAGGGATCGAAAGGGGACGTTGACATGGGTGTGCCTGTAACTCTAACCATACGTGATGTGTAGTGTACCTAAAACCCCTCACGTGTTAAGGTCCCTCAGATTGTTTTTTTCTGCCCAGCTAGCTGGTTGCCTTTCTGCGGAGATAGTAAAATTGCAAATTAAGAACTCTGCCCACGACCCTTGGTCGTTTATATATTCGCCCCCTTCATAGACAACTACTTATCCACCCCCGCGTAAGACAACTCCAGACTTCGACGAAAGGTGCTCCGGTCGACTGTCGCGCACTTGGCCTTGGCCTTCCGGCCGGGCCTACACAGTAGGCAGAGTGGCGTCCGGGGCGCTCTTTCTTTTCCAAGAATGAATTTCCTTCTCCCTTTTATTTTCCCTTCTGTTTTTGCTGTCACTATAAACCTGGGCTATGGACTGGACACCTTTTTAAATTATGCCCTTCTTGTAAAGGCAAGTATCCCTGTAAGGACACGCACCAGAGGTGCAATAAGTGTCTCCCTTGATCACCACGAGGAGTCCTGTCGGTCTTGCCAGCTCTTCCGTCCTAAGACGATTAAGCAGCAGCAAGTTAAATGGTGGGCGGCCTACGCCATGATGTAGACCAAGGGTATCTCCTTTGCCACCGCAGGTGCTGAGAGTGACAAGGAATTGAACGACAGCCGTGGCTCTGACATGGATGCCATCGACCGATCTTCGGAGCGGCCACGCTCAGAGTAGTCTGTCCCTGGATGGCAGGCCACCCGGTTCTGCCATAGTACGCACACGATTCTCACAAAGGTAAACATACCACCCTCCCCCCCCCCTCCTCCCCTGCGGACCTACATTGATTGACTCGTTGGGGTGGTCAAAGACTCCAACGCGGGTACGTCGATTTCCTCGACGGAACCCACTGATTCACAGGGTCGGCAGCCCTCTCTGCAACCGCACAAGCGGCATGCGTCTGGGCATTCTACTGACAAGGGAGTCAGCACCAAAACTCATAAGCGCATTGAGACGCCTCTTAAGAGCGTGCTGCCGCCGAAGGTTCACGACCCTGCCAAAAACTACAGCGAAGCCGCTAGAACAGTCAATCTCTCCCAGCTACGCCGAACATCCGCGAGAGCCTTGCAAATATTGTTTCGGCGGCTTCTAGGCCAAAGGACAGGTCGAGGGACACATCCACACACTGAGAAAGGCAGGAAGACTATTCTGAAGGCGCCAGCCCCTGGCTAAAACCCTTTCAGAGAAATCTCAACGTACTAAGCACTCAGACCCCCAAGAAAAGAGCTGACCCCTCTGGCTCCATCTTATGGACCAGAGACAGGTTTGAGGGGTGTATGGATAGACTTTTGAAATTTGTGGACTTTTTCAGAAAAGCTTACCACACCTAAAAGGCCTAGTGAGGAAGACTCCTACCCTCTTCATGAGGTGCTCGTCTTGATGGACCCAGAGAAGGTTCCTCAGGACCCATATGTTCAGGAAGCTGATCCCTTTGAGGACCCTTTTGACATGGCCCCAGATTGGGGGCGGGGGGTTATGATGAGCCAGTGGATAATACACCATGGCTGTCGCCAACCAATACACCTGATCCAGAAACATTGTACATGGACTCTCCCGCATCTCTTCCTTTAAGACAGTCTTCTCCCATAGACGACCAGATGGCATTCAATGCCATTCTGAAGAAAGTTGCTGAACATTTTCAGGTTGCAATGCAAGTCAGTGTTGGACACTGACTTTGTGGAAGATATTCTGAAGGAAAAACAACCTGCAAGCCAGGCTATACCTTTACTGAACTCCATTAAACGGCGTATCGCTCCTTCTTTGCTGACGCCATCGCAAACAAGAGCTGTGAACTCACGGGTGGAGAAGCTTTTTCGCCCCTCACCTACAGACCCTCTACATTTGGGGACATGCCACACCAGATTTCCTCGTGGTAACTACAACTAGGAAAAGAGCAGGGGTACCCTTGCCCACGGGCAAAGCCCCACTGGAGAAGGATTGCAATAAATTGTATGCACTAGGGAAGCGTGTCACAACTGCGAAAGTCTATTCCACCAGAATTGCCAACAATACTACCTTGTTGGCCAGCTACAGCGACGTTCAGTGGAATCTGCTACAGGAAGCCTGCAAGAGGTCTCTGAGCCAACACGGTCACACCTGCTGGTGATTGTGTCAGAGGGGAGGCAGGCAAATCTCAATGTTCTTAAGAATACCCTAGATGCTGCATCGGGCAGTGCTCTGGCCCAAGGTACCCTATTGAAGATTCACTCATTGTTACAAAAATAAGGCAGAAACTCTGGTGTCCCTCATTAACAAACCGGTGGAGGAATCTAACCTGTTTGGTAAAGCAGTAAATGAGGCACTAGAAACTGCGAAGAAGGAACATGAGACTTTGTAGTCATTGAATTATTAACTCGAAAGGCCTTTTCAGTAGTAAGGAGGAAGCGCTCTGTTCCTTTCTCAATCTTTCCCTCGTCCCCCTCACAATCAGTACAGGAAACGCATGGCCCTCAGGACAGTGGTCAACTGCCTCAAATCCTTATTGGCCTAGAGGACAGTGCTGTGGCAAAGGAAGGTGTAGAAGCACCACCCCTAGAGGCTCCCCAGCCTCCAATCAGAATTGACACGCCAGTCCAGGTACCCTCCCATGCCTCCCCATTCGGGGGACAGATAACCTAATTTTTCCACGCATGAGGGAATTACCACAGACCAGTGGGTGCTCAAAGCCGTCACCCATGGTTACTGTATCGCGTTCAGCCGACCACCTAGATACCGACCACCAAAGACCAGGCAGTTGTCACAGAACACCTAAAGGTCCTACTGCAAGAGGTCGAGATTCTGCAGGGAAAGGGTGCATTCTAAGTCATCCCCGTTCTACAGGTAAACGAGGGTATTTATTCAGTGTACTTCCTTGTACCTAAAGTTTCTCACCATGCACCCTGTGCTAGACTTGCGCACAAATTTGGCAAACCACATGTTTCGAATGATAACATTGCAAGAGTTAATCCCTCTACTAACACAGGGGGGGGGGTTACATGGCAACATTGGACATGAAAGATGCATACTTTCATATTTGAATGTTGCCAGCACACTGAAAATACCCAAGGTTCATGATAGAGAACCAGCACTATCATTTCAAGGTACTTCCCTTCGCCATTGCTTCAGCCCCAAGGGTGTTTACAAAGATGTTAGCAGTAGCGGCGGCTCACCTGCGCAGGCAATCCATCCCAGTTTATCCTTACCTCGACGACTGGCTCAGAACAGGGGATTCGTATGTAATATCCCTTTCAAACACCCAAAAGACGATCAATCTACTCTTCAGTCTCAGATGCTCAAAAAACAAGAAGTCCAGCTTAGACCTCAGCCAAGTCCAACAATTTCTGGGGGCTCTGATTCGGACAGGAGTCTCGTCTTCCCCGCCAACAAAAGGGTTCATAACATGCTGTTTCAGATCCCTCAATATGTACCCAGTCGAGAGGTAATGGTACGCACGGCATGCAACTGTTGGGAAGGATGGCTTCCTGCATTTATTCAGTCCCACATGACAATTGCGCATGCACCCCATGCAAGAGTGGCTCAACAGCCAGTGGTGTCAGGCCAGCGGACAATGGGATGATCTAGTGGTTGTTTCGGCGGCCCTTGTTCTCTCTGCAGTGGTGGTCAAGGGAAGACCTCTTGAAGACCTTCACCAACCCTGCAGTGGAAGCCACTCTCACGACAGACGCATCTCTCACAGGGTGGGGCTCACCTCCTCCAGCAGACACTGGAGGCACTCACGGAAGCGTCGTAATCAGTCGCCTTCCCAGTCCTCCGAGGACTCCGCCTGTTGGCGGGTTGCTTATCCCACCAAGCATGCGACTCCGGAGGAATGGGCTTCCTTCGCTAAGAACATTTTGGAGATTCTTGAATCGCAGGGCACCGGTCCGTCCGCGCCTCTGAGTGGGGTCGGGCGTGACGGTACTAGAGACACCGCTCCTACGCCTTCGGGCTCGGGTGGTCAGCACGATTCGCGGGAAAGGTCCCCCTCGGAGAAGGGGAATCTTTCTAGTCATGCCCGTATCAGGTCCTGGTCCTCGACGCGCTCGAGACCGTGTGCACCTGTGACGTCTTCGAAGAAGACGTCAGCGCCGAGGTCGTCGAGGGACTCTCGGATCCGCCTCCGAGGAAGTCGTCGACGCCTTCAGTGCCCAGGCTGTTGAAGGACACGCTTGGGGCTCCGCCCTCGAGGCCTGTGTGGATGCCGTTGATGCTGTTGGCGCCGCGCTTGACGCCGATTCACTCGATGCCTTTCGAGGCTATTTTGTCGGAGGTACCCCGTGGCACAGTGGAACCCCCTAGAAAGGCTCTGGCCAAGGCTAAACATGTCTTTGTCCCCCATTCTGTGCCCATTTTCCACCATCTGGATTATATTTCTGAGGTGGAGGAGGGTTCTGAAGATGGGATGGTTCCTGATACGGTACCAGACAAGATTATCTCTGAACATAGCCAGATTGAGGACCTGCGTCAGTCGCTGCACAACGCCAGTGGTCTGGACACCTCTGCGGAGGTGGAGTTCTGTAGGCCTGAGCCTGGCACCCATGCCGAGTCCTCGTACCGGCGCCTTATGTCGAGGGTCACTGAGTACTTTGTGGGGGTGGTCTGCTCCACCAGGGGATTTTCTGAAGGATGACCTGACGGATATCCTCGACCAAAGTCCACCAACTGACCCGATACTGCCGTTCCATATGGCTCTGCAAAGAAGGGTGGCTGCTGCTCGGACTGCTACGGAGAGTCTCCCGGCAGTGGACAAGTCTTTGTCGCAAAAATACCGCCCAGCCAGTAGCGACCCCTGCTACTTGACCACGCACCCCACTCCGGAGAGTTTGGTGGTGCAGGCGGCTACGGCCCCAGCAAAGCAGGCGTCGTATCCTACCATCCCTCCTGATAGGGACGACATGCGTTTTGATGGTTGGGCGAAGAAAGTGTTTTCTTCAGGGGGTATGGCTCTTCAGGCTGCTAACTCCGTATGTGCCTTCTCACGTTTCACGCACACTCTGTGATACTGTTTCCTTAGCGGCTGAACATGTTCCCGAAGGGGACGAACTGGATGGTTTTCTTGCTATGATACAGGATGGCAAGGATGCCATGTGTGAGGCCGTGCAGTCTGGTCTGGACATGGCAGATTGTGTCAGCCGGTCCATGGCGGCGAGTACCGTAATACGCAGGTTTGCGTGGTTGCGGAAGTCTGGGTTTGCTACTGTTGTGCAAGCCTGGCTCCTCAACATGCCCTTTGATGGTGTACATCTTTTTGGCAGCAAGGCTGACGAGAGCCTTGAGAGGTTACAGACCTCAAAAGCTGCAGCAAAGTCGTTGAGCGCTGCAGTTCGACAACCTCTGCCTTTTCGTCCTAGGGGACAGCAATGGAGGGGAGGTTCCTTTCATTATTACTCATCCTTTAGTAAAGCGAGAGGAGCTGCTAGTCAAAGGGGCCACCGTAGGAGTGCCAGAGGTGGAAAACAAGGTACTCTAGGTGCCAAGGCCGCTCAGGCAGTTGCCTCTTTGCCCTCAGGCAACGCCGCAGCTGCTTCAGCTCAGTCATGAGGCCATGTCCCATGGTTCGCCGGTTGAGGGGAAGGCTGGCGCAGCATCTTGTAGAATGGTGTGCCTTTACTTCAGATGTGTGGGTTCTGGAGATCATAGCCCACGGCTACTGTCTTCCCTTTTGGCAGAGGCCTCACGACAATCCACCAGGGAATCTCTCTTTGAAGAGTCAGGATCCGCTCCTTGCGCAGGAATTTCAAGCCCTGCTGGAGAAAGGCGCCATAGAACTGGTGCCTGTAGTGGAGAGGAACAAGGGATGGTATTCCCCTTATTTTTTGATTTCGGAAAAAGACGTAGGGGGCGGGGGGGGGGATTGAGACCCATCATGGACTTGCGCGGTTTGAACAAACTCCTCAGGAAGGACAAGTTCAAGATGGTTACTCTTTCTCAAGTCCCCCAGGCCCTTCAAATTCAGGACTGGTTGGTGTCTCTCGACCTCAAGGACGCTTATTTTCATGTGCCAATCGATCCAAAGCACAAGAAGTACCTGAGGTTTGCGGTTGGCAGCTCGAACTTTCAGTTTCGGGTCCTGCCGTTCGGATTGACCTCCGCCCCGAGGGACTTCACCAAGCTCATGGTGGTGGTGGCAGCGCATCTCAGGAAAGGGGATTCACGTCTACCCCTACCTGGATGATTGGTTGATCAGGGCGCGCTCTCCCGAGCAAGACCTGGATCATCTGTCCATCACCTGCCACTCCCTCCACAAGCTGGGCTTCTCCCTCAAATTGAAGTCCCACTTGACACCAACACAGCGGCTCCAGTACATCGGAGCAGTGCTCAACTTGTCCCTTGGGCAGTGTTTTCCTCCCCAGATGAGGGCTCATCACATTCAGCAGATGGTGCACAAGTTTCAACATGCCCAGAGTCTCCTAGCGTTCGAGTTCTTGAGGTTGCTCGGCCTCATGGCATCCTGCATTCTTCTGGTGCCATAGTCCAGGTTGCGGATGAGATCTTTGCAATGGGCTCTCAAACTCCCATGGTCACAGTCCTCCGGCAGGATGTCGGACCCTGTTGAGGTGCCGCCCTCGGTCGCCCGCGACCTTCTGTGGTGGGCCATCGACGGCAATCTGATGAAGGGGGCTCCATTTTAGCTACCCTGGCCGGAGGTGGTGATTCTGACGGACGCATCCCTCACGGGATGGGGAGCTCATGTCAACAAACTGACAGTCAGCGGTCGTTGGTGTCGTCGGAGTCCACTCTATATCAATCTGTTGGAGCTGAGGGCCGTCCGGCTTGTCCTAAAGGCTTTTCTGCCGAATGTGCGAGGAAAGAATGTCCTGATTCGGACAGACAACACAGTGGCCATGCATTACCTCAAAAAAAGGGGGTGGCAGGTTCACTTTCTTTGTGCAGGGAGATGATACAGCTCTGGTTCTGGGCAATCCAGCAGGAAATTTCGATCTCGGCAGTTCATCTGGCCGGAGACTAAAACGAGACGGCGGACGCTCTGAGCAGGCAGAGCACCATCTCTCACGAGTGGGAGTTGGCTCAGGAGATTCTCCTGGAGATCTTCGCCCTTTGGGGGACCCTCAAGTGGATCTCTTCGCCTCCAGTGTCAACCGGAAGTGCAAAAGGTTCTGCTCGCAGGAATTTCCTCCAAGAGGAGCCTTAAGGAGACAGGTTCGTAGTGGAGTGGTCATTCCCACTGCTGTATGAGTTTCCTCCAGTCCCCGTCATCCCACAAGTGCTGCGGAGGTTAGAGTTTCGGTTCCTGCATGATCCTCATTGCTCCGGCATGGGCCCGGAGGAAGTGGTACCCGGACATTCTCGACTTATCCATCTGCCCTCCACGTCTTCCCTACCGAGACGATCTGCTCTCACGGGAGGGGGGGGGGGGGTCAGGTTCTCCATCCAGAGGTCGGATCCCTCAACCTTCACGCTTGGCTTCTGAAAGGTTGAGATATAGGGGTTGGGGTCTCCCTGAAGACGTGATGGAGGTGTTGCTTTCGGCCAGACGGCCTGCGACAACGTCCCTGTACCTTTGCCGTTGGAGAAAGTTCTGCTACTGGTGCAGGGTTAAGAATGTGGATCCTTTTTCATGTGACATTCCTTTGACATTCCCCCCCCCCCCCCCCCTCGGTCATCTTTCCAGGTGCCCTGTTGGGATTTGAACCTTGTTCTCAAGTTTCTAGTAGGTGCTCCATTTGAGCCTTTACATTCTTGCCCTTTGAGACTGTTAACTCTTAAAACTGTATTTTTAGTCGCGGTCACTTCCGTTTGCAGAGTGAGTGAGTTACAGGCACTTTCAGATAAGCCACCCCTCACTGTGTTTGATAAGGACAGGGTTGTTCTTAGAGTTCGTCCTTCCTTTCTTCCGAAGGTGGTGTCGGAATTTCATTTAGGCCAGAAGGTTATTCTTCCGGCATTTTATCATCCTCCGCATCCTGGTAAGGAAGAGCAGAGGCTCCATAGGCTGGATCCTAGGAGAGCTTTGAGCTTTTATATTTCGCGCATGTCCCGGGTCAGAGTGGACGATCAGCTCTTTATTGGTTACGCTGGAAGGCGTTTGGGACAAGCTGTTACTAAACACTGTCTCAATGGATTTTCTTGGCAATTGCTGAATGTTACCGCTTGGCGCGTAAGGACCCTCCGGTAGGCTTGCGGGCCCATTCTATCAGGGGGCTTGGCTGCCTCTACTGCCCTGCATAGGGGTGTTCCTATTCGTAACATCTGTGATGCAGCCACATGGGCTTTGGTCCATACTTTTGTACGTCACTACTCCCTCGATTCTATCCGTGGGCAGGATCTGGCCTTTGGCAAGGCGGTCCTTTACTCTGCATTTTGATTGTGCATTCTAAATTTTTATATTCCAAATTCTTTCCCCCCCCCTTACGTTGGTACTGCTTTAGGAGTTTGTCATAGGTATGGTATAGGTTGGAGGACCCAATCCCGTCGAACAAGTTACTTACCTGGTAACGTTCTTTCTATGGGAATGGTCCGACGTATTTCATATCGCTCCCTCCCTTCGCCGCTACAGAATTTCTTATGCGATTGCAGCTTGTTTCCGCAAGGCTTCCTGTGGTCATACTGGCAGTAGTTTGGTGCCACACGTTCTGGGGGAAAAACTACAATTGAGGCTACGGGCGTCATGCGTCCTACTTATTACATCTGGTGACGTCAGCCGTCGGAGGAGGTCCTCGAGGATGGCGTATAGACGTCATCGACGCAGACGCCGAAAGATTTTCCAAAGCAGCACAGCTGTGGTGATTACTGTCATAGATATGGAATACGTCGTCAGACCATCCCATCGAAAGAACGTTACCAGGTAAGAGTGTAACTTGTTCTTCTAGAGTGATAGTAAGTGGTCCAGGCCTACTCCATCCCAGATATTCTGAGTAGGACGACCTGACTGTTATTTTAGACCAGGGACCCCAGGAGGACGGCAAAGTTTATTCCAGCTGTGAACAAAAAACTCACAAGCAAGTACTCTACGTCAAGTCGTGGCACTATCTAACAAAACATCCAGAGATGACCGAGATGACAAGCGTTATGACGCTTGGGCTAGAAACGTTTTCTCTGCTGGGAGTATTGCCCTTAATTCAGCAAATGCCACGTGTGCATTGGCCAAGTTCGCTTTCACCTTATGGGATTGTATAGCGATGGCGGTTGAACATATCCCCTAAGGGGAAGAAAGAGACAGCTTTTTAAACTTTGTCAAGGATGGGAAAGAGTAGATGTGTGAATCCCTCCAGACTGGTCTTGAATCTGCAGACAGTATCAGCAGAGCAATGGCAGTTAGCACTTCAATGTGCAAATTTGCCTGGTGGAGAGTCTGGCTTTGCTCCGGATGTACAGTCTAGACTTCTTAACATGCACTTGGACAGCACTCATTTGTTTGGGATCAAGGGTGTCGAGAGCCTGGAGAAGCTGCAGACCTCCAAAGCTGCAGCCAAATCCCTTTGCACAGCAATCTGACACCCACCAACTTGCCCCACTGGTACAGCTCTGAGGGTCAGGCTATTTCGCTATTACTCAGTTGGAAGAGGGAATGGACTGTCGATTCAAAGGTGTCAGATAAGATTCCTTTGTGGTGGATGGGGAAGAGGTGCTAAGACAGCCCAAACAGGAGCTCCTTTACCATCAGCCACTGTATCAGCCGCCACAAAACCTCTTGAGGCCTTGGTCGACAAGACCGCGGTGGAAGGCACTCGCAGAATCTGAAAGAATGGTAGGGTTGTATGTTAGATGCATGGGCATTGGAAACAGTGGCCCTGGGTTTTACTGCCTTTCCTTTCTAAACAGGCCTAAGGATTGTGAAGATTAGCATTGCATCACATATATACAGAATTGTGACTATTGGCTTGTAATGCCAGCTTGTGTCACATCTAGAAACAATTGTGGAGATTAGCATGACTCGCATCTAGATGGAACTGAAGATAATCTTGCATCACATCTAGATGGAGTTGTGAATATTAGCATGCATCGCATCTAGATAGAATTGGGATGTTTAGCATGCACCACATCTGCGTACACCTCCCATATTCGAACCATATTCGAACCATATTCGAACCATACTCGAACCATACTCTAACCAAACGCAACCATTCCTCCAAGCACAAGAAAACACACGCACTTCAGTATACTGCAACAAAAACATTGTCTCGCACAACAGCACATGACAGCAACCACCCGACAAGCACACTTAAGCTCAGCAAACAGTCTTAACCAAACAGATGCTGCCAACAGCACTTCACAGCTCTCTAGCTCTTATCCCGCTCAGTCCTACTAACCCACCCCACCCTCTTTCCCTTTCAGATCCGCAAGAGCGCCAGGGAACCACTCTGGTGGTGATCGTGCACAGTCTAAATATCCTTTAACATAACACGTCATCCACTGTGGAACAACTCTGAAAGAGTTCATGATCCACTCCTTATGCAGGGAATCTTGACCCTGCTAGTGAAAGGTGCTATAAAACTGGTACCTGTAGTGGGAGGAACAAGGGTTGCACCTCCTCTTCCTAATCCCTAAGAAGGACTGATGATTTAGACCCATCTTGGACTTGAACAAGTTCCTCAGGAAGGACTAATTCAAGATGGTTACCCTTTCATGGATCCTTCAGGCCCTCCAGCTTCAGGAGAGGAGGGTCGGATTCTCAATCCAGAGGCCAAGACACACCACCTTCATGCATGGTTTCTCAGAGGTTGAGATATAAGAATTGGGACCTCGCCAGGGACGTAATGGAGTTTTTGCTTTCAGCCAGAAGGCCAGCAACAAAGTCTTTGTACTGCTGCCGTTGGAACAAGTTCTGCAGCTTGTGCAGGGATAAGAATGTGAACCCTTTTACATGCAGTACATCTATGGTGGTGTCGTTCTCATTACACCGGTCTAATCTGGGGCTCCAGGTTGGTACAATTAAAGGGTATATTTCTTCAAGATTCCACAGGTCTTTCAATTCTTGAAAGGATTGACAAATGTCTTTCCTCTGTTCCCTTTTCAAGTCTTTGTTTGGGATCTCAGCCTATTTCTAATATTCCTAATGTGTGCTCCATTCGAGCCTATCCACTCCATTAAGATTGTTGTCATTAAAGACCATTCTTGTAGTGGCCCTTACATAAACCCGTAGTGTGGGTGAACTGCAAGCCTTGTCCTGCAAGCCTCTTTGCAGTCTTTTTTTTAAGCATAGAGCGGCCCGTCAGGTTAAACCTCCCTTTCTATCAAAAATAGTCAGAGTTTCATTTAACTCAAAAAATCATTCTACCTTCTATCCCCCCCCACTTCTTCCTGGAAAGGAAGAGGAGAGGCTACACATGATTGACGCAAAACATGCCCTTAGCTTCTATATTTCGGTAATGTCTAAATTAAGACAGGATGATAAACTTTTTATTGGATATACGGGCCAGAGGATGGGTATGGCAGTTTCAAGACAAACCTTGTCTAGGGCGATTATCCTTGCAATCTCTGAATGCTACAGGTTACCTGGAAAAAATCCACCTGAGGGTCTTAGAGCACATGCGACCAGGGGCATGGCTACTTCCTCTGCCTTACAGAGGAGTCCCAATTTAGGGTATTTGTGCCGCGGCCAGCAAGCACTATAGTCTGGGCTCTTTTTTTTTGTTGTTTTTTTAAGGCTGGGAAGGTGGTTTTGGGAAGGCAGGGTTGAATTCTGTACACACAGGCCAATAGGAACTCCCAAATTCTAATTCGAAACTGAAAATGTGGACTTCCTCCTCCAGAAATACTCCCAGAGCAGTGTTTATCATAAAATGAGGAGTATGTGGGAGCACACAATCCATTCGAAGAATGAGTTACTTACCCGTGGTAACGTTCTTTCGACTGGATGTTCCTCCCACATATTTCTCACCACCCCTCCCAGCCTACACTGCAGTTCAATGTCCATGTTAGTTTATGCTCTTTCAGGTGAGTAGCTCTCGGGTGTAGGATAATCCAATACATGTAAAAATTGGAACTGAAGCCAACACTCACTGTGTGCGCGCTACATACCATCGTCTACACCAACGGAGGCCCTCAAAGCAGCTGAAACTGGATATGGAGATGTCATAAAATGAGTAACATCCAGTCGAAAATGTTACCATGGGTTAGTAACTTGTTGTTCTCCAGTACTTGGTCACTGACCCTTTCTTCACAAGCTTTGTATCAATTGTACGGGCTTTGCTTGATTTTTCAACAATGTTCGGTTCTGATTCGTATCAATTCTATTACTTTCACTTGAAGTTTTTGCAGTGTCTGTATCACTTGTATTGCCCTCAACAAAGCATTTTGCCATGTTTGTATCTAACTCCACTATCTAGCCTTCTCTGGGGGTGCTCTCGTTGGGGCTGGCATGGGGTATTTGCTCTTAAGCACTCTGGTAACCCATGTGCTCTCCATGGGCTTACCAGTGTTACTCAGCATCTTTGGTGTTAACTTGCTTCTCAGTCCACGCTGCTTCTTGCTCATTGAGTGGTAATGCCTTCTGTAAGCCACTTAATTCCCACTTGGCTTCCCTCCGTGTCTGGCAGCTCCAGCTGCCTATGACGGATGCAGCAAACGTCTCAAGGCTTGTCTTTGCTGCACGTTGTCTGTTAGCTTCCAAGCTACGTTCCGCTCTCCTCCGGTATTCCAAAAAGCATTTGAACAAGTCGGATGCAGTGGCAAGCTCTCTCCTCCTGGTTGCACAGCTGTGTGCATTTTAAATGGCCTGTCTTACTCTGTAGTTTCCAACAACTAGAACGTGGCATTGGTTTGCCCTGTTTAGCCAAAAGCATTACTCTTCCTGGGCTCGGTACAAGAAAAAGGGGGTGGGGGGGTGAGAGGTGCATGTTGGTCAGAAAAGCCTGTGCTTTCAGCATCCACATTACAATAATCCATACAGGAGTGTGGTAGGAGTCCTGGGGGCGAGGCGGAGAGGAGTCTTGTTACTAGGATTTACCACTGAAGGGTTGTTTAAATCTTATATATTCTTGCCTCCTTGGATTTTGTCTTCCCTACGTGGTCCTTCTGCAGATCACCACTCCCAGGGTAAGCGTTGGGTAGCTTCTGCCTTACCCTGGCCACATAAGCGAGGCTTCCCTCCAGAGAATCATTGTTGCTAGATTCATCTGAGCATGTGTTCCTCTAGAGATGTGATGTTGTAGTCTGTCTACATTTCAACAGCCCTTACCCTGTTTGAATGGTTCATTCCTCGTCAGTTGGTGGGCCGGGGCAGCCCTAGCCTGATCTGGAATATGAGCGTTGGGTAAGATTCTCACAAATGTGAAATCCTTCTGAGCTGTTTTAACCACAGAACTTTTTGCTGGACTTGGTGATTACTTTTCCATTGTCCCTAGGTGAATGGGAATGTTCCCCCCCTCCGCCCCCCTCACCTAGTCTTTTGCTCTTTGTATGGGTGATCTTTTTAGGGCTCTATAGGGTGTATGGATTTATAGTTCCCTAGAACTTTTGGCCTTAGGCTTGGTTGCCCCTCTGGGCTCCCCTTTGTAATGTCTCTTCTCTTGAATGAATTATTTTCCCCAAAAAGTAAAGTGAGATTCCCAGCCCCTTTTCATTTCATATAGTGAGCCAGCACACCCCACCTTATGATGAGTGCTGGGGAGATACTGTGTCCTCTTTTGAATCTATTGTGTCCTCCCACGCATTCCTCATCTTTTGGTATCTTCCCTTCCAGCTTCAGAATTTCTTTTCAGCAGAAGGCGCTGTGCGTCGCGGTAGACTCCGTCCCTTGAGGGCTTCATCTCATAGTCTGTGTATATATAGCACGTGCAGCGCCAGTTGGCTTAATTTCTTCTGCGATGGCTAATGCTTTGAGAAATATGGCACACAAACTCCGATACTAGAGTACGATGGCCTTGTCTTCAACACCATTACCCCTAAAAGACAGGGTTTAACAAATGCCACGACTGGCACCAAGATGGTCCTCACAGATCCTCATTGTGTCTGTGGTGCCTTGGTGTGGAGCAGAGGACAGCGGACCCTGTCAGTCCATGACTGGTAAGGCTCTGAAAGTGCCTAAAGGAAAATTAGCAGCGGGTAGGTCCCTACTAAATCCCCATCGATGACTAACTGTCGAAGGAAAGATCTGACGAGGTGACGCTCCTCGAAGAAAGATCAAAAAAGCATTCCCGCTCCAGCAGCGGGTTGCACCATTACTCTTTGAAGAAGGTAAAGAAAAGGCATTATAGATCGCCTTCTTCATCCGATTCCTCTCCCAAAGAATCTGCCCAACCAAATCTGCTCCAGCCAAGTGCCAAGAATTCAGATGGGAAATGCTAAAAAAGCTCAAGATGGAGGCCATGCTCCTGTCGTGCCATCAAAAGCAGACCAGGGAAGTGCAAATCCAACGCACCCAGGACATAGTCTGAAGACACCTCGAGAACCCCCAAGGTCTTGCTGCACCGGAAAATCGTGAGGCTCGATCAAGTCATGGGCCAAGCCCTTGGAGGGCTCTGTCGATGCCAAAATCGATGAAGAAATTGTCAAATGGTGACTCCATCGGCGTCTTGACTGTCGACGCCATCAGCGTCAAGGCTGTCGGCGCTGTTGGTGTCTAAGCTATCAACGCCATCGGATTTGAAGCCATCAACAGCTTTGCCCACTAAATAAGTAGTGAAAATCCTACAAGCCTTTGCTAAACAAGGATTTTTTTCAAGTCTTTATCCTCCATTTAAGGATTACAAGCCATTGGACCTGGACACTCCACCATTTCGGTTGGAGTTTGGAATACCACTCCCCACAAAGCTTCAATTCAGAGTAGTCCAGGTTGAAGGATTTGAGAATCTTCAATCTGCTAGTGGTGTTCACGTGTCACCTGAACCTGAGTTTGGCAAGTAAAACCCGGCAGACCATGCAGATGCCTCTTATAGACACCTTAGGACCAGAGTTATAGATTTTCTGGGATGAGGCAGACCTGCGCCACCATTGGACCAAGACGACTTGACAGACCTTTTTAATAAAGGTCCACAGAAGGATCCCATTCTCCCGTTTCATGTCACACTTCAAAAAAGGTTATGGCAAATTCGGAGGTTCCTGAATCCAGTCAGCGTTGAAGAAAATCACCAAAAACTTCAGGTCCTCGAGTAGCGACCATAGCTGTCAGTAAAACATCAATCGGCACCTAATAAGGAAATATGGAAGATGCTAGAAGCGGAGTATAAAGTGAAGATTATTGCAACAAAAAGACTTCTTTGAGAAGGAAATCGGGGGAGCGAAAAACACAATTGCCGGAGAAACAAAGGCCCTATCCCAACCCTTTCATCCCACAGTTGTAATGATGTGCAAATGGCCTTTGCGAATAAAATCAAGGCTGCCCAGGATAAAATGGAAAGATTTGGCTAATAAACCATACAAACAGTCCGTGGCTGGTGACAACGTGGATAGGCCACGGGATCAATTATGCTTTTCATTTAAACATGTGAGCATATCTGAAATGGAGTCCGCCCTGTCCTCCATGCATCCCACCTCATGTACTGGAAACATTATCCCTGTGAAGTTTATCCTAGAACATAGCAAGGAAACCCCCTTTTTTTAACCAGACTGGTGAACTCCTAGTTTGACCATGCCCAAGTTCCCGACAAAATTAAGGTTGTTACCATCTCGCCCTTAATGAAGAAAGCAGGCTTGGACGCAAAGGAGGCAAAGAACTTTAGGCCCATCACTAATACCAACGTCTTGCTGAAAATCCTTGAAAAAATGGCCACAACAATTCTTTGGGTTTTCTAGAGACTGAGCAGATACTCCATTATAAACTTTCAGTCCTTAGGGCACATTACTGCACAGAGACGGCCCCGTTAGACCTACAAACATGTTAGGATTAGCAGATGAGGGAAAGAATGGTCTATTGGTCCTTCTTGACCTTTCTGCTGTGTTTTGATCTGTTAGATCACGACCACGTAGATACGCTTTGGAATGTAGGGAAGTGTGAGTCCCTTGCCTTCCATAAATTGGTTCGGATCCTTCTTATCCAACAGGTAATCCTCCATCTCTTGGGATGGGGTCTCCTCTGTTGACCCCCATTTCGTGTGGAGTCCCGCAGGGGGCATGTGTCTCACCAATCCTATTTAATCTGTACATCAGACTACTGTGGGACCTGATCGAGTTACTCAGGGTTACATTTACCAACTACGTTGATGACACGCAACTGATTTTGGAAATTGTTGGAGACTCAGAAGGATGGCAAGAACTTGACTACCATTCTCGAAGTAATAGAGAATTGTATACATTTTTTATTTGTTAGTGCACAAGCACCTTATCAAATATTTAATTACATAACTATATAAAACATTCATATACCTAAAAACATTCATATACCTAAAAACATGCATTTTCTAAAACTTACAAAACAATGGTATCAAATTCCATCTAGTAAAAAGAAAACTGAGCTAATATCCAAATAGATAGCATAGACCGTTGTGATTCTATCGTAAACCCTCATAAGGGTAAAAGAATAAAAGCAACAAAATTAACAAAACCAACTCAAAATGAAGACCTACAAAAGCGAAATGGAATGATCACATATAACTCATTGTGTGTTGCACAGATGCTCAAAGATCATTGAATTCAAATTAGACATCTCTGAATAGGAACTTTGTCACAGAGAATTTAAACATCTGTCATTTGTTGTTCAGATCAAACAAGGGAGTCAATACAAAGGTCACTGTCAAAACATATAATCTCCTGATTCATACCACAAAGAAAACTAGAGAACATGTAATCGGGTGCACATCTGTGAATTACGCTTTCTCTCCTAAATGGTCACCTCCAACATTTCCTGTCCAAATACAACAAATGTCGGTGCTGGTATACTAACAAGCCGTCATTGGGCAAAATGTGATAAACTATCAAAAAAATGCTAAGAGTCGACGATAAGTGGAAGCTCAAAGCAAGAGCACACTGTTGCATGAAGCTAGACCAGTTCCTCTTCAAGTTTTATGCTGATGTAGCTCATCATACGAGAAGCTGCAAAAATGATACAATTCGAACGCCCCCACATAAATCTCATCCAAATGAGATTTCGGGACAATGGTGTTGCGCTCAAGAATTCGCCCATAAATAGTTCTAGAACTTCCAAGCTGAGGACACGAGAGAAAGATGTTTTAAAGATTCCTCAACCCCTTTAGCACAAAAGAAGCGACAATCTGTGTGAAGCCATGCCGCTGATTCAAGAGCCCAACTCCTGGTACGGGACTTTGTGTGAAATAGATCCAGGCTGAATCTCATAACGTTCTCGTTTTATTGCAAAGAAACATAATTAAGTACGGAAGGTGCGGGAGCTGGTTATGTCTAAATTTCGCATATTCTTTAAACGAGGAATAAGTCGAAATGAGATTTGCAGTTGTCGCCCAATCATTACGAAAGTCTTTTCTTTGTTTTTTTTGTTTTGGCCAGAGCAGAACACCACTTAAGATCTTCAGTTGTTAAATTCAGGGATGCAAGTAAGCTCTGCATACGTGAATAAAATTTTGCTATTGAAACGGGAGATGACTTTAACATAATAGCGATCTTCATAAAGAGAATTAGGTGGCAGAGAGTACATCTTTGTGAAGTTAGATAACATGCGCCAAGTGAATTTCGATGCCAAAGAACAAAGACCAAGTTCGTGTCTTAATATGGCATTGGGTAGATGCATGGGAAGGCCCAATACTCATTTCCAAATTTCCCCTTGGATTTTATTTAAGAATGGGCCGATCTCGGCGAGACATGGGTCTAGACCGTAAAGAATCACAGCCTCGACCTTCATCTGATAGATCAAGTCTAAAAGTGGGACTAGTGAGAATTTGCAGTGTTTGCGGAATATAATCTGCATTTGTAGTGTAAAATGTATAACTGGATGAGATGGATGTCTGCCATTTAGTCAGCGATGTAGAGTTCGATAAATTATATCCTAAATGGATCATCTCTGAGGAAACCTTGATTGCATTAAAGTTGATGGTCCATTTAAATATTTAAATGATGAAAGTTTTTTTTGGCTGTGAAGATAAGAATGTTGGACTTAGGAGTTTATGGGCAGATTGTTTTGAAGACCGTAAGAGAAAAAGAAATTAAGCTTATTTTGGAGACCGAAGGGTGTCCGGTCAAAAAGGATCACATTGTCCGCGAATGTGAGCCATTGCAGTCGTAAGTCTCCCAATGTGACGGGAAGGACCACAGCAGCATTCCATAGATCGATGTCGGCAAGGTAAAGATTGAATAAAGAAGTGGCAAGATTGCAGCCTTGCTTAACACCGATCTCATTAGGAATTGGTTCTGTCAAAAGCCCTGCAGCATTAATACAAACTCTGAAATTGGTAGTGGTGCAGTAGAGAGATGAGTGAAATATAGGGTGGAATCCCATAAGCCAGCATCTTTTCCCACAGGCGCCCTCTAATGACACTATCAAAGGCTGATAGATCGAGGGCAGCCATATAAATGGGCCCAATGGAAGTGTTGGGCTGAGGAGATGAGATTAACTATTATGGTAGCATTTAATTGTGTCTGCATAGCCTTTCTAAAGCCAACTTGCGCTTTAGACAAAGTAGCTTTCTGCGCCACAAAAATGTCCAATTCATGGAGTAGGAGGAGGGCGAAGATCTTTGCCGCCACGTCGGTTAACGCAATAGGCCTAAAGTTATTAGGATTGTCAATTGAGCCCTTTTTGTGAAGGGGAATAATAATAATGGTACTAAGCCATGAACAGGTAATTTTCTTAAAATGAAATACATTCCGGAAGATTTGTAAGAACGTTGCCCAAAAGAGTGGATCGTCTTTTATCACACACGGCGGAAGTCCATCTGACCCAGCGGCCTTAGAATGTTTGTTTATGCCCCAAATTATATCTTTTATGGACCATGGGCATGATGTCGGAATGTGATGACGCAAAGTGTCCACTTCAAAGGGCATGTGCTGCAAAGCTAAAGCATATTTGGATTTAAAAAATCTGCCACGTTAGGCCATCAATGCCGGTATCAAAAGCGGAACGGGGTAGACCCCAAAGGCTTCCCCAGAATTGCCCAGATATCTGTTTTTATGTTTACATAGGAGCTGCACCATCTGCTGATTATCTTGTAGATGTTTACGAAAGTGAATTTTTTTTTTTTTAGCTCCATTTTATATTGGGCAATACTTTTCTTTTGCCCTTCATATATACATCTAGATTAGCTGTCGCTTTAGCTTTTCTTATATCACGATTTTTAAATCTCTTAATGGAGGCAATCGGAGTGAGATGCAAATGAGTGCAGTGGTTTGTGCAAAGTGATATCTGGGTGTGACAGGTTACGAAGATGGCCGTTAATCATGTTCATGTTCCATTCGACTGATTTCTCCATAAATTGACAGGAGTGAGCAAAATTTGAGTCGACCCAGCGATCGCGATTTACTCGGTAGGCGAGTTGTCTACAAAGTCTTGAATTCCAAGATGGATGGAAAGTGCATGTCTGTCCATTTGCAACAGAGAAAGGACAGGCATGGGAAGAAAGCTAGGTAGCTTGTGATGGATTACATCTGATGTTATGGGCCCATCTACTCCCCCGAATGAGGGATTGTTTTTGATATGAGGAAAGAGTAGACCTTCTGCAGGTGAACTCATCAAAAGAATGGCATTTAAGTCGCCACCAATGATCTCACAATCCTGGTAAAAAAAACATTGCATCGGAGAAGGCAGTGTTAAAAGCAAAGATTGCCATGTCTACAGCTATTATCTGAAGATTCCAATATAAATACTTGCAAGGAAAATCCTCCAGGTGAAGTATGATAATCATGAATGAGTATTTAAACAAAATATCGCATTGTGTTCTTAATTAAGATCGCAAGTCCTCCAGAGGGCCTTCCCACAGGCACTTGTTTCGCAGGATGTGTAAATGATGAGAACCCATCCAATTGAAAGTCAAAGGTGCAGTCAATTGTTTCTTGTACAAAGATGATTGAAGGAATGAAAGATGGCAAGAGCAATTTACGCCAAGAAATAAGAATTGGCTACCGGTTCCCCGCCGTGCACAGCAGCTTTAATAAAGGGTTCGAGCCAAGCAAAGCCTTTTAAAGCATTGGCAAATGAGGTGAGTTGTTCAAGCATTTCAGTCTGTGTTTTCATGGAAGAAGCTCCTTTATTTGACGCTTCGATAGGTTCTTGTTTCGGCGGTGGCATAAAGTCCAAAAAGGACCACAAGTCGTCCATGGAAGAAAAGACTTCCATTTCAAGACCAAGTAATTTCACATCAGAATGGTGGTTCCATAGAAGCTTTGCAATTATGTGTGATTGAGTTCGGCAAAGCATACAATGGTGGTTCTGGTTGGTGAGCTTGATCCATTCCATATCGTTGGAAACTAAATTGCGTAAAGATAGAATGTTAGAGTGCAGTGATTAAGAATGAACGATTTGTGAGTTGCCATTTAAGAGAGGATCGCTCGACCAGCCTAAAATAGTTGTCATCTCTTTTGGAATTTCCCTGAATGAAGGGGAAGCGCTCTTCTCCAAGGAGGGAGCCGGAGCCGATGTAGTTGTGATCGGGAGGTCATGCAAGAGCGGGATACTAACTGCAGTGGACGAGCCATCTCGCATGATTGCTGGTGTGCCAATTGCCGAGTGAAGCGTTTTGGTTGACAGAGAGCCAACTTTGACTGAACTATGAAAGGTTTGCAAAGAAGTGGTGCAAATCAATGTTTGATTTGACCGGGAGGGAATGCTACATTCAACAGAAACACAGACTTCAGACGACACATTATGATACCGTCTGAAACAACGACTTACAAGGTGGTTGAAGCAGTTTTGTTACCAGTAGTGGGAAAGAAATTGGACATTTGTGATTGAACCAGCAATGTTTGGGGACCAATGTCATGAACAGATGACGAGGCTTTAGAAACGGAGCATAGCTGTGCGCTTGGAGTCTGTTGGAGACGAAGCAGCCTCAGCAGAGGAGGGCTTAACTATCTGGGAAGGCGGCAGGGAACCTTCCTTAGATTCAATTTGAAGGACTATTTTGTTCTTAGTTTAACTGATTAAGGTCCAACACTTTATCTTCAAGAGATATTACAGATCTTTTTAATGTTGTAATTATGACCCTTAGTTTTCTGAGATGTTTGGTTTTTGGATTTGATTTTGGGACCATTGCCCGCATTACTAGTAGTTTTGTCAAGCAATCTTTTTTTTAAAGCTCTCTGGAAAGATTTTTTGGCTTTGCGTGACGTAAAGACTAGCGCAGTCTGGGTTTCTTCTGGGGATATGGAGTTGTCTCATGGCGGATCTCTAGATTGTATAGTTTTAACTTGTATGTCAGTCAAAGCCGATGGGCTATCCGGGGTCTCCATGAAGGAAGTAGTATGGACATTAATTTAATTTCATGAAGTGGAACTAGACTGGCCTGAAAAAGGATTTGTTCAATGTATAGCAGACAATCTTGCTGCAGTTTTGCAACTTCCACGAGGTCGAAATCCGGAGATTCCAAAGTTTTTGATGTTGTTGGCTCCTTGTACTATTTGGGCTGCCCGTGAAGTAACAAGTCATTGCAAGTTTGATTAGATGCAGTAGAAGAAGCTTTTGCTTGATCATACTGGCATAAGACAGTCTGAAATGCCTGAAGGGACCTTTATGCACAATTGGCATGAAATTGTTGACATGAGTCCAAGGCCAGTATGAAGCCTTCAATTTTGGACAGTTTAGTTGGTAGCTAGCAAAGCGTCTTTTAATTCTTAGTGTGGGTGAAATCATGGCCCTTGTCCAAAAGATTCAGAATGTGTTTCAAAACAGGAAAGTTTTGTAAAGCTTGTTCCGAGAGATTGTTGATGTTATCAAGTTGGGCCTGAGATGTAGCTGGATGTGAGGATTCGGGACAGCTTGAAGCCTCCTTTGTCAAGTCCAATGGAAAAGATTCATAAGCAGGAGAAGTAGGTGGATGAACTGGGGCAGAAAATTAAGTAGAAGTAGATGGAGAACTAACAGTCAAGGGTGCAGATGGGGAAATATTAGGTGAGAATGGCATTGCGAGAGGTACGGAACAGCCAAGATGTGGGGGTGTGCCTAATTTGTGAAAGTGAACCTGTTCACAATGTTTAGTCGTTTTAGACACTGGCCTTGAGGGTCCCATTGACAGACGCACCAGTTTGTCAAGTTCGGACATTACGACCGGGGCAAGGAGAGCACTATCACAGGGGAGCAAAATGACCTTCCTCTGAAATGCCAGTGGTTGGCACTTCGAGTTTGAACATAACAGAGGAAGGGAGATTGAAATTCAAGTTGGGTTAATTTACCTCTTTAATTGAAAATACTCTGTGGAAGGGATGGAGGATTCCTCTCAGTGGTAAATTTGAGCAGCGCAGGTGCTGCTACAAGATCTGAAGCAGGTGGATTATCACTGAGCTCGATAGCAGCATTGTTATCATGGTTTTCTAAAGACAGAGAAAGAAAAGAGCGATTTCCTCGTAGAGGCAGTAGTGTATCATTTGAAGATCTTGCTGAGACAAATGGGTGCAGTTTTAGCAAGATGAACACCAACCCCCCCCCCCCTCCTCCTCTAGCGCTTACAGCTTCTAAGACCTATATCCATTTTGAGTAAACTGAAGGAAACCAGGATTATGGGATAACACAAATTGAAAGAGGAAACCAGGGTTAACTATCTCCCCACAACGTTTCACAGGTGACATGCTAAAAACAAAGCACTATACGTGTGATTTGTGTGGGAGTGAGAAGCTTCATGAAGTAGAAGCCGTATAATAAGGCAACTAACAGGGTTCCAGAAGAGGAAAAAAGACGAGAATATCTAGTGCGTGCAAATGCTCGTCAGGACAACTAGCATAAGGACGCTGCTCTGGGGGAGAAAGCGGAAGTGAAAAACAACGGCACCGTAGGACGAAGGTTGTGGTGTCAACAACGGTACTCTTTGAACTGGCTACATTAATGGCGACTTCTGTGAGATGTAGTCAGTACAGATTATATTAGTACTCTTTTGAGTATAACAAACTGGCAATCAGAAAGTTAAGTAGCATGTAAAAACCAACGCCGTTGAGGTCAATGATAGCACATGATTACATGCGTGGTATGACCATGAGCTGAGTCGTTCCACACGAGTGTGCGCCAGATTTAGTGCATGTACAGCATGGAGAGGCGGCAGCACGATTACACTCCTCACGTTTCCTGTCCAATGATGCGAGAGGGGAGCGAGTTAGTGAAGCGTGCACAGCACTAAGAATCAGCATGCAAAATGTTAATGGCTCGTATAGGAATGCCCAAGCCTCCACAGCCTCTCAAGCCAGCAGGGTATCAAGCACTTCCTTGGCACTTCCGCTCGGGCGCGCGCACTTAGGGCGTGTGGCCAGTGCCTTATGAAGCTGAGGCTCGTGGGAGGGGGTGTGGTCTGAATAAATGTCCAATTAAGAAACAGGCTGCAGAACATGGTCAGGAGCAGCAGGGTGAGTAGCAGGCTATTGGCACTTCCGCTACGGTGCGTGGCCGGTGCCTTATGAAGCAGAGGCTCGTGGGAGCGGGCATGGCCTGTCGCCTTAGGACTCTCAGAGAAAATAAAGGGCGCCTGGCGGAGTCCTGATATGCCCAGGTGGGTACATATATTGATAACACAAATAATCAGGATGCGAGATCCTCGCAACAATCCAGTTTTTGGACATATTTATTTCAATCTCAAAAACCAGTGTCTTAAATTATTACAAACTTTCGCTAAGCACGAAAGCGATACCGGACAGATTTCAATATAAAAGCATAGGGAAGTGCAGTTGGGCACCCTCATCAGGATGTGGAGGATGAGTGCCCTAGTGACAAGCACATGAGAGTATACGAAGTTGGTGACACAAGTAACTCAGATGAGTGCTGCCCGAAGTTGTTCTTCATCCCGGGTGTGGTTTAAACAAAAACGGTGTACACAACACGAAATTAAAAACATACAACAAAGGGTATTTTCACAGTTGTGCCACAAGTGATCCACAGTTGTGTTTCGGCCTCAATGGCTTGGTAGAAGCTTGTAGTTGTGGTGGTCTTCATCAGGAGAGACTAGTTGGGAGTCTGTCCGTGGGTAGGATCGTCCAACCGGAGTGTGGCGGTATGCTGTCAGCTGACCTAGACGTAATCCTAGGTCTGGTGGTGTGAAAAGATTCACCAGTGGGTGTAGATCGGCCGTGCCGGGAAAACCGGATTCAGACGGCTCTGGGTTTATGATTGGCCATTGATCTGATTCGCATTTTTTTAGTTCTTGCTGAGTTCACGGTGGCATGGCCTGTCGCCTTAGGACTCTCTGCACGAGCTCGGGAGTATGGATGAATACAGGAACCGTAATAGAGAATCGGACGGCCGACTTAATGAAACTAAGACCGAATTGCTTCTGTTTGGGAGTACTGTGGCGAGAGTTCAGCTGGGTCATGAATACCGACAGTTTAGCATTAGAGACTCCGTCATTACATTGGTGGACAAAGTTAAGACCTTGGGGCATTCTTTTACACAGACATCAATAAAGAGGCACAGACCTCTTATACTGTGAAAAACCAGCTACTATTTAAAATTGTTGAATATTAAACCACTCATCTCAGAAGATAATTGCGTCGATGTGGCAGAGCCAGCATTTTATCACATATTGACTACTGCAATTGCCTGCTGATGGGGGGCTAAGACAAAATGTAACCAGTGGTTGCAAACTCCAACGATGCAGTTGGAATCATTAAGGGCATCCCGAGAAGGGAACACATCTCTACAGGGAGAGAATCACTACACTGGCTACCTGTTGTCCGGATCCACTTCAAAGCAGCCAATATCCATAAGTGTCTTTATGGTCATGCCCCAAAGTAGCTAAAGACCTTCACATTACCTTTACCAGAGAATTTGGCCGAGCTTTCCTGACTAGGGCAGCACAGATCTGGAATATGCTTACAAGCAAACTCTGGCTGGAAAAAATAACAGCTTCTGCTCCCAATTGAAAATATTACTGTTTAAATGGGTTAACCAGCACCCCCTAGCATTCTCCTGAGACTACCACAGAAATGTTCAGTCCCGTCTGATGAATGTCCGTGTCTGTGACCCTGATGTCCGAGGGTTCCCGGCGCTATATGAGTAAATAAAATGAATAAAAGCACCCACAACAGAGAGCCTGGTAGTTCAGGCAGCAATGTTTACTTCCAAACAGGCTGCTTACCCAACCATCCCACTAGACTGGGATGATGACCGTGCCAACTCTTGCACCATGAAGGTATTTTCTGCTCGGAGCATGGTTCTCAAGTCTGCAAACACCACTTGCACCTTAGAAATATTGACATTCACCCTGTGGGACTGTGTAGCTATGGTGGCTGACCATATTCTTGAAGGGGAAGAGACGGCTTCCTGAATATTGTAAGAGACGGTAAGGAGGCTATGTGTGAGTCTCTACAATCAGGACTGGACTTGATTGATGGCCTCATCAGAGCCATGGCAGCAAATACAATAATATGCATGTTTGCGTTTGGTTGAGGAAGTCTGGTTGTGCAGTCGACATTCAGTCCAGGCTCATCGGGCCCTTTGACGGCATTCAGCTCTTTGGCAGCAAGACTGACTAAAGCCTAGAGAAGCTGCAGACCTTAAAGGCGACAGCCAAATCCCTTGACAGCAACAACCATCTCAACCTAGTGGATCATCTTGGAGGGGGCAAGTACTTTTGCTTCTACTCAGTTGGAAGAGCAACTGGCTAGTCAAATGAGCCAAAGAAGATTCCCTCGTGGTGTTTGAGGGAGTGGTGCAGTCTGCCCAAGCAACAACTACTTTAACCTCAGCCGCCTCAAAACCTTTGAGGCCTTAACCCAGAAAACCCTGGTGGGAGGCTATCTCTCTGCATCTGCAAGAATGACTGGGTATTACTTCAGATGCGTGGAGGTTACTGCCTCCCATTTCTAAAGTCCTTGGGACCATCCACCGGTGACCCACTTATTCAAAGTTCGATCCGTTCCTTGTGCAGGACATTTTGAGCCTGCTAGAGAATGGTGCTATAGAACCAGTAACTGAGAGGAACAAAGGGTGGTACTGCATGTTTCCTAATCCCAAGAAGGACGGAGGATTGGGACCCATCTTGGATTTGGGTTGCTTGAACAAGTTGCTCGGAAAGGACACGATGGTCACACTTTCTCAGATCTTTCAAGCCCACCTCCAGGATCGGATGGTGTCATTGCACCTTTAAGATGCTTACTTTCATGTGCCTATCCATCACAAGCACAGAGTACCAGAGGTTTGCGGTTGGCGCTTCTAATTATCGAGTTCTGCCATTTGGGCTGACCTCCACTGTGAGAGTTTTCACCAAGCTGATGGCAGTGGTGGCAGTGAGTCTCGGCAGAGTAAGTGGTGTGGGGGTTGGAATTCACATCTACCCTTACCTGGACAAATGACTGATCAGGGCATGTTCTCTTGAACAGGCCCTGGGACACCTCAGCATCACCTGCCACTCTCTCCACAGACTGGGCTTCTTCCTCAATTACAAGAAGTCCCACATGATACCATTGCAAAGACTCCAGTACATTGGAGCAGTACTGGATGTATCCGTTGGGGGGGTGCCACCTAAGGTGAGGGCTCAACACATTCTGCAGATGTTCGCCAAATTCCGCAGTGCCCCGTGTCTTTTGACCTTCGGCTTTTTGAGGTTGCTCGGCCTCATGCATTTATTTTTTTGTTGCCAGAGGCTCACCTGAGAATGAGATCCCTCCAATGGGCTCTCAGGACACAGTGCTCTCAATTCTCAGGCAATATGTCAGACCTACTTCAGGTTACAAGCAGGGTCGCACAGGATCTCCTGTGGTGGGCCTGCGAGGACAACATTCGTAAGGGAGAACCTTTTTTCTAGCTGTGGCAGGAGATGACAGTTACGGACACCTCACTCACTGGGTGGGGAGCTGTGGCAAAGAAAAGGTTACTCAGAACAAAGGATCACAATTATTCTTAAGCAGACACATACTTTTCAACCCTCCCCAGTGTCAGAGGAGAGAAGTGTCTTTCAGTGGAAACAGGCTAGGCCATAGTCAATAGGCAAAAGTCTATGTAGCTGAAGCACTTCTTTCAGGTAAGTAGGAAAGTCTTTGCACAATGCTTTTGAAGTGTTTAGTGAAGACGAAGAATCGATGTAGGGTCACAAGCTGTTAGGCTTGTGAAGAGTAGAAACAAATCTACAACAAGAGGCAAGTTCTCTTAGACTGTACAGTACCTTTATTTAGAAGAAAAGCAGCAGATGACTTCTGTTCCTGTGCAGCTCTGCAGATCCTGGCGTTCCTGGGCCTCGGTCGTGGGGACAAGAGGGAGGACATCTGGGGATTCCTGCACTACAATGGGACTGTTACCGACAGCAACCGGCTATCTTCAAACAATTGGCAATTGTGTTTCAGCTCCTCGTGTCTAATGCAAACCGCACCACTGCGGTTCCTGGATGTCGAGACCGTCTTTCCTTGCATCTGGGGTCCAGCACTCTGAGGTGGTTCAGGCTCAGTCAGGCCTGCTTCCTGGAAGTCCAGAGGATCTTCCTGGGGCTCTTGGCCATCTTAAAAGCAACGCACACAAACTGATGTTCTTCCCCCTGGTATTTCGGTTCCAGCAAAAACTCTGGAATTTCAACCAGCTTTGAGACGGATGTCCAGGTGGCTGGCTTTGGAGTTGATTGGTCCCACCAACTCAAAGGGAGAAGTCGTCCTTGCAGGGGCTTCTCTGTTGATGCGAATTTGGAGTTTCAGCACAGCAGCAGGGCTTCACCGGGCCAACCAACAGTCCAGGAGTTGCAGCAGGTGTCTTCAAGTTCTTCTTTGGATTCCTTCGTCCAGTGGTAGACACAGCCTTCCAAGCCAAAAAGCCTTGTCTTTTTATGCAGGTTTCTCCCATTCATTCCAGCCTGGCTGTCCTTGCCAGACAGCCAGCCGGCCAATTAACTAGTAGTGCATTCCTGTCTCCTAGGAGAATGAGCAGAGTTTCAGGCACCTCCCTCACTTCCTGCCCCCACCAGACACTGTGGAGCCAGAGGCAGGTTTCATTCGTGAACCCTGCTAAAGACGAAACGAACAAAGGGACCAAACCTGGTAAATCTCAAGAAGGACCTTTCCACAAAGAAATGGTGAAAAACGAAGACCGGGCCATTTTTATAGAAATGGCACCCAAGGGTGCTTTACTGCAGCTGCGAACGCAGCCCGCGGTAAAGATGCACCCCAGTAGTTAAAAGTAAACCACTGCCACCAGCCATTCATCGAGGAAAGGGTAACATAAAAATGTTACATGCGAAGCTAGAGAAAGGGGATACTAGGTAAGCCCTCCAACACCCTATTGTAAGATAGTGTGCGCTCGGTCTAGAAACTTAAGTGTAAAGTAAAGTCAATTTCACTTTACTGTTGTCGGAAACAGTAGTTATCCAAGAGAAAGGTATTTTAAGCCTTTGGGGAAACTGTAAGACTTCCCTGTAGCACTACACTGGAGGTGCTGTGTGCTACAATGCAGAAAGATTCCTATGGAGTTTGTCAGACTCCAAAAACCAAAAGAAACAGTGCAAAATCACATTACAATACATGAGAGAGTGGGGAAAAAGGGGTCTCACTCTCTCCAGGTAAAAATGAAAAAGTCCTAGAGTCCAGCAAAAGAGCTGGGGTTCTCTAAGGTAGAGATGAATTGGCACCTTTCTGAGAATTCTCCCTAACAGAGTCCCCATGTTGCACTGCTGCCCAGACCATCCCGTTGCTGCACCAAAACCGCTGGTACAATATGGCTCAACGATGTACACAGCCCTTGCCCCACCGCGGTGACGCAATATATCTGTGCACCCATACCCCTCATGTCCCATGTAGTGACTGCCTGCCCAGCCCTCTAAAGTCACCTTATGTCACTGTATAGCCAAACTCTCTGGTCCTGTAATGCCTCAGTACCCAGGCCCCTGCAAGCTTGCCGTTTGTCCCTACCACGGCTCCCTGTGATGTGTACCCAGCCCTCCCGGTTTTCATGTACTGTTCCTGGCATGTCTCCACTGTCTGTAACCCACCACTTGCTTCGAAGTGCATTATGCTTAGGCCCTTCATGCATGAACCATCATATCACTACGCTTACTCTACACCATCGCTCAATTGGAGTACAGCTACACCCCTCAATTTAAATTTGGCCTAGCTGCTCACATGCAAACACTACCCCACGAATACCCCATCACTCTAATACAACTTAGCTATATCCCATGATAAACCGGCCTATCTGCTAACATAAGCGTCCTACAGACCTAACTTAGCCCGAACCCGGTCTGGGCGTCTACCCACCAGACTGCACACATGCAACTAATATCTCCACCACGACACCTAATGCTAGGTTGCAGCTGCCATCAGGCAATTACTCCAGCTGCACACAACTGGTGCACCCTATGATGCCAACTCTCTACTTGCTCTACTGACCTGGACTGTGGTCCCCGAGGGCGTTCAAGCCACCAGTGCTTTGAGGTCATTCCAATGTTATATAGAGTGCTATATAAATGGCAAATAACATAACTATCTGTAACAGAATAAGTTACAAAGTGTCCTTAAATTATTATGTAACTCTGTTGCTGGTTGCTCCTTTAGAGAGTGTACAAGTTGTTTTAATTTGGAATAGTCTTTCAATATTCTTAAGCTGTTGGTACTGTTTTAATATTCTTAATCAAGTGAATGTAAAAGCTTACCAATAGCGTTTTCCTTACCTTGAATAACTGTCATTCTTTGTGTACCATTGGGGTTTGCTTTCCCTAGTCTGCTTAATGCATATCTTAAACAGTCTGGAGTTAATACTTGCCTTGGCTTGTAGCCACTCTGAAACGTATATTTACCTGAACTGCTGATTGCCTTCTTAAGTCTGAGTTCTTACTCATTTTAGAATTGTATTCTAACTATAATTGGTTAACCTGTATCACTATAATAGAAATAGTGTAATAGGCGTATAAACCATTAGGTTCTACTCATCCGGAATAGCTGTTGCGCTTCAAACTGTAAAATGTGGTTATGCTATCCCTGAATTGTTATAGTGCACTTCTAAAATTGTTTACTAGGTTAGTAGTAGCCCATGAGTAGCTGAATGCCTGTCTGAAAAGTATAGCAGTTGCATTACTATCCCTAAACTGTGTACTTCAAACTAACTGTGGTAGTGTAATTGTATCCATTCTTGATAGTAAAGTTACATATTGCAAGATATACTTGTAACAGTGTTGGCTTAATTAGGTATTTCTAGAGCTGAAGAACACTATGAATTGGGACCAATGGGGTCTGCTGCCCTTGAATTAAAGGTATCCTGAAGGTTTAACTTTGTTGGTCTTATTCCCCAAGATTAGCAGATTGCCATTCTGAATGGCTTGACTCAACTTGTTTAATGCTCCTCTAAGGTTATGCTTAAGTTTGTATGCCATAAATATTGAGCTGGTTTTTATAATTGATGTGATAGTACTTGCCTTTCCCAATATTTATCTTGGCCTACATTTATTTATAATAGTTTTTCTGATGCTTGTTAATCTGCTTCGAATCACATGCCCTGCATATGGTCCGACATCCAGTGGTAACTGCGGAGTATTGCATCTTGTCTTTCGGGGACTGAAAGGGGACGTCTGCATAGGTGTGTAACACTATCCCTATTGTGACGTGTAGTGTACCCAAAATTCCTCACGCGCCGGGGTCCCTCATTGTTTTTTCCACCCAGATAACTGGTCGCCCATTGCGGAGCTCTTGCATAAGAGACATTGTTTATCCTAAACCAACTTGTCGGTTATTCCCCCTTAAGTCATTTTGACCCCAAGAACAACTTCGAAGAAGACTGCGGGGGGACTGGTCTACAGCAGTGGATTTCGGCACCTACGATCCGGTGGCTGAGGCATCCACGTGGCCGGGCCTTCTGGTCGGCCTTTACAGTAGGGAGAATGGGGTCCGGGTGGCCATATTTCCAGTGTCTTTCCTCTTTTCCCCTCTTTACCCTCTAGGTCTGGTCATCTTCCCCTTTTGCTATGGAAAGGACTCCTTTTAGATTCTGCTCTGTAGGGTCAGATATCCGTGTAAGGACGAACACAGGATGTGCAACTCCTGTCTCCCCTTAGATCACGACGAGAAGCGGTGTGCGGCTTGTAAACTCCTTCGGCCTAAGACCCTTAAGGAGCGCCGTGTAAAGCGGTCGGCTGTTTACGGTATGTCACGGGTGAAACCACCTTTCTCCCGGCGCCACACCCGCCGAAAGTGACGGGGGTACCTCCGATGACCAAACATCCATTGCAGATGTGATGGAC
Organism: Ambystoma mexicanum; assembly: GCF_040938575.1. Taxonomy (NCBI): domain Eukaryota; kingdom Metazoa; phylum Chordata; class Amphibia; order Caudata; family Ambystomatidae; genus Ambystoma; species Ambystoma mexicanum. Next base: position 761,974,733 of record NC_090938.1, read on the forward strand.
CTCGAGGCGGACACTTCTAGGTCCGCCACACCCGTCCCAGACCCTTTAAAGCCTGACTCTGGACTTGCTTCAGGGACAACACCTGGTGACAGGGGCGTACAATCACATTTCACTAAGCACACAACCTCTACACCTATTTCGACAGGTATGTCGGAAAAGTTGAAAGTGCCAGCAGAGTTGTCAAATTTCGGCGGATTCCTCGGATCGTACGATCCAAAGCCTTTCCCGCATCCGCAGCAGCGTCTTGCGACTAGGCATTCCAAGACAAACGAGGGCGCAACCCCTGAATCAGTTTTACATGTCAAAGCGTGGAAATCCAACGCTACGAAGGTCCCGAAGTCTGCGGCAGGCCCTCTAACGCCATGGAAGGCAAGTCTACCGATAGTCCTCCGGACCCACTAACTCACGCCGATTCTGCGATAATCAAACACCGCATCGCAAGAGTTACTTTGCTGGTTGGGGTTATTCCTTTTCTGCTGAAAAAACATGGGGCAGGACACGGACAAAACTTTGGATACACCATGGTGCCCCGATTCTCACGATACCTATGAGGACAGTCAAGAGCCTCTTTTACACCCTCAGACAATTTTCGGCGCCGAAGGGCGGAAGACGCTTTTCCCCCCGTAGGCCCTTCTGGGTCTTCTAAATGAACAAGGGAGAAATTTGAAGGGTGTATGGACAGTCTTGAAAGAATTCCGTTTTTCTGAGCATCCTTCCCTGAAAAGATCTCATTGAGAGCCTAATCTTCAATCTGCTTCACATTTCCAAGAAGATCAGCCTTCTCTCCCCGTCCAGCATGAAGACATCGTCCAGATGGATAATCATAGGGACATTTACAGTGAAGATGAATAACCTTCTTTGCTACTGAAGTACGATGAGGACCAGGCGAATGCCACAGACAATTGGGAAGAAACCCAGCAAGTGGGGACGGACCCATGGACGCTTCACCATCAAGATCAGGACACTGATGTATTGTGCCTGGATTCCCTTCCGTCCACCCGGCTCGCCAGGCCTCACCTGTAGACGACCAGATGGCCTTCAATACCATGTTAAAGTAGGCAGCTGAGAATTTTCAAATCTCGACTCGAGAGGCAGTGCCTGAGCAGGACTTTGTAGAGGATATTCTTAAGGAGAAACCTCCCTCTAGCCAGGCCATTCCCCTCCTTAATTCTATTAAGAGAAGATTGGCTCCCTACCTGGTGTCACCAGCTCAAACCAGGGCAGTGAACCCAAGAGTTGAAAAGTTATTTCAGCCAGCTCCTTTGGACCCTCAATACATTAAAGGGAACGCCACCACAGATTCCCTGGTAGTGACTAATACCCGGAAACGGGCAGGAGTACCCTTTACTTCAGGGGAGGCGCCTCTAGATAGGGAATCCAAGAGGCTATATGCCCTAGGTAAACAGGTTTCCTCAGCTGCCACATTATACCATGCGCATAGCAAATTACACTACGCTATTGGCGAGTTATGTTGACGCTCAATGGAACCTAGTACAGGAAGGTCTCCAAGAGGTCCCAGAACCCGTCGGGTGCAAGCTTCTCACTATTGTGGCTGAAGGCAGGCAGGTGAACCAGAATGTAATAAAGAACACTCAGGACACGGCTGAAACAGCAGGCAGGTCTCTGGCCCAAGGAACCTTACTCAAAAGGCACGCTTGACTGCATACCTCAGGCTTTAAGCCTTAAACACAGGCCTCTCTCATCAATAAACAAATTAAAGAAGCTAACCTTCGGAAAGGCGGTCAATGAGGCCCTAGAAACAGCCAAAAAAGAGCATGAGACTCTTAAGTCTCTGCAACAAATCACTCAGACCTCCCCCCCCCCCCCCACAGAGAGGAAGTAATTCTCGGCGGTCCTTTCGAGGGCAGTCCCGTGCAAGTTAGAACTATGGCACGGAAACTTCAATGCTGGACAAACATCAGGAAGCCCTGCATACTACCCTCCAAGGGGTCAGCGACGTGGCAAAGTCACCCCGGTCGGGGGGCGCTTAACATCTTTCCCCACGGCCTGGGCGGGGATAACTTCAGACCAGTGGGTCATAAAGACGGTTGCCCACGGGGGCTGCGTGGAATTCGCCCGACCTCCACAATTCAGACCACGGCGCCTTTCACCGGACCATCTGGAGATCCTGAATCAAGAGGTGGAAGCGCTGCTGGGAAAGGACGCCATAGAAGCTGTCCCTATTCTTCAGGTAAATGAGGGTATTTATTCTGTGTACTTCCTTGTACCCAAAAAGGACGTCACCATGCGCCCTCTTCTAGACTTGCGCCCAGCGAACAAGTTCATAAAACCTCAAGTTTCGCATGGTAACGCTACAGGAGGTGATCCCACTGTTGAAACAGGGGGACTACAGGCAACACTGGACATGAAAGATTCATATTTTCATATTGCAATGTTGCCAGCGCACAGAAAATATCTAAGGTTCATGATAGAGGACAGGCATTACCAATTCATGGTACTCCCCTTCGGCAACGCCTCAGCGCCAAGGGTGTTTACAAAGGTCCTGGCAGTAGCTGCAGCACACCTGCGCAGGTTATCCGTCCTGGTTTACTCTTACCTCGACGACTGGCTCATAACAGGGGAATTGTATGACGCATTTTTTTTAACACCCAAAAAACAGACCTTCTCTTCATTCTAGGGTTCTCAAGGAGAAGAAATCCAGTCTAGTCCCCAGTTAAATAAAACAATTTCTGGGCGCTCCAATCCGGACGAAAGGCGGCCTCGTCTTCCCCTCGAGAGGGTTCATAACATGCTTTTTCAGATCCCTCAATATGTAGCCAGTCGGGAGGTGATGGTGCGCAAAGCCATGCGTTTGCTATGAATGATGGCGTGGTGCATATACTTGGTTCCCCGCGCGCCGCTGCGCACGCGTGTAAGGCCAGCGGACAATGGGAAGATCTCGTAGTTGTCTCGCCAGCCCTCGTTCTCTCTGCAGTGGTGGTCAAGAGAACCTCTTGAAGGGGAAGACCTTCACCACCCCTGCAGTGGAAGACACGACAGACACATCTCTCATGGGGTGGGGGGCTCACCTGCTTCAGCAGACAGCACATGGAGTGTGGTCCCCTCAAGTAGCGTCCAACCATATAAATTTACTGGAGCGATTAGCGGAGTTCAAGGCATTAAAGGCCTTTCAGATGCAACTACAAGGGAAGACAGTGCTGATTCTAACAGACAGCACTACAGCCATGTATTATCTGAACAAACGGGGGGGCACTCACTCTTCAGGGCTATCCAAGCTGTCCCAAAACATTTGGATATGGGCTCTCAGACACGAGATGTTTGTTGTCCCAACATGTTCCAGGGGAACTCAATATTCTGGCAGATATGCTCAGCAGAGATTTTCCTCTGCCCGAAGAATACGAATGGCGTTTGCACGAAGATATCGTGTCCAACGTCTTCGTAGAATGGGGCTTTCCAGAGATCGATCTGTTCGCAACTCAGGAGAACGCCCAATGCCAAGACTACGCCTCCAGGTAACCACAGAACTGCTCCAAGGGGAACGGTCTCTGGATAACATGGTCAAGGAAATGTGTCTACGCTAAACCCCCCTCCCCGCGCGGCCCCGCCCCCCACCCAGACTCCCCTTCTCATCAAGATAGTGCGCATGATCCACCAGGACCGAGTTACCATGATACTGGTGGCCCCCATGTGGTTCCTCCAACCCTGGTTCGCTCATCTGATGGAAATGTCCCTCTCCCCACCAGTAAAACCACCCTGCTCATACAACATGTTGTCTCATGACAGGACAGGGGGGGAGACCCTACACCCATGCCCACAAACTCAATTTAGCAGCTTGGCTCCTGAGATCATAGTTTGGGCACCTACAGCTCCCTCAGAGGTGCATGGACATACTCCGGGAAACTAGAAAACCTAACGCACATTATTGCTATGCCGGCAAATGGAAACTTTTTGTCATCTGGTGTAATTCCAAGTGTGTCAATCCCATCGATTGCTCAGCCACACACATTGTGCTGTACCTTACCCATCTGCTAGACACTGGGTTGGTCTTCAATTCCCTAAAGGTTCATCTGGCTGCTCTTAGCCTACACCACATCACAACAAAAGGTGTCATGGAAGATACCAGTGATTAAGGCCCTTTATGGAAGGGGTTAAGAGGATGTATTCTCCTATTTCTCACCCAGCTCCTGGGTGGGAGCTAAATGTGGTTTTGACCAGGCTCATTGGAGCTCCCTAAGTCTAAAAGACTTAACTTATAAAACGGCTTTCTTTGTGGCTATCACTTCTATTAGAAGGGTTAGCGAACTACAGGCACTTTCTGTTCTAGACCCCTTTGTTACAGTCCACAGGGATAAGGTAGTTCTGTGCACTCACCCCAGATTTGCGCCTAAATTCATCTCGAAGTTCCATGTGAACCGATTGATTGAACTACCTACCTTTTTCCAGAATCCCACTAGCATGGCTGAAAGAAGCCTACACACACACTAGATGTGCGCAGGGCAGTCATGTTCTATCTGGAAATAACTAAACCACTGAGGAAAACAAACCAATTTTTTGTTTCAGTGGCAGCTGGTAGAGAAAGGGATCGTGTCTCTAAATCCGCTATCTCAAGGTGAATTGTCAAGTGCATCACACTGTTAAACTTTTGCTAAGAGAGAACTGCCCTTCAAGCCTAGAGCACATTATTCTCGGGGCACTGGGGCATCCATAGCATTCATTGCAATTGTTGTTTGCAAGGCGGCAACCTGGAGTTCTGTACACACCTTTACAAAACACTATTGCCTAGACACTCATTCTAGGTCTAATTCTCAGGTGGGGCAAGCAGTACTAAGACATCTTTTCTCTACTGTTCCTTCTCACAACCCACCTCCAACTCCTGGTACTGCTCGCTAGTCTATGCACAGCATGGATTCTAAGCAGATTAACGAGCATCAGAAGACATGCATTACTTTCAATCATCAGAAATGCTATTACGGTATCTGCTTAGATTCACATACTCCCTCCCTACCTCCCCGCTTGGGGTGGAAGGAACATAGACATCTTACTACTTCTCATCTTCATGTACTCACTCACAATAGCCTTGGGCTCCCTCACGGCAGAAAGAATACAATCTGAGGCACGTCGGCGCGTGAGGGATTTTGGGTACACCACACGTCACGATAGGGATAGTTTTCCAGACACGCCTATGCCGCCGTCCCCTTTCGGTCTCCGAAAGACAAGATGCAATACTTTGCAGTCACCACTGGATGTAGGACCATATGCACAGCATGCAAATCTAAGCAGATACATCATCAGATATGCTATTATGGTAAGTAATGCATGTCTTACAATGCAGTGTTTCAGTGTTTCTTTGGACCATATGTATGCTACAAATTATTTGTTCCAGGCTACAACCCCCTCTCCCTCCTAAAATGAGCCTGGCTGCTCTGTCCACGCTACAAAACCTTCTCGGGTGGAACAGCCTTCTACGAAGTGGCGTTTTTGTACTACCTCAGATATGAATGGTTTTTTGAAGCTTAGTTGGACGTTAGAAAAAATGTCCCAACCATGAGGAAATTAATACTGTATTTGCAATGTTGCGCAGAAACAATGTGTTCGTCCATATGCCTTTTTTATTCAAGTTATTGTACATCGAAAGTTATGACTTTTCAATGAACATAATTTCATATGGAGATCTTACAAATGATGTATTAAATAGATCTAGATATGTGAATGTTCTGTGATGAACCAGGAATGAGACGTGGACACACAAGCCATGTTCGTTGTTGTAGACGGTTATTCAAATAAGAGGGTTGTAAAATACCTTGCTGTCCCTGCTCTCTGAAGTATTTCCGTACCTCAACCAAAAATAAGGGCCTGTCTGTCCAAAGCAAAATATCCTGTGTCTGAAATTCTATTCTAGCCCTCGCAATCTAAGCCAAAGACATAACACAACTTAGAGTTACTTTTAAAGTGCACAAATGTTCAAGTTCAGCAAAGCGTTCAATTCCAACAAAAAGCTTGTATTTGGATGGTGGTCAGTTTCTGGGAATCGCTCTTTCCCAGGTTTCTTTCCTCCATCAAAACAAAGGTTCCAAAAATGTAACCAAGTTCTTTGTAGCTCAAGATGATAGTGCTTTCTGATATTGGAAATTGTGCTGTAGACTTGACTCCACAGTTCTCAGTTCACAATCCCAAGGGTGTGTTTTTTCCTTATAATTCTTTCTCATGAAACGCCTTGTGTACTCCCCTACCAGGTTCTTTAATCGCACAATTTAGGTGGGAGTCTGTTTCACAAATGCCTGGTATTCCCTCCTGCCAGTGTTACAAAAGATTCTGTGTGGCTCTTAGATTTGTATTAAACTGTAGGCCTCAGCCTTTGCCATGCTTTTAATATCCAGTTCGACCCTTTCTTAATCATTTCTATAGGGTTTGCCGCCCTCTCCCAGGGTGTGCAGCACTTGCCGTGAATCGTCCGTGGTTGTTGCAACACTTTGGTAGGCGCGGGGAGAGTCCTGTCCTTTCTCTGCTCTTCACCTGGGTTCCACGGTCTGGAGACAGCATTGCGTTGCATGGGCAGTTTCTAAAATAAATTGGGGTAGAGAACCCCCCCTTTTCTCGTGGGGCCAGTGTCTAGAGGGATTGTGAGTTATATATGGAAAAGAACACAGGCTACCACTCCCTTCTATACCTGTAGGTATGAGTCCTGCACACACCACTACTACAGATACCTTGGTCTGTATATTCTGTAAAACAGATCACTCCTTATTAACAATAAAAACAATATTTGTCGTCATACACACTAAACACCTGCCTTTAGGCTTTGCACAATAACACAGAACACATTTGTTATATTCATCGGGTTGTTCTTATATATCTGAGCCTCTGCAGTACAGCATATTAATATTCATATGATGCTTTGCAGGGTGCTATTTGACCATGCAGTAAAAAGTGAGGGATTAGTAACCAGTGACTTTCTTTCCAATACACATTGAGTTGACACTGTTGGTGTTTCCAGCATGGCTAGTCTATATGGATGTTAGGGTAGCTGTACTCATGCTTTCGTCAGGGCTGATAACAACAGGGTAATAGTCTTCTTATCTAAAAGTCCTCTGGGTCTAGTACACTGTATATTTACTTTTGGTGTTTTGGGCTGTAGCTCCTGCTCCTGGTTGGTGTTGGTGCTGTCGTTCCAGGCAAAGGAGTTTGAGTGTTGGTGTCTCAGGAGTTCCAGCTCCAGGAGGTGTCTGTTTCACCCGGGAAAGGATTTCTTGAAAAACCCAACCAGATGACGTGAAGAAAAAGTGCCATCAAGAAAGTGAAATTACTCTAAAGGACATAAGCAAATCCAAATACTATGTCAGGTGTACACTAGACAACTTGCAAGAAATACAGCTCCCGCTTTTCCCGGTGGGTTGGCAAAATTTCCGTGTCCCACAGCACTCAGTCTGCTCCTTTCTTTTGCAGGCATTGCATGCAGCTGGGCTCCCCCCCAAGCAGTTTCTCCCAAAGGGAGCCGTTTGCTCCTGTCCGGTTCTTCAGCTAAATCAGCTGTTGGTATTTAAAGCTCCCGCCATGGTGCCACTCCCAACAACTAGAGCGTGGTGTGGGCTTCTTTGCTTTAGTGATCTTCACAACTCCATTTGGTCGTCTCCTCGTCTCAGTATCTTTAAAGGACTTGTGTGTGTGAGATTGATAGTCTGTCATTACAGCATATTGTGGGGTGCCATCAGCAAGTCTTTTGGAATGTTGGAAGAGATTACCACAATATCTCATTAAGTCATGAGACATGGAAGGGGACATCCTTAAAAGGGTCAGGATACCATGGCTCATCCGATGAGTCATCCCATGAGGGACGCCTTCCCCTTATGTGATACTCCCTCGTATAGCCAGCCCAGGATCAGGTAGCGGCTGCCATCCACATGAGGAGCGGCTACTTCCCGGAAAGGAGTGATGACCTAATCAGATTCTTTAGTTGTAGTGAAGCCAAGCAAATGCTTGTTTAGCCTTCTTCCGAGGCTTTGTCAATGTTAATATATTGCCATATTTGATGTAGATTTAATGTTTCAAATGATTGACGAGGCATTTGTTGGAACAGATTTATTAACTCTGGCCTGGTGGATAGATGTTGGAGGCCACCCTTGTTAGATGGACAGGGGACAATTCTTGGAAGATCGCCAGACCAATTCACGGTAGCTAGGGAGCGCAGTCAAGGCTGGATTTATGCATTAGATTTATATTTTATTTCACGGTGTCTAAAGCGAAATGTACCATTGCGCTTTTCAACATCTGCCTGTGTGTGCGCGCCTGGTTACATTGTAGAATTCTTGTTTCAAAACGTGTGCACATTGAAAAAGGTTTGGAAACTTAGGTAATTAAAAATCGAGGTGGGTTATATCATGATGCCATGACTGACACTTCAGTGTGGCCCTGGTAGGAACATGAAGCTCCCAGGTGCACTAGTTTCCCTTAAAGTAAAAATCTCCCTACCCTGAGTACCACCATTACCTGCACGTGGGGAGCTGATCTGCTACCTGGGGCGTGTTTAACCTAACGATAACCAACAGAAAAAAAGGCGGGGCAACTGCCACATCAATTTCTAGAGTGCCCTTGCAGCCCCGATCCACCTGAACCCATGCAGAAATCAAAGGCTGGTTATCCTTCTCTGAGCAGTGAAGAAACAGAGCAGCTCTGAACCAGATGGCCCTGCAATGGACTACATTGATAAATATAGGCCAACTAAAAGGGCAAAATGTTTTGTTTCCTTGAGTTTACGGGAAACATACTGGCTTTGTTTCTTTACTGCTTTAAGAAGAATTTGAGGAGGTTGCATAGTCCTCCCCCGTCCCGGTCTTATCGTTGTACCTACAGAGTAATTTCTTTTCTGACTGATAATGCGATTAGTTAGTCGTTTTGAGTAATATGTGATACCCATGTGCCCACTATGCTGGGCAGTTTGTGTATGGGTAGATTTCTTTTTTTAAATGTATTTATTATAATTGTATTAGTTCAGAAACTGAACTTTTACATTAACTTTACATTAACTTTACAATCTTTACGGATAATGTGTACAGCTCATCCAACAATGTTTGTCCAATTTCACTTGGGACATAAACCATCAATCCAAATATAAAAATATAACAATGTGTTCCTTTAAAACAGAGAAATCCAATGGTATCTTTCAACCAGTTCCATCTGAGCTTTAACAGTTTAACAATCCCAACACATATAATAGTCTGACCTCTATCCCAGTCATAGTCTTCATATTACTAAACTTTATCGATCTCAATCTGCTCTAGTAGATTAATGACGGATGTCCAGACTCTATAGGGGGGCAGCCATACCATCTTAGAAGACCAGAACTTGTTGCTTTTAGTATAATGTAAATTATGTTTTGTTTTGCATTTATATAGCACCTTATATACCATTGGTATGTTCTGAAGGCGCTGGTAGGTTGAACGCCCTTGGGAACCGAAGTTCAGATCAGTAGAGAGTGGAGAGTCAAAGGTGCATGTGAGCACCGGGTATGTGTGCAGCTGGTGCAGTCTTCGTGTATTAGCTGCTTCTTAGTGGTAGGTATGGTGGTTGAGAGATCAGGAATATGTGTTTCGTTCTGGCAGGATTTAGCCAGACCGAATGTGGCTGCGTTAGGCCTGAGGAGAACGCCTGGCTGGGGGGTGTGTAACCAGCAGTGTTTACTTATAATGATGGGAAGTGTGCGGCGGATGTTGGTATGAGAACAGTTCTCCAGCATGAGGTCTGGCATGGATTCACATGCTCATGAATATTCCCCGTCAGGCTGGGAATCCTCGGTAAAGAAAAATCAGTATCAGTTTCGTTTCTGATCGGTCTTTCGTAGTAGTAACCAATCACTGATCTCTGCGTCATACTGACCACAGCCAATGACTGCCATCTCCCTAAGCCCCGCCTCTGGCAGCCATCTTCTGATTTTTACCGCACGTTCAAGTGTTGGGATCCTCGTGCTATTGCTCTCGAGCTTTAGTGCTTTTTCGCGCTTTTTCTTAGGAAAATTTTCTCTTTTTCGGTCAAAACAGCCTCAAGCTCCACCGTTTCTTTATCCGATCAACGGGGACCCGTGTCGGATTCTTCTACGCCCCTCAAGGGTGAAGATTTCGTCGAGCCACGCTTTTGGAGGACTCCAGAAGTTTCTCAGGCCCATCTCGATCATGGCCCAGGAGAAGGGAAGCTCGACGCCCGAAAGCTGTTCAGGGTCCGCCCTGGATGGCAGCTTCAGAATGTCTTTAAGGAGGACGAACACTCCCTTTGCCTCTACTGCCTGCATGAGGACAAGACGCATGTGGAGAAGGACTGTGCGTTTTGCGGCAATATGTCGGAGCGGACCATGAAGGACCGCCATCTGCCTCTCGCCAACTGGCTGGAAGGGAAGAGCCCGTCAGACGAGAAGAAGTCGTCCGAGCAGTCTAAGACCTTTGAGGGCGCCCCGGCGACGGGGGTCCAACAGAAGGCCAAGCACCGCGAGTCCGCTGGCACCGGGAGCGCCGAACGTCGGGCTCTGCGGGCGCCAGGCAGGGCGCATCCTCCCTGGCGCCATCAACCACGAGCCAACGCTCTGGCTCGGGTAAGAGGAAGGCCGAGCACCCGGCGAAGCTCCTGGAGAGGGACCCCGGTCGTGCTCAAAGGCCCCATCGGAGGGGGAGCGAGGTGGTGACCCTCCCCCCAAGGAGAAGGCAGTGAGCGCACCTAAGGTGGTGAAAGCCTTGACCCATCCGGCCAAGGCCTCTATCGAGACAGTCGCGGCAGCCCTGGCTCAGCCTGTGGAGGCTACACCAGTGTTGGCGACCTCAGGGCCCAGAATCTCCCTGCCACCGCGGAGGGAGTCCTCTTTCATGCCCATCGACAGGACCCCTCGTGAAACCTCCGACGGAGAAGAAAAAGGGGGGGCAGGAGGTCGTCGTGGATTCGGCCTCAACCTCTGAGGAGGAACTGATCGAAGTCTTAGGCCACGGCGCTGGCGTGGAAGAAGACCATCCTGTCGGGAGGGACCCCGACGTAGGAGACGACGAGAACGTCGAGGGTGCCGTCGGGGCTCCTGACCGCCCATCGGAACCCCCTCAACCAGTGCCGCAAGACAACTCTGCGGCCATTTTGTTGGCTATACAGTCCTTATGCTCGGAGATAAGGACGAGACTGCCATTACCACTAACTGAGGAACTGCTCCCGACGGGGGACCCGGAGCCAGGCCCTTCTGGGAGCCCTCCCCTTAAGAGAAGGATTCATCCTCCACCTCCTTTTCAACCATCGCGCCCTGCTCAGCCCTCCTCCCCGTCCACGACACGTGGGGATGATACGGGGACTGACACCGCCGCGACGGGTACAGACGATGAGGTTTACGACGAGGATCTCCAGTAGTCAGGCGCCCCCCCCCCCCCCCGGGCTTTCCAGCCCGACGAGATTGGATAGTTTCACGCCATGATCGCCAGGGCGTCCAAGCTTTTCCAGCTCTGCCCGGAAGAGAAGGAAGGTTTCCTTTATCAACGGCGCGAGACCAAGAGGAAGACAGTCCTCGCTGTACCTCTACTGGACGATATCTGGGATGAGGGGGGTCTCCCTCCTCAAGAACCCATCCACAATGCCGGCGAGAAGGGATCGGTACGAGAAGTACTGGGTCCCGGACGCGGCCCCCTTGTGCCTTCGGGCACAGCCGACCCCGGACTTGGTCGTCTCTGCGGCGGCCAGGAAGAAAGCGGGGGGTAGCTCGGCCTCTACGTCAACCTCACCGCCGAACGGCGAGGGAAAGAAATTGGACACGATGGGACGCAGAGTCATCTCATCGACAGCGACGACGATTAAGGCTGCCAACGCCTTGGCTATCGTATCCCGCTACGACAGGGTTGTGGTACAAACTCGCCCCCCTGCTGGACTTCCTACCAGACTAGAGGGCGAGGCCCTAGAGATCTTGCAGGAAGGATAAGTGGCGTCGGACCACGCCATTACGATAGCGACGGACATCGCTGAGACTGGATTTTGCCAGTTGGGCAACGGCGTGTGCCTTAGGCGGCGTGGATGGCTCAAGGCTACTGACTTCCGTCAGCACGTGCAGACCAGAGTCTTGGACATGCCGTTTGACGGGAACAACCTGTTTGGGAAAACAGTGGACGATTCCCTACAAGACATCAAGGCGGACATGGAGACGGCCCGGGCTCTTGGTGTTCTCCAGCAACGACGGCCGCCCTTTCGGAGCGGGAGAGGCAAACGGGGTGCCTCCAAAGGTTCCAGCGGCAGATTTTCCGCCTATCGTCAAGCGGCCCGTTCGTAGTCACAGGAAGCCTACAGGGGACGAGGCAAGTCAGGCGGTCCCCGCCGTTGTTGCCAAGGAGGACAAGGCGGCAAAGCCTCGTCGAAGCAGGACTGAACCGGCCGTGGGGTCGGGCCCCCACCGAAGCACCCCGGTGGGAGGCCGGCTGGCGAGCTTCATCAGCGTGTGGGAGTCCATCTCCACCGACCGTTGGGTGCTGGACGCCCTGGATCAGGGTCACGCGCTCGAGTTTCTAAAGAGGTGCCCGCGCGTCCCCCCTGTGGCCAGGAAGGAACATCACGTCCCTCAACTTCTCTTGGAGGTGAAGGCGATGCTCAAGAAGGGCGCCATCGAGCTCGTCCCAAAGAGGCTTTGGGGCTCCGGAGTTTACTCAAGATACTTCCTCGTGAAGAAGACGGGAGGATGGCATCCCATCCTGGACCTATGACGACTGAACAAATTCATCAAGGCACAGAAGTTCCGGATGGTCACCCTCCAACATGTCCTGGGTCAACTGGAGGAGGGTGATTTCCTGTCGTCGTTGGATTTGGAGGATGCCTACTTCCGTATCCCCATCCTAAAGGGACACCGAAAGTTTCTCAGATTCGTGGTCCAAGGTCGTAACTACCAGTTCAGAGCCCTTCTCTTCGGATTGAGGTCGCCACCCAGGGCCTTCACCAAGTGCCTCGCACCGTTGGCGGCGCGGCTGTGCCGAGAGGGGATCCACGTCTACCCTTACCTGGACGACTGGCTCATCCGAGCAAAGACGAAGGAGCTCGCCCCGGAGCACACGGCAAGGACCGTCCAACTACTCACGGACCTGGGATGCTCCATAAACTACGCCAAGTCCCACCTGGTGCCCGCAAAAGACGCACTGTTTCTGGGAGCGAAGCTCGACACAGTGTCGCTTCTGGCCACTCCGTCGGAGGAAAGGACCATCTTGGGCAAGGTGCAGCGGATGCTGGTTGCGGACGCGGCCAGGGTGAGGTCCATCAAGTCCCTCCTCGGAATGATGTCTTCTTGCATTTATCTCATCCGCCTGTGCAGGCTTCGGATGCACCCGTTGTAGGAGTTCCTGGACGCGCGCTGGATCCAGACGACAGGCGGCTTCGAGGACAGGATCACACTCGACGAGTGTTTCCGACGAGCGATCCGGTGGTGGGGCACCCGCGCTCATCTGACGGCGGGCATGGACTTCCAGACCCCGGGCCACCAGAAGACAGTGACCACGGATGCCTCCCTGGAAGGGTGGGGAGCGCACACTGAAAACCTGCACGCGAGGGGTCTTTGGCTGCCGGCGGAGAGGTCCCTCCATATCAATGTCCTGGAACTCAGTGCAGTGTTTTGGGCCCTCGGGTCCTTTCTTCCATCCCTCAAGGGCAAGGTGGTGAGGATCTTCACCGACAACACCACCACCATGTTCTACATCAGGAAGCAGGGCGGTATCAGATCCCCAGCCCTGTCCAAGGAGGCACAGGATCTGTGGCATTGGGCCGTCGCCCAAGGGATGTTTCTGGTGCCGTTTCATCTGGCAGGAATAAAAAACACCATCGCCGACTCGCTCAGCAGAGAGCTGCGCTTGTGCCACGAGTGGGAACTACGACAGGATCTAGTGGACCGCCTCTTCCGTCGGTGGGGCACACCCCAGATCGACCTGTTCGCGACGGCGACAAACTCCCAAGTGCCGGAGGCTCGCCAGCAGGTTTCCCCAGCCGAGGAGCATGGACGATGCTTTCTCGTTCCTCTGGGAGGGCCTGTTCCTATGTGTTCCCTCCATTGCCGCTGCTGATCCGGCTCATCAACCAGCTCAAGAGGTCATGGTGCAGGATGATCCTCGTCGCACCTGCGTGGCTGAGGCAGATATGGTTCCCGGACCTTCTGGACTTGTCAGCGTCCCCGTCAATCAAACTGCCAGTGGACGCGGATCTTCTCTCTAGGGAAGGAGGCGCCATCCTCCATCACGACCCGAAGTCGCTGAACTTGCAGGCCTGGCTCCTGCAGCACTAGAGTTTGGAGGTTACGACATACCGGCCGACTGCAGAGAGGTTCTTGCAAAGGCCAGGGCGTCCTCAACTCTTAAATGCTACAGACACAAATGGAAGAGGTTCTCTGTCTGGTGCCACGCACAGAAGATTAACCCTCTACGGATTACGGCTCGTCAAGTACTGCCGTACCTGCTGACGCTGGCCAAGGCTGGACTGGCGCCCGCTTCCATCAAGATACATCTTACTGCGATCTCCCGATACACCAGAACCACGGGACGGACGTCTTTGTGGTCTCATCGTCTGGTGAAAGAATTCATGAAGGGACTGTCCAGATCGTTCCCGCCGGTGAAGGCCCCAGCCCTGGCGTGGGAGCTCAACGTGGTGCTGACCAAGCTCATGGGACCTCCGTTCGAGCCTCTGCACTCGGCTCCGTTGAAGTTCTTGTCGTGGAAAACAGCGTTTCTTGTGGCCATCACCTCCGCACCACGGGTGGGCGAGATCCAGGCCCATTCCTGCAAGGCCCCGTACTTGACTTTTCACGACACGAGGGTAGTGCTCAGGACGCACCCCTCCTTCATCCCCAAGGTGCCGTCGGACTTCCACCTCAACGAACCCTTGGTGTTGCCTGTTTTCTTCCCGTCGCCTTCGTCGCCGGCTGAAAGGACTTTGCACTCGCTGGATGTGGCTAGAGCGCTGAAGTTCTACGTAGACCGCACAAAGAGTTTTCGGAAGACGTCACAACTTTTTGTGAACTTTGGATCTGTCAATCAGGGGAAGGCTCTCTCGAAGGCTTCCATTTCCAGATGGCTCTCTGGCTGTATCATGTTGGCAAACCGACCGCTGCCTGGCCGTCCGAGAGCCCATTCCACCAGAGAAATCGCAGCTACCACGGCGTTCCTATCTGGTGTGCCCTTGCTGGACATCTGCAGGGCTGCTACGTGGAGGTCGACGCACACCTTCACTAAATTCTACTGCGTCGATCGGGATTCCAGGGAGGAGTCCAGGGTCGGCCAAGCAGTGCTGCGCAACCTGTTCGCCTAAGGTGAGCCTGGTGAGGAGGTAAGAATTGCTAAATGTTGAGTTTTGATGTAATGCTTAATGTTGAGCTTTTGCCACCTCCCGTGGTTGTGCATGTGTGTACTGCTATGTATTCTTTTATTCATGAGCATGTGAATCCATGCCAGACCCCATGCTGGAGAAGGAACAAGTTACTTACCTGTAACTGTTGTTCTCCAGCATGGGTCTGGCATGGATTCACATGCGAACCCTCCCGCCTACCCCTCTGCGGCTCTTCACTTGGTCATACTGCCTCTTCACATGCTACCAAATCTGAAGATGGGTGCCAGAGGTGGGGCTTAGGGAGATGGCAGTCATTGGCTGTGGTCAGTATGACGCAGAGATCAGTGATTGGTTACTACTACGAAAGACAGATCAGAAACGAAACTGATACTGATTTTTCTTTACTGAGGATTCCCAGCCTGACGACGGGGAATATTCATGAGCATGTGAATCCATGCCAGACCCATGCAGGAGGACAACAGTTACAGGTAAGTAACTTGTTCCTTATACCGAATGGTGTCATAGTATCTGTGTTCTAGTTGTGTGGTGGTGCAAAGGAGAGAGTAAGCATGGTGGTGTGATATGATGGGTTATAAACTCTTTCAAACGTTCCCTGTATTCCAAACCATACTGTATACGTCACGCAATTCTATGCGCTCAGTCCGTTCCATGCACTCCTATCCACTCCATGCATCCCAGTCTGCTCCACACACTCCGGTCCGCTCGACTCACTCATGCACTCCAGTCCGCCCTGCACGCTCCAGTCTGTCCCGCGTGCTCCAGTCCGCCCCACGTGCTCAAGAACTAGGTGTTTGTCGCTGTCGCAAACAAATCGATCTGGGAATTGGCCCATCTGCCGAACAGGTGGACGAGGTGACCCAATGTCACCATATAAAAAGAGCCCATTCCGTCAATACATGTCTGGGTGTCTCAAGATTAGAAGGGATTACACAAATCCTACAGAATCTAGACTATGGGTATCGCTCTCCCGGCACAATATATAGCCAAAACTGGTCATTGATTCACTCTAACTCTGAGGAAAAAGTCTCTGACTCGGGGTTTGGGACAAGCTTCTAAGTAGACCTCAGGCCTCTAATATTGATAAACCACTGTAGAAACTTATACATAACTTTTTAAGGTACTAAGGTGCTTATAGTTACACACCCAATCGTGTTTCTTGATTCTTCTTTTTAAAGCACCTTCCAGGGTTTAAAAATTTGAACAGAGGTTATAATCCGGGACCCAGCCAACTTCATCACAAAGTTCTTTAAATAGGTATTCATGGGTGATGTATGTACTTCCATTGGTTCCGGATTTATAACTAGTGACTATAATATTTAGTAGGGGGCAAGTGGGTGAAGTTCTGGCTTTTAGCATCAAGTTACCTCTTCGTATTAGTAATTGGGCTCTGAGGGAAACTAGTCCTAGTTCCAGCCGATTGCATTCTATCGAGGTAGTCTTAGGTAACTGTAGAACGACTCATCAGAAACGGGCTTCCACCCTATTTAGCTATTTAAGATATTTCATGGCAAGGGCCTTGAGACCATAGAGTACAGTTGGGCAGAGCCATTGTTTATATAGCATTAATATCCCCGACATTGTAAACCCAGAGTGGTTCTTTTCAAATTTGTGACAAACCTCTGTGATCTGTCTAGCTTTATTGATCTTGGTGTCAATTATCTCAGCATACCCTTTAAATCTGGACATCTCCAGGCCCAGGTATTTGTAATTGTCCACATATTCAATGTTCCCCAGCAGTTTCACCTTACACATTTCCTTGGAGGAGACCAGTATCCATCTGGTCTTCCCAGGGTTTACCGAGAATTTAAACTCATTTGTGTAAGTAAACAATTCCTCAAGCGTAGCTTTCAAATCTGTAACCAGCCGGTCACAGATGACCATGTCGTCGGTATATAGATGTTAACGATTAAACGGGCTAACATACTACCCCATCTAACCCCTCTATTAATAGGTATTCTGTCTGACAAGAGCCCTTTGTCATTTAATCTAGTACAGGCAGTAGTGCCCTCATGACCTCTAAGAGCCAACTAGGGCATCCCAATTTTGGAAGTTTACCCCAAAGAATGTCGATCTGATCAAATGCTGACCGAAATGTCAACAAACAATATACAACGAAGGGCCAGTCACTGCACATGGCTGTGACTAGAATGTGTCCAACACTCTAGGGTTGAGTGTTCAGCAATGAGGAGTATTCATCTCACTCTACAGACTTCGTAGGCAACAGGAACCACAAACTGGTCGTCTTTGCTGACGTTCTCGGAAGAATCACTTTCAGCTGCTATCCAAAAGATTAAGTCATGCTCTCCATCGGATGCCATTCCTGTGGCAATTATGAAAAAGATTGCCCCGGTTCTTTTGATGGAAATCACAGCTGCTATTAACTCATGGCAGTTCGGGTTAGTTCCGCCCAAATTAAAAACTGCAAGGGTTATCCCCCTTTTTAAGAAGCCATCACTTGACACTACTGTTCTGGCTAATTTCCGTCCTATCCCTCTTCTCCCCTTCCTCACTAGAGTGCTTGAATCTCTAGTGTCACCGTTACTTTCTTCGTTTCTTGAATCCTCTCACCTCCTTGACCCAGCGCATTCCGGCTTTAGACCTGGCAGATCCAGAGTATGTTCTGTTCTCTGTCCAGGACGATATGGCCAGGCTGGTGGACTCTGGTGGGGTGGGTGCCCTGATTTTATTAGATCTGTCGGCGGCGTTCAATAATGTAGACCGCCCCATCCTGTTGTCCCATCATGCCCAAATGGGTATGTCTGGTCAGGTACTAGCCTGGTTCACTTTGTTCCTGGCGGATCATACTTGGACGCTCTATGCTGTCTTTATCTGCCCCCTGCCATTTTAGCTGTGGAGATCAGTAGGGTTCCGCCTTGTCTTTGATTTTAACATCTATGGCTGGGCACTTGTGCGTCTCATCTGCTCCTACGGTATCGGGTGCTACTCCTACACAGACGACACTCGGATCCTGATTCGTTTAGACCTTGATCGAGATGTTGTGCCTGCAGAGGTACCTGGCTGCCTTGGGGAGTGGATGAACCACAATTGGCTCAAGTTGAATGGAGACAAGACGCAGGTCTTGGTATTGGGGTGCCCTCCTGATCCTTCACTTTGGGTTTCTTCCTTCTGGTTTTCCTCTTGGTCCCCTCCCCAGTGGGTAAGGTGAAAAACTTGGGTTTAATACTGTCTGCTTCTTTTTCTATGGACAGCTAGGTTGCAGCCATCTGTCAAGCAGGACACTTCCAGTTGAGAGTACTGAAGAAAGTGCTCCCTATGATCGCTGTGCCTCTTCGTCCGCTGGTGGTAGCGGCTCTGGTACTATCCCGGCTGGATTATTGTAACTCTGTATCTGACCCAACCAAAGGGGCTCATTCAACGATTGCAACACCTGAAACGCCTGGCAGCCCGATTGTGAACTGGCACCCCTTATGGAGCCCATATATCCCTGGTACTATGATCCCTGAATTGGCTACCTGTGAGCCAGCACATCGGGTTTAAGGCTTTATGTATAGTACACTTGGCCTTGCATGAGCAGGGTGCAGAGGTCCTCCGGGTTAAGTTGGTACGCTATCCTCCTAGTTGTCGGTTGCATTTTGCATCGGTTGATCTGCTCACTGTGCCTCCCTACTGACGCATGAGGATTGGAGGCTGGGCTTTTTCCATAGCAGCTGCTAGATTATGGAAGGAGCTGCTGCTAACCATAAAGAAACTCCAATAGTTTGGCCTTTAGAAAGGCGGTAAAGACGCTTCTTTTAGGCAGTCTGGGCTGGCCGTCTTTTTGGCCTTCTTGTTGTTTGCCTGACTCTCTAGCGTCAAGATAACTTAGGGGGGGCCATGCGCTCAAGACATTTTCATAACATAAGGTTATGTACCGTGCTGGACCCTGGTCTGAAGCCAGTTTGACATAGATGTAAAATCTCTGCTGCATCCACCCATGCCTGAAGATGTTTCAAGACATAAGTTGAGAAAACTTTCTTGTGATATCAAGTAAGGAATAGTCTGTAATTGTTAGGGCACAGGCTGTCCCCCGTTTTAAAAACCGGAACCAATATGGCCTCTTTCCAGGAATCGGAATAACTTTATTTTTACACACTTTGGTAGTTTAGTTTATTATTTGTATAGCGCCGCCTGGCCCTGGGGCATCCAGGCGGCGCTATACAAATGAACAATGGATGAAGGGCTGCTGCCCAATTTGGCGTTCGCTCTTTAATACTGCAGTAGAGGCCATTTGGACCGGGGGCTCTGGAGTTTTTAAATCACCCAAATGCTGGGAAATGTTCTCTGGTGAAATTCAGAGGCCAATAAGGTTTAGGATGTTCAACCACCAAAAGGTCCTTCGTATCATAACAAATTTTACCTTTCACATATGCGATCCAAGTCTCTTGGGCAATAGGATTTAAAATCTTAGATTTAACAGGGGGCTTTGCCCCTGCCAAGATCTTTTACATTTCACCCACCTTACAAGTTCTCAGTGTAAATCAACTGTTCCCAGTTCCCACGTCTCCACTTCCAAGCTCTTTCTCTGACCAATTTTGAAAATGTAGCCTGTAATCTATTTCTTTCACTTATCATATTAGTGAATATTTAGTGAGTTTACAACTCGGAGGCCTCATGCATCTCTGGGACAAAACCATGCCTGTGTGCTTTCCCGGTCCAGGTCAGACTTGTGCCCTTACATTTGCCAGAGGAGTTGGCTATCCATTTTGACCATTCTTCGATGTTAGGAGATAAATAATATAATTTGAACCTGGGGTCACCCAGTTTTATTTTCTTGATAAAACGCATGCTTTAACTACATTTTTATCGGACCATGAGAGGCGTTGACCTAATAGAGAAACTCTCAAATTCGATGGGCCTTTTTCAACAATACGATTTGTCCCCAGGCCCCAGTTTACTGTCGAGGTGGCATGGTTTCTGGAGGGCTGTAATGTAACTGACATCGTCAGAGCTCTCTCGAATAAGAGGGGGCTACAGGCGATATAGCACTGCCGTTACAACCTTGCCAGGTTTGGTTCCCTTGTATAGCCCCACTGATTCTACCA
The DNA here is from genome assembly GCF_040938575.1 of Ambystoma mexicanum. Lineage (NCBI taxonomy): Eukaryota > Metazoa > Chordata > Amphibia > Caudata > Ambystomatidae > Ambystoma > Ambystoma mexicanum. The sequence continues at coordinate 761,995,054 of NC_090938.1, forward strand.
TTTAGAACCACCAAGTCCCAATCATTTAGGAACTTAAGCCATTTTTTTCCCTTTTTGGTTTGACTTTTTTGCACACCATAGATTTCAAATTGGATCGCTTCTCATCAATCAAATGCTCACCAATTTTTGCATTAAAATCTCCCCCCAGAATGATGTGTTCATTCATGTTTCCTGTTACCCATAAAGTCATACTTCATCAATATATGCAAAAATAGTGCTAGAGTGCAAAACACCTGGGGGTGGAGTCATATATTTATCAAGAGCATCTTTTTTTACTTTGGAATCTCACTTCCACATAATCTCTACAATCAGAACTTTGCCTTCTTTATGAAAGGGGGTGATTTGACGGGAGGTCAATACATTTTCTTTACCCCAATTATCAACCACCCAAAAGGACGTCCCGTCGAACCATTTTCTGCCACAGATTGATATAGCTTAAACCCATTGAGTGAGAATTGGTAAACCATCCAAGTACCCTTTCAAACACTACCTATAATGATTTACTTTGTAAGCGTTTGTTTTCTTGTGCCATTCAGATGTGTAGTAAAGTTTGAAAGATATTCAGATTTTAAAACTGTCCTCTGGAAAGACTTTTAACATGGACGCTGAACTAATATTCTGCCTCTTCATAGGGCCACTCCAATGGAGGGCAGCAGGAGGGCACAGTACAGACTTCCCCAGAGGCTCCTCCAGATATCTTGGAAACACAGGGCAGCAACAGAGAGGAAGGAATGGAAGCAGAGGCCATGGATCTTGCAGAGGCAGCTGCAGAAGCTGCTGCTGAGGTGGCGGCACACGAGCACAGACTTGAGACAAGCTTCCGGGTGACTGTGCGAATGGGAGAGACTGCATCGACCACGACATCTGCAGCCACCACCTATGCTGCTGCAGCAGCGGCTACCCCGGCAACAGCGGCTGCTCCGGCTGCAGCAGGTGCATCTGTTGGTGCTCCAACCCCAGCCAACGATGCAACAGCAAAGTAAGACTCCCTTCCCACACTTTAGTGCCATTTTTCAATATTCTGTTTTTCTATTTCTTTTAGTCAACTTTCTCGCGCATCTCCTTCCTCTTTGTAGAATATTTAGCTGTGGCTTAATGGTTTTGAATGTGGGTTCATTTTCTGTATTTATGTATCGCCTGATCTTTTATTCCTTTCAATTTGCTGAACTCCATATTTACATCGTATTACTTTTTGTGCCTGAATATTTTGTATCCCCTTTTCGAAATGGAGTCTTCAGTCAGTTTTGCTTTTTTTTTGTTGATTTTCTTAATTTTTGTCACTCCATTTGCTGTTTTTTCTCATCCGGATTTGTGTATCCCGTTTCCTGTGTTGCAATTTTTATTCCTGGTCACTTTGTCCTGCTGTCTTGTATTTGGGTTTCCTTTGTTTTCCCTTTTTCTTTCCTCTGCACTTAATCTTATTTTGCATAGATACCAATCTGTTTATATATATATATATATATATATATATATTTTTGTCGCTGTGGTCTGATTTTTAAATCTTCCTCTTACAGCCATCCATCTCCTTCAGACTATGTCGACGTACTTCAGGAACTCCGAAGGCTGGAAAGCCGCCTCGGCCCCTTCATGCAGCGATATCAGGACATTCTTGGAAATGCCACCACCGCAGACTACAACAACAATGTAAGGAAATTCATGTCTGGGAAGGCCTTTGATGGATAAGCTGAGGGCTCTTTATATAAATTGGTCACACTTGTGACAGTTTTCCAATGTTATAATAAAATATTTTGATACCACTCACTATCACCACCTGCTTGGTCCGTTGGCGATCTGGTGGATCTGTAAACCAATTGGATAAGGTGTGTGGGGGGGGCTAAGTTAGTAGGACAGAGCGGGGGGAAAAAGCACAAGAGCTGTGATGTGCTGTTGGCCACTTCGGTTTACACTGTTCACTGAGTGTAGGTGTGAATTTTTGGTTGGTAGCTGTCATGTACTGTTGTGCATGGCTATGTGGTTTGTTTCGTTGCTGCAGTGTAATGCGTGTTTGTAGTGCTCTAGAGGTATGGTTGTGTTTAGTTTAGGGTTTGAGGGGTGTATGGAGAGGGCTGAGTTTTTTTTAGTGGGGTTGGTTAGTGGTGATACTTTATGGTACCCCCACACAAATATTCTGAAGCAGAGAAGTACTTTTGAAACCCCCGCCCCCCAATGCAAAGTAAGTTAACCCCTTCCTGGAAGGAAAGGTAAAGCACAAAGTCTGAGGTAAGAAGAGTCTTTCAGGGAGCCAGGCCAGCCAATGTCAATTGGGCAAAAGACTAGGTGAGCTGAAGCACTTCTTGTAAGTATTGCACAATGTTTTAAAGTCTTTGTAGAAACAAGTAGAATCAATCGAGGGCCACAAGCTGGGAGGCTTGTGAGGGGTAGAAAATGCAAGCAACTCTACAGAAGCAACCAAGACCAGTTTCAACACAGAACAAGTAAGGCTACACAATAAGAGGTAAGTACCCTTAGTTTTACAATAGATTTGGTTAGAAGAAATGGTTCCAGCTGGCTTCTGTTCCTGTGCAGCTCTGCAGATACTGTTGTTCCTGGGACTCTGTCGCGGTGACAAGAGGGAGGACTTATGGGGACTCCTGCACTACAATGGGAAGGTCAGCAGCAGCAAAGGGTCGACTTCAATTCAGCGGCACTTCAGTTTCAGCTCCTAACGTCCCAGCAAATAGCACCACGTGGTTCTTGGCTACCACTCTGGACTTTCCTTGCATCTGGGGTACAGCACTCTGTTGAGTTGCTCAGGCTTGGTTAGTCCTGCTTCCTGGGAGTCCGGAGGATCTGCCAGAAGCGTGGGCCGACTTAAGTGATGCATTCCAATCTGGTGTTCCTCTCCCTGGCACTTCAGTTCCGAAAGAAGCAGCAGTGGAAGTACAGCCAGCTCCGAGAGGATGTCCAGACAAGTTCACTTTGGGGTTGATTGGTCCCACCAACTTGAGGGGAGAAGTAGTCCTTGCAGGGCTGCTCTAGTCTAGGCGAATTTGGAGCTTCAGCACAGCAGCAGGGCCTCACAGTCAAACAAACGGTCGAGGAGTTGCAGCAGGCATCTCTTCCAAGCGCTTAGGATTCCTTTGTCCAGTGGTCGACTGCCTTCCAAGCCAAAAAGCCTTGCTTTTTATTCAGGTTTCTCCCATTCATTCCAGTCTAGCTGTCAATCACCCTCTGTCCTTGAAAGCCTGCGAATCACATTTGGGTGCATTGGTAGACAAAGGGGAATACTAAGTAACACCTCCAGCACCCTATTGTAAGATAGTGTGTGTGCTGGGTCTAGAAAGTTACAAACTGTAAGTAAAGTCAATTTCACTTCACTGCTCTTGGAAACAGTAGTTTATCCAGGAAGAAGGTATTAAACCTTTGGGAAATCTGTAAGACTTCCCTGTGCCACTGCACTGAAGGTGCTGTGTGCCACAATGCTTATGGAGTTTGTCAGACTCCAAAACCAAGTTGGTGTTCAAATCACAGAAAAAGTGGGGAAAAAAGGCGTGTCACTTTCCAGGTTAAAGATTAAAAGTCCTCCATTGCAGCAAAGGTGCTTGGGGTCTCCAAGGTAGAGAGGAATTGGCACACTTCTCAGAATTCTCCCCAACACCACCCTTTGACACTTTCCACCCCATCTCGAGAGATAGTTCCTAGTTCTACTATCCAGCAGCAGACCCTCTGGATCCCCCCTTGACCCCTGTCCCGCCCCTCTTCTGAAAGAAATATTCTAATCTACTTATGCAGGAGAACAAGCAAGGCCCATACTAAACGACTCCCTCACATCTGGCATCTTTCAGAGGCTTTTAAAACGGTGCATGTTAAACTATTTCTAAAAAAGGCATCTCTCGACCCCCTTGATCCTAAATTTATAGGCCAATCTCCAACATCTGTTTCCTCGCAAAACTCATTGACTCAGCTGCATACACTCAGCTCAACTGCTTCGTAACTTTGCTGTGTACTCTCGGCTCAACTGCTTCGTAGAAACCAACAAACTACTCGACCCCACTCAATCAGGCTTCAGGCTGCACCATGGAAAAGAAACCACTCTGATCACGATCTGGGATGATCTCGATTGCGGCAGAACTAGGGTTGCGCAGCACTGATTCTCCTTGATCTGTCAGCAGTCTTTGACAGCGTTGACCATTCCATCATCCTTGACCGTCTCCACTCCCTAGGAATCCGAGGATCGGCGCTCAGTTGGATTACCTCCTTCCTCAATAACAGTGTTATTTGGCATTTATATAGCACTCTATATATCATTGGTAGGATCTCAAAGCGCCGGTAGGTCAGAAGAGTGGTGTTGAAGGGTGCATGGATGCACCAGTTATGTGTGCAGCTGATGTAATTGCCAAATGGTAGCTGCATCCTAGCGTTAGGTGGAGAAGATACCAGTTGAATGTGTGCAGTCTGGTGGGTGGACACCCAGACTGGGTTCTGGCTGCGTTATGCCTGTAGGACGCTTATGTGAGCAGCTAGGCCGGAATGTCATGGGATAGCTGTGTTTTATTAGTGATGAGGTGTTCATGGGGTAATGTTCATATGTGAACAGCTAGGCCGAATTGATAAAGGGTATAGCTGCATACTGTTATGCACTGTCCCCTTTCCTCCATACTTGAGGGGACATTCTGTACTTCGGGACGGGACCGAAGCACTTTTGTTAAAAAGCATCAAAATTGAAAATGCCCTCTTTTTACATGGGGTACTGAAAGTGGCCGTAACCCTGCCCTCCTGAGCTCCGCCCGTGCATCGCCCTTTAGTCTCCGCGCATTCAGGGCTGGATGCACTTTCATCACCAGGAAACATTTTTTCTTGTTTCCGTTGTCCTTCTCTCCTGCTCCGGTTCTGCTGTCGCTTAGTCCTCCGTCTATGCCGGAGCATCAGGGATTTGTTTTTTTCTTCATGTGAACGTCGCTTCGCTAGGGCAGAATCCCCATTACCACTGCTTGCTGCGTCTCAGGCCTGACCATCGCTGGGATTTGTGCTTCTGCGATTCTCTTTCCGTCTGGGCACTCCAACGCGGTCTTCAGCTTTTTATCAACGAAAAGAGATGCCCGGTAAATTCCTTACTTTTTAGGGCACCCCGGCCGGGGAATCCTTCCTCGGGTCTTCTTAGACTGCGAGGGGCTCTAGCAGCTCTTCCACCAGGGCGTCTCCTGAGGTGCCTCGCAGGCCTAATAGGTGTACCAGAATTTTCTCTGAGGGTTCCCACGATGGACCTGCCAAGCCCGGAACACGTTCTGAGGCTCAACGTTCAGGTGCTAAACGTCAGCTCAGTTAATCTGTGGTTCTGGACACCGGGGTTCGCTCCGAGGCCTCAGTTTCTGGAGCTTTCTGTACCAAGTCTCGGCTTGAGGTCCCTCAAGGGAGCTACACATAACGGGACTATACCCGAGATTCCTCTTTGTGAGGCTAAGGTTAGTACTGACAAAATCGAGACCTGCCCCTTAGGTCTTGGCCGTAAGGGTGATTCCTTAGCTTTCCCACGCTCAAGGTTGCGGTGATACCGGTTCTGTCGAGGGGCAAAGAGGGTGGTCATGCACTGCAACTCCTCTCTGGAGGCTATTTTTGGAGCTACCGCTAAGATGCCAAGTAAACATCTGAGACCTCCCAGTACCGGCTCTGCTGAGGATACTTGTGTCAAGGCTAAGGTTTTACTTAAGTCCCCTGACCAGCCTGAGGAGATGGTTGCCTCATCTGAACATGTGACGCAGTTCTCTTCAGGCATCGACAAAATGGCCGTCCACCCATTATGGTCCACGGTGGCCATTTTGGATTCTTCCCTTACACCTACGTTTTCGACGGCGGGTACTGGGAATCTGTTTTGGGACTGAGCAGCCTTTTTCACCTTGGGTGGAATGTAAAAATCCGTTACGCCCTTCTTACCACTGGCGTGCTCGGATGCCGTTGCCACATACTGTCTTGCTTCTGCCTACTTCTGCTCTGCTGATCTATGCGGCCCCGATTGGTGGTGGGCCTTCCTGGCAACCATCCTCATTAAGTTTGTGGGGGTATGGCCGTTATGAGAGGCCTCTGCCTACCCCAGTGCCTAAACCTACATCAGAGGATGTATTTTTCGGCAAACTTCAGTCGCTCATACATTCTGATCCTATGAAAGTACTTGAAGGGTATTTTCAAAGAAATCTACCCTGAACCTCTGGCGTCACCTTGCACCCTGGTTTCTCCAGCAGCTCTGGTGGTTGTACCACCTCTTCCTATCGGTCTGCCTCCAGCTCTTCCTCCCCTACCCCCGTTGTCTACCATAGAGAAGACACCGGTAGAGTGGGATAGCACTTTAAAACCTGTGGCAGCCCAGCCGCCTGCCACTGACTCGCTGGTTGACCCTCAAGCAGTGCAGGATAGCGATGAGCAGTCCTGCTCTGTCAGAGCATTCCACGACCGGGTTCTGGATATGATGGCTCTCCTCGACATGCCAGTACCTGAGTTCCCCGGTCTGCAGGAAGGGGTGCTTTCGGAATCCTTGTCACCGCAAGAGCGCACCGGCCTGTTCCTCCAGAAGGACGCTTTTTGCTGAGGCCCATAAGGTCTGGGATAAGCCCCACACTGGGCTGCATATTAAGAGAATCGACGCCCGTTACAGGCTTCACACCTCCGAGGAGATGGCCTTGGCATCTTGTCCGCTTGCTTCCTCAACGGTGATAGCTGCAGCCACACTTCAATCCAAGCCGGCCTCTGCAACCTCTACAGCTGTGGCTTCGATTCTCTCCAAGGAGGACAATTTTAGACTCCTTGGGCAAGAAAGTCTTTGCCAAATCAGCGCTGCAAAATCGCCAAGCAAATAGTGAGCTGATCCTGGCGGCAGCTAATATTAAGCTGCTGGAGGAGTAGTCCGATTTCCAGGAGTGCCTTCTTGCGTATAGGCTAGACGACTTCAAGGCCCGTTTGTCGGACGCCAGGGTGTTGGTGTCAGGGAAATATTGCCCTCGTAGTGTAGCCGAAGAATTCTGACTATTATACCCTGCTGGCTGAAAGTGAACAACCAGTGCGATCTAGTAGCCAAAAGATAGGATGCCAAACGAAGACCAGGATGGCTGCAGTACTCAGGATAAGGTGCGCCGACACAGGGAGTATAGGTAGACTGGAAGCGACTGTAAGGAAAGTGACGTAAGTTATCCACAATCCGTAACAGTAATACAGTGTGAACAAAGAATAACGGAACACTGACCTTTGAGTTAAACGCTGTCAAACCCAAAGAAATGAACCAGCCAATCTACCAGTTTACCCCTGTGGATAAGAAAATGAAAAAATAAATGCTAGCTACTGGAATTGACAGGCTAATGATTACAAAAAGGGAAACTCAAGACACCCTTACCGTGAAGGAAGCGGTACTGGAGCAGTTGAGGCAATGATTCGAGTGTCCGTAGAGGAATGCAGAGAATCCAAACAAACTACCCCGACGGAACGAGGACGCCTAAGCAGGACTCACTGGCAGTCTTAAGTTGAAAGTACATACAGTTTCAAATCCAAAAGGAAGATCCAGAACCAAAATCCAAAGTATCCGTAAACCAAGGCAGTTCAAAGGCAGTCCGTAGCAATCCAGAAGGCAAACAAACGTAGGCTAGTTCGAAACCCGTGGACGTTCCGAGGTCAGAGCAGTACAATGAATAGATCAAACAAAGTTCAAACACCAAGGAGGCAGGAGACAGGCAATATCCAGGGACAGTCTGAAATCCGATACACAGGAAGGCAGTTCCAAGATGGGCGGGGAAAGTGAGGGAAGGTACACAAGATTCAATGATACAAAGTAACGCCACTGGAAACCAGGAAGTTCAGAAGCACCGAGTGATTCCCGGCGGCGCTATTTAAACAATCACGTGAGCGCATAGTGATCACATGAACACGCTAGCAGCACGCCGGAGGCGGGGCAATGAAGAAATGACAGGACGCCAGCGTTGCCAAGCCAACTTCCATGCGCCTGGTAATCCTGGTCTTAAAGGGCCAGAACCTGTCGGAGCACGGCTTCTCTTGCCAACAACAAAGGGGGCCACAAATCTTCTTGAACCTGTAGCTTTAGTCATGACAGTTGGAACAAGATCTCCTGGAAGCCGTGGCACATCATGTGGATACCTCAGCTCGAGGCCTGATGGTGGGAATTGACACTTCCGGCCAAGCGTGGCACCATGCTACGAAGTTTTCGAAGGGGGTGCAAGATAAAGTTCTGGACCTTCCCTTCGATGGCAAGGAATTGTTCCATTAATCTACGCATGACTAGTTTACACAGACCAAGGCGAGCACTCAAACCGCCAAATGTTTGTCTGTCCCAGCTAAGGCCGCTTATACACAGAGGTCAGGGTCTCAGTCTCAATCTTTCTCTGGCATCACAGGTTACGGGGTCTGCCGGGCGCGCAGGACTGAGCCTCTGGTTGGCGGCACCCGTCAAATAGCAACGTGGTCTGTTTTTCTCTCGCCCATCAGCCTCCTCTCCAGGAGTAGGTAGTCTCTCTGCCGACAAGTCTGGAAAATTATCTTTTTTGTCGGTCACACGAGACTCCGGTGGGAGGACGAATCTCGTCTCATCTGGAGGCATGGCAGACCATCACCGAAGATCGGTGGGTTTTGTCATTCGCTCGGGCGTTTGCTTACCCCTCACCCCTCCCAACCCTTCAATCCTTCCAACAGATTGGGATACCCTCCCTCAGAGCCAAGGTTCAGAAGCTTCTGGACCTCAGGGCGGTGGAACCTGTTCCCTTCGGGGAGCAAGGGGAGGGCTTCTATTCTCAACTGTTCATGGTGCCCAAACCCAACCAGGCTGGCCTGCGCTCCATCCTCAACCTTTCCCAGTTCAACCTTTCTCTTACCCAAGAGAAATTCAAGATGAGCACACCCTGCCAAATAATGTACCATCTTTCGGAAGGGCGACTGGTTCAGTGTACTGGAGCTTCAGGATGCGTATATGCACATCCTGATATGGAGGCCGCATCGAAAACCTCTGCGGTTCTCCGTGGGAGGGGAGCACTTCCAGTTCCACATGCTCCTGTTTGGTCTCAGCTCGGCGCTGCGCGTCTTTACGAAGATTGCAGTCATCGCAGCTTTCCATTGGCTACAGGGTGTTCATGCACATCCGTACTTGGATGATTGGCTCCTATGTCGCCCCTGCCCTCTGACTGCTTTGAGCAATCGCCAGTCTCTCCTACAGCTCCTATTCCATTTTGGGCTGTAAATGAATTGGTGGAAATGTTCCATGACGGTCCGTTGTAACGCCATCGACTCCAGGGTGTATTTGACGGCGGACATGATTGCGGATCTATTCGTCACGTGTCAACTGTTCATCCAGTCAGAGAACCTGACGGTTTGATGGTTCCAGAGACTTCTGGGCCTTATGGCCTCGTGCGTACTTGCACGTCTCAAAATGAGGCGTACGCAGCAAGCTCTTCGGAGCTCTTGGTGTCAGGCTTCGGACTCCAAGATGATCCCAGTTCAATCCTGCATGATGGCGGACCTGCTATGGTGGTTCTCGACCAACAATCTTACAGTCGGGGCCTCCTTTCACGAGCCCTGCCCACAAGTGACGATTACCAAAGACTCCTCCCTTCTGGGGTGGGGCACAGTGCTGGATCATCTCCAGGTCTCTGATCTATGGATGCCGCAGGACAGGCAGTTTCATATAAATTATTTGCAACTCCTGGCTGTTTTTCCGGTGCTGAAAGCTATCCAACCATCCACTGTGAACCGGGTGGTCCGCATCTGCACAGACAACTGGACAACTCTGTCAATGTTTCATATCAACAAGCAGGGTGGTACCAAGCCACCACCTATTGTGGACCTTGCCTTTCAGATTTGGGAATGCGCCATCCAGCACGCCATTAGGCTGCTGGCGGTACACATTCCGAGGCAAGTCAGTGTGACTGCAGACTCACTCAGCCGACAGACAGCGGCCAGCTACGAGTGGTAACTGAACATGGAGTTCCTCCAACATCTTTCGCCTATGGGGCAGTCCAGAAGTGGGTCTTTTTGCGACTGCCACAAACAGGAAACCTCCTCGTTATGCATCCAGGAACTCTCTCGGGGCCTCCTCTCTAGGGGATGCTCTCGAGATTCCGTGGCACAACATGAGGGCATATGCCTTCCCGTCTCTTCCTCTGATTCATCGGTCACTCTGCAAGCTCAGGAATGCATCAAATTGCACTCTCCTTTTCATAACTCCTTGGTGGCCATCCAGATTCTGGTTTTTGGAACTTCAGCATCTGTCGATTTGTTCTCCGATCAGACTGCTGTTGATTCCCAACCTGCTTCACCAGTGCGATCAGCAGATGTGGCACCCCTCCCCACAATCATTCAGCGTGGGGCGGAGCTCAGGAGGACTGGGTTACGGCCGCGTGCAGTACCCCGCGTAAAAAACATTCAGTTTTGATGCTTTTTAACAAGTGCTCCCATCCCGAAGGACGGAATGTCCCCACATGTATGGAGGAAAGGGGACTATGGCCTAGGAGTAAGGTAGTCACTACGGTGAGTAACTTTGTTATTCTAATTGTCATGGTGTAGAGTAGGGATTAAGCGTAATGATATGATATGATATGGGATGGGAGTGTTTGTGTGGGATTATGAGCCAATGCAGCAGAAGCAATTTCTAGGTTTAAGTTACTGATATTCGATTTTCTATCGAAGAGTGGCACTTGCTAACATTTTACTATCATGTTTAGATGTGATGCAGGCTAATGTTCACAACTCTAGCTAAGTATGGCATTTGCTAACATTCACAATTCCATCCGGGTCTGGCGCAGGCTAATGTTCGTAGTTCTATCTAAATGTGGTATTTGTTAATATTGGACAAAATGTAACTGAGTGTGGCAATTAACATTCATGACGCATCTAGATCCTATCTGGCGCAGGCTAATGTTCACAATTCTAAGTGCAGCATTGCTAACATTCACAATCATCTCTAGATGTGATGCAGGCTAATGTTCACAATTCTCTCTGAATGTTGGACTAAATATTCACAATCCTGTCCAGGTCCGGCGCATGCCAATGTTCACAATTCTAACTGTTACAGATAATTCTCAGAAATGTGCAAATTCCCTCCACCTTAGAGACCCCCAGCAACTTTGCTGTGTTTTGAGGACTTGATTTTTTTTTTAACCCGGAGTAAGTGAGACCCTTTTTGCCACTCTCTCGTATTTTAATGTGATTTTGAACTGTTTCCTTTGGTTGTGTAGTCTAACAAACTCCATAGTCATCATCTTTTACATTGTATCACACAAACCTCAGTGCAGTGACACAGGGAAGTCTCTCAGATTTCCCAAAGGTTTGAATACCTTCTCTGGGATAAACACTTTCCCAGAGCTGTAAAGTGAAATTCACTTTACATACATTTGGAACTTTCTAGACCAGCACACCCTATCTTACAATAGGGTGTTGGAGGGGTTACCTAGTATGCCCTTTGTCTAGCTTCTCATGTAACATGTTTACTTTACCCTTTCCTCGATGAATGGCTGGTGGCAGTGTTTTCATTTTAACTACCGTGGTGTGCATTAACCGCGGGCTGTGTTTGCAGCTGCAGTAAAGCACCCAAGGGTGCCATTTTTGTCAAAATGGCACCGGTCTTCTTTTTTCATCATTTCTTTGTGGAAAGGTCCTTGAGATTTACTCTGCGTGCCAAACCAGGTGTGGTCCCATTGTTCGCTTTGCCTTTGGCGGGATTCACGAGTGAAGCCCGCCTCTGGATCCAGGGTGTCTGTGGTGGACAGGAAGTGAGGGAGGTGCCCGAAAACACCGTGCTTATTCTCCTAGGAAACCCAAATGCAGTCTGTGATTGGCCAGCTGACTGGCAAGGACAGACACCCTTCTGGGTGACTGACTAACTTGAAGAGAAAACCTGCTGCAACTCCTGCACCGTTTAGCCTGGTGAAGCCCTGCTGCTGTGCTGGAACTCCAAATTCGTATTGACAGAGGCCCCTGCAAGGATGATTTCTCCCCTTGAGTTGGTGGGACCAATCCACTCCAAAGTAAACCACCTGGACATCCTTCTTGGAGCTGGTTGAATTTCCAGCGTTGCTGCTGAAAACCGTATAGCCAGGGAGAGGATCACCACATTGTGTGCGTTGCTTTTAAGTTGGCTAAGAGCTCCAGGAAGAAGTTCTGGACTTCCAGGAAGCAGGACTGTCCGGGCCTGAGCCACCTCAACAGAGTGCTGGACTCCAGAAGCAAGGAAAGTTCATCTCGACAGCCAGAAACCACAGTGGTGCTATTTGCAGTGGTCACGAGGAGCTGAAACACCAAAGTGCCACTTGTTTTGAAGATTGCTAGTTGTGAGCGGTGACTGTCCCATTGCAGTGCAGGAGTCCCCAGAAGTCCTCCCTCTTGCCCCCACAACTGAGGCCCAGGAACAGTGAGATCTGCAGAGCTGCACAGGAACAGAAGTCATCTGCGGCACTTTTTCTTCATACTAAAGGTACTGTAAAGTCTAAGAACTTAGTAGAGTTGCTTGCATTTTCTACTTCGAAGGGATTGTGTCCTCCGACGTATTCCTTATCTTAGATATCTCTTTCCAGCTTTGCTGGCCTCGGAAATTTTTCTCTCTAGAGGGTGCTGCGCGTCGACGTCTGCCGAGTCGATGTCCCTCGACAGCCGCCGTATCGACGTCGTCATCCTGCCTATAAAGGCCGCGCGCAGCGTCCGTTGCTCAGTTCCGTTTTTCCGCGCTTACTCAGTGCCTCGGAATATTGTTGCTCAGTTTCGTAGATATATTCCATTTTCCTCGAGAAATTCGATCCATACTAGATGGCTTCCTCGTCTGAACAGACGACCCCTCGGTCCGGCTTTAAAAAATGCCGAGACTGTGGAAAAAAGATGTCGCTGACGGACCCTCACAGGGTCGGTCTGTGGTGTTTGGGAGCTGAACACCATTGTTCTGAGTGTGAGGACTGTATGTCCATGACAGCTAAAGCCCTGAAGGAGCGTAGGGGGAAGCTGGAAAAAGGTAAGACCTCTAAAGCTTCTTCTTCCTTGTCACCATTCGCGCTCCAGGTCTCGAAGCGGGTCCCATCACTCTTCGAGATCGAAGCACTCGAAAAGGAGATGCCGAAGATCCCCTTCTTCGTCCTCCTCTTCCTCTGTTTCACCTAAGAGAATCCCTTGCCCCACGAAGCATAGTTCCTGGGCTGAATGGGAGGAATTCCGAAAAAATATGAGCGTCTTCGAGAAAGCGGCCTCGACCCCCTCGAAGACTGCCGAGAGCGATGCTCTGGTCGAAAGACCCAAAGGTCCAAAACGCCGCCAGTCGCAGCACCCGACGAAGGAAGCTTCTCAAGCGCGTCACAAACCCTCGAGTAAAGCAAAGACCTCGAATCCTTCGAAGGTTCCGTCGACGCCGAGGTCGGTGTCTTCGACGCCGTTGTCGAAGGGACCTTCGACACACAGGTCTGTCGACTCGACGCCATCCTCAACACCGGCGTCGACACCAAGGAAAGTCACGGTTGCGGCGCACCCAGTGGCTATTCCCAGGTCTTCGATGTCGTCGAGATTGTCGATATCCTCGAGCAGAATTCCGATTCTATCGAAGACCTCGAGGCCTCCACCTTTGTTTTCGACGCCACTTTCGAAGCCTTCGGCGTCGACGACATCGACGTTTTCAAGGCCGATTACGACAAGTTTGGCACCCTCTGCCTTGGAGATGGGTTTCACACCCTTTGTGAGCTCAGACCAATTGAGAACAATGTCTTCAATTATGGAAGAGGGAGAACTGTTCAAGAAGAGCCATTTGAGTTGCAGGGATCTGCAACCCCAGTTCAAGAGGAGTTATCCTTAGAGGAATGCAGATTAAAGGAACTCCATGATTCCTTACATGAGGCAAGTGGTTTAGACACTTCTCCAGAGGTGGAGTTCGCTAGGCCAGACCCGGGGGAGCATGCTGAAACCCCTTATAGAGCCTTAATGGCCAGGATTACAGAATTTATGGGGTGGTCAACACCTTCACCGGCTTTCCAACAGGATGACCTCACGGATATTCTTGATAAAGGTCCACAGGAGGATCCTGTAGTACCTTTTCATAAAGCTCTTCAAAGAAAAATGATGACGAACTGGGAAACCCCAGATGTTGTCCCGGCAGTAAATAAAAAAACTGGCTGCTAAATACAGGGTATCTTCTGCAGACCCGGAGTTTTTGTCCAAACGCCCGTCCCCAGAAAGTCTGGTAGTACAGGCAGCATCTTCTACTGACATCAAGACTGCTTACCCTACCGTCCCACTGGACAGGGACGATAAGAAATACGATGCTATGGCTAAGAGTCTTTTCGGCATGTAGCATGGCGTTAAAATCTATAAATGCTACTTGCACCCTTGCTAGATTTAGCCATATACTTTGGGAGTGTGCTCCTACAGCGGCTGACTGCATCCCGGAGGGAGAAGAAAGGGAGGCGTTCCTAAATATCATAAGGGACGGTAAAGACGCTATGTGCGAATCCCTCCAGACGGGCATTGACTCGGCTGACAGTATCAGCAGAGCAATGGCGGCAAGTACAACAACCAGGAGATTTGCTTGGTTGAGAGTCTGGTTTTGCCCCATATGTGCAAGCCAGGGTCTTGAACATGCCATTTGATGGCTCTTCTTTGTTTGGGGAAAAAGGCGGATGACAGTTTAGAAAAACTGCAAACATCAAAGGCAGCAGCAAAATCCCTAGGCGCTGCAATCCGTCAGACATCTTTTCGTCCCACAGGAACCTCTGCGAGAGGCAAGTCTTTTCGCTTCTACTCTGCATTCGGAAGAGGTAGAGGACGACCGGCTCAAAGGGGACAAAGAACTACCCGAGGTGGACGGGGTAGATATTCAAAAGCCGCAGCAACAGCAGGTGCCTCTTTACCATCGGCATCTGCATCAGCCGCCACTAAACCACTCTGAGGAATTCCCTCACAAGACACCTGTAGGAGGCAGGTTAACTCAACATCTGGCGGAATGGCAGGCTATCACGTCGGATGCTTGGGCATTGGAGACAGTTGCACAAGGTTACTGCCTGCCTCTCCTACGCATACCTCAGTGTCATCCACCGGGGATCAGCTCTCAAAAAGCTTCAGATCCGCTCTTCTTGCAGGAAATTTTAGACCTGCTAGAGAAAGGTGCCATAGAACCGGTACCTGTAGCGGAGAGGAACAAGGGCTGGTACTCCCCTTACTTTCTCATACCAAAGAAAGACGGAGGACTGAGACCCATCTTGGACTTGCGGGAATTGAACAAATTCCTCAGGAAAGACAAATTCAAGATGGTAACTCTCTCTCGGATCCTTCAGGCCCTTCAGTTCCAGGACTGGTTGGTATCTCTGGACCTTCAGGACGCTTATTTCCATGTGCCAATCCATCTCAAACACAGGAAATACCTGAGGTTCGCAATTGGCAACTCTCATTATCAATTTCGAGTTCTGCCATTTGGGCTGACCTCCGCCCCGAGGGTCTTCAAGTTAATGTCGGTAGTGGCTGCAAGTCTAAGGAGGGAAGGGATTCACATCTACCCCTACCTGGACGATTGGTTGATCAGAGCTGTATCTTCGGTACAAGCTCAGATCCAGCTAGATTGTTTGCCACTCCCTTCACAGACTGGGCTTCTCCCTCAATTTAAAGAAGTCACAAATGATACCATCGCAGAGACTCCAGTTCATCAGAGCGATCCTGGACACTTCCCTGGGAAAAGCCTCGCCACCAGAGGTGAGGGCTTAAGATATTCTACAGATGGTCTCCAAGTTTCAAAATGCCTAATGTCTCCCAGCCTTCGACTTCCTGAGGTTGCTAGGCCTCATGGCATCCTGCATTTTCCTAGTGCCAGAGGCTCGCCTGAGAATGAGATCTCTCCAGTGGGCACTGAGAACTCAGTGGTCACAATTCTCAGGGAGAATGACAGATCTTCAGGTTCCCAACAGGGTGGCTCGAGACCTTCAGTGGTGGGCCTGTCAGGAGAACATTGTGAAAGGAGAGCAGTTTTGGCAACCTTGGCCGGAGATAAGTCACGGATGCCTCACTTACGGGGTGGGGAGCCCACGCCAATGACTTGACGATCAGCGGTCATTGGTCTCCATCGGAGTCCAGACTACATATCAACCTGTTAGAGCTGAGGGCCATCAGACTTGCGCTGAAGGCTTTCCTGCCATCTGTACAAGGAAAGAATGTCCTGATAATGACAGACAACACAGTGGCCATGCATTACCTCAACAAAAGAGGAGGCGTAGGATCACTACCACTGTGCAGAGAGGCGATGCAGCTCTGGTTTTGGGCAATCCAAGAAGGAATCTCTCTATCGGCAGTTCACCTAGCCGGAGAGAAGAACTTGACAGCGGACGCTCTGAGCAGTCTCCCACGAGTGGGAACTAGCTCAGGAAGTCCTTAAAGAGATCTCCGCCCTTTAGGGGAACCCCTCAGCTGGATCTGTTCGCCACCAGTGTCAACAGGAAGTGCGATCTGTTCTGTTCAAGGGAATTTCCCCCGCGAGGAGCTCTGGGAGACGCGTTCATAGTGGACTGGGAGTTTCCACTCGTGTACGCGTTTCCACCAGTCCCTGCCATTCCTCAAATGATCAGGAGGTTGAGAAGATTCCGGAAGACCATGATCCTAATTGCCCCGGATTGGGCCAGGAGAATGTAGTACCCGGACCTTTTAGACTTGTCCATCTGCCCTCCAATTCGACTTCCACTCAGAGAGAATCTACTCTCACAGAAGGGAGGTCAGGTTCTCCATCCAGACATCAAAACCCTCAACCTTCACGCTTGGCTTCTGAAAGGCTGAGGTACAAGGATTGGGACTTCCCTGATGACGTTATGGAGGTGTTGCTTTCGGCAAGAAGGCCAGCAACAAAATCTTTATACCGCTGCCGTTGGAACAGATTTTGCAGCTGGTTTAGAGAAGAGAATATCGACCCCTTTTCATGTGGTACACCAACGGTGTTATCCTTTCTACTCTACTTGGCAAATTCAGGCCTTCAAGTAGGCACTATCAAGGGCTATCTCGCAGCGCTATCCATCTTTAAGCGCACTGCGGAAGAACCATCCTATTTCAAGTTACCCTTGGTAATATAGTTTCTAAAGGGGTTAACTAACATTTATCCCCCAAGACCATTCCAGGTTCCCCTATGGGATTTAAATTTAGTCCTAACTTTCCTGATGGGTACACCTTTCGAACCACTCCACTCTTGTTTGTTAAGGTTTCTTACCCTTAAGACTGTTTTATTAGTAGCACTTACATCTGCACATCTTACAATCTTTCACAAAGACAGTTGTTCTGCAAGTTAAGCCTAACTTACTCCCAAAGGTGGTTTCTGAATTTCATATCACACAGAAGATTACCCTTCCATCTTTCTATCCTCCTCCCCCCCATCCGGGGAAAGAGGAAGAGAGGTTACAAAGGCTGGACCCAAGAAGGGCTTTAAGTTTTTACATTAGTAGACTGGATAGGATAAGACAAGCAGACCAGCTGTTTGTAGGCTACGCAGGTCACAAGCTGGGGCTACCGATAAGTAAGCAGACCATTTCCAGATGGATTATTTTAGCCATTTTGGAATGTTATAAACTGGCAGGAAAAGAGCCCCCTCAAAATCTTAGGGCTCATTCGACCAGAGGTATCGCAGCTTCATCGGCCCTCAAAAGAGTGCCGGTTCGAGACATATGTGCGGCTGCCACATGGTCGTCCGTCCATACCTTTACACGATTTTACAACTTGGATTCCTCCTCCAGTCAGGAAACTAGGTTTGGAAGGGCAGTATTGCACGCTATTCATCAATAAGAGGAAGCATGAAGTCAGTACTCCCACCTCCAATAACAGAATACTGCTATGGGAGCCTATCTAAGATAAGGAATACGTCAGAGGACACAATCCCTTCGAAGAACAAGTTACTTCTTACCGTGTAACGTTCTTTCGATGGGATGTTCCTCCGACGTATTCCTCATCGACCCTCCCATCCATCCCCGCAGTACTACTTCCCTTGTTGTTGCAGCTTACGCTCCTTCAGGGTGATTAGTCTCGTCCAGAAAGAATTATTGTGGGCTACAAAACGGAACTGAGCAACGGACGCTGCGCGCGGCCTTTATAGGCAGGATGACGTCGACACGGCGGCTGTCGAGGGACGTCGACACGGCGGCTGTCGAGGGACGTCGACACGGCGGCTGTCGAGGGACGTCGACACGGCGGACGTTGACGCGCAGCGCCCTCTAGAGAGAAAATAATTTCCGAGGCCAGCAAAGCTGGAAAGAGATATCTAAGATGAGGAATACGTCGGAGGAACATCCCATCGAAAGAATGTTACAAGGTAAGAAGTAACTTGTTCTTCTCACAAGTCTAACAGCTTGTGGCCCATATAATTGTTCTTTCTTCAAAGACTTCTAAAGCATTTTGCAACAACCTTTCTACTTGCTTACAAAGAAGTGCTTCAGCTAATCTAGACTTTTGCTTATTGACTTTGGTTTAGCCTTTTTCTTTGAACGACTTATTGGGGGGAACTGAAAGTATTTGCCTGCTTAAGATTATTTGGTCTCTTGTTTTTTCTAAATAACATTTTCCTTTGATTTACCCCTACATGATTCTAAATGCAACAGTATTCTACTAATGTCCCCAGCACCCTTGCTATTTAAGTCACCTGAGGGTGTTGGTTGTCTGTGGGCTATCTCAAAAGGGTATTTACTGATTTAGAGTTAAGAGTGTATAGTTTGAAGTGCATTTGTGTTACTTTTAGATTTCTCCCTTCTGAAGGCTTATTCTAACTGATGAATAAACAATTATTAATTTAAGAGTTTTTTTGGGTGTAAGTGTTTATTTGAATACTTGTCACTGTGAATCTGCAACACTCCTACAGCTCACATTAACCCCTCTTGAGATTAGCCTGGTGCTAAACACGCTACCAAAACTGTGTAGTACAAGCTTATATCAAAGGTTGGGTTTCCTATACCTGTTGTCTGTAGTTTACCCAGGGTACCTTATAAAAACGTTGCTTAACACTAACTAAGTGCGGCATTGTTCACATTCACAATCCCATCCAGATGTGATACAGGCTAATGTTCACAATTCTCTCTGAATGTTGGACAACAAGAAACCAATCGCTTTCATCCCCCCTTTTTTCTCAACTGCATGCCCCGTGAACACTGGAGTATCCCAAGGTGCCTGCCTCTCTGCTCTCCAACCTCTATCTGACTACTCTACCAGGAATCATCTGCACGCACAACAACCTCACCTGCTACAACTACGCTGACTACCCAAATTATCCTAAGAATCCCCAAATCAAGCTCAACCCACGTTCTGACCTTGAAGCTTGCCTCAGTGACATTGACCGATGGATGACAAACCACCACCTTCTGAACCCAGATAAAATTGAGATCATGGTGTGCAGCAATACTGCCCTTCTCCCGCAGTCACTCCCATGGTCCCCCTCCAAAATAGTCAAAAACCTTGGCTGCACTATATACTCGGGCCTAACCCTCTCCCGTCAGATAAATAATGTATCAAAATCCTGTCACTATCATCTCAAACTCCTTAGACTCATTTCCCCTTACCTCACCAATCACAACACTTGCCGCTATTATGCCGAGACTGGACTATGCCAACTCCTTATACCTGGGAGCACCAGCATACCAACTCAACAAACTTCAAAGAGCCCAGAACACTGCCACCAAATTCCTTCTTGCTCTAGGACACAGGGATCACATCTCCCCACTCTCCGCACTCTCCGCACGCTCCACTGGCTCCCTGTGGGACAAAGGGCCACTTTCAAAACTCTATGCATTACACACTGAGCAGTGCAAAATACTGGCCAAGCATACTTGCAAAAGACGATTAAACCCTACATCCCATCATGCACTCTAAGATCAAGCACTGCCCTCTTACTAGTGATTCCAGCCTCCAGTTATGCCAGGATTGGAGGGCCTGCCTTCTTAACCTTGGCTCCATCCCTGTGGAACTCACTCCCTCCATACATTCGACACAACAAAGACTACATGGCCTTCCGCAAAGCTCTAAAAACCTATCTCTTTCCGTAAACCTGACTATGACCATCTAGCTGTCTGTCCAGTCTATCCCTTAACGTCCCTGCTTCGATGTTAATACGCTGGTGTGAAATAGCTCCTGTGCTACTACCAAATAGCCTCCCTAGAACTACCCTGCAACCATTAACCAGAGACCAGGAATATGAGCCCAATGTTACTACATTAGTGTGAGATAGATCCTACCCTATAACCAAATATCCTGCCTAATCCTATCCTGCAACCCACCATAAACTACAACCAGTCACCCTGAACCCGGGCCCTTGAGATGCATAGTGCTGTGCCTAAGAAATGTACCTTGCCTGAGCAAACAGATCTTGCTCTGCTCCTAGCTTGAATTCTATCTTAGAGTGCAGTGACCGCGAAACACAACGGCTACCGCACATCCAGACCCACCACTATGCTCACACTACTTTACACCAACACAATAGAGCGCAGCTATACCCCCTCAATCAATTTCAGCCTAGCTGCTCACATACAAATGATAATCCAAGAACTACTCAACATCCTGCTAGAACGCAGCTATACCCCATGCATAAATCTGCATAGCTGCACGCATAATCGTCCTAAACCAGCCTAATGCCGCCACAATGCAGTCTCGGACACCAACCACCAGACTGCACACATTCGACTGATCTATCACTGCACCTAATGTTAGGATGCAGCTACCACCAGGTAATCACATCAGCTGCTCACATACTGAGTGCACCCAAGCACCCTATGCTACTCTACTCATTCGACTGACGTGGACTACGGTCCCCAAGGGTGTTCAACCCACAAGCGCTCTGAGATCATACCATTGATGTATAGAGCGCTATATAAATGCCAAATAGCAAATAAAAAAATGGATGCCCCATGCCAAAACTTTGAGCTTCATTTCCTGAAAACTTTACATAGTACCTTTCTTTAAAAATATTTTTTATATACATTTTTGATTATGGCCCATCTTTTGAAACTAACATTTTTGAGTGAACTTCCCCTTTAAAGCAAACTAGTTATGAACTCTGCCACGCTTGAATCCACACCTGAAGTGCCCAGGAAGAAGCCAATGAAGGTTGACTTTGGATGGCCCCAGGGATTGAGTGATTGTGAAACGTTTAAATGACTGCCTCCCTGTGATTGGGAGCAGATTTCTGCCCCCACCCCTGTTTTCAAATATTACTCCAGGGTCTGCAGTCTCATCTTGTCGAACCTGCGGATGTGTTGGGAGTTTTTTTAAAGTCTGCGTGTGATGAGACTTCATAAAACCAACCCCTTGGTATACAGAGCCCCAACTTCTAGCATCTGTCTGTAATGCTCATGGTTTTGGTAGTACCAGCCTGGCTTTACCTTGAGATGGGAGTTGAAGGTAAGTACAAAGAACTTGGAATATGCATGGGCCCAAAGAAACACTGATACATTTAGTTATAACATTCCTTTTTTACATGCACAAGGCAAAGCTAAATTTTCATATATATAAAAGTACTATTTCAAGGCTACTAACCACAATAGAAAACATGTAGTAATTCAGGTAGTAAATCGGTGTAAAACTAAGATTAAGGCAATTTAAGGTAGGTAAAACGGTTGTTCTTGCAACTCAAAATATTCTGTGTGGGGAAATAAAATGGCTAACACTAACCAGCAGGTCAGTACATTTCAAGAATTATATTTTCAGAGACCTAAAGGCTTTAGCAATCCATCACCATCTAGGTGTGAGTTCTTCAAAGTCAGATTGGAGGGAAAACTGGTAAGGCACAGCAGCAGAAAAGGCAAAGTTCCAGAGGATTATTCAGTGGAAGTATCAAGCTTGTGTTGGCCAAAAAGAGTCCAGGGACTTCTGGAACGAGACTCTGTATGCGCACAAGCATTGGGCCTGGGCAACTGTACGGGTGAAGACCCAAACGCTGGACCGCCTTCACAATGCAGCAGCAGTGGACCCGGTCTCCTGTTCCTTGGTCGTGGTGATGAAAGGAGGTCCTCTGGACTGGATTACGCAGCGGCAGTCGAGAGGGGGCTGGTCTTGCCACCTTTTCAGACTCCAATGAAGAATGGTTCTCATCTGAAAGAGTCGCCTTGCTTGCTCAGTCCTTCAAACTTTGGGGGCTGGCTGTTCTTTCAGGGCAGCCAGCCTCCCAGTTGGAACAGGTTCCAGGCAGGCATCCAGGAGAAAAAGAACAGCAGAGTTTCAGACCCTTTCCCTGCTTCCTGTCCTCGCAGAGACACTGTATCCTTGGTTGGCTTCACAAAAAGATTCCTGCTGAAGACAAGTCAGACCCCCACACCCCGAACCCAGGACGGTAGAACGACAAAGAATGGACAAGCACACAAGAAATGGTGCAAAAAGAAAGGGGGTCACCATTTTGTGTCAGTGTGACCCTTCTATGTATTACTTCAGCTGTGAACACAGCTGGGGTAGGAAAAAGACACAAAAAAAAGCTGTTGGGGAGAATTCTCATTCCCGTGCTAATTCTTTTCAACCTTAGAGACCCAGAGCTCTTTTGTTGGACTTTGACTGTTTTAATTTTAACCCTGGAGTGAGTGAGCCCTTTTTCTCGCTTGTGTATTGTGATCTGAATTGGATTATCTGTTTCCTTTATTTTTGGAGTCTGACAAACGCCAGAAGCATCTGCTTTTTGTATGGTGACGCACAGCACCCTCTGCAGTGTCACAGAGCGATTTTTTTTTTAGATTTTTCATACATTTTCTTGTGAGAACTACTGTTCCCAGAATAGTTGAGTGAAATTGACTTTACTTTTTCTGTTTGTAGGTCCAGCACACCTATCTTATGTGAAGTGCTGGGGGGTTACTTAGTAGCCCCTTTTCCTACCTACTCATGTAACATTTTTTTGCTACCCTCACTACATTAAATGGCTGATGGCAGTGGTTTAATTTTCCTACCATTGCGCTTTTGTACCACACGCTGAATCCTCAACTGCAGTATAGTACCCATGGGTGAACACTTTGTCAAAATTGCCCTAATCGTTTTTCGCCACTTTCTGTATGTGAGGTCTTTCTTGGGTTTTACTCTGCACGCTGTTAGGGAGAATCCTCATACATATGCAAATTCCCTTTACCTTAGAGACCTCCAGCAACTTTGCTGGATTTTTGAGGAATTGATTTGTTTACCTGGAATGAGTGTGAGCCTTTATTTCCCACTCATGTATTTTGTTGTGTGTTTCACTCTTGTGTTTCATTATGGAGTTTTAGACTAGTAGGCGTCATCTTCATGTTACACAGCACCTTCAGTGCAGTGACACAGGGATGTCTTTTAGACTTCCAAAAGATTTAAATACATTCTCTGGGATAAACTGTTTCCCATAGAATGTAAGGTTAAATTGACTAGTAAAGTCTTTTTAAATTCCTAGACCCAGCACACACTATCTTCCTATAGAGTGCTGGAGGGGTTCCCTAGTATCCTGTGTCTAGAAACTCATGTAACAGTCAAATGCTACCCTTTCCGATCAATGGCTGGTGGCAGTGGTTTTACAACAAACTACCATGATTATTCCTGACAGCGAACACCGTTAGCTAAAAATCGCAGGAGCCTTGTTTTTCAAGATGGTGCCTTAAGCCCCTTTGTTTAAACAGGAACTGGTCGTCTTTTTTTCGCCGTTTCTTTTTGGAAGGTCCTTCTAGAGTTTGTCTCTGCGTGCCAAACCAGGTTTGGTCCCTTTGTTCTTACACCTTTGGCGGCCTTCAGGACTGAAGACCGCCTCTGGAGCCTGAGTGTCTGGGGTGGGCAGGAAGTGAGGGATGTGCCTGAAACTCTGTGCTTAGTCTCCTAGGAGACCCAAATGCACTCTGGTGTGATTGGCTGGCAGACTGTCCGGCAAGGACAGCCACCCTGCTGGGTGAGTGGCAGCTAGGCAGGAATGAAAGGGAGAAAACTGTTTAAAAGGAGAGTCTCGACTTGGAAGGCAGAGTCGACCACTGGAACGAAAGAACCGAAGACGAGCTAGAAGAGGACGGCTGTTGGAACTCCTGGACCATTGGTTTGCCCGGTGAAGCCCTGCTGCAGGTCCGAATTGCCAGGTTCATCTCGACAGAGAAGCCCCTTCAAGGATGACTTCTTCCATTGAGTTGGTGGACCAATCAACTCATAAGCAACCTGGATACCATTCTCGGAGCTGGTTAGGTTTAACCGGGGGTGGGGGGACCAGCTTGTGTGCTTGACTACAGCTACTCGAACCAAAGATCTTCCGTTTGCCAACTTGTTTGACCATTCCCCGTGCAGTGCAGGAGTCCCGAAGTCCTCCCTCTTGTCCCCACGACTGAGGCCAGGAACAGTGAGATCTGCAGGAACTGCCAGGAACCAACGTCTTCAACTGCATCTTTTCTTCATATTAAGGTACTGTGCCAACCTGATTGAGAGAATTTACCTCTCACAGCGAATGTTCATGAAACTTTCCCAACTTGCAGGCCTAATCAGCTTGTGACCCAACATATGATTATTTTTCGTACAAACTACTTCTGAGAACTTTTGTAAAGACTTTACCGTTTACTATGAGAACTTCTTTCCTATCCAAGACACTAGCCCACTGACTTTGGCCTAGGCCTATTGAACTGAATCAAGACCTCTCGTGAACTGAAACTATTTGCACAGCTTAAGAATGTATTTGTGATCTATTAACTTGTGCCTTTTTACTCCCATTTAAAGTGACAAATTCTTTTTTGCTCCAATTGCAGCGGAGCTGAATCTACTCAAACATATTGCTTTGGTACTGAAGTGTGTTTGTGTATAAGTTGCCGCCTTCTAGTGAATGTTTTCTAAATGACTGTTTTACCAAGAAACCTTGAGTGCAAGTGTCTACTTGAACCACTGTGATTGTAAGACCTCTGTGTAACATATTCTACTGCTCACATTCCCTCCTGAGATAAGCCTGGCTGCTCAGCTCGCCACCAAAAACTGTGTAGTACAGACTATACCAAAGGTTGGTTTTCTTACACCTGTAGTCCTAATTTTATGTGGTGGTCCCAGAGGGTACTGCATGCAATTCTGCCTCACGCGTGCCAAACCAGGTTTGTACCCTTTTAGTTTTGCCCTTGGCAGGCTTCAGTATTGAAACCCACCTCTGGCTCCATTGTGTCTGAAAGGACAGGAAGTGAGGGAGGTGCCCAAATTCCCTCTGTTCTGTCTTCTAGGTTACCTGAATGCACACAGTCCTGATTGGCTGGCTGTCCTTACAGGACAGCAACCGTACTGTGAGTGACAGCTAAGCTGTGCATGAATGGGAGAAACCTGCATAAAAGGCAAGGTTTCTTGGACTGAAGAGTCTACCACTGGGACGAACAACCCGACGAAGAAACAGTGAACAGAACTTGCTGCATCCTCCGGGACTGTTGAACTGCCCAGTGAAGTTCTGCTGTGCTGAAACCCCTGATCGGCAAGAGAAGCGCCAGAGGGAACAACGTCTTCTCTTGGGTTAGTGGGACTAACTAATCCTGAGACTAACTTTGCTGGAAGACTGTCCCCAACTGGCTGTACTTCTTTGCTGCTGCAGGGGCCCGAGTGCCAAGGGTCGAGAAATCTGTAGTCTAGACTTTATTGGAAGATTTAAAAGTGCTCACATACTGAGAACCTGTCTCCTTCCTCTTACCTTTCATTTCTACCGACCTCAGAATTTAATTTACTCTCCTAGTTAGTGAAGTCACCTCAGGGTGTAGGAAATGTGTATAAAGCATCTCTAAAGATTATCTACTTGCTTTGCCATAATTCTGAGAACGTATTTTTAAGTGTTTTTTATTGTCACATTGCACTTTTTAAAGAATGCTTATTTAAAACTGACAGTTAAATCATTATTTTACTAGAAAACCTTGAGTGTAAGTGTTATTTGGATACTTATATTGGTGAATTTCGATGCCACAGCTCAGATTTACCCCTCTTGAGATAAACCTGGCTGCTCAGTCACACTACCAACTTGTGTAGTACAGACCTATACCAATAGGTGGGTTACCTAATACCAAGAGGACAAGAGTTGTGCAATCTCCCACAGGGTTACTACATCGATATGACGCACACTAGTATTACAGTTCGAAGGGATTGTGTCCTCTGACGTATTCCTTATCTTGATAGATTACATCCCAGCTTGCTGGCCTTGGAATTTTTTTCAGTAGAGGGCGCTGCGCGTTGAATGCCCCTCGAGCTGGTGTCCCTCGACAGCCTCTGTCTCGGCACCGATGTCATCGTGCGTATAAATAGACTCGCGCAGCGACTGTTGCTCAGTTACTTTTTTCCATGCTTCGTGGGCCTTGGATAGTGTTGCTCAGTTCTTTCTTCAAGAAGATTCAACTTATTCTTCGAAGATAACATCTTAATTCGATGGCTTCCTCATCCGAACCATCGACCCTCACGGTCCAGCTTCAAAAAGTGTCGGTATTGTGGGAAGAAAATGTTGTTGACTGATCCTCACAGGATCTGTTTGTGGTGCCTGGGATCGGAGCATCACTGTTCGGAATGCGAGGACTGTATGTCGATGACAGCGAAAGCCTTGAAGGAGCGCAAGGGGAAGCTGGAAAGAGGTAAGACTCTTAAAACCTCTACTCCCTCGAAAGTTTCTTCAGCAGAGTTGAGACATTCGTCTCCTCGCCGTCACAGGAAAGGTTTCGAAGCGGTTCCCATCAGTCTTCGAGATCGAAACACTCGAAGAGGCGTCGTAGATCTGTCGTCTTCTGTCTCCCCGGAAAGGGTCACCTGCCCCACGAAACACAGCTCTCCAGCTAAGTGGGAGGAATTCTGTAAGAAAATGCTTACCGTCTTTGAGAAAGCGGCCTCAACCCCCTCGGAGACGGCTAAAGGCGATACCCTGGGTGAAGTACCCGAACAATGAAAACGCTGCGAGTCGTTGCACCCGACGAAAGAAACTACCCGCGAGCGTCATGAACCCTCGAGTAAAGGCAGTAAGTCTGCGTCATTGACGCAGTCATCGAAGGTTTCTTCGACTCATAAATCTACATCGACAACTTTGTCGAAGGGTCAGTCGACGCATAAATCGGTTGTATCGTCAGTCTTCGACGCCACTGTCGACTCCGATAAAAGACAGACCTACAACTGTCACTACATCTCGGACAGTAGAGGTGTCGAGGACTTAGACCATGACCTTGAGGATGCCGTCGACAACTTCGACGACTCGGAGTAGGATTCCGATCCTCTCGAGTACTTCGAGGTCTCTTCAAACTTTTTCGACGCCCTTTTCGGGTTTGTCAAAGCCTTTGACTTCCACATCGACAACTTCGTTTTCTCAACCGGCGACAACCAATTTGGCCCCTTCTGCTCTAGAAATGGGTTTTAAACCACCATGTCCTAGGTCTGATTACTTTAGAGCTTTGTCCTCTATATATGAGGAAGGGGAGGATTCCGACCATGAGAAACCTTTTGGTTTACAAAGGACCACAACACCCATACCAGAGGAATTTATCTCTGAAGAGAATAGGTTAATAGATCTTCAAGATTCTTTACATGAGGCAAGTGGTTTAGATACTTCTCTAGAAGTAGAGTTTGCTAAACCAGTCCCTGGGGAGCATGCTGAGACCCCTTAAAGGGTTCTGATGGCTAGAATAATAGAATTCATGGGGTGGTCTACACCTACACCTTCTTTTCAGCAGGATGACCTTACTGACATTTTAGTTAAAGGTCCACAGGAAGATCCTGTTCCTTTTCATACTGCTCTGCAGAGAAAGATTTCTGCTAATTGGGAAACTCCTGAAGTTATCCCTACAGTTACCCTGTATTTGGCAGATAGTTTATCTGCTACAGATCCTGAATACTTGAGCAAACATTCAACTCCAGAGAGTTTGGTTGTACAAGCAGCAACTTCGTCAACTAGTAGATCTGCATGCCCTACTATTCCACAGGACAGGGATGATAAAAGGTTTGATGCTCTGTCAGTCTTTTCTGCATGTAGCATGGTGCTTAAATCTATTAACGCCACTTGCACGCTTTCAAGATTCAGCCATACACTTTGGGAGTGTGCTTCATCTGCGGCTGACTGTCTCCCAGAAGGAGAGGAAAGGGAAGCATTTTTAAACATCAAAGATGGGAAAGATGCAATGTGCGAGTCCCTTCAAACAGGCATTGATTCTGCTGACCGTATCATCAGGGCCATGGCGGCACGTACCACAATCCGCAGATTTGCGTGGTTGCGGAAGTCTGGTTTTGCTTCAGATGTTCAAGCCAGACTTTTGAACATGCCCTTTGACGGCACTTTATTTAGTAAGAAGGCTGATAGCCTGGAGAAGTTACAAACATCCAAGGCAGCAGCGAAATCTCTGGGGGCTGCAATCCGACAGACTCCGAATTGCCCCTCAGGAACCTCCTAGAGGGGTAGGTCCTTTCGCTTTTACTCCGTATTCAGAAAAGGCAGAGGACAGCCAGCTCAAACGGGCCAGAAACGATTTACCCGTGGTGGATGGGTTAAAGGTACAAAAACTGCAGCAGCAGGTGCCACTTTACCCTCGGCATCTGCGTCAGCCGCTTCTAAACCCCTCCGAGGTCTCCCCTCACAAGACACCAGTAGGGGTCAGGTTAACTCAACATCTGGCAGAATGGCAGGCTATTACGTCAGATGCTTGGGCATTGGAGGCAGTTGCCCAAGGTTACTGCCTGCCTTTTCTACACACTCCTCGCTCATCCACCGGGGAACCACTCTCTGAAGTTTCCAGATCTGCTCCTTATGCAGGAGATTGTAGACCTGCTAGAGAAAGGTGCCATAGAACTGGTACCTGCAGCGGAGAGGAACAAGGGTTGGTATTCCCCCTACTTCCTAGTACCGAAGGACGACGGAGGGCTGAGACCCATCTTGGTTTTACCGGAATTGAACAAATTCCTCAGGAAGGACAAGTTCAAGATGGTAACCTTCTCAGATCCTGCAGGCCTTCCAGCTTCAGGACTGGTTGGTATCTCTAGACCTTCAGGATGCTTATTTCCATGTGCCAATCCATCTCAAACACAGGAAATAACTGAGGTTTGCAATTGGCAACTCTCATTATCAATTTCGAGTTCTGCCATTTAGGCTGACCTCCGCCCAAGGATCTTCACCAAGCTAATGTCGGTAGTGGCGGCAAGTCTAAGGAGGGAAGGAATCCATGTCTATCCCTACTTAGACGATTGGTTGATCAGAGCAGGATCATCGGAACAAGCTCAGATTCAACTAGATTGTCTGCCACTTTCTTCACAAACTGGGCTTCTCCCTCAACTTGAAGTCACAGATGATATCAAACTCCAGTTCATTGGAGCAGTCCTGAACACTTCCCTGGGGAGAGCCTCGCCACCAGAGGTGAGGGCCCAAGATATTCTGCAGATGGTCACCAAATTTCAAAATGCCCAACTGCTTTCAGTTTTCGACTTTTTGAGGTTGCTAGGCCTCATGGCATCCTCCATCTTCCTAGTGCCAGAGTCTTGCCTGAGAATGAGATCTCTCCAGTGGGCGCTGAGAACTCAATGGTCGCAATTCTCAGGAAAAATGAGATCTCCTTCAAGTCCCAGACAGTGGCTTGAGACCTTCAGTGGTGGGCCTGTCGGGAGAACATTTTGAAAGAAGAGTTTTGGCAACCATGGCCGGAGATAACAGTAGTCATGGGTACATCACTCACGGAATGGGGAGCCCATGCCAAAGACTTGACCATCAGCGGTCGTTCGTCTCCATTGGAGTCCAGACTACATATCAACCTGTTGGAGCTGAGAGCAATCAGACTAGCGCTCAAGGCTTTTCTGCCATCTGTACAGGGGAAAAATGTCCTAATAATGACGGACAACACAGTGGCCATGCAGTACCTCAACAAAAGGAGGCGTGGGATCCCTGCCGCTGTGCAGAGAGGCGATGCAGCTCTGGTTTTGGGCAATTCAAGAAGGAATCTCTATCGGCTGTTCACTTAGCCGGAGAGAAGAACTGGACAGCAGACGCTCTGAGCAGGCAGAGCAGAGTCTCCCACGAGTGGGAGCTAGCTGAGGAAGTCCAAGAGATCTTCGCCCTTTGGGGAACCCCTCAAGTGGATCTGTTCGCCACCAGTATCAACAGGGAGTGCGATCAGTTTTGTTCAAGGGAATTTCCCCTGAGAGGAGCTCTAGGGGACGCGTCCGTAGTAGACTGGGAGTTTCCACTTCTATACACGTTTACTCCAGTCCCTGTCATTCCTCAGATCAGGAGGTTGAGAAGATTACGGAAGACTATGATCCTAATTGCCCCGGATTGGGCCAGGAAAACGTGTTACCCAAACCTTCTGGACATGTCAATCTGCCCTCCGATTTGTCTTCTGCAAAGAAAGGATCTTCTCTCGCAGAAGGGAGGTCAGGTTCTCCATCCAGACATCAGAAACCTCAACCTTCACGCTTGGTTTCTGAAAGTTTGAGAATCAAGGATTGGGACCTCCCGGATGACGTCATGGAAGTGTTGCTTTCAGCTAGAAGGCCAGCAACAAAGACTTTATACCGCTGCCGTTGGAACAGATTTTGCAGCTGGTGTAGAGAAAAGAATATCGAACCCTTTTCATGCAGTACACCAATGGTGTTATCTTCTTTGCTCTATTTGGCCAATTCAGGTCTTCAAGTTGGTATAATCAAGGGCTACCTCGGACTTAAATCTAGTTTTAAATTTTCTGATGGGTACTCCTTTTGAACCACTCCATTCTTGTTCATTAAGATTTCTCACCCTTAAAACAGTCTTCCTTGTGGCTCTAACATCTTCCGAAAGAGTGAGCGAATTACAAGCTCTATCTTTCAAACCTCCTCATACAATTTTTCAAAAAGTTGTCTTACAAGTGAAGCCTAATTTCCTCCCAAAGATGGCCTCTGAATTCCACATCACTCAGAAAATAACCTTACCTTCATTCTATCCTCCTCCCCATCCAGGTAAAGAGGAAGAGAGGCTACATAGGCTGGATCCAAGGCGTGCCTTGAGTTTTTATATTAACAGACTTGCTAGGATTAGGCAAGCAGACCAACTGTTTATAGGTTATGCAGGACATAAATTAGGATTGCCAATCACAAAACAGACCATTTCAAGATGGATTATTTTAGCCATTCTAGATTGCTACAAATTGGCAGGGACAGAGCCCCCTCAACATCTTAGGGCTCATTCAACCAGGGGTATCGCAGCCTCTTTGGCTCTCCAGAGGGGTACCGATTTGAGACATGTGCGGCTGCCACATGGTCGTCTGCACATACCTTTACAAAATTCTACAGTCTGGATTTCTCCTCTAGCCAGGAGACAAGATTTGGCAAAGCTGTGTTATATTCTGTTCATTCTTAAAGGAACATTTTCCAATTTTACTCCCACCTCCTCTTTCACACCACTGCTATGGGAGTCTATCAATATGAGGAATACGTCGGAGGACACAATCCCTTCGAAGAACAAGTTACTTCTTACCTTGTAACGTTCTTTCGATGGGATGTTCCTCCGACATATTCCTTTTCGCCCCCCCCCCAATCCATCCCAGCAGTAAAACGTCCCTTGTAGTTGCAGCTTACGCTCCTTCAAGGTCACAACCAATTCATGGACAGCTGATTTCAAGCTTAAAACGGAACTGAGCAACGGTCGCTGCACGAGTCTATTTATATGCACAATGTCGGCACCAAGACGGAGGCTGTTGAGGGACACCAGCTCGAGGAACGTCGACGCGCAGCGCCCTCTACTAAAATAATTCCCAGGCCAGCAAGCTGGGATGTAATCTATCAAGATAAGGAATACGTCGGAGGAACATCCCATCGAAAGAACGTTAAAAGTTGAGAAGTTACTTGTTCTTCTGTCTAGATATGACTGAAGCTGGTATTAGTTATCTGTGATGCTGGCTCATATATGCATTTTTATCTGGACTAGCTAGCACAGAGTATACTCCATCTAGTTGTGAGATCTTGCTCAGCAATAGTTATCTTGATGTGCGAGATGGCTGGGCAACACAGTTCACAACTCAGTGAGTCCATGTGGGGCGACAGTTGCAGAATGGAAATGGGTACATTCACGCTACCTTTTACGTTTTTATTTGGTAAAAAGGTGGGAGAGAGGTGTACCAGTTTTGTGGTTTCAGAGACGGTTGTGCCCCTGTTATGTTTTATACCGCAAACCGATGCCACCCAAGGGCAGTCTCCAGGCGCTCAAGTTGCGCTGTAACAAAGAGGACATGTTTGGTTAGTGAGGGAAAAATGA
The DNA here is from genome assembly GCF_040938575.1 of Ambystoma mexicanum. Taxonomy (NCBI): domain Eukaryota; kingdom Metazoa; phylum Chordata; class Amphibia; order Caudata; family Ambystomatidae; genus Ambystoma; species Ambystoma mexicanum. Next base: position 762,027,116 of record NC_090938.1, read on the forward strand.
TAGGATAGTTCCAGAACCAGGAGGAACTGGCATCTGTGTTGGTTTGCACATGGCGGGTTGTATGCACTGGCTGGTTTTCATATGGTTAAGGTCCAATGCCTTGGGTGTTTTCTGTGTGGCGGTTTGTCATGTTGGGGTGTGTTTTTGAGAGTTGATTGGCAGGTGTTTAAGGTTGTGTACACTGAGTTGTCTGTATGGGTAAGGCCTGGTGTTCGGGTTTGTGTGTAGGTGTGTTGCTTTTGTTGGGGTTTGTGTTGGGGTAAAGGTTTGCTAGACCAGTGGGCGTGTATAGTGTTTAGGTGGTTGCTAGGACAGTTTTTCTGAAGTCCACCTAAGGGCTTAGTAAAACCATTCAGCTGAGGCAGTACAAGACTCCACTCTTAGTATAAGGCTGTACCACCTGAGTATATGGTAGCGTAGACCGAGCAGCCAGGCTCATTTTAAGAGGGAGAAAGGGCTGTGGAATCAGTACAAATGAAATTGTGACACAATCACTATGTATTATAAAAAATATTTAAATGCAAGTAGGCCCAGATAAATCTTGGGGGACATAAGTACTATAGCATATGTAATCACAATTCTAAAAAACACAACACTATGCTTGAAGGTACACAGCCCAAAGCATCAACCTTATATTGAACACCTAACAGTAGTTCTAGAGAAGCCAAACCATTTCATACACATTCAGTATAGGTCACACCTATTCTTGGGGAGTAAACAATGGTTACTTTCAGATTTCATTAATTAAAGGGTAGTAGACCCCACCAGTTGTACCATTACGCTCAGTAACAAATCACATAATCATTATCAACTGGACAAAATAGATTTTGTGAATTTATTCTAGGTACAGTAAAAACCTAGAACTAGTTTTGTGATACCACGGTTATACTAGCTGACTAAATCCTAAGGATGTAATATTCAATTGCAGGTGCTCTTGAGATCCGTGAAACACAGATTGAGATGAGCAGTAACTCTTGTAACTTATATTTGGATGGCACACAGCTAACTCAAGGTAAGTAAACTCCATATCCTTTTCAAGGAACTATCAGCAACTTGGGGCAGAGGTAAACCTAAAACACTTTTTGTCTGTCTAAAACAGACCAGGGAAGCAAAACCCAATGGTTCACTTCATAAATGACTCGGTTATTCTAGGTAGGTAAAACCTAATGCAGACTTGTTCTGGACAGGCTAAGAGCAAGTCGGAGGAAGCAAGACCCAGTTGGGGAAACACTTCTACAATAATCTGAACGGGAATAATCAAGTGAAACCAACAGCATTAATTTTGGGAAGAGGCTCAACCAAATCACAGGTGAGTAATATACCCTTACATCTTTCTGTTAGAATGGCAAAACAGTTTCTAAGGAAAGAAACATGTTACATACTTTTCAGAGTAGTGCAACACATATTCAAGTTAATTACAAACTTGTGTAAATTAACTCTGTTACCAACCAACTCTTTTACAAGTAACTTTTAAACACTAATTCTCCTTTTCTAGGCAAAAGCCCCAATCCCTTAAGTCTTTCCCTTGGAGCATGAGTCTTCTCAGTGGTACAAGTGGGGTCACGAGGGTCTAGTGTCAAACAGACCGTGTCAGGATAGGCTCTTAAGTAGCAAAGGTTCCTCAGGAAGAATGTTCAAACAGGTGAGTTTTACTTTAGCGTTAGTTGAGGGTGCAGGGGCTTCACAGGAGACACCCTAGGAGGATTCCAGCAGTGGGACTGGGTGAACTGGACGAGGGGCCTCCCAATCACAAGAAAACACCCCAAACCTATGCAGGAATCACAAGAGACTGAAGGTAAGTACACACCCAAGCCAGCACAGTACCTCAGCACAGAAGATTTTTCAGCAGGACGACTTCAGGATCTGCAGCCAAAAACCTGGTCCATGGATTCCTTGTTGTGGTGAATGAAAACAGGAGCTTGGGAAGGGACTTTGCAGCAGGGAACAGAAGTCTTTAGGCAGGGTTTTCCTCGTGGCTGGATTTGGCTTTGTGGATTTGGCAGCTTTTTAAGGAGCGCAGAAAACAGATGATCTCTGGTCGGATTCTTGTTGTTACAAAGCTCCAGCACTCTGGTGAGGACTTTTGGGACTTGATTAGTGTTTCTGGAGATACACCACGATGCCCACTAAGTTTACGCAAGATTCGGAACACCATGCACCGCACAATGACTCGAGGTTCCAGGGTATGTGGGTATTACAGCCCCGCAAGGTCGCAGCAAGGCGTGGGATTACTCAAAACGCAGGTCTTCCTGAGTCTTGTGGATCTCACCATGCTCTGGGTCAGGGTCGTTGTTTGCGGAGTCCCCAGGTTGATTGGCAGGAAGGGCTACAGCAGGCTCAGGGTGCACAGCAGGGTCTCCTGTCGCTGGAAATCGCCTCAGCTGTTTTTCATTCATCCTCTTCGGTTTCAGTTCCAGTGGACTTGTCTTCAGCTTCCAGGTTCGGAATATTTCACAAGAACTACAGCTCAACTTCTGCGTTCTCTCCCTGCATTTTACAAGGGGCGGTCTGGTTATCCAATCAGGACAGCCAGCCCCCCACTGGGATTTGTCCCCATTCAGGCAAGGAGGAATACAAAGGGCTGTGGAGTTTTGGACTCCTCCCTCACTCCCTGCCTTCACAGACAGATTGGAGCCTGGGCGGGAAGTCCAGGGGACTTCCACTGAAGATAAAAATCACACACGAGAATTTCCTGCCCTGGATGTCAGGGGAAGGAAGAAGGAAGGACAAGAAAAACAAAAATGGCGAAAAAACAAGACTGGGTCCATTTTGGTAAAATGAGCACCCTTGGTTGCCTTTACTGCAGCTGTGAACACAGCCCACGGTAAAGGTGCACCAAAGTAATAAAAGGTATCGCTACTACCAGCCATGGAAGGTAAGCTTGTCCCTGTAACAGAATTGTTAGTTTTAGTGTGAAAGGGGATACATTGTATCACCCCAGCACTCCACATAAGGTGGGGTGTGCTGGTTTCACCAAATAAAATGTAAAGGGGATCCAAAGATACTTTCTTTCTTTGGGAACTGTAGTTCTCTCAAGGTTAGCCAAAGACAGTTAAAAGGAGAGCCCCTAGGGCAACCCAGCAACAAGAGGCACTTATTGCCAAAAAGTTGTTAGAGGATAACTTTAAAATGACACTATGGAGAGTCTAAAAAATGACACCCATAAAAAGAGAAAGATTCTGTGAGTGTGGAAAAAGGTTCCCACTCGGAGGTATAATGAAAAATAATCCACCATTAAAGCAAAACGTTCTGGGGTTGAAACAGGTCGGGAAGATTTACCATTACTATGAAAATCTTACCTAACATTGGTTAGTTTAAAAAGGTAGAAGCGGGTGGTTAGTGCCTTGGCTACTCACTAAGTTCTACACAGTCCTATTTGATGTGACAAATGACTAATCTCCTGAGTGCGACGCATGGCTGGACAGAGTGTAAACTCCTAAATTTGAGGCAAAACAGGAAGTGCAAAACACCTATATGTGAGGTATCTGGCTAGAGGGAGAACACCCAAGTATGAAACACAACAGTAAACTACACTGAACGGTTGGTACACAGCAGTGATGGAGGTACCCTTTACTAGCTGGCTAATTTTGGTATGCTGTGTTGTGTAGGTAATAAGAGAGGCAGGACTTTTCGGAATACAGTGATTGCTGTACGCCCCAAACAGACCACACTTACTTTGTCGCTGCAGTTTGACGGCTGGCTACTGGCTTCTCAGGCAAATGCGGTCTGGAGCTGCTTCTTTGGGAGCTGCCCTTTGCCTTGGGGCTCTAAGCCGAAAGGGTTGCACAGGCAGCCCCAGGGAGTGTGGTTAAGAGCTACCGCTTGAGAGGATGAGAAAAACGAGGAGGGGGGGGAAAGGATGGGGACGAGGAGGGGGGGGGCAAAGGATGGGGTCGAGGAGGGGGGGGCAAAGGATGGGGTCGAGGAGGGGGGGGGGCAAAGGATGGGGTCGAGGAGGGGGGGGCAAAGGATGGGGTCGAGGAGGGGGGGCAAAGGATGGGGTCGAGGAGGGGGGAAAAGGATGGGGACGAGGAGGGGGGAAAAGGATGGGGACGAGGAGGGGGGAAAAGGATGGGGACGAGGAGGGGGGAAAAGGATGGGGACGAGGAGGGGGGAAAAGGATGGGGACGAGGAGGGGGGAAAAGGATGGGGACGAGGAGGGGGGAAAAGGATGGGGACGAGGAGGGGGGAAAAGGATGGGGACGAGGAGGGGGGAAAAGGATGGGGACGAGGAGGGGGGAAAAGGATGGGGACGAGGAGGGGGGAAAAGGATGGGGACGAGGAGGGGGGAAAAGGATGGGGACGAGGAGGGGGGAAAAGGATGGGGACGAGGAGGGGGGGGAAGGATGGGGACGAGGAAGGGAGGGGAAAGGATGGGGACGAGGAAGGGAGGGGAAAGGATGGGGACGAGGAAGGGAGGTGAAAGGATGGGGACGAGGAAAGGATGGGGACGAGGAAGGGATGGGGAAAGGAGGGGAAAGGATGGGGACGAGGAAGCGAGGGGAAAAGGAGGGGGACGAGGAAGCGAGGGGAAAAGGAGGGGGACGAGGAAGGGGGGCTAGTATGGGAGTGCAGGAAAGGAAGTGCAAGAAACCGGGGCAAACTATTAAAATGCAGGAGGGGCCACAGGGGCAAAAGTACACCACCTACCTCATCAAGGCCAGGACACTGGATTGAAAGTGTCCTGCTCTCTAGAGGCTTTGGCTTCCCTACGGGAAACGGCCAATTACGGGCACGGTGCAGGGGGAGTGAGGGTGCAGGGAGGGATGCCACGGGTGCAGCACAATAATGGGGGAAAAAGACTTAAAATAACAGGCAGGAAAGTGGAAAGGATGGAAAAACGAGCAAGGGAAAAGATGAAAAAACGAACAGGGGGAGTGGAGGAAAGGAAGTGCAAGAAAAGGGGAAGTATTACAAAATGCAGGACGGTCGCAGGGGCAAAAGTACAACACCTACCTCATCAAGGCCACTACACTGGATTGAAAGTGTTCTGCTCTCTAGAGGCTTTTACTTCCCTACGGGAAATGGCCAATTATGGGTACGGGGCAGGGAAAGCAAGGGCCAGGGAGGGATGTCACGGGTGTGGCACAATATTGTAAAAAAGACTGCAAAATAACAGGCAGCAAAGTAGGGGAAAGGATGAAAAACAAGCAGGTGAAAGCGCAGTGGAGGAAAGGAAGTGCAAGAAAACTGGGGAAAGATTACAAAATGCAGGAGGGGCCGCAGGGGCGAAAGTACATAAACCTCATCAAGGCCATGGCGCTGTTTCACTGTGCATGGCTGTCCTCTGGATGGCAGCAGAGTACCAAAGAAAGTGGGTTTGTGGGGACATGCACCATTTTACAGAAGGCGCATTTACATTTTTGTCATCCGTTCCCATTGATCGAGTGCATTTCTCTTAGGCTTAGTAGGTAAACAGTTAAATCTACAACTGCTTGGCGACTGTTCAACTGCTTATTGGGGGAGAATTCTCATTTTGAATGGATTGTGTCCTCCATCATTCGGTCCCACGTGGCTGGGGCGGGCCTTTCTGGACCAGCCCTGACGTGGTTTACATCTATTATGACTGATGGGGACCAAACATTCTTCCTACCTTATCTCCTTCTCGCTCACTTTCTTGTGGTGTTCCCCATGGCTCCTCCTTGTCCCCAGTGTTATTTAACATCCATGTTCAACCTTTGGCGAGTCTCATCCGATCCCACGGTTTCCGTTGCTACTCTTATGCTGATGACCTCTAAATCCTGGTCCGATTTAGATCTTGACCAGGCAAAGATGTTATTGCACCTCTGCCTCGAGGCTGTGAGGGGATGGATGAATAACTGGCTCAAACTTAATGGGGATAAGACAGATTCTGCTGGTGGACTCTCCCTCAGTCCCTGCTCTTTGGACTCCTTCTTTCTGGCCGTTAGGTCTGGGTGTCTTACCTACTCCAGTGACAGTGGTTAAAAACCTAGGAGTATATCTTTGAGTCATTATCCATGGCCCCTCAGGTTAGCGCAGTTTGCAAAACAGGCCATTTCTTTTGCAAGGTACTGCCATTTCATCCTTTGCACCTGTGTCCTTTGGTGGTGGCTTCTATAATCACTAGTCGTATCGACTATTGCAATGCATTATATCTGCTGCAACCTGCAGGGCTTATACACTGGTTGTAGTTACTTCAGAATCATCTGGCAGCTCAGGTAGCCACCTCTACCCCTTAAGGATGTCCTATTAGTCTGGTTTTGCAAGCCCTTTAATGGCTCCCGAGGGCCAAAAGGATTAAGTTTGAATCCTTGTGTCTGGTTTACCTGGCCTACTATTGCCAGGGGGATGGCTACCCTGAGGACAAATGTCTGCCCTATACTCCTGAGTGGATTCTCCGCTCCGAGTATCTGCCTAGTGGCCATTCCTAAATTCCGGTTAAGAGTAGGTGCGCAGGCGTTTTCCATCGTGGCAGGCAATCTTTGGAAGGACCTGCTGGTTAGTCTTAGGTGTGTTGAGAATAATCTTCATTTTCGGCGGTCTCTTAAAACATTGTTGTTATAGGTCTAGTGTGTTGGATCGTTTAATTTTAGCGCCAAGGTGCCCTTTTGGGTGAACGTGTGCGGTCCACATTTTGATAACATAGCTAATCAAATGGGTTTGTTTGTTAATCAAGAACATTTTAATTGGCAATGACTGCTAATCATTTTTTGAAAACTAATGTATGCCTTTCTGCACAAAGGGTGCTGCGTGCTACTAAAGTGAATCACAGATGCCTTAGAAAGTATAACTCCATGAGAAAGTAAACATAATGAACTGGGTTCCTATGGTCGGAGCAAAAAGATTGAATGGAGGGAAAAGCTTCCCCTCATTCAGGAGAACAAGAAAAAAGATCCAGGAGTCCAGCAAATGGTGCTGAGTGTCTCAGGGAGGGAGATTACACCTGTCCTGTGAAATTATTGCATGCAAAATTTCCTGAAAGGCCGCCATTTGCCAAGTGATAAGTCGTGAAATATTTTCTTGAGAAAATGTGCTGACTGGTATTAAAGTGTTCCAGATGTCCCTTCTGCCTTCTACTGTTTTTATATCCATTCTTGGTGTTGATTTGGCTTATGTAAATGTAACTCGATGTGCACCGGTTTTTATAGTCTATATTTCCAAGTTCATTCTCTAGACTATGGTGTCTGATCTGTACATTAAATGTTTTCCTTTTAAGAGGAAGCTAGACAGCTGTAGCATTTAAAAGTGCAAGTTTACTGTAACTGGGTGGAAACCAACACGCAGTAGCAGCTGGTATTTTTGAACCTCATGAGTGTTAGTCAGAAAAAGTACAAACATTAAAATGTTCTACATCGAGGCCACCAGGGGGCGCGGGCAAGATGGCCGTCTGAATCTCAAGCTCCCCGTATGGCCCCGGGAAACCCACTGATGGACATGCCTTAAATGCTTTTTGACCCCATCTACCAGCAATCGTCGAGGAGGGGAACCGCTCTGGATTGCCCAGAAGCTTGTCCGGACTTTGGAGATGCCCCGTTCCCCAGATAGCGGCCTGTGATCGGCAACCCAAACCTCCCGGCCTCTGAGGGAAAGCCCTGGTCTGGAGCCGCACATCGCCTGGCCGCGTAGTGGGTGGAGGAGCCGGATCGCCCGCTCCAGCTCGCGCACCGGGGCTGTCGACGGCCCGGGCGGGCCCTGCAGAGATCCCCACCAGCGGCTTGTGCCCTGCCCCCCATCGCCGGAGACGGCTGGTGCCTGGCGGCCGAGGCGGAGGCCACGCAGCACGGGTTGAGGAGCCCCCTATCCTCCCTCGACCGGCACATGGCTGACGGCCTCCGCCTCTCCAGGCATCTCAGAGGAGGCTCTGTGCCAGATGCGGCGGGTCATCTGACCCCGCCAGAGAGGAGGAGCGGCCCGCTCGAACAACACGCAGGGCCCAACGCACCATCGCAGGCCCGGGTGGGCCTTCTGAAAAGCTGCACTAGCTGCCGGCAACCGGCTCATCCACTGCTGGAGGCCAACAGTGACCTGCCCCCATCATAGGGGATACGGGGGAACCACCGCTATACTTGATCCAACCCGGGGTGCTTGGGGGAGCGTGTCCCTGCCCCCCCCAACCAGTCTCTCCACTAGTGATTCGTCTGTGCCCGGGCCGACGCGGGATCGCGCCTGGGTACCACCTCAACGGCCCACGTTTCTACGCCTGACCACCGCCACAGACACCCGAGGCCTACCCTCCACAGCCTCCGCAGGGCTCCGGACTAGTGGCAGAGGAGCCCACCCGACCACCGGAGCAGGCTCAGGCCGTCGCGGGAGCGCGCCTGGGCCCCTCCGCTTCCCGCCCCTCCCCCCCCCCACTGGCCGCCTCAGACCCCCCTTGGGAGGTGTTCCCCTGCCGGAATCCGGGACCCCCGCCTTCTGCAGTAAAGCAAGATTACTCCAGGCCTCCCGTCCACCAGCGACGCTCAGTTCCACACACTGGCGGTACAGGTGAGACACAGCGCCTCCCCCCCCGGGGGCTCCCTAGCTAACTGGTCACTGCCCATCTCCCTGCACCAGTGGTACCGGCAACGAGGGTTCGCCACATCACAGGGGAATAGAGCAATACCCTAAGATTTAATAGCCCCTGGAAGTGGAACAGTTGATAAAGAGCCCCCTGGACCCCCCAAGAGGATCACCGGTGCGGGCCAGGGACTCCGGCGGCTTGGGGCCATGAGGAGGGAGGCTGCGCCTCTGAGGAATTGAAAGAGGTGTCCCATAACCTGGAACTTGGTCACCGGCGCTCGGCCCCGCCACCTAAGGACTTGGCACACGTAGTGGAATAGGTGCCAGGGGGCCCTAAGACTCACCCGGAAGACACTCCAGGAGAACCTTAGAGCTTGGGGCGATAGATACCCCATGAACTGGAGGGAAACCCTTGCGCAATACCAATTCACGCCTGGGTCCTACAAAATGGAGACCGGCCCTACAGCCTCGCAACCCCCGGACATGAATGCCATGCAGTGCAATATCCAAACTATCCTAGAAGAGATTAGGGGTATGAGGACGGACATGGGAGCCAAATTGGCTGACCTACGGCCAAGGTTTCAACTCTGGAGGATCGTGTAGAAGGGGTCGAGTGCAATCGGGTATCGACGGACCGCCTCGAGACGCAAATGGAAACTAGATTTCAGGAATTGCAGCGCCGCGAGGAGGACCTCCGGCTCAAGGTTGACGATATGGAAAACCGGGAGAGGTCCTGGCCCTCCCCATTAAGCTGTATTTGCCCCCCCCCCCCCCCCCCCCCCCCCCTTTCTTTCTGGCCAAGATAGCAGAGCCAGCGGCGCACCAGACTTGGTTCGAGGCAGGCCTTAGCAGGACTGGTCACCTTTGGGTGGGGGGCTCTTTCTTACCCTTGAAAGATCTGGAAGAGGCCCTGGGGATAGGCACTCTGTCCCCCTTTCGCTATCTCCAGCTTAAAGGAGTCCTCACTGAACCATCCTGGGGGGGGACACCCTTAGGAGAGACCTCACAAACTTTGAAAAACTCCTCCTCTCTGCGAGGGGCTCCAAGGGAATAATATCCCGCCTCTACAAGCTCTTCCTCTTTTCTGTCCCAAGAGACTCCCTCCCTGCACGCATACAATGGGGAAAGGACCTGGGCGAGGAAATAGACGATGAGAGGTGGGGGGAAATGTGTAGGCGGGCCAATCGCTCCACGGCCTCACTCCAGTATCGCCACCAGGCCCTCAAGGTATTGCATTGTTGGCACTACCCCCCGCAGAGGATTGCTAGAATGAGGCCAGGGTACGACCCACATTGCTGGAAGTGTAAGACCGAGTGGGGTGATTATATTCACATGTGGTGGTGTACGGTGTTTCAAAAGTACTGGGAGGAAGTACTGACCTGGATTAAGGGGGTAGATGGGGTGGAGCGGCCTTCCTGCCCCTGGCTTCTCCTTTTCGGAATTGACGCTGGAGATGATCAAGAAAATATCCATGATCATATGCTGCAGGTTGTTGGTGGCGGCCAGGTGTTGCCTGGCGCAAAAATGGAAGAACCCCGGAATGCCCAGGGGAAAAAGCATGGGTAACCAAGGTACAGGCCATTTACGACATGGAATTCCTCACACATCTAATTGATGAATCTAGATCCAGCATCGAGGAAATATGGCTCCCCTTCTCCGAAAAATACTGCCGCCCAGTATAATGAGCACCAGATCCGGAGAACACCCAACCGCCCCCCCCCACCTCCCACCCCCGCGGGGGCGTCAGGCCATTGCTCACTAATCCAACTTCGAGTCCCTCAAAGCTCGGCCCAGGACTTCGGCATGCTAAGTGCACATCATGTAGGCATTGCTATGCTCTTTTCGGAGCCCGTCAAATAAGCAATTATTGAGAACTTGAACTGGTGGGGGATGGGGGGTGGGTTATAACTGGTTTCTTGTTTAGCCATGTTTAAATATGTTCTGCATTATTGTGACATGTACGAAACCTAATAAAACTTGATATAAAAAAAAAGTTCTACATCCTATTGTTTTTCTATCGATTGCTCTGTATAAGCTGAGGGATCCTATGCAGTCTTTAAATTGTTCCTTGAGGCAGCTTTGTCTCCAGGAAAAAGTAAAATAAAAATTCAGCCTCTAGACGGATATTGGCTTTTAGTCTTATATTTAAAGGATGCCGGTCTTCTTTTTCTTTCTCCTGCAGATGGAGGGACGTGAAGAGGACCAGCGTACCATTAATCTGGTGGGGGAATGCCTGCGTCTGCTTGGGAACACCTTTGTAGCTTTGTCTGACCTGCGCTGCAACCTCTCCACTAATATTCCCCGTCACCTCCACGTCGTCCGTCCAATGTCTCATTACACAGCACCCATGGTACTGCAGCAGGCAGCCATTCCCATACAGGTAAGCTTGGTGGCCTAGCTTTACTGAAGGCTGGGCTAGTTTTTCTATGCAAATGCACTTCTTTAGGAGGAGTGAAAGAGGCTATACAGTTATGTTTTTAGTTTTGGCTATTCGTTGGCGCTAAAGCCCCACTTATAAAGCAAAACTATTGCATTGGAATACAACCAAGGCGAAATGTCATGAGGGACCCACCGCTTGTAGGTGTTTGGTTATTTAACCAACCATTGACTGCCCATAGCCATGCTAATCCCTTTGGCCATTCCCACCCAGTTCCTTTCTGTTAAAGATTTCTCTTTACAGCACCTTTCCCTCCATTTTTATGGACCTCCAAACTTTGCTTTTGAATCTGACCTGCTGTTTGTGCAGTGAAGCCTTAAGCTTCACTACACTGACTTTTGCTTATTAATCATAGGGAAACTGATATGTCCTGCAGGCTGTCCGTAATGGGAAACGGTTTCCCCTAGTCTTACCTTATCACTTTTGTTAACTTTTTATCATTGTACAATGGGGTGCACTGCCCGTTTTCCCCCTAGACTAACTTTGATGATTTTTGGTTACAATAGGTATGTCTAAGGGACACGCTGGTTGCAGCAGTTTTTACAATCCTTTTTTGGTGTATTTTACTTAAGCCCTACCAAGTTTACCACGTTTGTCTAACTGTGGCTAGTGTCCAAACATGGCCATGCCAGGAGGTTTTTCATTTTTCCCTTGGCCTCTTGTCACTAATCAGTCTTCCTGACCTGTGAGGCCAGGAAAATCCTTATATGGATGTCCAGTGCCCGGGAAAGTGGAGGCTTTTCGCAGGGTACTGCAGGGCCATGTGTGTTTGCTAATCCCACCAAACCTGTTGTCGCCAACAAGTAACCCAGTTGCACACTCTGGACAGATGTCCTACTATAAGGTTCATTTAAATAGTACAATTGAGCAAGGTTATAGGAACCCACATAAAAGAACAAAACACTGTTCCTGACAGTCAATAGTCTAACAAATAGTGCAAATGATTACTGCATGTGATTCACATTTAATGCATCAGAGTATATGTTGCATATTTATATGGAAGAAGCATAGGACATTCCATATAATTATATATAAATTATATATAACATACGTAAAACAATATACAAATAGCAATTTTGTGACACTGAGAAAGGACTTTCAATAATCCAATTTACTGGCTTGTACTTAATGCAATTGCAGCACATTATTTTACTCATGGCATCCCCCACAAGGGACCATAGACGTCGCTATTCCTGCTAAATTTAAGAGTCCTTTTTGCACATGTATTTTTATATTTTATGTACATTATATATAATTTTATTGAATGTCCTATGCTGCTTCCACATGTATATGCAACATATGCTCTGATGCATTACATGTGAATCACAAGCATTAGTCATTTGCACTATTTGTTTGTTTATTGACTTGTCAGGAACAGTATTTTTTGCTTTTTGTGGGTTCATATGATCTTGCTCAATTGTACTACTTAAATGTTTACCTACCTGGATAGAGCAGGGACGCGACCAGGCGCCCTTTCGTATTAAATGGGTCCTACTATAACTTTTATACATAAATGTATCATTCAACAAAGCGTAACTTGAATAATTCTCTGACGCACATCAAAAGATGATTCTTCATTTTAACGTAGACTGAAATATATAGGGTTAAGGCACCCTAAATCAACTTAAATCAAAGATACAAAAGTATAATCACATTAACTTTTACTCTTCAAATCTTTAACAAATCCAGAGGGGTAACAACCAATTCTCCTCAATATTAAACCAAGATAACCATAATTAATAGTGCCTTCACGGCATTCTTTTCTGTTATAACCATTCAACTTGGTTCATAAGTTTGCCGACACGTTTCGGATTTGAAATCCATCAGGGCTTGGAGCGGTTTGTTCATTTCAGTTAATTGAGAAAGTAATCACAAGTTCATCTGTAAACCTATATTCTGATACTTGTGAATCTGCCAAGAATCGCATGCTGTGCATATGGTCCCACATCCAGTGGAAATCGTTGAGTATTGCATCTTCCTTTCGAAGATCGAAAGGGGACGTTGGTATGACTAACACTATCCCTAACATGTAGTGTTACCAAAATCCCACACGCATCGAGGTCCCTCGGATTGTTTGTTTTTTTCCGGCAAACTAGTTGGTCGCCTATGCGTAGTTCGCAAGAGTTTTGTATTGCTTACTTTGTCACCACGACCTATGGTCATCTAGTCTTCCGATTAATCTTCACGATGACTGCCTTGTGGGTATCTTGCCGCAGAAGACATCTACAACTGCTTGGTTACTGTTCAACTGCTTGTTGGAGGAGAATGCTCATTTCGAATGGATTGTGTCCTCCCACATATTCCATATCTTTGATATTTTCCAATATCCAGCTTGCTGCTTCAGAAAAATGTTTTCCCAGTAGAGGGCGATGTGCGTTGACGCCCGTCAATGTCCCTCAAATGCCTCCATCTTGACGTCTAAGAAATCACAGGTAGAAATAGCGTGTGCAGCGTCCGTTGCCCAGTTCTGTTTTTTCCGCGCTTCAGTTTCGGGAACATAATGTGCGGTTCCGAGAGAAATCTGAAGTTCTTTGAGTTTCCTGTCAGAAAGTCTTCAGAATCTTCGATTCAAGATGGCCTAGTCATTGGCTCCATCTACACCCCGGTCTGGGTTAAAATAAAAATGCAGAGACTGTTGTGCAAAGATTTCCATGACAGATCCTCACAGGGTCTGTCTTTGGTGCCTTGGGGCAGAGCATCCATGTTCAGAGTGCGAAGACTGTTTCTCTATGACGGCAAAGGCATTGAGGGAGTGCATGGGGAAATTGGAGAAAGGTAAGCCCCAAAAGTCTGTTAACCTGACCAAATGCACCTCCGATGAGTCAAGACAGTCGTCTCCACGGCGCAAAACACTCCTGTCTCGATCCCACTGCTCATCCTCTTCTAAACATGCCAAGAAAAGGTGCCACAGGTCGCCTTCCACTTCATCCTCCAGTTCACCAGAGAGTCTTATGCCCTACCAAACATAGTTCCCCAGCACAATGGGAACAATTCCGCAAAAGTATGTTGAAGGTATTCGAGAACGTGGCCTTGCCCCCCTCGCCCCCTCAAAGATACCTAGAGGTGATGCCCACGGTGAAAAACCTATTAAATGCAAAATCTGCGAGTCCTCGACCTCAGCAAAAGATACTCCTTGAGAGTGTAAAACCCTTGTGCTGAGACAAAGCCTCTGACGCACAAGATGTCACCATTGACTCATAAGTCGAAGCCGAAAACTGCGTCATTGGCTGAAGGGTCATTGACTCCTCGTACGTGAGCCTTCTCAATGCTGTTGAGTACATTTCCTTTGACAAATTTGTCGAAGGCGTCGACATCTCAATCGATTCTGTCGACGACCTCGATGCCTATAATGGTTTAATTGAGGCCAATTATGTCCACATCGACGTTTTCGACCCTTTCTGCGCCATTAGTCACATCTATTGCTCCTTCATTTGAAAGAACATGTAACCCAAAGTCTCGATCAGATTTTTTTTAACTCTATCCTCAATTTATGAGGAAGGTTAACATTCTGATGAAGAGACCTTTTGGGTTGGCGTGTGGGACACCCTCTATACTAGAGGAACTGGTCTCAGAAGAGTCAAGATTGAAACATCTTCAGGACTCCCTACATGAAGCAAGTGGGATTGATACTTCCCCAGAAGTTGACTTTGGTAAGCCTGACCCAGGAGACCATGCAGAGAGCAATTATAGAATGCTCATGAATAGGGTGATGGAATACATGGGGTTCTAGGCCTACACCTGTATATGAACAAGACGACCTGACGGATATACTGGCTAAAGGGCAACAGGAGGACCCTACTGTCCCTTTTCACAAGCCTTTGCAAAAAAGGTTTTCCACTAACTGGGGAAACTCCAGATGTTATCCCAGCAGTCAGTAAATGATTGGCAGCCAAATATAGAGCCTCAGCTGCATATCCTCTCTATCTCTCCAAACACCCAACCCAACTCCTGAGAGTTTAGTTGTACAAGCTGCAACTTCTTCAGGAAAACAGAATGCATACTCCACAATTCCACAGGATCGTGGTAAGACGTTTGCTGCAATGGGCAAGAAAGTTTTCTCGGCATCCAGTATGGCTTTAAAGTCTGCTAGTGCCACATGTACATTGGCGAGGTTCACGCACACCCTCTGGGTTTGTTTCAATGGTGGCTGACCATATCCCAAGGGGGAAGAAAGACTGTTTCTTGAACCTTATCAAGGATGGAAAGGACACCATGTGCAAATCCCTCCAGACCGGTCTCGACTCTGTTGACGGCATCAGCAGAGCCATGGCAGCGAGTACAACAATTTGCAGATTTGTGTGGTTGCGGAAGTCTGGATTTGCACCAGATGTACAGTCCAGACTTCTGAATATGTCCTGACGGCACACATTTATTTGGAACAAAAGCTGATGAAAGTTTGGAGAAGTTGCAAACTTCCAAGGCGACATCAAAATCCCTTGGAGCTGCAAAACGGCAAACTCCAAACCACCCCACAGCTGTGCCCTGGATCAGTAGGTCCTTTCATTATTCCTCATATGGAAAAGGCAGAGGACAGCCGACTCGGAGGCCACAGACGTTTCACCTGTGGTGGACGGGGATGAGGAAATGACTGCTTCAGCAGGTGCCACTTTACCCTCGGCATCTGCGTCAGCCGCCTAAAACCTCTGAGGTCTTGCATCACAAAACAGCAGTAGGAGGCAGATTAACTCAACTTCTGATGTTTGTCAATCTGCTTAGAATCGCATGCTGTGCATAGTACGACATCCAGTGGTAACCGCAGAGTATTGCATCTTCGAGAATCGAAAGGGGATGTCGACATGGGGGTGCCTGTAGCACTATCCCTGCGTGACGTGTAGTGTACCCAAGATCGCTCGCGCGTCGAGGTCCCTCAGATTGTTTTCTTCCACCCAGATAACTGGTCGCCCTTATGCAGAGTTCGTAAAGAACATTGCTATTGTCCAACCGACCTTTGGTCGAAGATTTCTATAAAATAGGTAAGATCACCCCTTCCGTCCCTTATCTCGACGGCTCTTCCTGTCTCCGCCCAAGACCTGCGAGAACTTCAACGGACGGTGAGCCTGTCTGCGTTGCCGACCATGTGGCCAGGCCTTCCGCAGGCCTATACAGTAGGGAGAGTGGGGTTGGGGTGGACATTTCTTTTCAAACTGAAAATGCATTGCCCTTTTCTTCCGCTTTCCTGTTTGGTCTTAGTCACTCTGTATACCCTCAGTTATGGAGAGGACTCAATTTGGATTTTGCCCTATTTGTAAGAGCAAATTCCCATCAAAGGATAAGCACAGACGGTGTAACTGGTGCTTGCCCCTAGATCGCAGAGGAAGGGTGTGTGGCTTGTAAGCTCCTCCGCCCCAAGACCTTCGAGTTTAGGGTAAAACGGTGGGCAGCTTACGGTATGTCCAGGGCCGGGGTTTTTCCCACTGCCGCTACCACCGAATGTGACGACGGCAAGAGTGACTTTCAGACCCCCGAACTGGAGGTTGTTGACCTTTCGACGGAACGCTTGCGTTCCGCATAGTCTGTCCTGGCCCTGATAAGCACAGCGTAAGCTCTGCTATGGGGAAGTGACACCTCAGCGACAAAGATGGACACGTACACGGCACTAAGCACACAACCCGTAGCCTTACTTTGACTACGTCGAAGACTTCGGCCCTAACGGGTACACCGGTAACTCCGTCAATACCCGCTGATCGATGAGATCGGCAGCCCTCCCCGCAGCCGCATATGCGCCTAGCGACTGGGCAATCCAGACAAAGGGCGCTACCCCAAAAATACATAGTTGACACGCATCACAAGAAGGCATACAGCGACTATAAGGAAAAGGTGGCCAATGAGGGCAAGGCCCCAGCTCTGCCGAAAGAATCCCTTGCAATCGTTGGCTGTACCTACGTGCCTCTCGAATGAGGATGTCTAAGACAACCTGGCAAGAATTGTGGCCTCTGATTCTCAAAGGCGGCAGTTTAGGGACCCTTTGAAAGTTTCCGAAAGTCCCAAGGAGAGAGCGTTCATAAATCGAGAGAGAGACGCAGGGATACACACCTTCATCGGTCCCGAAGGAGGACTTTCTTCGACGTAAGGCAAAAATCTCTACAGTTTTCGATGGAAGAGAGTGCTAGACACTTTTTCGATGGAAGACCGTGAGAGGGACGCTTTTCCACCTTTAGACCATTCTAGGTCATCTGGACTAGAGAAAAGTTTGAGGACTGCATGGAAAGGCTGGACAGGTTTGTTTCACGTTCAGAACCACCTACACCAAGAAGGCCACGGGATGAAAGCCCTTTTAACCCAAGAGCTAAATTCCCAAGACCTCTTTAGAAGAGGATATGTATAATTATGACCTTACTGAAGAAAACATTCCACCAGTTACTGTAGAGGAAAATCCTTTCTCTAACGAAGAGGAACAGGAGCCTACTGAAAATGAGCCTGTTGACGGCTGGGGGGAAGTCCCAGATATGGGTGACCCTCAACCATGGCAGTCCCCCGATCCACAAGATCCCGATCCAGATATTCTGGCTTTGGGCTCCTCTCAAAACACCCCTACAAGAAACCCCTCTCCAATTGATGATCAGTTGATGTTTAGTGTAATGTTACGTAAGGCAGCCAAACACTTTAAAATTGCCACTGAAGAGGCAGCCCCTGAAGCAGACTTCGTTCAAGATATACTCAAAGAGAAGCCGCCAACCAGCCATGCTATCCCTCTGCTCAATTTGATTAAAAACCGCCTGGCTCTCTCCTTAGCAAAACCTGCTCTCACAAGAGGTGTAAACTCAAGATTTGTAAAACACTTTTGCTGCTCGCTCGCTCTCTCTCGCGGCAAACTCCTCAAAAGACACGCACGGCTTTGAAACTCAGGATTTAAACCCGAGACTCAAGTGTCGCTTATAAACAAACCTGTGGAGGAATCCAACTTGTTTGGGAAGTTGCTCGACAGGGCCCTAGAGACCGCAAAAAAGGAACATGACACCCTAAAGAGTCTGGACCAAATTACTCAGACCCTCCATAAGACGAGGATTTGGAAACAGACGGTTCTTTCGTGGCCAACGCTTCACTCAACAATACTCTTCAGGAAACAACTGGAACTCTCCAAAGGGAACCAACACTTACACCACCCAATACCCCCAAAGGGGACAGCGCCGTGCTAAAGGAAGGGGCAGGAACCCTACCCCCAGAGGTTCTACAGACTCAAGTTCCAAATTACTTGAGGATTGTGGTCCCCTCCCATGCCTCCCCGGTTGGGGGCCGACTTAAATCATTGCTTCAGGCATCGGAGGGAATAACCACGGACCAGTGGGTGCTAAAAACCATAGCCCACGGGTACTGTGTAGAGTTCAACCGGTCCCCAAAATTCAGACCTCCACGACAACGAAGACAAACACCAGAACATCTTTGCATACTTTTTCAAGAAGTCGACATACTGGAACAAAAAGCCATAGAAATTGTATCTCTATCACAGGTAAAAGTTATTTATTCAGTGTACTTCCTTGTACCCCAAAAAGGATTTAACCATGTGCCCTGTTCTAGATCTGCGCCCAGCGAACACATTTGTAAAACCACAAGTTCTACATGTTCCCCCTGCAGGAAGTAATTCCCCTGCTCACACAGGCATTACATGGCAACTCTGGATATGAAAGATGCATACTTTCATATTTTGATGTTGCCAGCGCACAGAAAGTACCTCAGATTTATGATGAACAAGCACTGACAGTTCAAGGTACTACCCTTCGGCATAGCATCTGCACCAAGGGTATTTACAAAGGTACTAGCAGTAGCGGCAGCACACCTGCACAGGCAATCCTTTCTAGTATATCCTTAACTCAACGACTGGCTCATAACAGCGGACTCCAACGAGACGTGTCTGTCAAATACCCAAAAGACGATAGATCTTTTCAGTTTGGGATTCTCTAGCAACAAGAAAAAATCCAGCTTAGACCCCAGTCAAGTCAAACAATTCCTAGGGGCTCTAATTCTAACAAAGGACGGCCTTGTCTTCCCCTCCGAGAGGGTTCAAAACATGTTATTTCAAATACCTCACTGTGTAGCCAGTCGAGAGGTAACGGTACGCAAGGCTATGCGTCTGCTAGGAATGATGGCGTCATGTGTCTACTTAGTTCCTCACGCGCGGCTGTGCCCAATGCAAGAGTGGCTAAGCAGCCAGTGGTGTCAGGCCAACGGACAGTGGGAGGATTTTGTAGTGGTGTCGCCGGCCCTAGATCTCTCGCTGCGGTGGCGGTCGAGGGAAAACCTCTTGAAAGGGAAATCCTGCACCACCCCCACAGTGGAAGCCACTCTAACTACAGACGCCTCCCTTACAGGGTGGGGAGCCCACCTGCTTCAGCAAACAGCAAGCAGAGTTTGGTCGTCGGACATAGTGTCCAACCTCATAAAAATACTGAAACTGCTGGCGGTGTTCAAAGCACTAAAATCTTTCGAAACACAACTGCAGGGAAAGACGATCCTAATCCTCAGACAGCACCACGCCATGTACTATCTGAACAAACAAGGGGGCACTCATTCTCCAGGGCTGTCCAAACTGTCTCAGATCATTTGGAAGTGGACGCTCAAGCGCAACATATTTCTGTTATCACATGTTCCAGGGGAACTCAATCTTCTGGCAGACGTACTCAGCAGAGACTTTGTTGCCCAGGGAGTACGAATGGCGATTATAGACCTAGTCGCCAATGTTTACGCACAATGGTGCTTTCCAGAGATTGATTTGTTCACAACTCTGGAAAATGCTCAATGCTCAATGCCAAGACTACGCCTCCAGGTATCCCCAGAACCGCTCCAAGGGGAACGGACTCTGGATAACATGGTCAGGGAAATTTGTCTACCCCTTTGCCGAGCAGTTCAACTAGCTGGAGAGAACATGGCAGCGGATGCTCTGAGCAGGCAGAGCAGTCTCCCACGAGTGGGAACTAGCTCAGGAAATCCTTCAAGAGATCTTCACCCTTTGGGGAACCCCTCAAGTGAATCTGTTTGCGACCAGTCAACAGGAAGTATTCTGCTCACTGGAATTTCCCCCAAGAGGAGCTCTAGGAGACGAGTTTGTTGTGGACTGGGAATGTCCACTCCTCTATGCGCTTCCTCCAGTCCCCGTCATTCCTCACATACTAAGGAGGTTGAGAAGGATCAGAAAACGCATGATCCGAATTGCCCAGGATTGGGCCTGGAGATCGTGGTACCCGCACCTTCTGGACATGTCCATCTGTCCTCCGATTAGTCTTCCACAAAGAGAGGATCTTCTCTCGCGTGAGGTGGTCAGGTTCTCCCTCCGGATATCAGGACTCCGCCTTCACACATGGTTTCTGAGAGGCTGAGATACAAAGAATTGGGACAACCCGACGGCGTAATGGATGTTGCTTTCGGCCAGAAGGCCGGCAACCAAATCTTTATACCACTGCTGTTGGAACAAGTTCTGCAGCAGGTGTAGAGAAAAGAATGTTGATCCTTGCAATACACCGATGGTGTTATCATTCCTTTTACACTTGGCAAATCTGGGATTCCAGATTGGCATGATAAAAGGCTACATAGTAGCGCTGTCCATCCTCAAACGCACTGCTGAGGAGGTCTCCTAATTTAAATTACCCTTGGTAATTCAATTTGTAAAGGGACTAACGTTTACCCCAAACCCCCCCCACCCCCCCGCCCAAAGCCTTTTCAGGTCCCTCTGTGGGATGTAAATTTGGTTTTTAATTTTCTAATGGGCACTCCTTTTGAACCCCTTCATTTGTGACCATTAAGACTTCTCACTCTTAAAACTGTCTTTATGGTGGCCATAACATCGGCCCGAAGGGTGAACGAGCTACAAGCTCTATACTGTAAACCTTCTGCAAGTGAAACCTAACTTCCTTCCCAAGGTTGTTTCGGAATGTCACATTACACAGAAAATAACTTTGCCCTCCTCCACACCCGGGGCAAGAGGAAGAAAGACTACACACTCGATCCAAGGTGTGCCTTGAATTTTTATATTAGCAGTCTGGCAATGCTAACACAAATTGACCAATTGTTTGTGGGTTGCACAGGTCATAAGCTAGGCCTAACCATCACCAAACAATCTCAAGATGGATTATTGTAACAATTGCTGAATGCTATAAACTGGCTGATAAGGACCCTCCAGAGCACATAAGGGCTCATTCAACCAGGGGTATCGCAGCTTCGTCAGCTCTTCAAAGGGGAGTCCCAATAAGGGACATTTGTGCAGCTGCCACATGGTCTGCACACACCTTCACAAGGATTTATAGTCTCGACTCTTCCATTGGCCTAGAATCAAAATTTGGGAAGACAGTACTGCATTCTGTGCATACTTAAAAAAAGAACAAATGTTGCTCCCTCCTGTAAATACTGCTGCTTTGGGAGTCCATCAAAGAGATGGAATACGTGGGAGGACACAATCCCTTTGAAGAACAAGTTACTTACAATGGTAACATTCTTTAGACTGGATGTTCCTCCCACGTATTACATATCGACCCTCTCGTCCTTCCCCGCAGTAAAGCTTCCCTTGTGGTTACAGCCTGCGCTCCCTCAAGGGTAGTAACCGTCTCATCATGGGCAGTGCTTCGCTCTTCAAAACGGAACTGAGCAAAGGGTGCTGCACGAGCTTATACCCGTGATGACGTCGACGTCAAGACTGAGGCCTTCGAGGGACATTGTCTCGACAGGCGTCGACGCGCAGCGCCCTCTTCTGGGAATTTGTTTTTCCGAAGCAGCATGCTGGATATTGGAAAATATCAAAGATCAGGAAAACGTGGAGGAACATCCAGTCGAAAGAACGTTACCATTGGCAAGTACCTTCTTATTTAGTTCTTCTGTGTCAATTCCCTTCAACCTTAGAAGCCCCCAGCTCTATTGCTGGACTTTAGGACTTTTTAATTTCTACCTGGAGTGAGTGAGACCGTTTTATCTCTCTAATGTATTTTGATCTGATTTGGACTGTTTTCTTTGGTTTTGGAGTCTGGCAAACGCCATAGGCAACTACTTTTTGTATTGTGAAACACTGAACCTTCAGTGCAGTGTCACAGATGTCCTTTGGATTTCTCGTAAGGTTTAAATACCTTCTCTTTGGTGAACTACTGTTCCCAAGAGCAGTAAAGTGAAATTGACTTTACTTACCTTTTTCCTATGTAGGTCCAGCACACCCCATCTAATGTGGAGTGCTGGTGGGGGGGTTACTTAGTAGCCCCTTTTCCTACTGTCTCGTAAAAATGTTTGTTACCCTTACTACATTTAATGGCGGTGGCAGTGGTTTAATTTTACTACCATTGTGCGTTTTTATCGCAGGCTGAATCCTCAGCCGCAGTATAGCACCCATGGGTGACCATTGCCAAAATGGCCCTGGTCTTCATTTTTCGCCATTTCTTGTTTGAGGTCTTTCTTGGATTTTACTCTGCGTGCCAAACCAGGTTCAACCCTTTCGTTTTTCCTTTGGCGGGTTTCAGTGCTGAAACTCGCCTCCTGACTCCAGTGTGTCTTGCAGGAATTGAGGGAGGTGCCCGAAACTCGCTGTCCTTAGTCTCCTTGGTTACTTGAATGCACCCAGTCATGATTGGCTGGCTGGCTGTCCTTGTAGGAAAGCCACCCTGCTGTGTGTGACGGTTAGGCTGTGCATGAATGGGAGAAACATGCATTAAAGGTGAGGCTTCTTGGACCAAGGACCGACTCAACCACTGGACGAAACATCTGACTAAGGAATCATGAAGAGAAGCTTGCTGCATCCTCCTGGACCGTTGAACTGCCCGGTGAAGCCCTGCTGCTGTGCTGAAGCTCCAATTCTGAATCAACTAGAGAAGCCCTGGATTGGACAACTTCTTTGTTTCGGTTGGTGGGGCCAACTTAACCCCAAGACTAACTTTACTGGAATACCTTCCCCAACTGGCTGTACACTTTTTTGCTGCTGCTGGAACAGAGTGCCAGGGGGCGAGAAATCCACAGTCTAGTGCATCGTCTTCAAGCCAGACGGAAGCTCCAGGAAGATCCTAAGGACCCTCCTGAAGCAGGACGACCCAGGCTCACGTCACCTCACCAGAGAGCTGGACTGAAGGAAGCCCATAAAGTGTCCAATATCCTTGGTGATGCTATTTGCTGGTAGCTGAAACCGTGAAATTCTGCTGAATTGAAAAGAGCCTGTAGCTGCCGTCGACTTTCGAACTGCAGTGCAGGAGTCGTCCCGACATCCTCCCTCTTATCCCCACAACTGAGACCCAGGATCTTCATCCCTGCAACCAGAACAGAAGCCATCTGGATCCTCTTCTTCAAACCTAAGGTACTGTGCTGACTAAATAGTACTTGCCTCTTCTGTCTGTAGCTTGCATCATCTCACTTGAGACTTGCAGTAGCTGCTTTTTGAAGAGTTGATCTCAGCTCTGACTTTCACAAGACTCCCAGCTTGTGGCCCAACAGTGATGTTCTACAAACTGGGAAAGGGTTAATTTAGACTTCATTGGGGGATTTAAAAGTGCTCACGTGCTCCGAAAACCTGTTGCCTTCCATTAACCATTCCTCTTTACCAACCTCAGAATTCTACCAGTTACAAAAAGTGATATATAAATGTCAATACTGTCTTTGCAAGTGAAGTCACCTCAGGGTGTAGGAAGTGTGTATGAAGCATCTCTAAAGAGTCGCTACTTGCTTGACTTGATTCTGAGAGAGTATATTGAAGTATATTGAAGTGTATTTTTATTGTTGCACTTTGCTCTTTTTAAAGAATGCTTATTTAAAACTGACTGTTAAATAATTATTTTACTAGAAAACCTTGAGTGGAAGTGTTATTTGGATACTTGTATGTGTGGATCTCGATGCTACAGCTCTACAACTCGCATTTACCCCTCTTGAGAAGTCTGGCTCCTCGTCACTCTAACTACTTGTGTAGTACAGACCTATACCAATTGGTGCGTTACCTATTACCAAGAGGACAAGACTGGTGTCTCCCAAAGGGTACTGCATACAATCTACAATCTTGCGGGTACCCTCCACGCAACTGCTTTCACGGCATGCGACTGGGCATCCCTCGAACGGGCGTTCACCCTAAAAAACATGTTTGTCGACACACCGTCCAAAGGCGCACAAACACCTAAGACCTCGTGGAGTCACTGAGCAAGACTGCGCCTTCAGCCGTGTCAAGACCTTCGATACAACTGCCAAAAATTGGCAAAAGCCATACTATTGTTTTGACAGCCACAGAGCACAAGGGCACACCCTCTCGTCAAGTGTTCTGAAGGCCCCCCAACCTCTCTCTGGGATTATTTGGAAAATCTCCCCCTCCTGGGCAACCTTTTCCACCTCCAGATCATTCTGCCTCTTTCCTATGGACTAGGGAGAGGTTTGAGTAATAAATTGACAAAATTGGCCAGTTTATTGACTTTGCGGACAGCTACATTACACCTAAAAGACCCAGGGAAGAGGACACATGCCCCATTCCTTATAAACTACAGGTATTTCCCATCTCTGCACAGGGACGGACACCAGTAAGATATCTTGGATGTCCCGGAGGACCCAACACAGGAGGATACTAATGAATACCTTAATCCTTTTGCACAAGACACAGCTGATCAGTGCGATCTGTAGGAGGATCAGGGCTCTTGGCGATCATACAGCTGTCAGGACGTCATCTGCCCAGATCCTCCTTCTCCACAGAGGTATTCGTCACCTGTTGATGACCAGATGTTTAATGCCATTTTAAATGGAGCAGCCAATCGTTCCCAAATTGCAACACACGAGGCAGCTCTGGACTCGGACTTTGTGGCGGAGATTCCGGACAAAGACTGTAAAAAGCTCTAACCCCTGGGTAAACGGGTCACTGCCTCTGCGGCCTACTCCACAAGCATCGCAAATAATACCACTCTGCTGGCAAGTTAGTGATGTTTAGTGGGGTCCAGTTCAGGATGGTCTTCAAGATGTTCCAGAGTCCACCCGATCATACCTGCTGCGGTCGTGGCTGAAGGCAGACCAGTCACCCATAACATATTGAACATTCTGATGCTTGTTCTTCTGCTTAGAAGCGCATGGTGGGCATATAGTCCGACATCCAGTGGTCACCACTCAGTATTGCATCTTGTCTTTCGAGAATCGAAAGGGGGCGTCGACATGGGTGTGCCTATAACACTATCCCTACATGTTACTCACCACACCAAGGATCGGAAGATTGGGACCGGACCTCGAAGACAGAAGTGGTGGAATTCTCGGAGCAACCAGTCCCGACCTCAGCTAGCCTCATTTCAGTCAATCAGACTTCCTCAAGAAGAGGGTCTCTTTTCTATGATGTATCCCTCTGCTGTTTTAAGACAGACGGAGGTATCAATCAAATAAAAGAGCGGGGTAGACACACACACACCGCTAGACCAACAGCTGAAAAGAAACCACAGAAAGGGTTATATGCAGTACAGATAAGAATAGCAATTGTAGGACGATCAACAATTCATTAATACCTGAATAACAAGTTGGTTGGAGTAGCAGAGTATGTACAGAGCCTAGAAGGACAATGCAAAAGACAATAGGAAACTAGCTTAACTGACTTAAGGACTCTCCTTGAACCCTAGAGCATGCAGAACTAACCTGGAAGGATATGGTTGAGAAGTAAAAGGGAAATCCTGTTGGAAAGGACACGACAGGAGAAAATAATGAACGGGGAAGTTAGTGAAGGAGGATACACCCGAACGGCACGAGGGACACACTAGGTACGGGTTGGTGCAAATAACTTGAAAGCGTCCTGATCTGCAGTTGTAAGATAAGAGTACAAATCCAGCACAATGTCCAAGGTAGCGTGTAGTTTTCTTCACAACGAGGGTAGGAAATGTTTATCCAAGAACAATCACGGGAAGCAATGAGAACAGTTGAAATGAAGGCACACTTACTGAAGGCAATTATTGCCAGGGGATGATGCTCCGGTACAGTCCTTGTGGAAGGAACCAAAAAGCTACAGAGCGTAAGGTAACAATTTCAGACAGCCGCCAACAATCCAGGAAACGTTCCGAGTCGTAACAGCATGTAGGACCAGTCAACAGGGCAATCCATAAGCAGTCCGAGTGGAAGGCAAAGTCGAAAACCAGGGAAATTACGTTGGAAGGTTTGAAGAAGGAAATTAGCTTGGGGGGCTAAACACACAAGGGTACGTGTAGACTACAATTAGCAGCACCGAGCCCAGAGAAGAACCGGGTTAAGAAGACATGAGGCGGAGTATCGGTGTATGCGTTGTGTGTAATGCGCGTGTCAGCTGACGCGGCCGATACTGATGCCGGCGTCCATACAATCTCCATGGAAGCCGGTAACGCTGCCACACCGAGGTCTTTCCCCGGACTGTGTGAGCCAGGGTAAATGCCAAGGGAGACTGGCGAGAGCAGCGCTGCCGGAGCGGAACACATGACGTGTAGTGTACCCAAAATCCTTCACGCGTCGAGGTCCCTCAGATTGTTATTTTCCACCCAGCGTACTGGTCGCCTTAAGCGGAGCTCGTCCGACATTGCCAATTGTCCCTTCGACCTTTGGTCGAATAGTTTAAATGAATACTGAAGATCTCCCTATCCGTCCCTCATTTCGACGGCTGTTCCAGGTCTCTGCCGAAAACCTCCAAGCAGACCTTCAACGGACAGTGATCCAGTCAGTGCTGCTGACCACATGTCTGGGCCTTCCAGCCAGCCCTGACATTAGGGAGAGTGGGGTCAGGGTGGACATTTCTGTACAACTTGAATGCCTTTTCCTTTTCCTCTTCGTCACTCTACCTATCCTCAGCTACAGAGAGTGCTCTATTTAAGTTTTGCCCCATTTGCAGAGGCAAATTTCCTTGGAGAGATGAGCATAAACTGTGTAACCGTTGCTTGCCCCTCGATCACAACAAAGTCAGTTGCGCAGCTTGCAAGATCCTCCGTTCTCAAACATTGAAGGAGTGCTGAGTTAAGCGGTGGGCGGTCTATGGGATGTCAAAGGCCGAATAATCTCCCCATGCCGCAGCTGCCGAATGTGGCGATAGTGACGAACATACCTCTGAATCAGAGGTTGTTGATCTTTCGACGGAGCGCTCCCACTCCGCATTGTCTGTCTCCAGCCCCGCCAGGCACGGCTCAGGAACTGCTATGGGGAATATACACCCCAGCGACAAACATTTACAAAGCACTGAGCACACAACCCCCAGTCATTCTTTGAACAAGTCGAAGACTATCTCGGCACCAACAAGTACACCGGAGGTTCTGGATGTACCCGCCGACCGTCAAATGCAGATGCGCCTAGTGACCGGGACCCTCAAACAAAGGGCGCTATTCCTAATATTACAAGTTCCGTCGAGACGCATCGTAAGGTGTCCGGCGACGACAAGGTTCTGACTCTGCCGAAAAAGGCATTCGCCGAAGACCAGGCCCCGGCTCTGCCGAAAACTTCACAATCGCTGGCCGAAACGATGCGCCTCCCATCTGCGGAGGACGTTGCCGACTGCATATCGAGAATTATTTCCACCAACACTCAGAAGCGGCAGTCAAGCGGTTCACTGAGGCCTAGGGAAAAGGCAAAGGATCCATCGAAACCCAAGGTTAGCCCTAGACGAGTAGCAGAACCCTCCGCCAAGCAGAGGGAGAAGCACAGGGACACGCTACCTCTGTTGGTCCACCGGGAGGGGTTCTGAGGGCGAGGAAGGTATTTCTTCGACTTTGAGACAAGAATCTTCATGTTTGACAGCAGAGGATCGTTTACAGGATCCCTTTCCACCTCTAGACCATACTGGGTCCTCTGTTTGGACTAGGGAAAAGTTTGACTGGTTTGTTACCCGTTTAGAGTAACCCACACCAAGGAAATCACTGGATGGGAGGCCTTTGGACCCAGTAGCAAAATTCTCAAGGCTCTTTGATCCCTCTCAAGAAGAGGATATATTCACCTATGACCTCACTGAGGAAGAGATTCCTGCAGACACTCAGGATGAGGATCAGCTCAACAACCCTGAGGACATGCATGATCCCATAGAGGGGTGGGGGGGGGGTGGGGAGGAGGGAACCCAGATATGGGTGAGCCTTGGCAGTCTCCGGATCCTTCACCAGATCCTGATTCCATGTGTTTGGATTCCCCCAGACCACTCCCACTAGACAGCCCTCGCCGGGGGATGACCGAATGATGTTTAACGCCATGTTGCGCAAAGCAGCAGAACACTTCAAGATCACCACCGATGAAGCTGTCCCTGAAGCTGACTTTGTGGAGAACATTCTTAAAGAGAAGCCACCGGCCAGCCAGGCTATTCCTCTCCTCAACTTGATTAAAAAGCGCCTGGCTCCCTCGTTGTCAATACCTGCTCTCACAAGAGATGTCAATCCGAGGATAGAAAAAATGTTTCACCCCCCCCACATTGCACCCCCTTTATATCAGAGATCATTCCACCCCAGATTCCCTGGTGGTGACTACTACAAGGGGGAGGGCAGGGGTTCCTCTGTCAAACGGCGAGGCACCCCCTGACAAAGAAGGTAAAAGGCTTTACGCTCTTGGGAAGAGGGTCACAGCCACATCAGCCTTTTCTACACACACCGCCAACAATACCACCTTGTTAGCCAGCTACGCGGATGCTCAGTGGGCCTTGTTACAAGAAGGCCTACAGGAGGTTCCCGAACCACCACGGGTTTGTCTCCTGGCCACGGTGACTGAGGGCAGACAAGTGAACCAAAGTATACTTAAGAACGCTTTGGATTCCGCTGAAACAGCAAGTCGATCTCTGGCTCAGGGCACACTCCTAAAGAGACACGCGTGGCTAAGGAACTCTGGGTTCAAGCCAGAGACGCAAGCGTCACTTATAAATAAACCCTTGGAAGAAGCCAACCTGTTTGGAAGAGCGGTAGACGAGGCCCTCGAGACCGCAAAAAAGGAGCACAATACCCTGAAGACGCTAGACCAAATTACACTAAGACCCTCCACAAGACGAGGATCTGGGTCCAGATGGCTTTTTCATGGCCAACGCTTCTCTCTAAACTACACCTCGAAACAATTGGTCCTCTCCACAGGGACCCAGTGGATACACCACCCCATACCCCTAGAGGGGTCAGTGTCGTGGGAAAGGAAAGGGCCGGAACTCATTCGGGTCCCCTCCCATGCCTTCCCGGTCGGAGGCCAGTTAATATCTTTCCTTCAGGCATGGGAGGGCATAACTACAGACCAGTGGGTGCTAAAGACCGTGGCCCACGTGTACTGTATAGAGTTCAACTGGTCCCTAACGTTCAGACCTACACGAGCAAGACGACTGACACCAGACCATCTGTGTATCCTTCAGGAAGTCGAGACACCACAAGAAAAGGGAGCCATAGAGGTCGTACCTCTATCACAGGTAAAAGAAGGTATTTGTTCAATGTACTTCCTTGTACCCAAAAAGGATCTAACCATGCGCCATCTATTAGATCTGCGCCCAGCGAACAAATTTGTAAAGCCACAAAAGTTCTGCATGGTCACTCTGCAGGAAGTTATTCCCTTGATCTCACAGGGATTACATGGCAACACTGGACATGAAAGATGCATACTTTCATATTTCAGTGTTGCAGGTACACAGAAAATACCTCAGATTTATGATACAACACAAGCACTCGGTTCAAGGTACTACCCTTCGGCATAGCATCCGCGCCAAGAGTATTTACAAAGGTACTAGCAGTGGCAGCAGCACACTTGCATAGGCAATCCATCCCAGTCTATCCTTACCTTGACGACTGGCTCAGAACAGGGGACTCTTACGAAACCTATGTCAAATACCCAAAGAACGATAGATCTTTCATTCAGTCTGGGATTCTAGATCAACGGGAAAAAATCCAGCCTAGACCCCCAGTTAGGTCAAGCAGTTCCTAGGGGCTCTAATTCGAAGAAAGGACAGCCTTGTCTTCCCCCTCCAATGAGAGGGTCCAAAACATGCGGTTTTCAAATTCCTCAATATGTAGCCAGTCGAGAGGTGATGGTACGCCAGGCTATGCGACGGTTAGAAATGATGGCGTCATGTATTTACTTGGTTCCTCACGTGCCCCTGCGTCCAATGCAGGAGTGGCTCAACAGCCAGTGGTGTCAGGCCAGCAGACGATGGGACGATCTAGTGGTTGTCTCGCCAGCCCTCGTTCTCTGGCTCCGGTGGTGGTCGTGGGACAACCTCTTGAAGGGGAAATCCTTCACCACCCCCACAGTGGAGGCCACTCTCACTACAGACTCATCTCACAGGATGGGGAACTCACCTGCTTCAACAAACAGTGCACAGGGTTTGGTCGTCAGACATCGCACCCACCCACATAAACCTATTGGAACTATTGGCAGTATTCAAATCACTGAAAGCTTTCCAAACACAACTGCAAGTAAAGACTCTCCTGATCCTCGGACAGCACCACAGCCATGTACTAGTTGAACAATCCAGGGGATGCTCTCTTCAGGGCTATCCAAACTGTCCTAGAACATTTGGAACTGGGCTCTCACCCACATGTTCCTGTTGTCACATGTTCCAGGGGAACTACCATCTTCCGGCAGACGTACTCAGCAGAGATTTCCCACTACCCATGGAGTACGAATGGCAATTACACAAAGACATCGTCTCCGTTTTAGCAGAACGGGGCTTCCCAGAGAGCGACTTGTTCGCAACTCTGGAGAACGCTCAATGCCAAGATTACGCCTCCAGGTACCCCCAGAGCTGTTCCAAGGGGAATGGACTCTGGATAACCTGGTCAGGTAAATCTGTGTACAACCCCCCGACTCCCCTACTCTACAAGATAGTGCACAAGATGCACCAGGAACCAGTCACAAGGTTACTGGTGGCCCTGCCAACTCTGGGTTGCTCATCTGATGGAGATGTCTCGATCTCCTCCAGTGAAACTGCCTTGCCCGTACAACATTTTGCAAGACCGGGGATAGACTCTTCACCCATGCCCGCAGACCTTGAACTTAGCAGCCTGGATACTGAAGTCAGAGTTTGGGCACCTGCAACTCAGATGTATGGACATCCTCAGGGAGGCATGAAAACCTAACACTCGATATTGCTATTCCAGTAAGTGGAAACAGTTTGTCATCTGGAGCAACTCAAAGAGCATTAACCCTATTAACTGCTCTCCCACACATATTGTTTTGTACCCAACTCATTTATTTGACTCAAACCTGGTCTTTAACTCCACTTAGCTGCGCTTTCAGCCTACACTACATAACAGAGTGTTGTGGTGGAAAATACCAGTTAAGACCTTCAAGTAGGGAGTGAAAAGAATTCACCCTCCCATTTCTAACCCAGCTCCCGAATGGGCCCTAAACGTGGTGTTGACTAGACTTATGGGACCTCCTTTCGAGCCCACGCATAGAGCGAGTCTTAAAGATCTCACCTATAAGACTGCCTTTTTAATAGCTATTACCTCCATTAGGAGAGTAAGTGAACTACAAGCGTGCTCAGTCCTTGACCCCTTTTAACAGTTTAGAGAGAAGGTGGTTCTACGCACTCACTCTAGGTTTGTGCCTAAATTCATTTCTTGGTTCCATGTTAACCAATCCATAGAACTACCAATGTGCATTACTTACAATCATCAGAAATGCTTTTATGGTATCTGCTTAGATTCACATGCGCCCACCCTTCCTCCCCGCTCGGATGGAAGAAACCTAGACGTCTTAGTACTTTCTCTTTTTTCTGTACTCACAATAGTCCTAAGGCTCCCTCATGGCGGAGAAAATACAATCAGAGGGACCTCGACGTGTTAGGGATTTTGGGTACAGTACACATCACGTATGGATAGTGTTACAGGCACACCCATGTCGACGTCCCCTTTTGATTCTTGAAAGACCAGATGCAATACTCTGCGGTGACGACTGTCAGACTATATGCACAGCATGTGAATCTAAGCAGATAGTCATCAGAAATGCTTTTACGGTAAGTAATGCATGTCCTCTGAACTCTGCTGAGACCACTGGATGAACCCTAGCCCAGGGGACCTTACTTAAGACACGCCTGGTTGGAGAACTCCGGCTTTAAACCCAAAACTCAGGCCTCTAATTAGCCAGGGGAGGATTCACACCTTTTTGAGAAGGCTGTTGGTGACGCCCTGGAGACGGCAAAGAAAACCCGAAACGCTACAGTCACTTAGCCAGATCACGGCTAAAACCTTCCACCAACGTGGAGGTTCTAGCTCACGCCAGTCCTTTGTGGCCAATCTTTCTCCCGCTCTCGCCAAGGACAATACAGCTCTGGTCCTCAGGCCAAAACTCATCTGGTAGCCACTAATACCAACAAATAGGCACTCATAGGGACAAGGGTAGAGGCAGGAACTCTACCACTAGAGGCTCCCCGGCATCCACCTCAGTGAACTCGCCGGTTTGGGTCCCCTCCCACACTTCCACGGTTGGGGGTTGCTTGTCATTCAGCCATGCCTGGGAGGGGAGCACATCAGATCAGCGGGTACTAAAGACCGTTGCCCACAGCTACTGTATCGAGTTTCTCCGATTACCTTGATACCACCCACAGAGACTCGAACGCTGGTCGCCAGAAAAACTGCGCATCCTGCAGGAAGAAGTTCGGGTCTGGAAAATGGCGCCATAGAAGTCGGCCCCATTCTCCAGTTAAACAAGGGTATTTATTCAGTATATTTCCTTGTACCCAAAAAGGATCTCGCCATGCGCCCTATTTTAGACCTGCGCCCGGCGAACAAGTATGGCAAACCTCAAAAATTCAGGATGACACTACAGGAGCTAATCACACTGCTGCAGCAGGGGATTACATGACAACAATGTAGATGAAAGATGCGTACTTTCATATTTCAATGTTGTCAGCACACAGTAAGGACCTCAGTTTCATGCTAGAGGGCACCGACTAGCAGTTCAAAGTTCTCCCCTTCGACATTGCCTCAGCACCACGGGTATTCGCGATGGTACTGGCAGTAGTAGCTACTCGCCTGCACAGGCAGTCCATCCCAGTCTATCCTTACCTAAACGACTGGCTCATAGCATGGGACATGCCAAACAAATACCCAGAAGACGGTAGATCTCCTCTTCAACCTAGGTTTCTCTCAACGAGAAAAAATCCAGTCTAGACCCCAATCGAGTCAAACAATTCCTGGGGGCTCTAATCCAGACCAAAGACGTCCTAGTCTTTCCTTCCAACGAGAGGCTTCAAAACATGCTGTTATAAATCCCTCACTATGTATCCAGTCACCAGGTGACGTACGCAAAGCCATGCGACTGTTGGGGATGATGGCTTCCTGCGTGTATCTAGTTCCTCATGCTCGTCTGCGCATGCGTCCCATGCAAGAGTGGCTCTCGAGCCAGTGGTGTCAGGCCAGTGGGACGATCTAGTGGTTGTCTCAGTAGCACTCGTTCAGTCTCTGCAATGGTGGTCAAGGGAATACCTTCTGCAGGGGAAAACCTTCACCACCCCCACAGTAGAAGCCACTCACCAGACTTACCTCTGACAGGGTACGGGGGGGAGGGCCCTCACCTCCTTCAACAGATGGCACACGGCGTGTGGTCCACAGTGGTAGCATCCAATCACATCAACCTGTCGGAACTGCTAGCAGTGTTCAAGGCCTTACAGACACACCTCCAAGGGAAGACAGTTCTAGTCCTCACGGACAGTACTACAGTAATGTATTACTTAAACGAGAGGGCACTCATTGGGACTGTCCAAACGGTCCCAGAACATATGGAAGTGTGCTCTCAAACACAAAATGTTTCCCCTTTCACATGTTCCAGGGGAACTCAATTTCCTGGCGGACGTACTCCGCAGAGACTTTCCCCCTACTCGTAGAGCACGAGTGGCGGCTGGAGGACACTACTCCACGTCTTTGCTGAATGGGACTTCAGAGATCGACTTATTTACCACTCTGGACAACGCCCAATGCCCAGATTACAGCTCCAGGTACCCTCACAAGTGCCCCAAGGGGAACAATCCTTGGATAGCATGGCCCGGAAATGAGTCTACGCTCCGCCCGTCCCCCCCAACACCCCTGCCGATTCCCCTGCTAAACGGAATAGTGCACACGATGCACAAAGAGGCAGTCTGGATGAAATTCTGGTGGCCCCCTGTGTGCAAGCTCACCTTGTTTCTCCCATCTCATGGCAATGTCTGTCAGTCTCCCCTCACAGGAAGCTGCCTTGCCCGTACAACATGCTGTCAAGACCAGAGGGAAACACTAAATCCTTGCCCCAAACTCAACTTGGCAGCCTGGACCCTGAGGTCAGAGTTCAGCTGCCTCCAACTGCCTTAAAGGTGAATGGACATACTCTTGAGAAGCACGGAGACCTAACATCAGGCATTGCTACTCCAGCAAATGGAAGCGCTTTGTCATCTGGTGTAATGGCAAGGGCATCAATCCTATTGAATGCTCCGCTAAAGATATTGTCATTTACCTAACTCACCTGTTCGATTCAGGACTGGTATTAATTTCTCTTAAAGTCCACTTAGCCGTGCTTTCTGCATACACCACGTCCCAGAACAAGGTTTTTATGGAAAAATTCCTGTAATTAAAGCTTTTCTGGAAGGGGTAAAGGGACTTCATCCCCCTATTTCCAACCCATCTCCCAGGTGGGACCTGAATGTTGTTCTTACCTGACTAATGGGACCTCCCTTTGAATCAGTGCACAAGACTAGTTTTAAGGCACTCAACTACAAGACTGCCTTCCTAGTGACAGTCGCCTCTAAAAGGAGAGTTGGTGAACTGCAGGCACTTTCAGTTCAGGACCCATTTGTCACGAATAAGAAAGACAAGGTAGTTTTGCAAGCACACCCTCGCTTTGCGCCCACATTTATCTCAAGTTCCATGTGAACCAGTCCATAGAACTACCCACCTTTTTCCAGAACCCCACTAACGTGGCGGAAAGAAGCCTCCACACACTGGATCGAAGGAGAGCGGATATCTACTATCTGGCAAAGAGAAAGCCACAACGAAAAACAAACCAGTTCTTCGTTTCAGTGGCAGCTGGTAGAGAAGGGGACACTGTCTCTAAATCGGTTATCTCCAAGTGAGTCGTAAACTGCATCACACGGTTTCTCTCTTGCCAAGAGAGATTTACCCTTCACGCCTAGAGCAGACTACTCGGGGCACAGGTGCTACAACAGCATTCATTGCAAACGTTCCTCTTGATTCCATTTGCAAAGCAGCAACCTGGCGTTTTGTACACACCTTTACATAACACTGCCCAGATGCATACTCTAGGTCTGATTCTCAGGTGGGACAAGCGGCGCTAAGACATCTTTGCTACTGTTCCTCCACACATCCCACCATCATCTCTGGGTACTGCTCGCTAGTCTATGCACGGCATGTGAGTCTAAACAGATTCACAAACCTCAGAAGACATGCATTACTCACCCCAATAGCATTTTTCCAGCATTGGAACTTTCATGGATCCACATGCTGTGAATATTTCCTGTCAGACTGGGAAAACCTCAGTAACTATAACCTAGCGTTTTCCTATGGAAAAGTTCGACACTGAGTGTCCTATCGACGTCTTTTTGGGTGCTTTAGGCTGCACCAATAGGACGTCCAGTATAAATAGCCCTGCTCCCGTGACTTCCCTTCAAACTTTAAATCGTCTCAACTGTTGGGATCCCCTTGTGTTTCTCTGAATTTTGCTTTTTGTGTTATACACATGCTTTTGCTGTTCTGTGGTTGTAGGCCCGTCATGTTGTTGGGCAAGTTTGTACGCAGTACCCTTAGGGTGCACTACAACAACCCTGACCACCTGGCAATAGGAACCCAACCTTTGGTATAAGTCTGTACTACACAGATTGGTAGCAT
Organism: Ambystoma mexicanum; assembly: GCF_040938575.1. NCBI lineage: Eukaryota > Metazoa > Chordata > Amphibia > Caudata > Ambystomatidae > Ambystoma > Ambystoma mexicanum. Next base: position 762,062,693 of record NC_090938.1, read on the forward strand.
GATAGAACAGCCAGGCTTATCTCAAGAGGGGTCAATGTGAGCTGTAGGGGAATTTCAGATATTCAGGGACAAGTATCCAAATAAACACTCAATGTTTCTTGATTAAACAATTTATTTAGAGGTCAGTTTGAAAAAGCCTTCTTCAGAAGGGAGCAATATAATAGCAACACACAAATACCTTCAAAATACACACTTAGTTTCTCTAAGTTCAGCAAACGCCCATTTGGGATGACACACAGAAATAGCTAGGACACTGTAGACTTTAATATATCACTCTTACACTTGGAGCAATACTGAAATGAGTGTCTAAGAAAAGTTATTAGAATAAACAAGAGATCACACAAATATTCTGAAGCAGGTAAGTACTTTCGATAGCTCCCAAATGCAAAGTAAGTTAACCCGTTCCTGGAAGAAAGACCAAACAGTCAGAGGGAAGAAGTCATTCAGGGAGCCAGGTCAGGCCAATGTCAATTGGGCAAAAGTATAGGTGGACTGAAGCACTTCTCACAGGTCGGTCAAAGTCTTGCACAATGTTTTAAAAGTCGTTGTAGAAAAGAAGAAATCAAAGTAGGGCTACAAGCAAGCTGTTCAGGCTTGTGAGTAGAAGATGCAAGCAACTCTACAAAAGAAACCAAGACAGGTCTCAACTGAGACCAAGTAAGGCTACACATGAAGTACATTTTCTTAGACTGTACAGTACCTTTGGTTAGCAGAAAAAGGTGCAGCTGACATCTGTTCTGGGCAGCTCTGTAGATCGTGTTCCTGGGCCCCAGTCGTGGGTACAAGAGGGAGGATGTCTGGAGGACTCTTGCACTGCAATGGGACAGTTAGTGACTGCAACCTGCAATCTTCAAATCAGTGTCACTTCGCGGTTTCAGCTCCTCGCAACCCTCGTGAATAGCCCCACCACTGTCCCTGGATTCATCCAAATAGAGGAAGTGTCGGACTTGCCAGGGGTCCGATGCGCTGCAATTTCGTAAGCTCTCCAAGTTGACCTTAGAAAATGCGTTAAGACAGAACTGGCACCTCGTTCTGTAGTTGTGGTAGAAAGAAGTGCCCAAGTATCCAATGGGCCTGCACCTTTTGCCTCCGTGTTTGCCCATTCATTATCACCGGCTATGAATGGTATGACATGTCGTACCGTGTATGCCTGTGAAATCGTTCAAAGTTTGGAATGTTCAACCCTCTTCTGTTTGACTGGAATTGTAATTTCCATAGTGTTAGTCTTGGTGTTTTTTTTTTATTCCATAAGAATGTTTGGAGAATGTTATCTACCCTCTGCCTTACTGATTTCTTAACAGGGAGGGGAACCATGCTTAAAACAGTTTAATTTTGGAGCCAATATCATTTTTATAGCATTTACTTTACCACCAATAGACAGATTGAGATGATCCCATCAGTCTACTTCAGATATCATTTTTTGTATCGCCATATCCATATTTAAATTCATCATTTCACCCAAATTCAAAGTAATCCATATCCCCAAGTATTTCATCTTTGTCGGACACCATCTGAAGCACAAGTTCTTCAACCTACAATTTGTCAAATGTGTACATGATAGAGCCTCCGATTTGGACCAGTTGACCTTTATAATTTGATAATAGACTACATTTTTCCATCAAGTTTATCCATTTTGAAATGGAGGATGTGAGCTCCTGGACGACCAACAGCAGGTCATCCGCGTTAAACCACAGCTTTTGGCATATCCCATTGTACTTGATTCCCACGATCTTATCTTTTGATCTTCTTGCTTCAGCCAAAGGTTCCATCGAGATCACGAAGAGTAAAGGTGAAAAAGGACAACCTTGTCTTGTCCCCCGCTGCATTTCGAATCTCCCAGATATACCATTTGTGTTGATCTCTGCAGTAGGCTCTCTGTAGAGCATTCTGACACAACTCAGGAATTCAGAGCCAAATTTCATTCTCAACCTTGGTACTCACACGATTGAAGGCCTTTTCGACATCGAGGGATAAGGCTACGGAGTCCAATTTCAAGTTCTGACATTCCTCCAGGGTAGGCAGTAACTTCCTTATGTTCGAAGTTGAGACTCTACCCTTAATGAAACCAGCCTGATTGGGGTAAATTAATTTTGGAAGGATCTTCTCCAACCTGTTGGCCCGGACTTTAGATAATATATTATTGTCAGAATTGAATAAGCTGATTGGTCTATAGCTTCCTGGGTCGAGCTCTGGGCCACCCTGTTTATGTAAAACACATTGTTGCATGTCTTAGAGTTTGTGGCTGTTAGGGAGAATTCTCAGAAATTTGGTAATTCCTCTCTACCTTAGAGACCCTCAGCTCTTTTTTTCATTTTTACCTGGAGAGTGAGACCCTTTTTTCCCCACTCTCTCAAATTTTAATGTAATTTGAACACTTTCTTTTGGTTTTTGGAGTCTGACAAACTCCATATGCATCTTTTTTACACTGTAGCCCACAGCACCTTCAGTGTAGTGCTCCAGGGAAGTCTTCCAGGTTTCCCCAAAGGTTTAAATACCTTACTGTTCTTGGGAACGGTAGTTACCCAAGAGAAGTGAAATTGACTTTACTTAAATTTGTATCTATTTAGACCCAGCGCACACTATCTTACAATAGGGTGCTGGAGGAGTTACGTAGTATCCCCTTTGTCTAGCTTCTCATGTAACATTTTTTGTTTCCCTTTCCGCAATGAGTGGCTGGTGGCAGTGGTTTACTTTTTAATACCCTGGTGTCTTTACTGCAGGCTGCGTTCGCAGCTGCAGTAAAGCACCCTTGGGTGCCATTTTTGTCAAAATGGCCCGGTCTTCTTTTTTTGCCATTTCTTTGTGGAAAGGTCCTTCCTGAGATTTACTCTGCGTGCCAAACGAGCTTTGGTCCCTTTGTTCGTTTTGTCTTTGGCGGGATTCACAAGTGAAGCCCGCCTCTGGCTCCAGGGTTTCTGGTGGGGACAGGAAGTGAGGGAGTTGCCCGAAACTCCCTGTGCTTAGTCTCCTAGGAGACAGGAATGCACTCTTAGTTGATTGGCCGGCTGGCTGTCCGGCAAGGACAGCCACCCTACTGGGTGATTGCCAGCCAGGAATGAATGGGAGAAACCTGCATAAAAGGTGCAGCTTTTTTGTCTTGGAATGCAGAGTAGACTACTGGACGAAGGAATCCGAAGAACTTGAAGAGGACGCCTGCTGCAACTCCTGGACAGTTGGTTTGCCCAGTGAAGCCCTGCTGCTGTGCTGAAACTCTGCATTCGGATTGATGGAGAAGCCCCTGCAAGACCAACTTCTCCCTTTGAGTTGGTGGGACCACTCAACTCCAAAGTAAGCCACCTGGACATCCTTCTCAGAGCTGATTGGATTTCCAGAGTTGCTGCTGGATACCGAAATACCAGGGAGAGGAACACCAGTTTGTGTGCGTTGCATTTAAGCTGGTCAAAAGCTCCAGGAAGATCATCCGGACTCCCAGGAAGCAGGACTGACCTAGCCTGAGCCACCTCAACAGAGTGCTGGATCCCACATGCAAGGAAAGGCCATCTCGACACCCAAAACCCGTGGTGTTGCTGTTTGCGGTAGACTTGAGGAGCTGAAACACAGAATTGCCACTTGTTTGAAGATAGCTGGTTGCTGTCGATAACCGTCCCATTGCAGTGCAGGAGTCCCCAGAAGTCTTCCCTCTTGTCCCCACGACCTGAGGACCAGGAACACCAGGATCTGCAGGGCTGCACAGGAACAGAAGTCATCTGCTGCTTTTCTTCTAACTAAAGGTACTCCACAGTCTAAGAGAACTTGCCTCTTGTTGTAGATTTGTTTCTACTCTTCACAAGCCTAACAGCTTGGGGCCCTACATTGATTCTTCTTCACTAAAGACTTCTAAAACATTGTGCAAAGACTTTTCTTACCTGCAAGAAGTGCTTCAGCTACATAGACTTTTGCCTATTGACCTTGGCCTAGCCTGTTTCCACTGAAAGACTCCTCTCTTATCTGACACTGGGGGGGGGGGGGGGTTGAAAAGTATTTGCCTGCTTCAGAATATGTGATCCCTGGTTTGTTCCAAGTAACCTTTTCTTTGACACAGTTCAGTGCTATTCTAAATGCGAACGGTAACGTATCGATGTCCACAGTGTCCTAGCTATTGAAGTCACTTGAGGGTGTAGGAAGTGTCTGTGTGGCAACCCCAATGGGTGCTTGCTGATTTTAGAAACTAAGTGTGTATTTTGAAGGTATTTGTGTTGCTCCCTTTTAAAGAAGGCTTATATAAATGACCAGTAAATAATTGTTTTATCAAGAAACCTTGAGTTTAAGAGTTTGATTGAATAACTGTCATTGTGAATCTTTGTGTAACCACTCTACTGCTCACATTGACCCCTCTTGTGATGAGCCTGGCTGCTCCACTGCGCTACCAACCTTTGTCGTTCAGACGTATACCAAAGGTTGGGTCCTTTTGCCAGGAGGCTGAGATTGTTGTAGTACACCCCAAGTGTCCTCCCCCAAATCTGTACCTAACAGTGGCAGTATTCCCTTTGATTTACTGTTAGCAAACATGCCTCTCATCAGAGTCAAAACCTTCTCCGGCATTACACAGTAGAATTCATTTGGAAGCCCCTCAGGACGAGGACACTTCCCACAGCTTAAACTCCAAATTGCGTTCTTCACCTCTTCAAGACATAATTTAGAATCTTGAAATCCTTTATCAGCCTCTGTCAATTGTTTGATCTGTAGGGCTTTGAAGAACTGGTCCATATCATCGTGAGTCCATTCGAGAAGAATCACTATACTAGTTCATGTAGAGCAGTTTAAAAGTCTGATCTTTAATTTGGGTCTCTGGTCACACCTTGATCACCTTTAATAGCACTTTAATCCCATTTGCTTCCCTTGCTCTTAGCCTGTGAGCTAATAACCTCCCACACTTCTCTCCCCCTTCATAGTATCTGCATTTTGACCTGAAGAGTGTGAATTTTGTTTGTCGTATTTCATTTTCATCAACTTTGCAGATTTCCCTGTATCATAACTGCACATTAGGTCTTTTTCCAATTTTTTAAGAGATGTTTAATCTTCCAGCTTCCTCATTGCCTTTTTTTTCTAATACCAGACAGTTTCATAGCCACACCACGCATCCAACATTTAAAAGCTTCCCAAGCAGTATCAATTCCCACCTCGCCTTTTAAGTTAGTTCTAATATACTCCTCTGCCTCATCTGCTCACACATGCTTTAGCTCATCCCCTTAAAAGAAATAAATTGCAAAAAATCATGGTGTTTAATCTTCAAACCCTTGTTTTGCTCGTTGAATAGCTGAGTAAGGGCCGTAGTGCAATGGGGGCATGGTCTGAAATGATAGTCTCGAATTCGCATCTTACGATATTTTGTGTCACTCATCCAGAAGTCAACCTGTTCTCAATATGAGAATAAATATTATGGGCACCCGAATGAAAGGTATAGTCCCTCCCTGTGGGGTGTTGTATTCTGCACACATCTGATAAACCAAAATCTTGCATTAGTAACTGCAAATCCTCCGTCTTCCTGCCATCGCTGCCCAACCAGCTACTCATCTTGAAAGATGGGTCAACCACTAGGTTAAAGTCCCCACTCACCAGCAAGTTCTTTCCACCCCATCCAGCAGCCCAAACCATTAAAAAAAAATACCACTGTTTACATTGGGAGCATAGATATTACATATGATGAACTCCAATTCTTGAACTTGAAATGTGACTTTTCAACCAACGACCCTCCTTATCTGCTTTACCTCCGATGATGTTACCCTGGACATTTCTTTTTAACCAATGTAGACACAACTCGAGCTTGAAGAATGTGCAGAATGAAACATCTGTCCCACCCAACACTTCTCAAATGTAATGGCCTCTGTGTCTGACAAATGAGTTAATCAGTATGTCTGCCCTAAGATGTCTTAAGTGCAACAATACTTTCTTTTAATGGGGTTTTTTAAACCATTTATGTTCTAAGATACCACACGCACTTACCTGGGGATGCCATAGCGGACGCATGGAACCTGACCTTACCAAAATTAAAAAGCGAAGTAGAAAAGAGAACTAAAAACAAGAGACACAATAGACAAAACCAGTGGGACACGAATAACTTAACACTAACTTAAAAAAACATACCATAACACAGAGCTGAACCGAGAATAAGAACAAGTAATTAACTGAGTTTACGTCTCCCTATGATCCATAAACCAGTGAAGTTAAACTATCTATATTGCATGTATCTTCTATAAAAATGTGTCCCAACTGAAATGACAAAAGTATATTTGAGAAGTTGAGGATCCATGAAGTACGTTTATATTGAAACGAGTCAATCAGTAATATGATGTCATTCAATATAGAATTGTCTACAACTAAATAACATTGGCCTAACCCACCTTTAAAGCGCATATATCTCGTCGAGGTGAGCTAACCTTAGAGGGTGAAAATGATTATCAAAACTGTTCATAAATAGTTCATAAAATAAAGTCCATAAGTGATCGAAACATGCCATAACCATTGGCAGTAATGCTGCAATGTAAATGGTCAATAAGCTAATATTTTAATTAAAACTCCAAACCAATGTGAATGTGATCTGAGGGGCGTACGTGCCCACCTAAAACACTTCAAAAAGGAAACCAAATGGAAGAGCCTAATCCAAGTTATTGATGCAGAATCTAAACAAAGCCGGAGTATACCCCACCACCAACTGTCATGCTGTGATATTATAAATGAATGCAAAGCTCTAGCAGTGTATCTGTTTGTGAGGCTTGTAGAATCTGCTTAGATCACATGCTGTGCATAGGCGGACTGCAGCTTCCACTAGATGAGTATTAGTTGTTTTTGAAACTCAAAGGGATGTCGACAGGGCGTGCCAGTAATACTATCCCGTGTGACTTCCACTGTACCCATGATCGCTCACACGTTGAGTGCCCTCAGATAAATCCTTTCATCGACTGTCGAAACACGACGCCGGTGAAGAAAGATAACTGCCCGTCTGAGACTACCACAACAGACATTCAGTCTTGGAAGGCTGCCCCGGGCCTCAGCCCAGACAGTAGGGAGAGAGGGGGAAGCCATTTTAGAATGCATATTCTCCCCATCCTACACTTTGTTCGCCCAGCTGCCATTTCCATAACCCATAATTAAGGAAAATACACCATTTAAATGTTGCCCTAAGTGTAACTGAAAATTCCTGTGGGTGGAAAAACACTTGGTTTGTAATTTTTGTCTCCCAAGAGACCACATGGAAATGTATTGTCGAGTGTGCAGGCCCTTCAAGCCTAAGACGTTAAAGGACCGCTCCACGAAACGGCAGGCAACTCTAGGCCATGGAGGTAGAGGGAAGCTTTAGTGATGGCAGCAACGCCGTACTTTTGGATGGCAAGGGCAACGGAGCAGCTTCAGCTACGCAAACGCAGGCCCGCGACCCCGTAGGACACACCCACAGCCATATTGTGGGGACTACACCGGGCAGCGCTACCTAAGCACACACCACCAAGCACATAAGCCCCAGTTGAGATTCGACAAATGAGTCAAACACTCAACAACGTTCAACACCCCAAGAAAGGGCCACAGCGTCCCAGCCCTCGGGCTATCACGATCAAGATCGCCACACGACAGGGTTCAACCGTCAAAACTTCTTCTGAAGGTCGATCGTCCGCGGACGAAGCCTCGGCTCCCACACCCGAAATTTGACACTCAACGTCCGATAAGGCGGCAGGCCCCAAGACGTCTGTGAAACACTCCTAAGGGCCCCAGGTTGAGGAAACACATCAGAAGTCCTCTAAAACCCCTCATAGGGACAAGAGCCCTCCTTGCAAGAAGACACCACAGAAGGGAATATTATCCAGGGCCATAGAAAAAACTAAAATTACCTAGACCTAAACTGATACCTCCCACTGATGAGGACTTGGGGATTTCCCCCCAATCTATTGTGATCCCAAGTTCAAAGGAATGGTCTTCCCAAAATATTGATAGGGTAATGCGAAGAATGACCTTCATGGCCAATTTTTACCAAAAAAAAAAAGATTGCTTTCAGAGTTTCCACTCCTCCCACCTCAGCCCCTTCCGGCTCTCAAGCCTCTGCCTTACCTACTCAACCCCCTTCTAAGAGGTCTCGCTCTAATCTCCCCTTACAAGGTACGGTTATAGATTTAATAGATTTTTGTTACTGCAAATTATTATTAGGCCTATCAGGCCGGCCGCTACAGAAGGGTGCGCAACGCAGTGCGTTTAATAGGCATGATGGCAGTGAGACGAGCTAGTGGTCGTTTTACCAACACTTGTACAAAATCTTTGCTGGCGGATGAGAGAAAACCTAACATAAGGGAAACCTTTCTATGAGCCCGAGGTACAGGCATTGGTCACAACGGATGCCTCAATGGCAGGATGGGGGCTCACTACCTTCACCACAGAGCTCAGGGCCTGTGGTCTCACTGCAGCTTAGAGCCACATCAATGTGCTGGAGCTTCTGGCAGTATTCAAAGCCCTGTTTGAGCGTTAGGGGAGATCCAGTTTCTGGGAACACCACCCTCGGGGATCACAGAACAAACAAAAGAGCAACGGGAGGAGGGATGGCGACCCTGTGCCCTTGGAACCACAGTAGGTGAATGATGTCTGTCGTGGGGAAAGTACAACCACTAAAACACTTGTTTGCTTATTCTAAAAAGCTGGGTGTCGACGTCAGCACGCATGCTCTACTCGCCGATTAATACTGCTTCAGCCTTTCAGCAGACCGCGTTCTTGAGGTCGCTGCTCCGTTGTCTGATACGCCCGCGAACAAAGCCTCTGTAAATTTACCTGCATTCGGCTCTGTCTTCATTAATGTGAAGATGTTAAAACAACTTGGTAGAAGCTCATCAAAACTCATTTTCGAGTGATTTCAACCCAAGGCTTTTTTTGAAAGATCTGAAACGCGCTCGTTTGCATCTAAACAACGTGGCCGAAGATTTAAAGATACCATACGCGGTCACAATTTATAAGCACCACTCGCGCTGAATACTGATCCTGATTATCAATATGAAATTGATATTTTGCCCGTGTTGACCCTTTGTGAAGCTTCCGGCGGCATTTGCTGCCCGCATCTTATAATTAGTGGGTTGTGTGTGTATATATAAAAAAGCACGACAAATAAGAAGTACTCAGCACTGCAAAACTGCCATTGCTCCTTTTCTCCTGAAGACGGCTATACCTACATCAAGACAACGTTTTTGTGCATTGCCGGATTCTTTTTGGTGGTGTTAGCCGTAACACATGTTGACCTCCACAAAACTAAACCTAAGATGTCCAACAGGTTTTTCTTGCATGATAGAGCTAGTTTAATTACGTAATGCTCTTTCAACTGTTGTTGTACATTGAGTGCTCACATAATATTTATAATTTCTGATGCTTGTTAATCTGCTTAGAATCACATGCTGTGCATATGGTCCGACATCCAGTGGTAACCGCAGAGTATTGCATCTTGTCTTTAGGGACCGAAAGGGGACGTCGGCATAAGAGTGTCTGAAACACTATCCCTATCGTGACGTGTGTAGTACCCAAAATCCCTCACGCGCCAAGGTCCCTCAGATTGTTTTTTTCCACCCAGATAACTGGTCGCCCTATAGCGGAGCTCTTCATGAGACATTGTTTATCTTACCGAATTGTCGGTTTAATCCCCGTTAAGTCACTTTGCCCATCAAGAACATCTTCGACGAAGACTATGGGGAATCATCTACGGCTGTGGGTTCCGGCGCCTAAGATCCGGCGTTCGGACTTCCACGTGGTCGGGCCTTCTGGCCGGCCTACACAGTAGGGAGAGTGGGCTCGGGGTTTGCCATACTGCGATGTCTTTCGTCTTTCCCACTGCTTTCCTTTTTGCTCTGGTCACCCTTCCCTTCTGCTATGGAAAGGACTCCATTTAGATTCTGCCCTGTGTGTAGTGTCAGATATCTGTGGAAAGACGAGCACACTTCGTGTAACGCTTGTCTCCCCCTAGAGCACGACGAGAAGCGATGTTCGGAGTGTAAACTCCTTAAACCTAAAACCCTTAAGGAGCGCCGGTAGAAGCGGTGGGCCGCGTACGGAATGTCACGCGTGGAGCCTCCCTCCCCTGCCGCGACACCAGCCAAAAGTGACGGGGGTACATCGGATGACCAAACATCCAACGCGGACGTTATAGACCTTGAGGCGGACTATTCTAGAGTCGCCACGCCTGTCCCCGACCCTTCCAGGCTCGACTCTGGTCTTGCTACAGAGACCACACCCAGTGACAGGGGCGTACAATCGCACCGTACAAAGCACACAACCCAAGCACCCTCCTTGACGACTTTGTCGAAGGCGAAAGCGCCATCGGATCGATCTGATCCTAAGCCTTCCCCCGCATCTGCAGCAGCGCATGACTGGGCATAACAAACATATCAAGGGCGCTACTCCCCAAATTACACACGCCGAAGTTTCTGAACAAGAAACTTCGACGGGCTTCAAGGTTTCCAAGGCCAGTACAGGCCCGAAAACTGCGAGTAGGCCTCTACACAAGAAGCCATCCACTGGCCCTTCTGGAGCCGCCGAAGATATTTTCACTGCTGACACATCGGAGGCGTTGTCTCCCGACGATTCGGTTACTATCCGTAAGAGCATCAATAGGATTGCTACGGCGGTGGGCCTAGTACCGGTTCCGCCCACAGTTATGGGCCAATCCGCCAAAAACCTTTTTACACGGATTTGGAAGACGATCCCGAAGACTCTTACGAAGAAAGCCAGGTACCCCTCTCAAGCACCCTGAGGAGATCCTCTCCCTGCCTTAGGGCGGAGAACCCGGTTCCTACTCAGCTAGGTCCATTTTGGTCATCCAAGTGGACCACGGAGCAATTCGAGGGGTGTATGGATCGGCTGGAGAAGTTTTTCAGGGCTTCTGATCAACCTCTGCCGAAAAAAGCTTGGGTAGACCCTAACCCTCAAACACAAGATGCCCAACACCAGGTTGACTATCAAGAAGATGTCCAGATGGACACGTAGCGAGACATCTATACAGAAGAAGAGGCTTCTTTTCTGGACAACTATGGGGAAGATCAAGGGGCAATGGACAACTGGGAGGACACCCAGCAGGACTATCACAATTCTGATATTGTTTGCCTCGACTCTCCCCATCCACCCCGATTCGATAAGCTTCCCCGGTGGATGATCAAATGGCTTCCAACAACATGTTGAAAAAAGCAGCGGAATTCTTTAAAATTGCCACGCTTGAAGCCTTGCCCGAACAAGATTTTGTGGACGACATTATTAATGAAAAGCCTCCGGCAAGCCAGTCTATCCCTCTCTTGAGCTCTGTAAAGAGACGGCTGGCCCCTTCCTTACTCACACCCGCTCAGACTAGGGCTGCAAACCCAAGGGTCGAAACTTTTCCGGCTCTCCCCCACCGACCCACTTTATATCAAAGGACACGCAATCCCAGACTGGCTGGTGGTGACCAACACTCGCAAGAGAGCAGGGGTTTCCCTTGCCACGGGAGAGTCACCCCTGGACAAGGATTCCAAAAGGTTGTATGCCTTAGGCAAACGGGTTACGTCAGCGGTGGCCTATACCGTCCGGATTGCCAATAACACAACGTTACTGGCAAGCTACGTCAACGCCCAATGGAACCTACTCCAGGAAGGCCTTCAGGAGGTTCAGGAACCAACCAGAGCCAAGCTTCTCGTCATTGTCTCGGAGGGCAAACTTGCCAATCAGAATGTTGTAAAGAATACCCTGGACACCGCAGAGACAGCAGGCAGGTCTCTCGCATAGGGTAGTGTCCTAAAGAGACATGCATGGCTGCGCACGTCGGGCTTCAGGCCTGAGACCCAGGCATCCATTATCAACAAACCCATCGACGAGGCCAACCTCTTCGGGAAGGCAGTAGACGATGCGTTGGAGACAGCCAAGGAGGAGCACAAGACTATTAAGTCGCTTCAGCAGATTTCCCAAAAACCCTCTTCACAGAGGGGCAGTAATTCTCGGCGGTCCTTTCGAGGACAAGCCCGCGCCGCTCAAAACAATTTCGGCACGGGCAACTTCAACTCAAGCCAACCTGCTGCAAGCCCCACTTACTACCCCCAGAGGGGTCAGAAGCGCAGAAGGAATAGAGACAGAAGCTCCAATTCCAGAGGAGCGTCAACTTCGGGTCAGAAATGACCACCAAGTCCAGGTCCCCCCCCATGTTTCCCCGGTCGGGGGATGATTAACATCTTTCCTTAAGGCATGGGAGGGGATAACTTCAGACCAGTGGGTCTTAAAGATGGTCGCCCACGGTTACTGCGTGGAATTCGCCGGACCTCCACAGTTCAGACCGCCGAAACATCGCCTTTCACCGGAACATCTGCAGATCCTGATCCAAGAGGTGGAAGTGCTGCTGGGAAAGGACGCCATAGAAGCCGTCCCGATTCTTCAGGTAAACAAGGGTATCTATTCAGTGTACTTCCTTGTACCCAAAAAGGATCTCACCATGCGTCCTGTTCTAGACCTGCGCCCAGCGAACAAGTTCATAAAGCCCCAGAAGTTTTGCATGGTAACACTTCAAGAGGTGATCCCATTGCTAAAACAGGGGGACTTCATGACATTGGATATGAAAGATGCATACTTTCATATTTTAATGCTGCCAGCACACAGAAAATTCCAAAGGTTCGTGATTCAGGACAAACACTACCAGTTCAAGGTACTCCCCTTCGGCATAGCCTCGGCACCAAGGGTGTTTACCAAGGTCCTGGCAGTGGCAGCGGCACACCTGCGCAGACTTTCAGTTCCAATTTACCCTTACCTTAACGATTGGCTCATCACGGGGGACTCGTTCGATATTTATTTTCGAACACCCAAAAAACAGTAGACCTACTGTTTAGCCTGGGATTTTCTATCAACTAAAAGAAATCCAGCTTAGTCCCCAGCCAAGTAAAACAGTTCCTGGGGGCTCTAATTCATACGGAAGACGGTCTAGTCTTCCCTTCCAGCGAGAGGGATCAGAACATGCTCTCTCAAGTTCCTCAGTATGTAGCCAGTCGAGAGGTGATGGTACGCAAAGCTGTGCATTTGCTAGGGATGATGGCGTCATGCATATACTTGGTTCCCCATGCGCGGCTGCGCATGCGTCCGATGCAAGAGTGGCTCAACAGCCAGTGGTGTCAGGCCAGCGGACAATGGGAAGATCTGTTAGTTGTCTCGCCAGCCCTCATTCTCTCTCTGCAGTGGTGGTCGAGGGAGAACCCCTTGAAGGGAAAAACCTTCACCATCCCTGCAGTGGAAGCCACTCTCACGACAGACTCATATCTCACGGGTTGGGGGGCTCACCTGCTTCAACAGAGCGCACGGAGTGTGGTCCCCTCAGGTAGCGTACAACCATATAAACTTACTGGAGCTTCTAGCAGTGTTCAAAGCATTGAAAGCTCTTCAGGAGCAACTGCAAGGGAAGACAGTGCTGGTCTTAACCGACAGCACAACAGCAATGTATTATCTGAACAAACAGGGGGGCACTCTCCAGGGCTATGCAAGCTGTCTCAAAACATCTGGATATGGGCTCTCAAACACAAGATGTTCCTGATATCAGACATACTCGGCAGAGATTTTCCTCTGCCAGAAGAGTACGAATGGCGACTGCACGAAGACATTGTATTGAACGTCTTCGCAGAATGGGTGTTTCCAGAGATCGACCTGTTCGCTACTCAGGAGAACGCCTAATGCAAGATTACGCCTCCAGGTACCCCCAGAACCGATCCAAGGGGAACGGTCTCTGGATAACTTGGTCGGGGAAATTTGTCTACGCTTGTGGTGGAAAATGCCTGTGATTAAAGCCTTTATGGAAGGGGGTTAAAAGAATTTATCCCCCCCATCACTCACCCAGCCCCTGGGTGGGATCTAAATGTGGTTTTAACTAGGCTCCTGGGACCCCCTTTTGAGCCTCTGCATAAAGCTAGTCTGAAAGACCTGACTTACAAGACAGCCTTTCTAGTAGCTATCACTTCTATCAGAAGAGTTAGCGAACTACAGGCCCTCTCGGTTTGGACTCCTTTGTTACAGTACACAAAGATAAGGTAGTTCTGCGCACTCATCCCAGATTTGGGCCAAAATTTATTTTGAAGTTCCATGTGAACCAGTCAATCGAACTACCCACGTTCTTCCAGAGACCTACATGGCCGAAAGAAGCCTTCACACACTAGATGTGCGCAGGGCACTCATGTTCTACATGGATAGAACTAAACCACTGAGGAAAACTAAACAATTCTTTGTTTCAGTTGCAGCTGGTAGAGAAGGGGATCCTGTCTCTAAATCAACAATATCAAGGTGGATTGTCAAATGCATCACACTGTTAAACTTTTGCAAAGAGAGAACTGGCCTTCAAGCCTAGAGCACATTCTACTCTAGGCACTGGGGCATCCATAGCATTCATTGCAAATGTTCCCCTAGAGTCCATTTGCAAAGCGGAAACCTGGAGTTCTGTACACACCTTTACAAAACACTATTGCCTAGAAACTCATTCTAGGTCTGATTCTCAGGTGGGACAAGCAGTATTAAGACATCTTTTTTTCTACTGTTCCTTCTCACAACCCACCTCCAACTCCGGGTACTGCTCGCTAGTCTATGCACGGCATGTGATTCCAAGCAGACTAACAAGCATCAGAAGACATGCATTACTTAACGTAAAAGCATTTCTTATGATTGCATCTGCTTAGATTCACATGCGCCCTCCCTGCCTCCCCGCTCGGGGTGGAAGGAACATGGACTTCTTACTACTTTGTCTCTTCATGTACTCACTCACTATAGCCTTGGGCTCCCTCATGGCAGAAAAAATACAATCGGAGGGACCTCGGTGCATGAGGGATTTTGGGTACTACACACGTCACGATAGGGATAGTGTTTCAGACACGCCTATGCCGACGTCCCCTTTCGGTCCCCGAAAGACAAGATGCAATACTCTGCGGTTACCACTGGATGTCGGACCATATGCACAGCATGTGAATCTAAGCAGATACAATTATCCAATGCTTTCACGGTAAGTAATGCATGTCATTTCTTGTCTCTTACGTACTAACCCCACTAAAAAATTGCCAGATTGTTGTGCCTTTTCAGCTTTGGAAAAAATATTTGTTAGTCATAACATGTACCCTTTTTATGGAATTTCTTAGATGTTTTTTATTATGATTAGAAATAAAAATTAGTTTTTTGATATTAAGTGGTTGTTTTATCTTAACTCCTTTCATCTTAAGACCAGTTGAGTATGATTATCACATGCAGCTTTTTAGAATAAGCAAACGGGTATTTTAGTGGTTGTACTTTCCCCACGAGACGCATCATTCACCTACTGTGGTTCCAAGGGCACAGGGTCGCCATCCCTCCTCACATTGCTCTTTTCAGTCTTCAAAGCCCTCAGGAATTCAAACCCCATTTAACAAACCTGTCGGTGCAGATCCTAACAGACAGCACTACAACAATGTTTTATGTCAACAAACTGGGGGGGGGGGGTACACGTTCTCCAAATCTGTCCAGATTTGTACAGAAAATCTGGAAATGGGCACTCAATGGATGAGCTGGTCAGGGAAATTTGCTTATGCTTCCCCCTCCCCCCACCCAACTCCTCTCATGAGGAAAGTGGTAAACCGGTTACACAAGGAATCGGTGACTCTTATCCTAGTTGCTCCTATGTGGTATCCACATCTGCGCAAACTGGCAATGTGCGATCCATCAAGCTCCCGTGCCAGTCCAACCTACTCGCCCAGCACGAGGGACTAACAATGCACCCACAACAACACTCAATGAACTTGGCAGCATGGCTCCTGAAGTCCTAGAGTTCGGGCATCTCCATCTACCACAAAGATGCATGGATATCTTGAAAGAATCAAGAAAATCAAACAATAGTCACTGTTATTTTGACAAATGGAAAAGATTCATAATTTCGTGCCAGACTAAGCAGATCAACACCATAGATTGTACTTCTAACATTCCAATCTACATGCTCCACTTGCTAGATGCAGGGTTAGTGTTCAACTCTCTAAAAGTCCACTTGGCGGCCTGCCCATAATGAGGTCTCATGGTGGAAGGTACCAGTCATCAAGGCATTTATGGAAGGGGTAAAGTGACTCCACCCTCCAATTTTTAACTCACCGCCAGGTTGCGACCTCAATATGGTACTCGCTAAGGTCATGGGACCCCCATTCGAGCCTATGCACAAGTCTAGTGTCAAACACCTGACTTATATAACTGCCTTCTTAGTTGCTATCACTTCCAGAAGAAGGGTTAGTGAAATCCAAGCATTCAGTGCAGGATCCTTCTTTACCATACATAAGGACAAGCTGGTTTTATGTACTCACCCTAGGTTCTCACCTAAATGCATCTCCAAATTTCATGTAAACCAGTCTATTGAGCTACCGGCTTTCTTCCAAGAACCCAAAAGCTCTGCTGAGGTAAAACTCCACACACTAGATGTGAGGAGAGCGATCCTCTACTACGTAGGCAAGACCGGACCGCTAAGAAAATCAGATCAACTGTCTTCATAGCGCCAGGCATAGAAGGTGACCGCATCTCTAAGAATGCAATTTCTAGATCCGTCAGATGTATCCAACTGTGCTAATCCCTATCAGATAAAACTCTACCTTTTACGGCAAGGGCCCACTCCACAAGAGGTACTGTGGCCACTCTGGCTTTCATTGCAAATGTCCCCATAGACAGTATTTGCAAAGCAGCTACATAGAGCTCTATACATACTTTCACTCAGCACTACTGCATTGACACTCATTCAAAGACAGATACACAAGTGGGGCAAGCGGTTCTAAGACATTTATTCACTCATGAACCTTCTCACATCCCCGCTCCTTCCACTGCTCGCTAATCTTTGCACAGCATGTGATCTAAGCAGATTCTACAAGCCTCAGAAGGGATACATTACTCACTGTAATTGTATTTCTGATGCTCGTATCTGCTTAGATTCACATGCGACCCACCCTTCCTTCCCCTCGGAGAGAAGGCGCATGGATGCTTATGAGCTTGTCTGATACATACCTGATTGGATTCAACTGTACTCATGCTACACCTCATGTCAGAAAAATAACAATCTGAGGGACCTCGATGCGTGAGGGATCATGGGTACAGTGGACGTCACATCGGGGATAGTATTACTGGCATGCCCGTCGACGTCCCTTGAGTTTCGAAAACAATTATTGTAATACTCTGCAGCTTCCACTAAATGTCGGCCTATGCACAGCATGTGAATCTAACCAGGTACAAGCATCAGAAATACAATTACAGTGAGTAACGTATCCCCCATCTGAAGTCCGGAATTTGATGCCCTATTTACCAGAGGACCCTTCAATGAACTGTCAAGGATCAGTTTACACAAACCTTCCGACCTTCTTAATGCTATAATCTAACCCCAAGGGTGCTGAACAGATCATTTGCCATTCGTAAAACGTTTATGGAACCCCAAGATCATGGTAACGCAATATCCTTAGATTGACTATAATGATGAGTCAGTAATGTGCTCCCGAGGAGGAGATACTAAATGGTTACAGGTATGAGACCCATGTGAGCGCAGTTTGCAAATCCCAACAAAGGTATTAAGCGAGCATTCGCTCTCCTGACTGCCCCTGGCGCCTATCTCCAGCCCTCTTTCCTGCGTCGACAGGAGTGGACAGCTTTCACCGGTGCTCCTGGGTTTGGCTTTGGCCTTGTAATTCCATGCGCTCTTCCCCAGATGCTGTCTTTTGTCTTCTGTCTTTTGGTCTTTAATCAGGTACTCGGTCCTCTGGCGCCACACTCCTCCCTGGGGCATGTTGACGTCAGCAGGTGTCCTGCGAGGGGCTCTTCCCTATGTCGACCCCCACGCTCTTTGCCTCTGCTGCCTTGACCCTGAACACAGCTGGGAGGTTTGTACCGCGTGTGATGCGCTTACAACACGCTCTCTGAAGAACAGGTTAGCTCGGTCGAGGGAGCACTTTGAACTGTTGCCTCCAGAGGGTTTGAAGAACTTCAAGTACAAGTCAAGGCCCAAGATAGGGCAACTTTTTTTCAATTGCACCCCGCAAGGGCGACTCCTTTCCCAGAAAGCATCCGAGCGGGAGGGACTGCTTAGGTCCTAGTACCAGCTCAGGGACCGAGACTGCTTCAGCTACTGGCCCCCAGGCCGAGAGGTCGCTAGATCTTTCTAGTGAGATTGCTATGGGGCTGCAAGGTACTTTTACCGGGTGTCTACCGGAGGTGCTACAGCACTATACTACCAGAAAATGTCTGAGGGGGCACCTGTACACAGCACTATCGGCAACACAGCTGAGGGCACTACGCCTACCAGGCCTTGTCCTGAGGTGCAGGGTAGGCCTCCAGCTCCACTGCCAAGAGTTGAGTATGCCGGGCCCAGCGCTGCAAGCACCACTACTTGGGCACGTGGCATGCAGCTTGACAAAATGACTGCTCGTCTGACACCACCCTGTTTGTGTTGCAGGTAGGAGAAAGTATGTCCAAGTGGGACTGATCTTCGCCAGGTATGTGGCCTACGGCTTACCTTTCAGCGTCGTAGGGCAGATGCACCCTGCAGCCAGCACGGCAGTGTACGCACAGACCCCAGCTGCCACCTGCTACTATGTCTGTGCTACCTGCCACCCCACCAGCCTGTGAGGACAGGTTTTTTTGAAAAGTTCCACACACTTAGGTTTCCCCTCAGATGGGAGCCATCCTTCGGGATGTGATCAGGCACATGTTGCCTCCAGCCCCGCCTCCAGCACCTACGTCCTTCCTCCTATGGCTCGAGCACCTCTGGCCCCTGCACAGCCCTAGCTGCCCACGCCAGGTCCCGCGATTCCAGCTTCCCTGCCTCCTACAGTTCAGGTGGTTCCACACCTGTCTCCACAGCAGCCTCTGGTCTCCACACCTCACCCTTTGGCGCCCAGTACTCCTTCACCTGCTCCGGACTAGTCAGACACCCTAGTGGACACTGATGAGGACGACGACCCGACAAGCCATCTTCAGCCAAGGCCTTTCATGAACGACTCACAAGTTTGGCGGAATACTTCGGGTGCCCACAAACCGAGGTTCAACAACCGCAGGCGGGGGGTCCTGGCTAAGGTCTTCACTCTGCGCCTGTGGCTAGAATGGGCATCCTGATGCAGAAGGACATTGTCGCCTTGGCCAAAAAGGGATGACTTGAACACCATTTGGTCCAGTCTACCAATTGGTGCCTCTTCACCAAGTACAGGCAATTGGAGGGGGATGCACTCTTGTTGTCAGCACACCCTCAACCACACTACTCTGATTGCTGCAGCCTCTCTACTCCAAGCCTCAGTCGTCCTCAGCACTTCCAGGTAAGGAGAAGGCCTTGGAGGCTTGTGGAAAGGTCTATTCCAATGCCTCGCTCCACCTTTGTCCGTCTAATGTAGACTTCATGCTCGCTGCTGTTAATCAGAGGCTTTGGTGGGAATTAGCAGACTGCCTTCCAGAACTTCCGATGCACAGTCAGGCACGTTGCAAGGCGGGGCTGGCAGAAGCTAAAATGGTGGCCCATGATATCATGGAGTCCACCGTTGTGCATATAGACGCCCCAGGCCCTGCCATCTGCATCGCCACAGACATGAGAAGGACTGCCTGACTGCGGGCTACCAAGTTCAACCCGTACGTCCAGGAACACATATTGTAACTTCCATTCGAAGGTGGCGACCTTCTTCATTCCACCACCGATGAGCTTGACAAGGGCTTGACCAGAAGAAAAACTGTTCCCAGACTGCAAAATCCTTATCTATTCTCACAAAGTCCACGCCCAAGACGTACAGCCAGATGCATCAGCGTTCCAACAAGGGGCGGGCCTTCAGCAGGTTCTGGTGTTGGGGTGAATGCTCAAAAATGTGCTAATTCCTCTCTACTTTAGAGACCCCCCAGCTCTTTTGATGAACTTTGGGACTTTGTACTTTTTAATTCTAATTGTTTTCTGTTTTTCTTTTGGTTATGGTGTCTAACCAACTCCATAGGCATCATCTTTTACAATTGGGTCACAAAACCCCTTCAGTGCAGTGCCAAGGGGAAGTCCTTTGGCTTTCTCATGAGATTTAAATAACTTCTTTCGAGTGAACTACTGTTCCCAAGAGTAGTAAAGTGAAATTGACTAACTGTTTTTCCTATTTCGGTCCAGTACACCCCATCTTATGTGGAAGTAGTGGGGGTGTTACTTGGCCCCCTTTCCTACTGTTGGGGAGAATTCTCTGGAATGTGATAATTCCCTCAACCTTAGAGGACCCCCAGCAATTGGAGAGACTGAGACCCTTTTTCCCACTCTCGTATTTTAATGTGATTTTGAACTGTTTCTTTTGGTAATGGAGTTTGACAACCTCCATAGGCATCATCTTTTACAATTGTCACACAGCACCCTCAGTGCAGTGACACAGGGAAGTCTTTCAGATTTCCAAAGTGTTAAATACCTTCTCTTGGATAAACTGTTTCCAAGAGCAGCAAAGTGAACTTGCCTTTACTTACCATTGTAACTTTCTAGACCCAGCACACAATCTTACAATAGGGTGTTGGAGGGGTTACCTAGTATCCCCTTTGTCTTGCTTCTCATGTAACATTTTTATGTTGCCCTTTCCTCACTGAATGGCTGGTGGCAGTGGTTTCATTTTAACTACTGTGGTGTGCCTTTACCGCGGTCTGCATTCGCAGCTGCAGTGAAGCACCCAAGGGTGCAATTTTTGTTAAAATGGCCCTGGTCTTTTTTCAACCTTTCTTTGTGGAAAGGTCCTTGAGATTTACTCTGCGTACCAAACCAGGTTTGGTCCCATTGTTTGCTTTGCCTTTGGTGGGATTCATGAGTGAAGCCCGCCTCTGGCTCCAGGGTGTCTGGGGTAGGCAAGAAGTGAGGGAGGTGCCCGAAATCTCCTGTGCTTTTTCTCCTAGGAGACCCAAATGCACTCTGTGGTGATTGGCCGGCTGATTGTTTGGCAAGGACTGCCACCCTGCTGGGTGACTGACATCTAGGCTGGAATGAATGGGAGATAACTGAATAAAAGGCGAGTCTTTTGGCTTGGAAGGCGGTGTAGACCACTGGACGAAGGAACCAAAGAACTGGAGGAGGACGCCTGCTGCAACTCCTGCACCATTGGTTTGCCCGGTTGAAGCCCTGCTTCTGTACTGAAACACAAAATTCTTATAGATAGAGAAGCCCCTGCAAGGACGACTTCTCCCTTTGAGTTGGTGGGCCAATCAACTCCTAAGTAAGCCAGCTGGACATCCATCTCGGAGCTGGTTGAATTTCCAGAGTTGCTGGAAACTGTATAGCCATAGAGAGGAACACCAGATTATGTGTGCTGCTTTTAAGCTGGCATAGAGCTTCAGGAAGATACTCCAGACTCCTAGGAAGCAGGACTGACCAAGCCTGAGCCCCCTCAACAGAGTGCAGGACCCCAGAAGCAAGAAAAGTCCATCTCGACAGCCAGGAACCATGGTGTTGCTATTTGTGGTAGAATCGAGGAGCTGAAACACTAAACCGCCACTGATTTGAAGATTGCTGGTTGCGAGAGGGGACAGTCCACTTGCAGTGCAGGAGTCCCCAGAAGTCCTCACTATTGTCCCCACGACTGAGGCCCAGGAACAGAGATGCAGAGCTGCACAGAAAGTCATCTGTTCCACTTTTTCTTCAATGCAAAGGTACTATAAAGTCTGTGAGAACTTAACTCTGTAGAGTTGCTTGCATCTTCTACTACTCACAGGTCTGATCGGCTTGTGACCCTACATTTGATTATTTTCTTCAGACTTCTAAAACATTGTGCAAAGACTTTTCTATTTACCTACCAGAAGTGCTTTCATCTATATAAGACTTTTGCCCACTGACTTTGGCTTAGCCTGTTGAACTGAATGACTTCTTGGGGGATCCAAAAGTCCTTTTTACAAAATGTAACGGTATTCTAAATGCCAACAGTAAAATATTAATGTCCCCAGCACCCTAGCTATTGAAGTCACCTTAGGGTGTAGGATGTCTATGGGCCATCCCAATAGGGTCTTTACTGATTTAGAAACTTAAGAGTGTACAGTATTGAAGTGTTAGTGTTACTTTAACATTGCTCCCTACTGAAGGCTTATTCTAACTGACTGAAAAATTGTTTATTCAAGAAACCTTGGGTGTAAGTTTATTTGAATACTTGCAACTGTAAATCTCTAACTCCACTATAGCTCACATTGACCCCTCTTGAGATACGCCTGGCTGCTCAACACGCTACCAAAAGTGTAGTGCAAGCTGTACCAAAGGTTGGGTTTCTTATACCTGGAGTCAGAGTTGTTTGTAGTGTTCCCAGAGGGTACTGAATAAAAGTGTTGCCCAACAGTGAGCGGCAGACTGTCGGTTGGTTTGAATATTCTGCTATTGGGGCCATAGCCTTCATGGTAGATCTCCAAATCCATGAAATGGATTGTCGTGTCACTCATTTCTGTTGTGAATTGTATCTGGGGGTGCATCCCGTTCATCCTAAAGAATTCATGTAACTCACCCACGGTCCTGTCCAAACTTCAAAAACATAGTCCATGTATCTAACAAAGATGGAAAGGTGTTGCATCCATCTTGGCGAGTTTAGAACGTGCTCCCTTTTCTAGATGGAGCTTATAGGTGTTGGCATAACCTGGTGCCATTACAGCCCAATACTAGTCCCTGACAGCTGCAGGTAAAATCTGTCATCAAACTTAAAGATATTGTTCATGAGTACCAATTTTAATAATGGGAGTAACAATACTCCATCGCCCATGCAAGTTACAGATTGTAACGTGAGCCATTCTATCGCCTCCAACCCAGCTTCATGCATTGTTTGTGTAGAGTGAAGGCACATCCATCGTGAAAAGCATATCACTTCCCTTTACAAACTGTATCTCGTTCAGCTTTGATAGGAAGTGCGTTGTCCCTTATGTATGTAGGACTTTTTGTTAGGCAAGATTTGATGCAGTAGCCTTGTGGGAGCCTGCACTTGTCTTGTCCTCTTGGCTTTGGATAACCACCCTATTGGTATAGGTCTGTACTACACAAACTGATAGATTGACTGAGCAGCCAGACTTGTCTCAAGAGGGGTAAATGTGAGCTGTAGCATCGAAATTCACCATTACACGTATCCAAATAACACTTACACTCAAGATTTTCTATTAAAACAATTTTCTGATGCTTGTTAATCTGCTTAGAATCACATACTGTGCATATGGTCAGACATCCAATGGTGACCGCGGAGTATTGGATCTTGTCTTTCGGGGACCGAAAGGGGACGTTGGCATATGTGTGCCTGTAACACTATCCCAACCGTGACGTGTAGTGTACCCAAAATCCCTCCCGCGCCTAGGTCCCTCAGATTGTTTTTTTCCACCAAGATAACTGGTTACCCCATTGCGGAGCTCTTCATAAGAGACATTGTTTATCCTTGTTACCGACTTTGTTGGTTATTTCCCCTCAAGTCACTTCGCTGCTTCAAATACTACGACGAAGACTGCTGGAACTTTCAACAGTGGTGGACCTCGACGCCTAAGACCCGGCGGCAGTCATCCATGTGTCTGGGTCCTCTGGCCAGCTTGAACATTAGGGAGAGTGGGGGTCAGTGTGGTGAAATCTTTTGCTATGTCTCTCCTCTTCCCCCTCTAGGGCTGGTCATCATTTTGATTACCTTTCGCTATGGAAAGGACACCATTTAGGTTTTGGCCTTCTTGCAGGGTCAAATACCTGTGAAAGGACGAGCACGATAAGTGCAAGTATTGTCTGCCCCTTGACCATGACGAAGTGCAATGTGCGGCTTGTAGAATCCTTCGACCTAAAACACTTGAGGAGCGCCGTGTTAAGCGGTTGTCCGCCTACGGCATGTCGCGGGCAGGGTTTTCTTCCCCCAGCGCCGCACCGGCTAAAAGGGACGGCGGCACTATTGATGACCAATCAAACGTATCTGATGCCATCGATCTTACCACACACTTCTAGGTCTGCCACGCCCATCCCCGACCCCTCTAGGCCTGACCGAAGTCATGCTACGGGGAGAACATCCGGCGACAGGGGCGTTTAAAAAAACACACCAACCCTTCCCCCAGTTTTGATGGTTTTCGTTGAAACGGGTGAAGGCGCCAGATAAACAGCCTTCCCTGCATGCGCAGCAGCGTTTTGCGACGACCTTCGGAAATTAAGGGCGCTACCACAAAAACACATTTTGCCGTCGAATCGCGATCACCGGACGCTCTGACGCCCCCTAAGGCCCCGGTAGGACAAAAATGTACTGCTAGCCCTCCTAGTCGTACAGCACGCCCTGATTCACAGGACATCACCGAAAGCATCGCGAGGATTACTTCGACAGTGGGGCTGAGGCGTTTTCGTCGACTCCTTAGGCAAGGAGCGTGCCGCGGACACGTCTAAAGACAAGCTGCAGCACCCCCATGCTTGCAAAGGCTATGGAGACATTTCGACGCCAAATTAAGATTTTCAACCTTTTGCACCTTCTGGTTCATCGAAATGGACCAGGGGAAAAATGTGAAGGGTGCATGGACCGCTTGGAAAGGATTGTATTTCTTTCAGAGCACCCTACATCCAAGAGACCTCAGGAGGATCCTCTTTCTGCGTCAACCTTAAAGTTTCCTGGAAATTTAGAATCTTCTCAGGACCATTTCACTTCTATCCACCATGAGGAGGTATTTCAAATGGACACATATCAAGACATTTATGTTGAAGATTCTACCTTCCTACAGGACTACACTGCAGATGACCAGGCAGATGCCATGGACAACTGGGGGGACGCTCATCGGGTTGAGAGCGAGCCATGGACACTTTCTACTCACAATCGGGACACAGATGTCCTGTGTGTAGATTCTACTCCTTCCACCCCGGCCCGCCAGGCTTCAACAGTAGACTATCAGATGGCCTTTAATGCCATTTTAAGGAAGGCAAACGATTACTTTCAGATGGCCACCCAAGAAGCCATACCTGAACAAGATTGCGTGGAGGACATTCTTAAAGAAAAAAAAAAACCTCCAGTCAAGCCATTCCTCTCCTAAACTCCATTAAAAGGAGATTGGCTCCTTCTCTTGTCAAACCAGGGCAGTAAACCCTAGGGTGAAGAAATTATTTTGGCCATCACCTACTGATCTTCAGAATCCTAAAGGCCACGCCACCCCTGATTTCCTAGTGGTTACCACCACCTGGAAATGGGCGGGAGTACTCCTTGCTACGGGAGAGGCACCTCCCAATAAGGAGTCAAAAAGATTATATGCCTTGGGTAAACGGATTACCACGGCAGATGCCGTTGTCACGCGCATAGGAAATAATACATTGCTTGCCAGTTATGCCGATGCCCAATGGAACCTTATACAAGGTCTCCACGAGGTACCTGAACCCGTAAAAAACAAATTACTCACTATTGTGGCCGAGGGCAGGCAAGTCAACCAAAATGTTTTAAAGAACACACTGGATACAGCGGCGACGGCAGGAAGATCCCTGACTCGGGGCACACTGCTTAAAACAGCATGCTTGGCTCCGAAACTCAGGCTTCAAGCAGCTCTCATTAACAAACCTATCGAAGATTCAAATCTCTTTGGTAAAGCAGTCGACAAGGCTCTGGAGACTGCCAAAAAAAAGAGCACGAGACTCTTGAGTCCCTCCAATAAATCACACAAAAACCCTCCCCCCAGAGAGCAAGCTGTTCCCGCGGGTCCTTTCAAAGTCAAACCTGTTCCGCCCAAAACATGTACAACATGGGGAAACAACTGGAACTCAGGTCAAGCATCCAGCACCCCCGCCAACTATCCACCTAGGGGTCAGCGACGTGGGAAAGGCAGAGGCCCCAACTCCAGGGGTAACACAGCCTCTGGTCAGAAATGACCTACGGGTCCAGGTCCCCTCCCATGTCACCCTGGTCGGGTGGCGCTTAACTTTCCTTTCGGCATGGGAGGGGATTATATCAGACCAGTGGGTTCTAAAGACAGTCGCCCACGGGTACTGCGTGGCATTCGCCCGACCACCACAGATCAGACCGCCCAAGATGAGATGCCTGACAATCTGCGAATCCTGATACAAGAGGTGGAAGCACTTTTGGAAAAGGACGCCATAGAAGCCGTCCCTATTCTTCAGGTAAACAAGGGTATTTATTGAGTGTACTTCCTTTTACCCAAAAAGGACCTCACTATCCGCCCTGTACTAGCCCAGCGAAGTTTGTCAAACCTCAAAAGTTTCGTATGGTCACTCTACAGGAAGTAATTCCACTGTTGAAACATTGGACATGAAAGATGCATACTTTCATATTTCGATGTTGCCGGTGCACAGAAAATACCTAAGGTTCATGATAGAGGACAAGCACTATCAGTTCAAGGTACTTCCCTTCGGCATTGCCTCGGTGCCAAAAGTCCTGGCGGTGGCAGCAGCATACCTGTGCAGGCTATCCGTCCCCGTCTGCCCTTACCTCGACGACTGGCTCATAACTGGGGACTCTTACGAGACATGCCTAAGAAATGCACAGAAGACAATAGACCTCCTATTCAGTCTAGGATGCTTCTTCACCGAGAAGAAATCTAGCTTGGACCCGAGTCAAGGCAAACAATTCCTAGGTGCTCTGATTCAGACAAAGGAGGCTCTTGTTTTCCCCTCCAACCAGAGGGTTCAGAGCATGCTCTCTCAGATCCCTCAGCATGTAGCCAGTCGGGAAGTGACGGTACGCAAGGCAATGCGCTTGCTAGATATGATGGCGTTATGCATTTATAGTTTCCCATGCGCGGCTGCGCATGCGTCCCATGCAAGAGTGGCTCTACAGCCAGTGGTCAGGCCAGTGGACAATGGGAAGATCTGGTAGTTCTCGCCAGCCCTCGTTCTCGCTCTGCAGTGGTGGTCGAGGGAAACCTCTTGAAGGGGAAGAACTTCACCACCCCTGCAGTGGAAGCCACTCTCATAACAGACACATCTCTCACGGGGTGGGGGGGCTTACCTACTTCACCAGACAGCGCATGGAGTGTGGTCCTCAAAAGTAGCATCCAACCATATAAATCTGCTAGAGCTATTAGTAGTATTCAAGGCACTAAAGGCCTTTCACACATCTACAAGGGAAGACCGTTCTGGTCCTGACAGACAGCACCACAGCCATGTACTACCTGACCAAACAAGGGGGCGTGCACACTCCAGGGCTATCCAAGCTGTCCCGAAACATTTGGATGTGGGCTCTCACACAAGATATTCCTGTTGTCCCAACACGTTCCAGGGGAACTCCATCTTCTGGCAGAGATTGCCCACTGCCCTTAGAATAAGAATGGCATCTACACGAAGACAGTCTTCAACGTTTTTGCAGAATGGGGCTTCCCAGAGATATACCTGTTCGCTACTCACGAACGCCCAATTCCAATACTATGCCTCCAGGTAGCCCCA
The DNA here is from genome assembly GCF_040938575.1 of Ambystoma mexicanum. Classification (NCBI taxonomy): domain Eukaryota; kingdom Metazoa; phylum Chordata; class Amphibia; order Caudata; family Ambystomatidae; genus Ambystoma; species Ambystoma mexicanum. The sequence continues at coordinate 762,089,961 of NC_090938.1, forward strand.
GAACCACTCCAAGGAGAATGGACTCTGGATAGCATGGTCAGGCAAATTTGTCATTGTCCACCTCCACCCCGACTTCCCTTCTCAACAAGACCGTGCAAAAGATGCACCAGTTAACATGATACTGGTGGCCTCATGTGGGCCCGCCAACCCTGGTTCGCTCATCTAATGGAAATGTCACTCTCCCCACCAGTAAAACTACCTTGCCCGTACAACATGTTGTCTCAGGACGGGGGGGGGGGGGGCACTACACTCATGCCTGCAAACTCTGAACTTAGCAGCCTGACTCCTGAGGTCCTAGAGTTTGGACACCTTTAACTCCCTCAGATGCATGGACATACTCTGAGAAGCTAGGAAACCTAACACACGCTATTGCTATTCCAGTAAATGGAAACGCTTTGGCATCTGGTGTAATATCAAGGGCGTCAATCCCATCGATTGCTCACCTACACACGTTGTGCTGTACCTAACCCATTTGTTATACTCAGGACTGGTCTTCAATTCCCTAAAGGTTCATCTAGCTGCTCTCTTAGCCTACACTACGTCACAAGTGTTGTGGTGGAAAATACTGGTTATTAAGGCTTTTATGGAAGGGGTTAGGATAATCCACTCCCACCCCCCATGTCTCACCCAGTTCCTAGATGTGATCTACATGTGGTTTTAACCAGACTCATGGGATCTCCCTTTGAGCCAATGCATAAAGCAAGTCTAAAAGACCTTACTCGCAAGACTGCCTTCCTAGTGGCTATCGCTTCTATTAGAAAGGGTTAGCGAACTACAGGCCCTTTCAGTTCTAGACCCTTTTGTTAGTCCACAGAGAGAGTGGTTCTGCACGCTCATCCTAGATTTGAGCCTAAATACATGTCTAAGTTCCATGTGAACCAATCAGTTGAACTACCCACTTTCTTCTAGAATCCCACTAGCATGGCCGAAAGAAGCCTAAGTGTGCGTAGGGTAGTCATATTTTACCTGGAGAGAACAAAACCACTGAGGAAGACAAACCAGTTTTTCGTTTCAGTGGCAGCCGGTAGAGAAGGGGATCATGTCTCTAAATCGGCTATCTCAAGTTGGATTGTAAAATGCATCACACTGTTACTCTTGCTAAGAATGAATTGCCCTTCAGGCCTAGAACACTCTCTAATCTGGGCACTGTGGCTTCCATAGCATTCATTGCAAATGTTACCCTGAGTCCATTTGCAAAGCAGCAACCTGGGTTCTGTACACACATTTACAAAACACTACTGCCTAGACACTCAATCTAGATCTGATTCTCAGGTGGGACAATCAGTATTAAGACATCTTTTCACTACTGTTCCTTCTCACAACCCTCAACTCCAGGTACTGCTCGCTAGTCTATGCACAGCATGTGATTCTAAACAGATTAACAAGCATCAGAAGACATGCATTAATCACCGTTATAGCATTTCTGATGATTGTATTTTCTTAGATTCACATGCGCTCTCCCTGTCTCCCTGCTTGGGTGGAAGGAACATAAACGTCTTACTACTTTCTCTTTATGTATTCACTCACCATAGACGTGGGCTCCCTTGTGGCAGAAAAAATAAAGTTGGAGGGACCTCAGCGCGTGAGGGATTTTGAGTACACTACACGTCACAGTAGGGATAGTGTTACAGACACGCCTATGCCAAAGTCCCCTTTCGGTCCCCGAAAGACAAGATCCAATACTCTGCGGTTACCACTGGATGTCAGACCATATGCACATCATGTGAATCTAAGCGGATACAATCATCAGAAATGCATGTCATTTAACAATCAGTTTAAATAAGCCTTCTTTAAAAAGGGTAGTGTGCAACAAAATACACTTGAAAATGCTTTCTCAGAATTAAGTCAAGCAAGTAGATCAATTTTTTAGATGCTTCATACACTTCCTGCACCCTGCGGTGACTTCACTAACTAGGACAGTATTGGCATTTTAGATCACTTTATGTACTTGGTAAATTCTGAGGTTGGTGAAAAGGGAAGGTTAATGAAAGATAAAAGGTTAACAGGTTCTCAAAGCATGTGTGCAGTTTTCAATCCCTCAATGAAGTCTAGATGGAACCTTTCCCAGCAATACTGTTTAAAACCCATGTACCCCCTATGAGGGACAGTTAGAATCAAAGTAGTCTGCAGGGAACCAGGACAGCCAAAGTCATGTGAACAATGTCTAGGGGAGCTAAGGCACGTCTTAGATAACACTAAGGTTTTGCACAAAGTTAGTTTGTTGTAGAAAATCACTGTTGGGCCACAAGCTGTTAGGCTTGGGAAAGTTGGTGCTGTAACCAACTCTAGAGAAGCAGCTACTACAAGTCTCAAGTGAGAAAAGCAAGCTACAAATAGAGGTAAGTACCCCTTAGTCAGAACAGTGCCTTAGGTTAGAAGAGGATCCAGCTGGCTTCTGTCCTGGTTGCAGTGTTGCAGATTCTGTGTTCCTGGCCCTCAGTCGTGGGGATAAGAGCGAGGACGTCTGGAGGACTCCTGCACAGCAGTTCGGAGGTAGGCGGCAGAAAAGGTATTTAAACCTTGAGAAATCTAAAGGATTTCTGACATTACACTGAAGGTGCTGTCTCTCCATACAGAAAGTAGATGGCTAAGCAGGTTCAGACTCCAAAAACACAAGTTCAAATCAGATCAAAAATACATGAGTGAGTGAGAAAAAGCTCTCACGCAGGGTAGCAATTAAGTCGTAGAGTCGAGCAAAAGAGCTGGGGTCTTCAAGGTTGAAGGGAATAGCACAGAAATGAGAATTCTCCCTAACACTTATCAATCACTGCATCACCATGTCTATATACATTGCTAGGGGTTCCAACAATTTGCCCGTGGCTGCAATAATTAGTCATCCTGCGGTTTCACCAACCTCTTGTGTATTTTAGGCAGAATATAAATAACCGGCATTATAGGATGCTAGTTTCGAGCAATTTCCGGGTATGCCAAGAAATGACACCACCTTTCTGCTTCGAGGACCTCTTTAATCAATGATAGTACCTTTTTAGGTTCAATCTCCTTCGTTTTATGGTCCATAATTTGTCTCTTGACTTCCTCTAGGTAGTCATGTTTGTTCATTAAAACTAAAGCTCCTCTGTCAGGTGGTTTGAAAATTTCCTGATTGTTCAGCAACCCTTTCAGGGTCTGTCACTCCCTATTGGTAAAGTTACCATGTTTCCTTGGGTGAAAGGACATTTTCTTAATTTCTTCGAGGACCCCTTCTCAAAGACAGACAAGATGATGTTTTGGACTGGTGGATTGGAAGTGCTTTTTGGCGACAATTGTAGATATTCATGCCGGCCCCCACTATGTCACTCTTCTTCCAGGGAATCAAAAAAGACTTTCAATGTTAGCTTCATGAGCTTGAAGAAATCAGTTTTTTCTTTTAAGAGTACTACTGTGTTGGGGTCCAAATGACAGACCTTTCTGTAAGACCGTTAACTCTGATTTGATTTGAAAAGCTGATGGGATTAATTGACGAGGTCTTTTTTGCTACTGCTTTCTTCTTCTTCTGCAGATTTTTTCCTCTGTCCCCTTCTACTAGGTTTTTTCAAAAAAAATTGCATTGCTCCAGTGATTATAGTATCTGATGTTGAAGCTTTTCTCTGCAACCGTATATGGTGTCGTCTCAAACTCTGCGCTTGTTGCGTCGGAGGATGTTTTGGGATTCGGTACACTTGTTTTGGGTGTACGTGGCTGATTCTAGGGGCTCTCTGCCCGTAATACTCCTGCCAGCTGTACACTATATCCAGCTTGTAATCTTGCGGGTCTCTGCTGAATTTGCTTATTTTTTTCCTCTAATGCCTGTTTGTATTTGTCTAGCTTATGGTTGGTAGCCTTGAATATTTGTATTTGTTCATTGGTTAAATGAGTGCTGAAGTTGGTTTTAATGCTATTAATATCTTCTTCCAAGGTGCTGAGATTGTGTGCTAGAACTTAAATTGTCGGGATGATGAGATCCAGCAAGCATTTATTCTAGATTTGACGCCACCTTTTAACAAATGTCGGGTTGTCCTTGCAGAGAGTAGGTTCCACTGCTACCATTAGGCTGCGTGGAATACTGTGTGCTCTGTTGTATTAGGCTAGGGTTGTTGCATGTAGTTTAAGATTAATCTCTTGACAAATTGTCCACTCGAGTTGTTTAATGAGCGCTTCTGGTTTATATGTGGAAGTTAGTTCCTCTCCCGTGGACTTGATCAGCCCCCGAATCCTCCGGGCCTTGTCTTTGCTGAAGCCAAGTACTTCTGCTCTATTATTCGTAGCCTTACCAATCTTTGCAAATGACATGTTGAACCAGACTACAAGTCTGATTAAATCGGTTGTGTGCACCCTCTAGTGTGGCCGAAAACAAGAACACTAAAAGAAGCAAGATGGAGGGGCACTATGGGTGCAACTGGGTGACAGTTTATATTCGAAATTCCGTTGGTTAGTACGGTTTCAATGTTGGGTTTAACTTCTGGGGCAGCTGGGTATAACCTCCAGGCCTATGGAGGCTCAACAAATACGAATCCTACCAAGTCTGTTGTCGCCAACCCAGTTGCATTCTCTATAGACAGATGGCCTACTATAACGTTAATACGTAAATGTATAGTTCAACAAAGCTTGAATAATTCACTCACACACATCAAAAGATGATTCTTCATCTTAAAGTAGACTGAAATGTCTTGTCGATTGGGTCAAGGCAACCTGAATGAACATAAATTAAAGATACAAAACTATAATCACATATTCAATTTTACTGTTTGCTGCCAGGAAGTGGGCTGTGGCTGTCTGATCCCAATGCACAATCTGGTTTGTGTCTGAAAGTCACGAGTTGTGCCATCAGTGGTCCTGATTGGACCACTGCTGGGGTGGTGTCTGTCGGGCAGATCTTTGTCTAATGGGCGTTTTGGCTCTTTGCTTTTTGGATAAGCAGACTCCTGCACCCATTCCCAAGAGATCCTGGAAGAAATCAATTATCCTGTCCAGCTGCAAGATTTGCAAGGAGACAGTGGATCTGTTGGAAGGCCTGGTTACCAACTTCAGCACCTGTCCTGGAAGAGCTAGGTATTGTTTCTCCAGCAGGCCTGTGAATGAGCTGCGACCCTTGCAGTGGTGGTGAACATCCATTCTCTACGTCCGCTCGGAGTCCTGTGAAAAGGAGCCCTCGGAAGTGCCCCTAGACCACTCTGTGGCTGTCCAGCTCAGTTTGGGCTGCCATGCTGCAGTGGTCGCTGTTGAATGTTGAGGCCTGGAACAGAGGGGGGAGGAGGAGAACGGATCACCAGTTTATGCTACAAGACTCACTTCTGCCAAACATTGTGGTTCCACCATCAAGGGGACCCGAGATGGGAGGCAAAATCTGACCATGCTAAGTGTCCCACTGCATATCCATGACCTTCACACAAACCGGCTGTCCTGCATCCAGTCCTGTGCTGATGGGCCCTGCATAGAGCTCTTCTGCATTCTTTAACCTGAAGACCTTGCACCAGCATTTGTCGCCTACAGGAGCAGTGTTAGGGAGAATTCTTATTTCTGTGCTAATTCCCTTCAACCTTGGATCCCCCAACTCTTTTGCTGGACTTTAGGACTTTACATTTTTATCCTGGAATGAGTGAGACCTTTTTCTCACTCTTTCATAGTTTCGATCTGATTTGGACTCTATTTTTTCTTCGTTTTTGGAGTCTGACAAACACTGTTAGGCAAGATTGTATGCAGTACCCTTTGGGTGCACTACAACAACCCTGACCACCTGGCAATAGGAACACAACCTTTGGTTTAAGTCTACACCGGTTGGTAACGTGGTAGAGCAGCCAGGCTTATCTCAAGAGGGGTCAATGTGAGCAGTCGGGGAGTTACAGATTCAGTGACAAGTATCCAAATAAACACTTAAGGTTTCTTGATTGTTAAATAAACTAATAATTGTTTAATCAGTTTGAATAAGCCTTCAACAGGGAGTAATATAATAGCAACACACACATACCTTTAAAATACACTTAGTTTCTCGAAGTTCAGCAACCACCCATTTGGGATGACACACACACTTCCTACACCCTCAGATGACTTAAATAGCTAGGACACTATGGACATTAATATATCGCTGTTACACTTGGAGCAATACTGAGATGAGTGTCAAAGAAAATAGTTATTAGAATAAACAAGAGATCACATAAATATTCTGAAGCGGGTAAGTACTTTTGGTAACCCCCCCTCCCCCCCAAATGCAACGTAAGTTAACCCCTTCCTGGAAGGAAGACCAAACACAAAGTCAGAGTGAAGAAGTCATTCAGGGAGCCAGGCCAATGTTAATTGGGCAAAAGTCTAGGTGGACTGAAGTACTTCTCAGAGGTAGGTAAAAAGTCTTGCACAATGTTTTAGAAGTCTTTGTACAAAAGAAGAAATCGAGTAGGGCCACAAGCTGTTAGGGTCCCAACTGAGGAGAAGCAAGGCTACACAACAAGAGGTAAGTTCTCTTGGACTGTACAGTACCTTTGGTTAGAAGAAAAGTGGCAGATGATTTTGCCGGCTCTCCAGATCCTGTGTTCCTGAGCCTGTCGTGGGGATAAGAGGGAGGAAGTATGCAGGACTCCTGCAATGCAATGGGACAGTCACTGACTCCAACCAGCAATCTTCAAACAAGTGGCACTTCAGTGTTTCAGCTCCTCGCGACCTTCGCGAATAGCAGCACCGCGGTTCCAGGCTGTCGAGATGGGCTTTCCTTGCATCTGGGGTCCTGCACTCTGAGGTGGCTCAGTCAGTCCTGTTTCCTGGGAGTCCGGAGGATCTTCCTGGAGCTCTTGGCAAGCTTAAAAGCAATGCACACGATCTGGTGTTCCTGTACCTGGCTATTTGGTTCCAGCAGCAACTGCAATGCAATTTCTAACTGCTCTGAGAGGATGGTGACTTACTTTGCATTTGATTGGTCCCACCAACTCAATGGGAGAAGTCGTCCTTGCAGGGTTTCTCTAGTTGAAGATTCAGCAGAGCAGCATCGCTTCACCGGGCAAACCAATGGTCCAGGAGTTGCAGCAGGTGTCACTTCCAAATTCTTCTTTGGATTCCTTCATCCAGTGGTCGACTCTGCCTTCCAAGCCAAAAAGCCTCGCCTTTTATGCAGGTTTCTCCCATTCATTCCAGCCCAGCTTTCAGTCACCCACCAGGGTGGCTGTCTTTGCTGGACAGACAGCTGGCCAATCACCTAAGAGTGCATTCCTGTCTCCTGGGAGACTAAGCACAGCGAGTTTCGGGCACCTCCCTCTCTTCCTGCCCCCACCAGACACCCTGGAGCCAGAGGCAGGCTTCAGTCATTAATCCCACCAAAGACAAAATTAACAAAGGGAGCAAACCTAGTTTGGTGCAGAGAGTAAATCTCAAGAAGGACCGTTCCACAAAGAAATGGCGAAAAAAGACGAGGCCATTTTGACAAAAATGGCACCCTTGGGTGCTTTACTGCAGCTGCGAACGTAGCCCACGGTAAAGACACACCGCAGTAGTAGAAAGCAAACTACTGCCACCAGCGATTCATGGAGGAAAGGGTAACATAAAAATGTTACATGAGAAGTTAGAAAAAGGGGATACTATGGAAACCCTCCAGCACCCTATTGTAATAGTTTGTACTGGGTCTAGAAATGTAAAAGTATAAAGTCAATTTCACTTTACTGCTCTTGGAAACAGTAGTTATCCAAGAGAGGTTTTTAAACCTTTGGGGGAATCTGGAAGTCTTCCCTGTGGCAGTACACTGAAGGTGCTGTGTGCTACAATGTAAAAAGATACCTATGGAGTTTGTCAGACTGCAAAAACCAAAACAGAGTAAAAAGTCATATTAAAATACATGAGTGGGCAAAAGGGTCTTGCTCTCAGGTAAAAATGAGTCCCAGAGTCCAGCAAAAGAGCTGGGGGTCTCTAAGGTAGAGTGGAATTGGCACAGTTCTGAGAATTCTCCCTAACATACCCCAAAGAGAACACATTATAGCCCGTGATAAAAATACTACATTGGCTACCAATAAAGCAACAAATAAAATTAAAATCGATGTACATCACGTACAGACCAATACACAACCAAGGCGCAGAATTCCTGAGATAAACTACGCCTTCACCAGTCGACAAGAATGCTCAGATCAAGCAACGACATCCGCCTGGAACTCAAACCCTACAACAGAGGAAAACTCGGAGGATCCTCTCACCAGTCACCAACAACTTGGAATGACCTACCAAAGAATCTACAGAACACAAGAAACCACCTAGTATTCAGGAAACTGCTCAAATCCTGGCTCTTCACTGCGTGCCTAGAAGACCGCCCACAAAAAACACCCACACCGCTTAAACAACGATGAATGATACCGATCCCGGTTCCCACCGAACACTAACAGAATCCAAGGAATGCACTCCATTACATACAATAAGATATGAGTGACAGCCACAAGAGAAGGACACTTAAGACTGAAGACCTGGACAGACCAAGACAAACACTTAGACGACTCGCCCATAGCATCCCGGCCTGTACCGCACCTGACGTTCCAGCAGACAAATTCACATGGATAGAAGAAAGAGGTTACCACAACTCCTGCCCCGACACCCGAGGAGGAGAATACACTCCAAACTCACTAAGTATAGTTCATTAGAATACAGGATTGTCCTGAATTATTCAATTGTTTCTCCGATCCAGCTGCGTATATGGTACTATATTCAATTCTGTTAGGCGTGGCCTCTCGCTCAACTATACAGGACTCTCAAATCTAGCTGTTGTCACACCATGCAGGATTTCTGAAATCTAGGTGTTCGGCCATACTGAAAATTAGATGCAAAATATATAACCCACTAACAAAAACGCTCAAACTTTCTGCATGCCCAAATCACTCACACGCCCACCTCTCACACTGCAAGCCGTATGCACTTCACCACACCGCAACGCCACATAAGCCGCACCAACAGCACACGAGGTCTGACATAGCTCCGATACTCGCACCAAAGCTCAGCGCACAGTCTATACTGAGATGAAGCTACCAACAGAACACCACTCCTACTCCCTCTTCACCCTACTAACCAACCCCGCCTTCTCTTTTGCAGATCCGCCAGAGCGCCTGGGGACCAACTCCGTTGGTGACGGTGCGTGGTACAAATCTTTAACATTTATGTCGCTGTTAGGCAAGATTATGTGCAGTACCCTTTTGGTGCACTATAGCAATCTTGTCCTCCTGGCAATAGGAACCCAACCTTTGGTATAAATCTGCTCTACACAGGTTGGTAGTGTGGCTGATTAGCCAGGATTATCTCAAGAGGAGTCAACGTGAGAAGTAGGGTTTTTATAGATTTACAGTGACAAGTTTCCAATTAAACACTTATACTTAAGGTTTCTTGACTAAACAATTATTTAAGTCAGTTTGAATAAGCTTTCTTCAGAAGGGGTAATATAACAGTAACACACAAATACACTCCAAAATACACTTTCTCTAAATTGGCAGGTACCCGTTTGGGATGACACAAAGATGTTTCCTACACCCTCAGGTGACTTAAATAGCTAGGGCACTGTGAACATTAATATATGACTGGTACATTTAGAGCAATACTGAGATGGGTGTCAAAGTAAAGAAGTTTTAGAATAAAACAAGAGGTCACACAAATATTCTGAAGCAGCTAACCACTTTTGAACCCCCAATGCAAAGTAAGTTAACCATGTCCTGGAAGGAAGGCAAAACACAATCCGAGGGAAGAAGTCATTCAGGGAGCCAGGCCAGCCAATGGCAATTGGACAAAAGTCTAGGTGAGCTGAACCACTTGTAGGTAAGTAAGTCTTGCACAATGTTTTATCAGTCTTTGTATAAAAAGTGGAATCAATGTAGGGCCACAGGCTGGGAGGCTTGTTGGGGGGGGGGGGGGGAGGAATAGAAGCTGCAAGCAACTCTACAGACCAACCAAGACAAGTCTCAACTGAGAACAAGTAAGGCTACACAACAAGAGGTAAGTCCTTAGTTTTACAGTACCTTTGGTTAGAAGAAATGGTTCCAGCTGGCTTCTGTTCCTGTGCAGCTCTGCAGATCCTGTTCTTGTGCCTCAGTCATGGGGACAAGAGGACCACCTCTGGGGACTCCTGCACTGTAATGGGATGATCAGCAACAGCAAAGGGCAAACTTCAATTTGACTGCGGTTCTCTGATACCAGTCTGGACTTTCTTCGTATCTGGGGTCCAGCATTCTGTTGAGGTGGCTCAGGCTGCTTCCTGGGAGTCCGGAGGAAATTACTTATGTTATGTGCCTGCTTGTAACGCGCCGATAGCCCGCAGGTATCAGGGCGCGGGGAACCAAGAAAGATGAAATTCACATAGTTCTCTCCGATAAACTAAAGTTGGACAAATAATGTAAGGTCTGCACTAATCATTGGAACAGGAGCGTTTTCAGCAATTTCCTGAACCTCTGATGGTTCACTTCTAGCCATAATACCATAGGCAATTTGTTGCGGTATTGTGCTGCCTTGACCGGAAACGACTTGCCTCGCCCGAGTGTACGATTTGCACAGGGTATATTCAAGGTACCCCTGTCAGCTGATCTTACTTGAGCTCTTGGTCTGACTTAAAAGTGATGCACTCAATCTGGTGTTCCTCTCCCTGGCACTTCTGTTCCAGCATCAGCAAGTAAGTAGTCGGCTCCGAGAGGATGTCCAGACAAGTTCACTTTGGAGTTGATTGGTCCCACCAACTTAAGGGGAGAAGTTGTCCTTGCAGGGCTTCTCTAGTCTAGGCGAATTCGGAGCTTCAGCACAGCAGCAGGGCTTCACCAGGCAAACCAACGGCCCAGGAGTTGCAGCAGGCGTCTCCAAGTTGTTATTCGGAATCTTTGTCCAGTGGTAGACTCTGGCTTCCAAGCCAAAAAGCCCTGCCTTTTATGCAGGTTTCTCCCATTTATTCCAGCCTAGCTGTCAAACAGCAGGGTGGCTGTCCTTGCTGGACAGCCAGCCAGCCATTCACATTTTGGGTGCATTCCTGTAACCAAGGGGATTAAGCACAGGGAGTTTTGGACACCTCACTTCCTGCTCTGCCAGACACTCTGGAGCCAGAGGCGGGCTTCACTCGTGAATCCTGCCATAGATAAAGCGAACAAACCTGATTTGGCACGCAGAGAATCTCAAGAAGGATCTTCACAGCAAGAAATGGTGAAAAAAAGACAACCAGGCCATTTTGACAAAAATGGCATTGAAGCGTGCTCTACTGCAGCTGTGAACGCAGCCTGCAGTAAAAACAAACCCATCACAGGAGTTAAAAGTAAACCACTGCCACCAGCCATTAATTGTGGAAAGGGTGACATAAAAATATTACAAGAGAAACTAGACAGAGGATACTAAGTAACCCCTCCAGCACCCTATTGTAAGATAGTGTGTGCTGGCTCTAGAAAGTTACAAATGTAAGTATAGTCAATTTTACTTTACTGCTCTTGGAAACAGTAGTTTATCCAAGAAAAGTTATTTAAACCTTCGGGAAATCTGAAAGAATTCCCTGTGCCACTGCACTGAAGGTGCTGTGCCACAATGTAAAACGATGATGCCTGTGGAGTTTCAGACTCAACAACCAAAAGAAACAGTTCAAATCACAGAAAAATACATGAGTGGGGGAAAAAAAAGGGTCTCGATCTCCAGGTAAAAAATGAGTCCTAAAATCCAGCAAAGGTGCTGGGTGTCTGTAGGGTAGAGGGGAATTGGCACATTTCTGAGAATTCTCCCTATCAATTATTTCGTAAACCTTAAGTGCAAGTTTTGCTTGTATACTTGTATACTTGTATTTGTGGATTTAATTGCTACAGCTCACATTTACTCCTCTTGAGATAAGCCTGGCTGCTCAGTCACATTACTAACTTGTGTAGTGCAAACCTATACCAATAGGTGGGTTACCTAATACCAAGAGGACAAGGGTTGTGTAGTCTACCACTGGGTTACTGCATACAACTTTGCCTAACAGGCCTGTACTACACATGTTGGTAGTGTGACTGAGCAGCCAGGCTAATCTTAAGAGGGTAACGTGAGCTGTGCAATGAAATCAGCAAATGCAGCTATCCAAGTAAACACTTGCACACTTAGTTATAGTATAAATATTTATATATAGACAAGGATAATGAGACCATCTTTAAAAATCAGCAACTAATAGTAAAAATAATCCCAAAGCTAGGATTCATTAACAGGAGCAATGAAGTAAGTAAGTACACTTTTCTTAGGCTAAAGCTCTTACCGGAACGCTGAGTGAAGTCATTTGAGGTCATTATTAGCACTTATTTGTCATCACCATTACAATATTGAGTTTTAAGGAGGGAAACGTTCTAGACCGATTAGAACATACTTTGTACTTAAACAGATTCTCCCAGAGGGATGTAGGCCGTCTTTTATCCCAGCAATAAGTGTTAAAGAATTAAAACCTGCAGGGGAAAGATCACTACCAAAGCCAATACATTCAGAAGAGGATCATTTAGGGAGCTTGGACAGCCAAAGTCAATATGCCGGTTCAAAGTTATGATGCTCTGTTCTTATAAAATGTTTTAGAAAAGTCAGTAGTTTAGTAGAAAAATCACAGAAGCTCAAGAGAAGCCACCTTTTTAAGAAGCACAAGCTGCAAGGCCAATGCAAGTGAGTTGAGGACAACTGAAAAGGTTTTAAAATGGTACTTCCCAAGCTAGGAGGCACCACAATTGGCAAAAGGTAGATGTACCCAAAGTCCCACAGTACCTGTGAATTGAAGAATTGATTCCAGCTGGATGCCTTACTGTTGCAGTATAGTAGTAGACCCTTGTTCCTGGTCGTGGTGACGAAAGGGAGGACTTCTGGCGGGCTCCGGTGGCAGCACTTGAGAGGGACTCTGCAGCAATGGATTCTCCTTTATTCCGCAGCCTTTTGTGGTTTTTGGCGCCTTTGTCTCAGCGTCAAAGTACAAACAGATCTGGTTGGAAGTTATTTGCTCCCTGAGTCCTGGACTCTAGTGAGGGGACTATGGATGAAAATGTCCGCCTTCTGTAGGGTCCTCTGAATGCCCACAAAGTTTTGGCTGGATTCGCACTTCCGAAGGCAATGCACTCGATGGTCAGGGGTCCCTGGGCATTGGGATTCTGCAGCCTTGGAAAGTCAAACCAAGTCGGGGGTTTTGCCAAAATGAAGCTTGTTTTAAGGCTAGTAGGTGCACCCGGCCCAAGGGAGGAAGTCCTCCTGTGCGGATCTTTCCAGTCGAAACAAAAACTGGGTCAGCACATCTGAAGGGCTTCACCAGGCACTTTGAGGTCCAGGAGTGTGCTGGTGGCGTCTCTTCACGTCTTCGTCGGATGTTGTCCTCCAATGGTCGACTCGCCCTCTAGTCCCAAAAAACTCGCCTTTTTAAGCAAGTTTCTCATTCATTTACAACCCTAGGCTGTCAATCACCTAGCAGGTTGGCCGTCTTCCCGGACAGCCAGCTGGCCTATTGGAACTGGTTTCACTCGGGCACACCTAGAGACGAAGGACAAGTTTCGGGACCCTCCCTCACGTCCTGCCTTTCCAGACACACTGGAGCCTGAGTAAAAGCCCAGAAAAGAACTGACCAGAAATAGGGAAAAGAGAAGACGGGAGGGGTGGGTGGGGTTCATTTTGGGAAAATGGTCACCCTTGGGTCCTGTACTGCAGCTGAGAAATCAGCCTGCAGATACATAGCGCAACGGTAGTAAAACAAGAAACCAGGAACAATTCTCATAAATGTGCCAATTCCTCCCACCTTAGAGCCCTCCAGCTCTTTTGCTAAACTATGGGACTTTTAACTTTTAATTCTGTGTTTTACTCTTGTGTTTTCTTTGGTTATGGAGTTTTAGATAACTCCATAGGCATCATCTTTTCATATGTCACACAGCACCCTCAGTGCAGTGGCACAGGGAAACCTTTTCAGGCTTTCCAAAGGTTTTAAATACCTTCTCTGGGATAAACTACTGTTTCCTAGAGAAAGTTAAATTGACTTTACTAGTCTTTTTAAATTCCTAGACCAGCACACCCTATTTTACCATAGAGTGCTGAAGGGGTTACCTAGTATCCCCTAGGTCTAGAAACTCATGCAGCAGCCATATGCTAGCCTTTCCTCTCGAAATGGCTGGTGGCAGTGGTTTTCCAACGATCTACCATGATTTTTCCCAACCGCGAACACAAGTAGCGTTAAATCGCGGGAGCCATGTTTTTCAAGATGGCGTCTGAGCCTCCTTTGTCATAACGGGTCCCGGTCTTTTGTTGCCATTTGTTTTTGGAAAGGTCCCTCTAGAGTTTGTCTCTGCGCGCCAAACCAGGTTTGGTCCCTTTGTTCCTATGCCTTTGGCGGGCTTCAGAGCTGAAGACCGCCTCTGGCGCCTGAGTGTCTGGGCTGGGCAGGAAGTGAGGGAGGTGCCCGAAACTCCCTGTACTTAGTCTCCTAGGAGACCCAAATGCACTCTGGTGTGATTGGCTGGCTGACTGTCTGGCAAGGACAGCCACCCTGCTGGGTGAGTGGCAACTAGGCTTGAATGAATGGGAGAAATCTGTTTAAAAGGCGAGTCTCTTGGCTTGGAAGGCAGAGTCGACCACTGGAATGAAAGAACCGAAGAAGAGCTGGAAGAGGACCGCTGCTGCAACTCCTGGACCGTTGGTTTGCCAGGTGAAGCCCTGCTGCAGGTCCGAATCACCAAGTTCATCTCGACAGAAGCCCTTCTAGGACGACTGCTTCCTTTTGAGTTGGTTGGACCAATCGACTTGTAAGCCACCTGGATACCATTCTCAGAGCTGGTTGTATTTTCTTCAGAGTGCTGCAGGAAGGAGAAGGACACCAGTTTGTGTGCTTGACTACAGCTACCGGAATCGAAGCTACCGGAATCGAAGATTTGCCAGTTACCCAGCTTTGTGACCAGTCCCTGTGCATTGCAGGAGTCCCCAGACGTTCTCCCTCTTGTCCCCACGACTGAGGCTCAGGAACAGCGAGATCTGCAGGAACGGCAACTTGCAGTCCTAGTCAGCTTGTGATCCAACATATAAATCTTTCTTTTACAAACGACTTCTGAGAACTTTTGCAAAGACTTTTCTGTTAAGCTCCAGAACTGCTTTATCATATACTAGACTTTAGCCCATTGACTTTGGCCTAACCTATTGCCTTGAATCAACTCCCCTGGTGAACTCAAACTGTTTGCCCTGTTTTAGAGTAACTATAATATTCGTTTTTATTAACTTATGCCTGTTTGCTTCTACTTCAAATGCTCTGAATGCCGTTTTGCTCCTCCTTCAAAGTACTTTAAATGGCTCAGAACTGGGTAGTGTGAAGTACTGTACAATATTTTTGCGATCTTGATTGCCTCTGTTTAGTGAAGGTTTCCTAACTGACTGTGTAATAAATTAATACTTTTTTTTTACCAAGAAACCTTGAGTATAAGCATCTATTTGAATACTTGTGATTGTAGACCTCTGTGTAACATAATTACAGCTCACATTCCCTCTTGAGATAAGCCTGGCTGTTCAGCTCGCTACCAAAAACTGTGTAGTACAGACTTCTACCAAAGGTTGGTTTTGCTTACACCTGTAGTCATTGTTGTGTGTAGTGGTCCAGAGGGTACTGCATGCAAACTTTGCCTAACAACTGCCACCAGCCAGTCAAGTTGGTTAGTGTAACAAAATGTTACATGAGAATTGGATAATAAGTTACTATGTAACGCCCCAGCACTTCACATAGGGTGGTGTGTGCTGGACACACAAGAGAAATGTAAGTAAGACAAGTCATTCTTCGGAACAGTAGTTCGCCCAAGAACATGTATTTAAGTATTGAGAAGTCCAGTGCTTTGTCACCATGCAAAAGCAGATGCCTGTAGAGTTTACCAGATTCCATTAAACAGTAGGAATCCAAAAAACACACGGGAGAATGAAGAAAATGTCCCACTTGAGTAAAAAGTAAAGAGCTGGTGGTCTTTAAGGTTAAAGGGAATTGGCACAGAAATGAATATTCTCACCACTCTCCCTTCTAAGATACACCTGTTTATGATACCACACTTTGGTGGTTTAGCCTCATATGAAGTGAAGTCTTGTACTGTCTAAGTTGAATGGTTTTACTAGAAGATTTTCATATCGCTGTTAAATCTTTTTGACCTGCCAACCCCAGAATTTGTTTTGCTTTGATTAGGTAACTATTTTACTTTGTCCCTCGGTGAAGTGGAATACACCCCACCACCCCCCCCCCAAAAAAACCCCAACCCCCACCTAGTCTTTTACTCTTTCTATGGGTGACCTTTTTATGTATCCAGTTTATGGTTCAAGTTGGGTTCCTAAGACTTTTGGGCTTAGGCTGGGTTGCCCCTACGGGGATCCCCTGTTAATTTTGCTTTCATCTACTTGGGTGAACTACAGTTATGTGGAGTGCTGGGGGGGATACAATGTTTCTGATGATTAATCTGCTTAGAATCACATGCTGTGCATAGGTCCGACATCCAGTGGTCACTGCGGAGTATTGCATTTTTGTTTTTCGTAGTCGAAAAGGGGACGTCGACAAGGCGTGTCTGTAACACTATCCCTATAGTGACGTGCATTGTACCCACAATCCCTCACGCGTCGAGGTCCCTCAGATTGTTTTTTTCCACCAAGTTACTGGTCGCCTTTATGCGGAGCTCCTTGAGGGACATTGCCAAATCATTCCTTCGACCTTTGGTCGTTTATTATTAATAACATAGATCCCGCCCTCGATGCAGAGCTGTTTCTCCGCTGAGCAAGATCTTCGACGGAAGGACGAGCGGAGGAGATCCTTCGGCGCTGCCGAACACGTGGCCTGGCCTCGCCGGCCTTACACAGTAGGGAGAGTGGGGTTGTGTGGTCTTTCTTTTCTTTGAGAATGCCTTTCTCCTTCCCCTCCCTCTCTTCCGAGGTCGTAATCACACTTCTGGCCCTCAGCTATGGAGGGAACGCCCTTTAGGTTTTGCCCGCTTTGCAAGGGTATATATACCTGAAAAGACGAGCACAAACGGTGCAACCGTTGCTTGCCCCTCGATCACAAGGAGGACGGCTGTGCGGCCTGTAAGTTACTGAAGCCCAAAACATTAAAGGACCACAAGGTCAAAAGGTGGGCGGCCTAGGCCTGACTCCTCACCCGCTGCCGCCGAATGTGATGAGGACAGTGATTACACAGCCCCCGTAACTGAGGTTGTAGACCTCTCAAAGGAGCGTTCACGCTCGTCGTCGTCTGTCCCCGGCCCCGACAAGCCCGGCTCACGCCCAGCTTATGGGGATGATCACCCCGGCGACAAGGACGCACACAAAAAAGCACAAAAAAACATAGCCCCGGCATGCATTCGTCGAAGACGAAGGCAGCCATAGCGCCAACGGGGGCGTCGGGTCTACCGGCGTCTTCCGCCGACCGTAAGGGTCGTCAGCCCTCCCTGCCACTGCTTCTGCGACAGGCGTCCGGGCATTCTAAAGATAAGGGCGCTAACACCAAATCCTCCGGCGACGCGCCTCGTAATAGTGCTCACGTTACCAGTAAGGACTCGACGTTACCGAACGCGATGGCGACCGATCCCTCGGCAGAGAGAATGATCGCCGAAAGCCTCATGCGTATATCCACTAAAGACGCCCAGAGACGGACGGCGAGCGATACGCCGAAAACCGTGCACAAGGCCAAAGAAATGCCGAAGGCGCAGGAAAACAGGTCAGGACAGCTCCCGCCGTCGACAGAAAGCCCAGGCCTGCTAGAAGGCTTCTCAGAAGGCGAAGGTTTGCTTGCTTCGACGTTATGGGACAGAACCAGGCAACTACAGGGAGAAGAAAATCCTTTTTCATTCCCTGACCGCTCTGGCCTACCTCAGTGGACCTTAGAGAAGTTCCAGTCCTGTATGGATAAAATAGACTGGTTCATGGCCATGCCAGAAAATAGGGCCCCCAAGAGACCAAGGCAGGCACCCCTGGAGAGCCCAATGGTTAAATACCCAAGGTTCTATAACCCCATACACGAAGACATGGACTCTTACGACCTCACTGAGGAGGACACTCACTTCTAGCAGGAAGATGAGTTCATTAATGATGAAGACCAACAAGAAGAAGGGTTTCATGAGGACACTAACATAGGTGAGGAGGGGTACGAGGAGGACACAGGCGAGGGTGACCGAAATCCCTGGCAGTCACCAGCTAGGTCTACAGACAGTAGAGTCATCAGGTCTACTGAAACTACACCAGTCAGGAACCCTTCGCCTGTTGATGATCAGCCCACCTTCAATGCGCTACTGAAGAAGGCAGCAGCACATTTCGAACTCGCAACTTTGGAGGTCACCCCAGATACTGACTTTGTGGAAAGGATTATTAAGGAAAAACCTCCCACTAGCCAAACAATTCCCATCCTCGCCTCAGTTAAGACATATTACCCCCTCACTGTCCACTCCGGCACTGGTGAGAGGGGTCAATCCGAGAATTGAGAAATTTTTCTCACTCGCTCAGTCAGACCCACTATATATTAGGGGTCATTCAATCCCGGACTCCTTAGTGGTGACCAACACTAGGAAGAGGGCTGGGGGTCCCACTGTCTACCAGCGAGGCACCCCCAGATAAAGAGGGGAAGAAGCTTTATGCCCTGGCCAAGAGAATCACCACCTCTGCAGGATTCTCAACCAGAATTGCCAATAGTACATTATTGGCAAACTACGCAGATGCTCAATGGGGAAAGCTTAAGCAGGACATCGAAGAGGCCCCTGAACCCCTTAAAACTCTATTGGCTACAATTAATGAAGGCTCTCTGGTCAACCAAAGCATCGTTAAGAATACACTCGATGCAGCAGAGACGGCTGGCCGTACTTTGGTACAGGGAATTTTGCTGAAGCGTCACGTCTGGCTTCGCAATTCCGGGTTTAAGGCAGAAACGCAAGCGTCCCTCATTAATAAGCCAATTGAAGAGTCTAACCTCTTTGGTAAGGCAGTTGACGCTCTGGAGAATGCGAAAAAAGAATTTGACACCATAAAGGCCTTGGACCAAATCTCAAAGCCCCCTAACAGGCGGGGATTTGGTAACAAGCGCTTTTTTCGTGGCCAACGCCAGCAACAAAACCAGCAACATTATTCTGCCAACAACTACCAAGGTAATAGTGGCCAGTACAATCAGAGGCCAACGCCATGGCAAGGGGAGAGGCCGGGGTTCCACCCCTAGAGGCTCCTAAGCCACCAACAACACCAAGTGACGCGAAGATTCGGGTCCCCTCCCATGCGTCGCCGGTCGGGGGCCGGTTAACTGCCTTTCTTCCAGCATGGGAGGGAATAACATCAGACCGCTGGGTACTATCCACTGTAGCCCGCGGCTACTGTATAGAGTTCAACAGTTCCCCAACATACAGACCCCCGAGGGGACGACGCATGACACCAGAACACCTCGCCATCCTTCTCCAAGAAGTGGATCAGCTACTGGAAAAAGGAGCTATAGAGGTCGTGCCTCTATCTCAGGTAACCAAAGGTATTTATTCAGTGTACTTCCTTGTACCCAAAAAGGATCTAACCATGCGCCCTGTATTAGATCTGCGCCCAGCGAACAAGTTTGTCAAACCCCAAAAGTTTTGTGTGGTGACCTTACAGAAAGTGATCCCACTGCTATCACAGGGAGATTACATGACAACACTGGACCTGAAAGATGCATACTTTCATATTTTAATGTTGCCAGCGCACAGAAAATACCTCAGGTTCATGATAGAGGGCAAACACTACCAGTTCAGAGTGCTACCCTTCGGCATAGCATCTGCACCAAGGGTATTCACGAAAGTACTGGCAGTGGCAGCGGCCCACCTGCGCAGGTTATCCATCCCAGTATACCCTTACCTCGACGACTGGCTCATAACAGGGGATTCCTACGAGACATGCTTCTCAAACACCCAAAAGACTGTAGACCTTTTGTTCCAACTGGGCTTCTCCATCAACGAGAAGAAGTCCAGCTTAGACCCCAGCCAAGTCAAACAATTCCTAGGGGCTCTAATTTAAACAAAGGACGGCCTCGTCTTCCCCTCCGAGAGGGTCCAAAACATGCTGTTTCAGATCCCCCAATATGTGGCAGGTCGAGAGGTGACGGAGCGCAAAGCGATGCGCTTACTAGGAATGATGGCGTTGTGTATTTATTTGGTACCTCACGCGCGCCTGCGCATGCGCCCAATGCAAGAGTGGCTCAACAGCCAGTGGTGTCAGGCCAGCGGACAATGGGACTATCTAGTGGTCTCGCAGGCCTTGGTTCTCTCGCTGCGGTGGTGGACAAAGGAAAACCTGGTAATAGGGAAACCTTTTGCCACACCCGCAGTGGAAGCCACTCTAACCACAGACGCATCCCTCACAGGATGGGGGGCTCACCTATCCCATCAGACTGCTCATAGTGTGGACTCGGAGTGTAGCATCCAAGCACATAAACCTACTGGAGCTACTGGCGGTGTTCAAAGCACTAAAAGCCTTCCAAGAACACCTACAAGGGAAGACAGTGATGGTCCTTACGGACAGTACCACAGCCATGTACTACATCAACAAGCGGGGGGGGGCACCCACTCTCCAGGACTGTCCAAGCTGTCCCAGAATATATGGAAGTGGGCTCTCAGACACATGTTCCTACTGTCACGACATGTACCAGGGGAACTCAATCTGCTAGCAGAAGAGCTCAGCAGAGACTTCCCTCTGCCCTCAGAGTACGAATGGCAGTTGCAAGAAGACCTCGTTTTCGACGTCTTCACACAATGGGGATTCCCAGAAATGGACCTGTTCGCAACTCTGGAGAACTCACAATGCCTCCAGATACCCCCAGAACCAGTGCAAGGGGAACGGTCTGTCGATTCCATGGTCAGGGAGATTTGTTTACGCTTCCCCCCCCCCCCCCCCCCCGACTCCCCTTCTCAACAAGATCGTGCACAAGATGCACCAGGAACAAGTCACCATGATACTAGTGGCCCCTATGTGGGCCCGGCAGCCATGGTTCGCTCACTTGATGGAGATGTCCCCATCTCCCCCAGTGAAACCTCCCTGCCCGTACAACATGCTGTCACAGAAAAAGGGCAGGACATTGCATCCATGCCCTCAGACCATGAACGTAGCAGCCTGGCTCCTGAGATCATAGAATTTGGACATCTAGAACTCCCGCAGAGATGCATGGACATCCTCAGGGAAGCTAGAAAGCCTAACACTTGTCACTGCTATTCTAGTAAGTGGAAAATATTTGTCATCTGGTGTAGAGGGAAAAGCATCAACCCGGTTGACTGCTCACCCACACAAATTGTTCTGTACCTGACCCACCTATTGGACTCAGGTCTGGTGTTCAATTCTATTAAAGTCCACCTAGCGGCACTTTCTGCATACACCACTTCCCAACTTAGTGTCGTGGTGGAAAATCCCAGTTATCAAAGCCTTCATGGAGGTGGTAAAGAGAACACACCCTCCAATAGCTTACCCAGCTCCCGGATGGGACCTAAATGTGGTACTTACCAGACTAATGGGCTCGCCCTTTGAACCCATGCACAAGGCAACTCTTAAGCACCTCACTCTTAAGACTGGTTTCCTAATAGCCATCACTTCCATTAGGAGAGTAAGTGAACTACAGGCTCTTTCAGTTCTAGACCCCTTCGTAACAGTTCACAAAGACAAGGTGGTTCTACGCACACACCCAAGGTTTGCACCGAAATTCATCTCGAAATTCCATGTGAACCAGTCAATAGAACTACCGACGTTCTTTGAAAACCCTTCAAATCTGGGAGAAAAAAGCCTGCTTACACTCGATGTGCGCAGAGCTGTCGTTTCACATGGAAAGAACCAGACCACTGAGAAAGACTAATCAGTTCTTCGTCTCGGTGGCAGCAGGAAGAGAAGGAGATGCAGTTTCAAAGTCCACTATATCTAGATGGATTGTTCAATGCATCACTCTGTTTCTCTCTTGCTAAGAGAGAACTACCCTTCAAGCCAAGAGCACATTCTACTCGAGGCACGGGGGCATCCATAGCTTTCATTGCAAATGTTCCCCTTGAGTCCATCTGCAAGGCGGCAACCTGGAGTTCGGTGCACACCTTTACAAAACACTACTGTTTAGACACACACTCTAGATCTGACTCCCAGGTGGGACAGGCAGTATTAAGACCTCTTTTCTCTACTGTTCCTTCACATAACCCACCGCCAACTCCAGGTACTGCTCGCTAGTCTATGCACACCATGAGATTCTAAGCAGATTAACACATCAGAAGACAATGCATTACTTATCGTAAAAGCATTTCTGATGGTTGTATCTGCTTAGATTCACATGCGCCCACCCTTCCTCCCCGCTCGGATGGAAGGAACATAGACATCTTTCTACATCTCTCTTTTCTGTACTCACTCACGTATAGAAGGCTCCCTCAGGGCAGAAAAAATAGAGGGACCTCGACGCGTTAGGGATTGTGGGTACAACGCACATCACTATAGGGATAGTGTTACAGACACGCCTTGTCGACGTCCCCTTTTCGACTACGAAAAACAAAATGCAATACTCCGCAGTGACCACTGGATGTCGGACCTATGCACGAATCTAAGCAGATACAACCATCAGAAATGCTTTTACGGTAAGTAATGCATTGTCATCCCCTTTCTTACTTGCAAGTGTTAGGGAGAATTCTCTGTTTAGGCTGAATTTCCTAACCTAGTGAGTCCCCCAGCAGCTTTGCTGGATTTTTGGGGTTTATTTTTTTCTCCTGCCAAGAGTGAGACTCGCTTAC
Organism: Ambystoma mexicanum; assembly: GCF_040938575.1. Lineage (NCBI taxonomy): Eukaryota > Metazoa > Chordata > Amphibia > Caudata > Ambystomatidae > Ambystoma > Ambystoma mexicanum. The sequence continues at coordinate 762,112,592 of NC_090938.1, forward strand.
CCTCACTCTTGGACATGATTTGAGTGTGTTTCTTTGAATCTAGAAGTGTTTAATGGGCTATGGGGTCTTTTACTCCATAGGGCTTCAAGTGTTTTTATGATGTTACACAGCACCCTCAGTGCAGTGACACAGGGGTGTCATAGTGACCCCCCAGTATAGACTCAATACCCTGGGACTGACTACTGTCTCCCAGGGCATGTAAAGTCACCATTGACTTTACTAGTCTTAAATTCTGAACAGAACCAGTACAAGCCATCATATTGTGGACGTACTGGCTGGGGCAATTCGATTGCCCCAGGGTCTGTTAGTCGAGGGGGCACGTCTCTGCCTCCCCTGATCGAGTTTTGGCTGGTGGCAGTGGACACTACTTTTTATATTCAACCGCGAATATTTTCCTATGGGATTTCCCATTGTTTTAGGCTATTATCTTTATTTAATTATTTACGGTAGCCTCGAATTTACCGCCGGTTTATTTAATATTAATTCTCCGGTTGGTATTTTTTGCCAAAACTTGATTCTAAAATGGCGTTTGTGTTCTCTTCTGTGACTCCAACCCAAGTCGAGCCCTTTGTTCCACTTTTTGGCGGGCTTCTCCACAGAAGCCCTCCAAAGTGGTGCCACTCTGTCTGGGGTAATTAGGAGGGGTGGAGGGGGATTTAGGCACCCTGGACTGAGTTGCCTAGGCAACTCAAGTTGCACTCCATCCTGATTGGCCCAAGTGGTGAGCTGGCCGGCTCACCACTTAGCATGTTTGAGTGACAGCTAGGCTGAGTGAATGGGGGTTTGCTGCATAAAAGCAGGGCTTTGGGGACTGGAACTTCAGAAGTCGCCACAGGACCTAAGAATCCGATGAGGGAGAAGCTGAGCCGACCTGCCACGACGCCACCACCGGTGGAGCCCTGCTGGACCGCCTCACCACTTTTCCCAACGGCAGTGGAGATCTCCCGCCGGAGAGTCTTCTTCCTTTGACTGGTGGGGATAACCAGTTTCACCGTCTTTCGCCTTCCTGACGTACCTCGTGGCCGCCTTGCCTGTGCCAAGCACCCCGGCAACCGGGATACCACGTTTTACCACAACCGCGAAACACAGGTACCACCTTTAACCGGAAAACTCAGCGGTTGGTTTCTGCCCTGGTAGTTCAACGACCTTCATCTTTCCTCCAAGTCGAGATCTTCTCTTCCCCTGGACGACTCCGCAACTTGCACCCACTACCAGGAACAACTGCCACCGCTGGAGGATCCTTCCCACTTAAGGTACCGTGTCCCGCCTGGCTTCCCTTGCTACCGACTGTATGGGGTAGATTTAGCCCCCGGCTTTCGAACCTGGGTTAGCCTGGGACACCCTGGCTAAACTTTCCTAAGCCTCTCAACTCTTTTTGAACCCCCTGCAAGACTTTCTAAGCCTAGTGTAACTGTGATCTTGGGCGCATTTGTGCTCTGCTCTCTCTAAGAGTGGGCCCAGCCTTTGGACTTTGGCTCACCAGTGACTTTTGCTCTTCTGCCTTGCTAAGTGTTCCTGAATCCTAGAGTGGTGTACCTTTCCATATTCTGTTTTTTACCCTCCTTTTCTCACAAACTTATTGGAGTGCCATCTAGTTAAGCGCTCACCTCTGTATGAAAATAAGTGGTGTTTTACAGTGACTTATCTGATAAGGAAAAAGGGGTGTATATATTGTAATAGTAACTGTGTTTAGAATATTTTACAATAAGAGTGCTGGAGTGTTTTCAACTGTGTTTTTAAATAAATAATTATATACTTTGATACCAAAGCTCTGGTCAGTGTTTGCTTGTATTGTTGTATCTGGGTGCCTATTGTGTATACTTTGCATACTGTCTAACTCTTCTTGAGGGAAGTCTGACTGCTCAGTCACAGCTACCAGGTAAATATGGGTGGTACAGACTGCTACCAAGTGGGTTTACTGCCAACACCTGTAGTCTTAAATCTTTTGCAGTGGTCCCTAAGAGAACTGCACAGTTTTCTGCCTAACACAATTGTAACAAAATGTTACCAAAAATGTTACCAGGTGAGTTTTACTTGAATGGCTGGTGGCAGTAGTTTTACATTTGACTTTTCTAGTCTTTATTACTCTCAGGCTGTTAATTCAGCATTATTAATGCACATCTTTTTAAACGTTTCATCTGTGCTTGCGGTTTGAGGTCTTCCCCTGCTGTTCTAGGTGGTAACCACCTCACTGCCTGTTTTGTCTTTGGCAGGAAACCAGTGGATTCCTCGCCCAGGGTGCAGTGTCTGGAAAGGCAGGAAGCGAGGAGTCGTCAAACTCTGCAGCCCTTTGTCCTCAACCTTACTTGATAGCAAACTCCCAGTGGAGACTGGCTGTCCCGATTGGACAGCCAGACTGCCCCTTTCTGTAAAATGTGGAGAGATAATGCAGAGGTTGTCTTAAGGTTCCTGATAACTCTGCACATGCTCATAAGTCAAACACTGAAGCTGAAACCGAAGAGTATGATGAAGAAATTAAGGCTGTAGTGGTTTCCAGCAACCGGGGAGCCTGCTGTGTAACAGGGACCTGCTATTACCCTTCCTTCCAATTGACCTGGGGTTCCCTAAAACTGACGACCCTGACACCGAGCCTGGTGAGATGCAATCGACTCAAGAAGACCTGCATTATGAGCCATCCCATGTCGGGCTGCGACCTTGCGGGCTGCAATACCCTGGGACCTCGAGCCATTGTGCAGTGCAGTCTTCCGAATCTTGCTGAAGCTTTCTGGGCATCCTGCTGGATCTCAAGAGATGTGAATAGAGTCCAAATAGTACCCTCATCAGAGTGCTGGACCTTGCAAATGAGAATCAGACCAGCGATGTTCTGTCTTCTGTGCTCCTGAAAAAGGCACAAAATCCAGAGCCGCATCCAGCTGCAAGGAAAATCTTGCCTGGATCCTTCCTTTGTGATCCCTGCTGCAAAAGTCCTTCCAACGTCCTGTCTTCAGTCTTCTAAATGAAGGAATCAATCCGCGTGGTTTGTGGCTGCATATCCTGTAGTCTTCCTGCTGCAACACTTCTGTGCTGAAGTACTGTTGGCTGGGGTATTTATTTAACTTCAGTCTCTTGTGATTCCTTTGTATCCTCTGGATGCTTCTGTGATTGGGAGGTCTCTCCAAGTTCACCAAGGCCCACTTCTGAACTGTTCCTAGGGAGTCGGGAGTCTTCTCTGAAGTCCCTAGACCATAACTTTCAAAAGTGAACTAATTGTTTGCCCTGTCTTTCTCGTGAACTGTGACTTTGCCTCCAACTGAGCCCTATATCGCCCTACCTACTGCTGGCTCCTAGACGATGTGGGTCCCTCTTCTGCTTCTGAGAGAACTCGTGTACTAAAATTAGAAGGGCTAAATAATTTAAAGGGTCTGCCTTGACAATTAGAACCAGTGTTGAAAAGAGTACTTGTAAAAGAACTTTAAACTCTTGAGTGAATAGCTACACAAAGGTATTACTAAGATTGGATATGTTCTTCGATTTGAATAAGCTGTGTGCCTTCCTAAATCAGCATTCTCAAAGTCTTACTTTCCTTAGACACTATCTCGCAATTAAAACAAAGTATATAGGTTAACTTGCTCACCTGTGAATTGGGTTCCCATCTTCCCAAAATGAATGCTGGTGGTTTAACTTTAATATTCCTGTTAGGATAATTTTACGAGTGTCTCCATTGGGTCTTTCTTCCCCGGACTTGCTGCAAGCCTGTCCACAATAAGTCTGCCTAGGTCATACTTTTTAGGTTGCTGGTAGCAGGTATGTAGAGGTTTTACTTGCCTTGCATAGGTGTGTGCCATACAAAAATAAGTTGCTTCCTTTAGTCTGTGAACTGAAAAGATACTGTAATTGAATACTACACTCAAAGGTCCAACTTCCCTAGAATAGCAGTTATCCTGAATCGGATTTAGTTTTTACTGTTCCTAGAATCTGTGTTTCACTATATCAGAAAAGTATATTGTCCTGTTGATTTACAAAGTGATTTCTTGCTGAGCATCACAATATTATTGACAGGGGCTACTACCCTTGTATTACTGTAACATAATCTGAAAATAATGTATGGTTGTACTCCCCAAGTATAGGTGTGCCCTATACTGAATGTATATACAAAGGTCTGACTTGCCTAGAAATATTGTTGGATTTTTATGCTTGGTCTGTGAACTTTAAAGCATAGTGTTTATATAATGTGTTTGTGATCTGTGATGGTACTTATTTACCCAGGATTTACCTTAGTCTACTTGTATTCAAATAAACCCTCTATTTTTACAATACAAAATCTTGGTGTTTCTTTGGACCATATGTGGACTACACTTTCTTTGTACTGATTTTACAGCCCTCTCTCCCTGCTTAGATAAGCCTGGCTGCTCTGTCTACGCTACCCCGAACTCAGGTGGTACAGCCTTATACTAAGAGTGGGCTCTTGTACTGCCTCAGTCGATTGGTTTTACTAAGCCCTTTGTTGGACTTCAGAGAAACTGTCCTAAAAAGAGTATGGGAGGGTAACGAGAAAGGCCCACCAGCCACTGGCTTCAATGGAAGCGTAGTACAGCTCTGGCTGCCTACGCTCATGGACTAATCCTAATGCGTCTGCAGCCCCAGCCGTTTGTGTCCCTTCCCCATTCCTGAAGAACCAGTTTCTGTGCCTCACCTAGAAGTAGAAGGTTAGTTTATTCACTTTACAGAATGTCTAGCTCCTAGACTACTGTCCCAATAACAGCATGGTTTGCACATTGTTTTTAGGACACTGCGTGAATGTTTCTTATAATGGTATTCCCAGAATTTCACAATTGCAGATTTGTACCAATGAAAGCAAAGTCACTTGGTGCCAGACCAGTAAATGTGTCCAAATGACAGTCTGCTTCCATACCGCACTGAGCACCTGCAGACTGCACATGTCTCCAATTTGTGTTTCCTTCTGTATGGAGGTTCGCCCCCCTTGTTCGCAATCCACCTGAGCGGCCCCATCCTTAAGATAAGAGTTCCTTGGTGCAGTAGTGCACTACCTAGTTCCTTCCAATGGATTCATGAAACGTTTTGAAGTTCTTTTAAACATTTTTACCCATCCTAGACAGCGAAATTCTAATTAGGCTGAATAGTTATCTTTTTGTCCCTTTACTAAACCTTTTAAATCCGTACATAGTGGTGCCAAATGATTAACCTGTCCATTAACCCTCTAACTTTCTTCAATCCATTGTCCCCCAGATCAATACAGTTACCATGACTGGTAACGGATCCCGAGCATCCCAGCCGATGCCAGACGGGCAGGAATCTCCAGCTTCACAGGTGGCTCCTGCCCAGACCGCTGCACCTGCTGCTGCTGGGGAAGAGACTTCAGGGGTGGGGCCCGAAAGCCAGGGGCAGACACCCCCTGCTGGTTCAGCCCCAACACAAACGCAGGCATCTCAGACTGCCCACCCCAGGATGATCCGCATCACCCGTCAGACTGTCGAGCCTGTAGTCATGATGCATATGAACATGCAGGGTGAGTTGACTTGTAGTGCCCGTCTTTCTGCTTTATGTACGTTTCTGCATATCCTCTGGTGAGATTTCGGCTCCTTATCTAGCATGGCTTCTATATCATGTGGTTAATGAACGCATAAGGGACAAGGTCTCCTCTGCTGGGCCAGCAGAGGGAGAAACAGAAGTATTTTTTTTCTGCAGCTTTTATTGCAACTGCTAGAATTTCACCATAAGCTGCATTTTTATATTGGCAATAAGACGTGATGTTGACCTGCTACAGTAGTCCTTTATTTTTGCTGCAACATAGAATAGTTTGATTACTAGTAGTTCATACTGCAGAATAAAAATGTGGGTGGATATATCCTTGTAGTTTGGTTCATGGTATTGGAGCAGAGTCCGGTCACCTCTGTCATAATGATCTGGGTGTAGGGTACATTTGCGCTTGTGAAAGCAAGTTCTTGTAGTTTTGCATTATTTGGTTTGCTTGTTCCCCATAAGCAGTTGTTTTGGGGGGGAGGAGGGTTGGATAGAGTCTTTTTGCTACTTTCCCACCATAGACCTCTATATAACCCCACAACTTTATACAGTTTTAAACCTGATGTTGGACATTTTACTTGAATTGCTTAGCTCATATAATCTATTTTTTTTTATGTTTTGGGGGCACTGATTGTTGGCAGTTTTTCTAAAGTCCATCCAAGGGCTTCATGAAACCATACATTTGAGATGGTACATAAGCTCCACTCTTAGTAGAAGGCTGTACCACGAGAGAGTGTTTATCGCATGGACGGAGCAGCCAGGCTTATCTCAGGAGGGAGAGGCTGTAGCTTGGTACAAAAATTGTAGCGTACATATGGTCCAAAGAAACACTGAAATGCTATCTACTGTAAAAAATAAATGGTTTATTTAAATTCCAGTAGGACCAGATGAATCTTGGGGAAAGGAGTGCTAGAACATAACACACAAACACTATTATAAGAACCAACTCACTACTCGTGGGATACATCCCAAAGTATAACCTTATTAAGAATAGCAACCAGCAGTTCAAGGTGAGTCAAACCTACAACACATTCAGAATGGCAGTCGGGGGAGTTATATATACTTTTAGAATACCATCAGTAATTCAAGAGTAGTATACCCCATCAGTCATGCAGTGACACTGAACTGTCTGCTACCTAATAGCTAGTTATACTCTGTATACTTTCAAGTAGTGTACAATAGTTTCTGATGTTTGTTAATCTGCTTAGAATCGCATGCTGTTCATATGGTCCAACATCCAGTGGTAAACGCAGAGTATTGCATCTTGTCCCCTTTCGATTCTCGAAAGACGTCGACATGGGTGTGCCTCTAGCACGATCCCTACGTGACATGTAGTGTACCCAATATCCCTCAAGCCTTGAGGTCCCTCAGATGGTTTTTTTCTGCCCAGCATACTGGTCACCTTATGCAGAGCTCGTCCAAGACATTGCTTATTGTCCCTTCGACCTTTGGTTGAATAGTTATATAAAATAGTTCAGATCACCCTATCCGTCCCTTGTTTCGACGGCTGTTCCAGATCTCCGCTGAAGACCTTCAGAACTTCGACCGACGGTGATCCAGTCGGCACTGCCGAACTCGTGGCCGGGCCTTCCACCAGCCTACACAATAGGGAGAGTGGGGTTGGAGTGGACATTTATATACAATCTTTGAATGCCTTTCCCTTTCCTTCCTCTTTCCATTTTGGTCTTCGTCACTCTACCATCCTCAGCTATGGAGAGGACTCCATTTAAGTTTTGCTCCATTTGTAAGGGCAAATTGCCTTGGAAAGATGAGCACCGATGTTTGTTTTATTATTTGTAATGCACGAGCATACCCTCAGGTAACAGTGCGCAGCATTTACAAGAGATTGCGAAGCTTAGTTACAACAAACATATATACATACACACAGTAAAAGTAGTATCAGAATTATATACATATATACAAATAGGCAGCAATAAGTACAGGTAATAGGCAAAAGACTTGGTGCATGGATGTGTTCGGCGGCCTACGATTTCAACCATAAAACGACCTTAGATCGGAAGTTCTGATAGGGCAAGTCCATTCTGAGAGTTAGCAGTAGAGTTCCACAGTTTGGCTGCTTTCACTGGGAAGCTGTTATTTATTTATTTATTTATTCGCATTTGTTAAGCGCACAGGCAGCCCATAGGGCATCGTGGCGCTGGTTACAGATATGAACATGACTTGTTATACATACCGAGAAGTCATAACTTAGTTGCAATAGAAAAGTTTACAGATATGAACATGACTTGTTATACATACATAGAGGTCATAACTTAGTTGCAAGAGAAAAGTAGTAGCTATAGGTGTATAGCTATAGGTGAGGAGGAGAAGAGAGGAGAGGGTGAGCATACACATGTTGGGGGAATTAGTTGAACAAGGTGGTTTTCAGTTTTTTTCGGAAGGTGGTGAGAGAGGTTTCTGCTCTGAGCGTGCTAGGTAATGCGTTCCATAGTTTAGGTGCGATGTAGGGGAAGCTTATTCCACCTGCTTTAGCTCGCTTGATGCGTGGGACCCTAAGTTGGTTAGTGTGGCATTGTCTCATTGGCCTATTGGTGTGAGATCTAACTAGCGTGTCGGACAGGTATGAAGGTGCAGTCAGGTTAATACATTTGTGTGCGGTGGTAAGTATTTTGAATGTAATGCGCTCTTTAACAGGTAGCCAATGTGCTTCCCTTCTGGCTTTCGCGATGTGGTCTCTTTTAGGTATATTGAGGGCTGCTCTTAGTGCATTATTTTGTGTTATTTGAAGTTTGAGATTGGAGTTGGAGGTGCCCGCCAGTAGCGCATTACAGTAATCTAGTTTGGCTCCAATGGTGGCTCTGGCAATGGATAGGCAGTTATCTTTAGTTAGGAATGGTTTGATTGCATTGATGAGCTTGGTACTCAGGGCGGAAGCAGAGACAATGGAGTTGACTTGCTTTTCCATGGAGAGTGATGCGTCAATGTGGACTCCTAGTGTTTTAACCGAAGGTAGAACTGGGATGACACAATTGTCAATGCAGAAGTTGGTGAAGAGGGGGTCGAGGTTTGTGAGAGTGGGTTTTTGGCCGAGGATGAGGATTTCGGTCTTGTCTCCGTTAAGACATAGACCGTTTGTGGCCATCCATGCTTGGATGGTTGCGTATATATTCTGGAGAGTGGCTGCGTCCTGGTGGTAGAGTCCTGTGAGCGGGAGGAGTACTTGGGTATCGTCAGCGTAGTTGGTGTATGTGATCCCAAGTGCGTCCAGTTTATCAAAGAGAGGTTTGGTGAAAAGATTATAGAGGGTAGGAGCCGTACATGAGCCCTGAGGGACTCCATACCTGATGGTGGTAGGCTCTGCGTTGGCTGTATTGGAATACACTTTCATCACTCTACCTTCGAGGAAGGAGGTGATCCAGTTTGTGGCTTGTTTAGAGAAATGTGCGGCCTGTGTGAGATGGTTGGAGAGGATGGCGTGGTCGACTAGATCAAATGCCGCTGAGAGGTCTAGGAGGAGCAGAAGGGCCGGCTTGCCTTTGTCTAGGATGAGGGTAATTTGATTTTTAAGATCTAGTAGGGCGGTTTCAGTGCCATGACCTTTGCGGAATCCAGACTGTTACCCCCTACAGTGGAACGTTTGAAGTTGGGACAGAAAGGAAGTCTTTATAGGCTGTTCTTGTGGGTCTCAGGGAGGTCTGTCTATGAAATCTATCGGTCAAATAGATTGGGGCAGCGACATTGAGGGATTTGTGAGTGAGGCAGTTTTTAGGAGAATTTTGTCTTTGATAGAGAGCCACTTATTCTGTTGGCTGTATACTGCGATATGCTCTCTTCTAGAGATGCCCAATGCTGCTCTAAGAGCGTTATTTTGGAGAGTTTGAAGTTTGCTGGTTGTGGCTTTAGAAGACCCAAGATAGAGAACGTTGCAGTAGTCCAGGCGGGAACAGTATGAGGGCTCTAGCAAGGGTCAAGCAGCTAGTGTCGGACAGAAAGTGTTTGGCTGCACGGATCAGTTTACACGTGTAAGCTGTGGAAGAGGCTAGGGAGTTCACCTGTCTGTTGAAGGAGAAGGTAGAGTCCAAGTAGAAGCCTAGTGTTTTAACCTCTTGTCCTACTTTGATGCTATTGCCATCGATCATGAAAGAACAGTACGCAGGGCCCAATTTCTTTAAGCTGGTGGTAGTGCCTAGGATAATTTCAGTTTTATCATCATTCAGGCAAAGTCCATGTGTGGCCTTCCATGCCTGGATGATGTACACTCTATTCACCAAGGCCAAATTCTTCTCATAATCTCCAGAAAGCGGAAGGAGGATCTGGGTATCATCTGCGTAATTCGTGTAGGTGATACCGAGATGATCCAAATAATCGAAAAGGGGCTTGGTAAATATATTGCACAATGTGGGGGAGACACAAGAGCCTTGTGGCACACCACAGGTGATAGGTATGTGGTCTGCTGCAGCTGTAGGTGAAAAGACCCTCATGGTTCTGCCGTTGAGGAATGATCTAATCCATGTGATGGCTTCAGCGGAAAAGTGAGCTGATGTGTGGAGGTGTGTGCATAGGACAGAATGATCGACCAGAATGCTGCAGAGAGGTCTAGGGGGAGGAGTAAGGCGGCTTGGCCATTGTTTCTAAGCTTGTCGATCTGTGCTTTAAGGTCAATGAGAGCAGTCCCATGTTGAGGACGGAAGCCTGATTGTCTAGCTCCTAGTAGGTGATGTTTTCCCAAGTACCTCTGTATTTGTACGTACGCGACCTTGTCCAAAATTTTTTAGAAGGAATGGTACGCCGAAATATGTGACCTATGATGAGCAAATAAACCAGCAGAGACCCGCAGTGGGGCTCTGCCCAGTACCCATCAAACTGACAGCACCTATTGAAGTACCTGCACCTAAGAAACCTAGGACAGTAAGGTACCCATTGAGAAAGCCATATCGACAAGTGAGACAGAATGACGATTGTCAAAATGCAATACCGGAAGAAGCCAAGAACGTTCTAAAAGAAGACTGATGGTGACGTCACAAGAACCTGGACTGACTAACATAAAATATGACAACCTATGAATGATGAAAAGAGACGATATACCATGGATAAGTGACATCCTGAGTATAAAGCGAAATAACTATGTTAAATGCTTATGCCATGAGCCTGATGCAGATATTCAGCCAACTTGCACGTGTACATATGCAAGGAACTGCAAGAATTAAGAAAATCGTAAGGCTTGCTAAAGCTAAGTGGTAAAATAGTGCGGCAAGCACCACCTATACAGATCTACCTCAAGAAAAGAACTGTATATATAAGTTTCTGAGGCTTGTGGAATCCGCTTAGATCACATGCTGTGCATAGGCTGACATCTAGTGGAAGCTGCAGAGTATTAGTTTGTTTTTCGAAACTCAAAGGGGCGTCGAACTAGGGCGAGCCAGTAATACTATCCCTAGTGTGACGTCCCCTGTACCCATTATCCCTCAAGCGTGTAGGACTCTCGGATTGTTTTTTTTCTGCCATACTAGTCGGACGCATGTTGCAGAGGTCCCTTGGCATTAGCCAATTATACAAAAATTGTTAAACGTCCCTGTTCTCTTCAACCCTAGGCTGAAGATCGACGTCGGTGAAGATCGGGGAAACCAGCCGTCGAGAACTCCACGATGGACTTTGGGCGTTGGAAGGCCTCTGGCCTCGGCCCAGGCCTGGGAAGGCCTCTGTCCTCGGCCCTGTACAAGTAGGGAGAGTTGGGGTTGGTCATACAGGCTTTCTCACATTTATTTCCTACATATACTTGCCCGCTGCCAATTTGAGAGATATGGAGAGTACTTCTTTCAAATTCTGCCCTAAGTGTAACAGGAAGTTTCCCTGGGTAGATGAGCACAATACGTGCAATCTGTGTCTCCCACGAGACCATCCCGAGGCTACCTGTCGAGCTTGCAAGCTCTTAAAGCCAAAAACATTTAAGGACCGCTCCACTAAATGCTGGGCCCACTGCGCCAGGCAACTAGAGGCGATGGATGCAGAAGGGTCATTTAGCGATGGCAGCAACGCTGCCGTATCGGACAGCGAGGGCAGAGGGGTTACTTCAGAGGGTGACTTTAGACACCCATGCGCAACCCCCTGGCCCCAGAGGACTGGCCGGTGGCCCAGTTATGGGGACAAAACCGGGCGGCATAAGCGCTACACACACTACTCCCACTAAACCCATCAGTCCCGGCTGTGACTAGACACGCGTGTTGAGCGATCGGCAACGGAAGACACCGAGAGAGCGGTCCAAAGAATCTGTCCCCTCTGGGTGTTGCCATTCGCGATCGCCTCATGAAAAATACCAACCGTCTGTGGTTGGAAAAGGTGTCGCACTCACAATAGTCCCGGAGGCCTGATCGTCAGACTATTCTGACATCTATCCTCAGGCAAGGAGCGTAGCGTCTACTCCCGAGATTCAACGTCCTTCCTCCAAGACCACCTCCAAATCTCGTACCACCTCCGAATCTCCATGCAAGGCGTCGGATCCGGGAAACATTCCTCTAGTCATGGGAAGGGGGATAAACACAAAAAGCCTTCAGAACACCATGTTCATAAGGAGAAACAAAAGGCCCATAAATCATTAGGAAAGTCCAAGGTCCCTGACCCTCCCACTAAAGATAAAATCATCCCTCCCACTGCTCACGATATGGGCATGGAGGAGGAAACAGAAGATGTGGTTATGCCTAGCCCCAGAGAATGGAATTCAGCTGATATTGATAGGGTTATGAGGAGAATGTCATTTATGGCAGACTTCTATGAAAGACCCTAATTATTTTCATAGTTATGCCAACACACAAGCTACCGCTGCCCATTCGGGTTCCAAGGCCTCTCAACCCCCTGCTAAAAGACTCCGCTTTGATGCCCCGGTGCAGGGCTTGGTCACAGACCCTTTGGTCATTGAACCTCACCATCCCGAGTCATATTGTGAGGAAACAGAACCACAAATACTGGAGGAGGAGCCCATTTTCATATTGACACACAAGTGTCCAAGAGGACAGGGATTTTGTGGGAGAGATCCTAGGTGACGAGTCATTACGGAGGCTATCCCTAGATTAAAATCTATCCAGCGTAGAATTGACCCCTCGCTGGTAACTCCAAATCTTACTTGTGTGGTTAATCCACGAGTTGAAAAATTATTCAGTGCTGCACCCTCCGAGCCCCTGTTCATTAGGGGTCAATTAAAACCAGACTCCCTGGTAGTAACAACCACCAGAAAGAGGGCAGGTACACCACTTGCTTCTTCTGAAGCACCTCCCGATAAAGAGAGCAAAAGACTATATGCTCTGGGCAGGAAAGTTGCCTCCACTTCCGCCTATCAGACACAAATTGTGAACAGTGCCACTCTTTTGGCAAGCTACAATTGCCCTCAGTGGGAAGAAGTAGCTGCTTTAGTTTCCTCCGCAACTGAACCCCTGAAGAGCCAGTTGGCTCAGCTGGCAGCAGATGGTAGGTCCGTATCAAGATGCATACTGAAAACAAACTTTGGTGCAGATAATGCTGTAAGATTAATCGAGAAAAGGCAATGTAATAAAGCGTCACGCTTGGTTAAGACAGTCAGGGTTCAAACCCAAACCACTGTTATAGAAATGCCGGTAGAGCCGAACATACTATTCGGCAAGGCAATGGAGGAAGCCTTAACAGCTAAGGACCAGTACGAGACCCTAAAATCTGACAAATCACGAATAAACCCTCAAGACAGAGGCGAAACACTAATTTTCAGGGCCAATGCTCCCAGAGGGGTTCAAACTACTATCATAATCAAGGAACCTCATGGGGCAACAATTGGTCCCAATCGTCACAAATATTCCCCAGAGGGCAGCGCAGAGGCCGCACTGGGGGTAGAGGCAGCCCCGCCAGCCAGAGGTGGTACGCCACCCAGTAAACCGTGACGTTCTGCTTCGGGCCCCCTCCCATGCATCCCCAGTAGGGAGGGGGGGGGTGTATTTCCACCTTCACCCATGCATGGGTGCGGATCAATTCGGACAGATGGGTGCTGTCCAGTGTCCACAGGATACTGTATAAAGCTACGAGGGCGACATCCTCCGAGACAGAAGGTACACTCGTTGGAACACCAGAAAATCCTCCTCGAGGAGATCTCAATTCTGCTTGCAAAGGACGCCATAGAACTCGTCCTGGGCAGCCAGGTAAACAGGGGTATTTATTCAACCTACTTCCTTGTGCCAACAAAAAATTTAATGCGCCCAGTATTAGATTTGCACCCTGCAAACAAGTATGTCAAGCCACAAAAATTCTGTATGACTACACTACAAGAAGTAATCGCCCTACTAAAAATGGGGATTACATGGCAACATTGCATATGATAGATGCCTATATTCATATTTCAATGTTCCCAATGCACAGAAGATTCTTGCGTTTCAAAATAGACAACCAGCACTACCAGTTCAAGGTGCTGCCCTTCGGAATTGCCTCGGCTCCAAGGGTATTCATCAAGGTACTGGCGGTGGTGGCGGCGCACCTATGCATGGAGGCTATCCCAGTGTAGCCTTACCTGGACGACTGGCTCATTACAGGGGAATCCCCCCTTTAATTTGCAGACTAAACATCCAAAGAAAAATCAACCTCCTCTTCCAATTGGGCTTCTCAATCAACGAGGAAAAAATCAAGCCTGGTGCCAAGCACCTCAAAACAGTTCCTAGGAGCTGTCCTAAACACCCAGGAGGGGTTGATCTTTCCATCAGAGGAAAGAATTCGAAATCTGTTGCAGCAAATTCCTCTATCAGGCCGGTCGCCAAATAAGGGTGCGCAAAGCGATGCTTTTGCTAGGCATGATTGCATCTTGCATTTACCTGGTTCCCCGCCTGCGCATGCGACCCATGCAGGAATGGTTGGCGAAACAGTGGTCTCAAGCAAGTGGTATGTGAGATGATCTAGTGGTCGCTTTGCCAACACTAGTACAGACTCTTTGCTGGTGGACAAGAGGGAATCTTACGAAGGGGAAACCCTTTTACGATCCAGAGATACAGGCCGTTGTCAGAACGGATGCCTCCCTAGCAGGGTGGGGAGGCCACTACCTTCACCATACAGCTCAGGGTCTCTGTTCTCACACAGTGGCTCAGAACCACATCAATCTGCTAGACGTTCTGGCAGTCTTCAGAGCGCTTCGGGCATTCAAACCCCTCTTATCCAACCAGTCAGTGCAGATCCTAACAGACAGCACAACTGCAATCTTTTACCTAAACAAGCAAGGGGGCACTCGTTCGCCAAATCTGTCCAGGCCTGCCACGAAAATTTGGAAATTGGTACTCAAACGGAAGATTTACCTGTCATCCCAACATGTTCCAGGGCATCTCAACTCACTAGCAGATGCTTTGAGCAGGGATCCCCTCCCAGAAGAACACGAGTGGAGACTACACGAAGAAGTCGTAGGAGACATCTTCTCTCAGTGGGGTTTCCCCACTATAGACCTCTTCGCCGCAAGCGAAAACAGGCAATGCCCGAACTTCGCATCCATGTTCCCACAGTCAGGCTCCAAGGGGAACGCCCTAGGATGAATTGGTCAGGGATGTTTGCCTACGCTTTTCCACCAACCCCTCTGTTGAGGAAGGTAGTGAACAAGATCCACAGGGAACTTATGACGCTCATCCTGGTTGCTCCTATGTTGGCAAGACAACCATGGTATGCACACCTACGCAAACTGGCGGTGTGCGACCCCATCAAACTCCTGTACCAGTACAACCTACTCTCCCAGCACAAGGGGCTAACAGTGCATCGTCAGCCCAACTCGATGAACTTGGCAGCATGGCTCCTTAAATCAGAGTTCGGACATCTCAATTTACCCCAGAGATGTATGGATATCTTGAGAGTCAAGAAAACCTAACACAACGCACTGTTACTATGTCAAATGGAAACAATTGGTTATTTGGTGCCAGAATAAGCAAATCAAACCAGTTTATTGTACTCCTTCTAATGTTGTCACCTATATGCTCCACCTATTGGATGCATGGTTAGTGTTTAACTCACTCAAAGTGCACCTGGCAGCCTTATCAGCCTAGATCACTTCCCATAACAAGGTGTCATGGTGAAAAGTGCCAGTTGTCAAAGCATTTATGGTAGGGGTAAAGAGACTCCACCCTCCGATTTCTAACCCACCATCAGGTTGGGACCTTAATGTGGTACTTGCTAAGCTCATGGGACCTCCCTTTGAGCCCATGCACAAATCTAGTGTCAAACACTGGACTTATAAAACTGCCTTCTTAGTAGCCATCGCCTCAGTGAAATTCAAGCTCTTGTCGGTGCAGGATCCTTTCTTTACTATTCATAAGGATAAACTGATTTTACACACTCACCCTAGGTTCTCACCTAAATTCATTTCCAAATTCCATGTTAACCAGTCTATTGACCTTCCGGCCGTCTTCCATGAACCCAAGAGCTCTGCTGAGGTGAAACTCCACACACTAGATTTGAGGATGGCAGTCCTCTACTATGTAGACAAGCGCAGACCGCTAAGAAAAACAGATCAGCTGTTCGTCTCTATAGCTCCAGGCAGAGAGGGAGATCGTGTCTCTAAGAATGCCATCTGTAAGTGGATAGTCTGATGTATCCAACTGTGCTATTACCTTTCAGATAAAACACTGCCTTTTTTTTCGCCAAGGGCCCACTCTACAAGAGGTACTGGAGCCACCCTGGGTTTCATTGCAAATGTATCCCTTGACAGCATTCGCAAAGCAGCTACATGGAGCGCTATTCACACCTTTACTCATCACTACTGCATTGACACTCATTCCAAGACAGATACTCAATTGGGACAGGCAGTTCTAAGACACTTGTTCGCTCATGAACCTTCTCACATCCCACTACTGTTCGCTAATCTATGCACAACATGTGATCTAAGCAGATTCCACAAGCCTCAGAAGGGACACATTACTCACCGTAATCGTATTTCTGATGCTTGTATCTGCTTAGATTCACGGGCACCCGCCCTTTTTCCCCTCTGATAGAAGGCGCATGGATGCTTGTAGTCTTATCTCTTATCTGCTTTGATACTCTGTACTCGCGCTACTCCTCATGCTATCCCATGTCAGAAAAAATACAATTTGAGGGTTCTACACGCTTGAGGGATAATGGCTACAGGGGACGTCTCACTAGGGATAGTATGGTGTCCAGTTAAAGTTTAGAAAACAAAAGGATGGAATGCAAAAGGTGAGTGCATTCGACCGAAAACCAAAGTATTGAGAAAAAAGAAATGTATTTATATTTTTTTTTGCTCTAGTTTAGCTATAAAAGGGAATGTTTACACCAAAAACGGGCGTTTGGCGGCAGAGCGCCCCTCCCCCCCCAAAAAGATTCCTATCCTCTTTTTCTACTCAACCCTTTTGTCATTCGATCCTTTTGATTCGGTACTATGACCTATAACCGGATAGTATTACTGGCACGCCCTGGTTCCAGTTTCTGTAACAAACTGTAATACTCTGCAGCTTCCACTGGATGTCGGCCTATGCACAGCATGTGAATCGAAGCAGATAAAAGCATCAGTAATAAGATCATGGTGACTAATGTATCCCATACTTCCACTATGCACAAGAGCAGAACTGACCAAAGGTTACTTAAGGTCTCACGAGGAGAGCTCCGCAGCAGAAAAATCAAGAATTAAGGACAGACAAACTCCGACGAAGGCAAGTCATGCCAAGAAGCCAATGTCGTACCAGCTGAAGTAGGCCAATAGTAGATATATTTAATTAAGAGAACAGAGTGTCCTATTCTCAAAGGTCAAGATAAGCCACAGGAGGCAGATGGCAGGCAAAATTAAATCAAATACACAAATTAAGACAACTTTCACGATGTTGGAATCGCATGACCTAGCCAGCAGAAGGGATGAAACTTTCACACCTACGCATGGAATTGTGCCATGACCAGGCGCCTTCACTTTTCCAGACCAAGAAGCAGTCTCGAGGCCAAGATGCAAAGAAATAATTGACACATGCCCACTGAAGTGATTGATTGTTGGAATCATTGGAAGGAGACTGGGTGAGCGACCAAGCTCACTTCACCTGGCCGGCTATTCTGCACATTGCTAGGTTGGTGGAAAAGTATGAGTGGGGTTGATGCCAACCCAATCGTAGTGGACCAAGTATTCTAGGGTCCTATAAATAATCGAACCAATGAGACGTTGTACTTTTAGTGACATCTACAGCAGCCATTTTGAAGGAAGGGCTCATATGCCCCACCTGACACTATTTATCCAATCACTTCACTACGTTACCATATACAGATCTAGTACCTATATTAATGTTATCTCCCTATAACCGATAGAATTGCATTCAACATTTGAAGCGTTACACGTCAGTGATGACGAATATGCTCTGTTGCTGATGTTTATGAACTCCGTTTTTTGTACTTGTCATTAAACGGACTCCCTTTGCCAAACTATTGAGTTGTCATTATTGATTTGATGCGAGAGTATTAATCTGCATACCCATCCATCTCACGGGTGCTGCTACTCATCTTAAAGTGCTTTTGGGCAACCCCCAACTTTATGGGCCGGTTGGGGTCCTAGTGCACAGACGGATGGGAGGAGAATTTATATGGGTGACCCTCAACCATGGCAGTCTCCAGATCCACAAGATCCTGATGCCCTGCCTTTGGGTTCCCCACAGACCATCCCCACTAGACAACCCTCGCCAGTGGGTGATCAATTGACTATTCAATGTCATGTTGCGTAAAGCAGCTGAAGACTTTAAGATTGCCACAGATGAAGCTGTCCCTGAAGCTGACTTCGTGGAGGACATCCTCAAGGAGAAGCCGCCGGCCAGCCAGGCTATTCCCCTCCTCCATTCAATTAAGAAATGTCTGGCTCCCTCCTTAACACCTGCCCTCACAAGAGGTGTTAACCCAAGAATAGAAAAACTTTTGTCCTCCCTTAAACCCTCTGTATATCGGAGGGCACTCCACCCCAGACTTTCTGAGAGAAAGAGGGCAGGGTCCCTTTGTCAACTGGCGAGGCACCCCCTGATAAGGAAGGTAAAAGACTTGCGCTCTTGGGAAGAGGGTCACGGTCGCAGCAGCGTTTTCAACACGTATTGCCAACAACACAACCTTGTTGGCCAGCTATGCTGATGCTCAGTGGGCCTTGCTACAAGAAGGCATACAGGAGGTTCCCAAACCACTACGTACTCGTCTGACAACTGTCACTGTGAACCAAACCATACTTAAGAACACTTTGTATTCTGCCGAGACAGCTGGTTGATCCCTGGCTCAGGGCACACTCATGAAGAGACATACGTGGCTACGGAACTCTGGATTCAAGCCAGAGATGCAGGCATCACTTATAAATAAACCCGTGGAAGAATCCAACCTGTCTGGGAAAGCGGTCGACGAGTACCTCGAGACCGCAAAAAAGGAGCATGACACCCTAAAAACAGTAGACCAAATTACAGAGACCCTCCACAAGAAGAGGATCTGGGTCCAGATGGCTTTTTCGTGGCCAACGCTTCCCTTAACAAAAATACTCCTCGGGGAAACAATTGGAATCCTCCACAGGGAACCATCGTATACACCACCCCGTATCCCCAAAGGGGTCAGCGTTGTGGGAAAGGAAAGGGCCAGAACTCTACCCCTAGAGGCTCCCCGGGCCTCAGGTCCAAAATTACCCAAAGATTAGTGTCCCCTCCGATGTCTCAGGTCGGGGGCCGGCTAACCTCGTTCCTTCAGGCATGGGAGGGGATAACTACAGACCAGTGGGTGCAAAAGACTGTGGCCCACGGGTATTGTATAGAGTTCAACCGGTCCCCAACAGTCAAACCTCCGCGAGCAAGACTGATACCAGATCATCTTGGTATCCTTCTTCAGGAAGTCGAGACTCTACAAGAGAAAGGAGCCATAGAAATCGTACCTGTCGCAGGTAAAAGGGATTTATTCAGTATATTTCCTTGTACCCAGAAAGGATCTAACAATGTGCCCTGTTTTGATTTGCGCCCAGCGAACAAATTTGTAAAGCCACATGTTTTGCATGGTCACTCTGCAGGTAGTAATTCCCCTGCTATCACAGGGGGATTACATGGCATCACTGGATATGAAGGATCCATACTTTCATATTTTTATTTAATTTAATTTAATTGAATCAATCAATTTTTACAAAAAGAAAACATCACAGTAAATTTGAGGTTCTTTATGGCCATTCCATTTTGATGCTGAAAAGCAGTAGTGTTTGAGTGTTATGGGATTAATCCTCCGTTATGATCAGTTCATTTCTAGTATGTCTAGATCAGTCAATGTTCCTGCTCCAGCAATGGAATGATTAGATTCGTCATGGAAACTACTGCGATCAGTTTTTGTCTTTTTTCTGCAAATGAGGGTCTTTCAAAAGGATTCTCTGTTTGTAGATGGAAAGTTCAGTGCTAAAGGTGACAAGTATTTTGTTCTTTCAATGTTCCATTTTGGACAAGTCAACAAAAGATGTTTGATCGACTCAGTTTCTCCAGTCTGTGTGTAGAATCGACAGACTCCTGAGGTTGATATTCCTCGAATGCAGTTCACTTCATTTGTTTGAAGCAAGTTCAGTCTCATTCGAAGGAAAGTATCTCGAAAGGATCTGTCCGGGAATCTCTTTAGGTACCCTCTACGATGGTTCAGTTTTATGTCAGTCGATGGTAGATCTTTTGCCAGGATACTTTTGGAGGCCTCTTCTGATGTCCGGATCCAATCCAACGCGAGTCATTTTTTTTTTTTCCTCCTCAATGGGTTTACTACTAGTTCTTCCTCAGAGCTGCCGATTTCTGTCAGGGTTGCCTTTCTGTATTAGCACCCAGATATTCAGTACATCATTTTTGCTGGTTTGAATTTCATCATACAAGATCTTGAAAATTGCACTGAAAGGTGGAATTGTTTTCCTGTAAAGACTCGAGGCATTTAATTCCACGATTGAAGCAAGGGACGATAAGCCAAGCTCATTTCTTATCCTAATAGTACTTGCAGCGTTTGGAAGGTTTAGTATTTTTCTCCAAAATGAACCTAGTGTAGGCCATATTTTGGTAGGCATGTGCATCGTACCTTCTGCACCATACGTTAATATGGGACTGACCTTGTTGCTATAGAAGTTCACTGTGGCGACCATAGAGAACCGACCAAACTTGTTGTCCATCAAGCGTTCTTGAGCTGCTAGGATCTTGAATTTGGATGTCGGTATCTCTTGAGCTTGGGCTTCTACTGAGCTGTTAAACTGGACACCCAGGTATTTGATGGAGTCCTTTCTTCAATTTTTTTTTCCCATTCACAAACCGGCCGGTTCAGCTTCTTTTTAGCTCTCTAACAGATAAAAGTTTTGTTTTCATTCAATTCTAGAGCGTTTTGGTGTAGGTAATGTTGTAAGCTGTCCAGTTGCCTTTGGAGGCCAATGGGAGTCTGGTCAATCATGATCAGATCTGCGTAGAGTAGTCTGTTGATCTTAGAATTCCCGATTGGTGGGAATATTCGCACTAGAGGTTCGTGATCCTTAATGTTTGCTATGAAAAAGTTGTAGATGACGGGGGCCAAGGGACAGCCCTGTTTAACTCCCATCGAGGTGGGGATTGGGTGACTCCGTAGACCCTCTGTTTAGGCGGACAGTTACTGAGGTGTTGGAGTGTAGTTCGAACAGTGGGTCTAGTATTCCATCCGGACAGTCTCGATCTCTCAACTTTTTCCACAGACGGTTACGGTCTACTCTGTCAAATGCATGCACGAGATCAACAAAGGCAATGTAGATCCTCGTCGCTGACTGATGGCTTTGGGCCTTTAGAATATTCAGCAGTGCAATGTTTGTTTTTATTTTGAGCTCGATGTCTTCTAGGGATTGTTCTAAATCCCAGGATGCTTCAGGAGCCCTAAAGTGGTACGACGTGGTGTTATCCTGACCACCAAACGGGGTAAAAAAGTTTCCATGCTTCCTCTGCGACTGGATTTTGTTTGGTGTCAAGCGGAGTTTCCACACTCTGTTTAATGAGTTGCCAGAAGTCTCTTGAGCTCTTGTTAGCTAAAGCATTTAGCATCTGTTCGGTGTCCTTTTGCAGCAAGAGTCTTCTACGGCCTCTTATCCAGTTTTTATAGGATTGTTTGGCAGCTCTTGCTTGTTCTCTTAGACGTGAGGAGTTCCTTTTTGATGCAATTCTTGTGATCTGTCGGAGAGCCCTTCTTTTCTCCACAAGCACTGCGTCATAACTGTTTTGGAGGTTCGAGACCCGGTCTTGAACCTGGTTTTTATGTTGTGAATTTTTCCAGGAGGGGGTGGAAGTCGACTTGCAGAACTATTCAATCCGTGGTCACTTTTCATTGCCTTGGTGTAGTCATTCAGTAGAGAATTAATTTCCTCAGGTTTTAGTCGGAGTCTGTTCCCTCTGTTGTTTGGTTCAACTGATCCCATTTGTTGTGGCCGGCTTTCAGTTCCGTTTGCAAATTATATAGTTGTTAAATTATGATCACTGTTTTGAGTTTGAATGATTTCGCGAGTTAGAATTTTTCTCCCTAGGTCACTCGAGATGAAAACATGGTCTAGGTTAGCTCATTGATCTCCTCTTTGGCAAGTTCGTATCGATGGTCTTGTTCTTGGACAGATCGATGCTGTAGACACTGTCTCTTGTTGACATTGCTGATGACCATAAAGTACCTCTCGTTTCTCGACGATCTTTCTTGGCAGTCTGGTTGGTAATCCAGTTACGCGGCTCAGAAATCACGTTCAAGTCGCCACAAATGATGTATTGTGGTACATCGAATTTTACATGGGCCGCGTCAATTATTCAAGTCGCTTTCTTGATGAAATAGGCATTGGAAATTTGGTCAGGATTCCAATAGCAGTTGATTATCAGGATATTGGTGTTTAGTTCCTGAGTGGATGGGGTAGGCTGTGACCAACTTGTTAGCAGGACAAGAAAGAAGAGTTCAGCAACTAGCACCTTTAAGATAGAGATCCCTGAGCCAGCTTTTACTGGAGTTAATAAACTCGAAACTGGACACCCTTTATCACCTTTAATGGCTTGGCTCGCTCTGGTGTCGTAACCATCCAGTAGGGGTTTGTGGGTCAGCAATGTTTCTTGTAAACAAGATGTACAACGAAGCTAAATTCACATCGCTGGGTACAGTCAGATAGTTAAACGCAAATGTGTTCCAGGATCTTAATTTTAATGTCTACTTTTATGTCTTCTTTTTCATATTTCAATGTTGCCAGCGCACAGAAAATACCTCAGATTTGATACAAGACGAGCATTATTAGTTCAAGGTACTACCCTTCGGCATAGCATCTGCACCAAGGGTATTTACGAAGGTACTAGCGGTGGCAGCAGCACATCTGCGCAGGCAATCCATCTGGTCTATCCTTATCTCGATGACTGGCTCATAACAGGGGACTCTTACGAAACATGTCTGTCAAATACCCAAAAGACGATACATCTTTTCAGTCTGGGATTCTCCATCAATGATAAAAAATCCAGCATAGACCCCAGTCGGGTCAAATAGTTCCTAGGGGATCTAATTCGAACAAAGGACGGCCTCGTCTTCCCCTCCAACGGGAGGTTTCAAAACATGTTTCAAATCCCTCAGTATGTAGCCAGTCGCTAGGTGACGGTACGTAAGGCTATGCGACTGCTTGGAATGATGAGATCATGTATCTACTTGGTTCCGTTTATGCCCAATGCAGGAGTGGCTCAACAGCCAGTGGTGTCAGGCCAGCGGACAGTGGGATGATCTAGTGGTTGTCTCACCGGCCCTCGTTCTTTCACTGCAATGGTGGTCGAGGGACAACCTCTTGAAGGGGGAAATCCTTCACCACCCCGCAGTGGAAGCCACTATAACCACAGACTCGTCTCTCGCACGGCGGGGAGCTCACCTGCTTCAACAGTCACAGTTTGGTCGTCCGACATAGCATCCAACCATATAAACCTGTTGGAACTGTTGGCAGTGTTCAAAGCACTAAAAGCTTTCCAGACAAAACTGCAGGGGAAGACGGTCCTGATCCTCAGACAGCACCACGGCCATGTACTACCTGAACAAACGAGGAGGGCACTCGCTCTCCAGAGCTGTCCAAACTGTCCCAGAACATTTGGAAGTGCGCTCTCAAACGCAACATGTTCCTGTTATCACATGGTCCAGGGGAACTCCACCCTCTAGCAGACGTACTCATCAGAGATTTCCTGTTGCCCATAGAGCACGAATGGCGGTTACACAGAGACATAGTCCAACGTTTTCGCAGAATGGGGCTTCCCAGAGATCGATTTGTTTGCAACTCTGGAGAACGCTCAATGCCAAGATTAGGATGCCAAGATCACGATACTAGTGGCACCTATGTGGGCACGCCAACCCTGGTTCACTCATCTGATGTCCCCATCTCCTCCAAACAACTGCCTTGCCCGTACAACATGTCACAAGACAGAGGGGAGACGCTTCACCCATGCCCGCAGACATTGAAATTAGTGGCCTGGCTTCTGAGGTCATAGAGTTTGGGCACCTGCAGCTCCCTCAGATGCTTGGACATCAGGGAGGCAAGAAAACCGAACACTTGATATTGTTGGTCCAGTAAATGGAAACAGTTTGTCTGGTTCAACTCAGAGCATTAACCCAATTAACTGCTCTCCCACACTTTTTGTACCTAACTCATCTACTTGACTCAGGCCTGGTCTTTAACTCTCTAAAGGTTCACTTGGCTGCTCTTTCAGCCTACACTACATCACAACAAAGTGTCATGGTGGAAGATGCCAGTTATTAAAGTTTCATGGAGGAAGTGAAAATAATTCACCCTCTCAATTCTAACCCGGCTCCCAGATGGGACCTAAAAATGGTGTCGACTAGGCTTATGGGGGTCCCTCTCCCTCGTCTAGGGAGCTGAGGCACTTCTTCAGATAGCAAAAATGTCTTGTACAATGTTATTTAGAGTTTGTAGAAAAAGAATCGATATAGGGCCACAAGCTGTAAGGCTTGTGAAAGCAAAGCTGCAAGCAACTCTGCCGAAAAGGCTGCTACTACAAGTCTCCAGTGAGACAAACAAGCTACAGACCAAAAAGGTAAGTACCCCTTTAGTCAAGACAGTACCTTGGGTTGGGAGAAGAGGATCCAGCCGGCTTCTGTTCAGGCTGCAGTCTTGCAGTTTCTGGGCCTCAGTCGTGGAGACAAGAGGATGACGTCTGGAGGACTGCTGCACTGCAGTTTGGGGGTCAGCGGCGGCATTGGGCTCTTTCCAAATCAGCGGCACTTTACGGTTTCTGCTACCGGTCAATAGCACCACTGCGGTTCTCGGACACTTGATGGGCTTCCCTTGCTTGTGGAGTCCAGCACTCTGAGGTGGCTCATACTTGGTTCGTCCTGCCTCAGGGTCCTCTGGAGCTTCCTGAAGGTCTGGTCTGCTTAAAGATGCACTTTATTCTGGTGTTCCTGACCCCTCAAACTCAGTTCCAGCAGCAGCAAGGAAGTGCAACCAGCAGAGAAAGGGTTTCCAGGCAATTACCGCTTGGGGTCAGTTGGTCCCACGAACCCAAGGGAAGAAGTCAATTGTTCCGGGCTTCTCTAGCCAATATGAAAATTGGAGCTTCAGCACTGCAGTAGGGCTTCGCCGGGCAAACCAACAGTCCAGGAGGGTGCATCAAGCTTCTCTTCCAGTATCTTTCTTCGGTTCCTTCGTCCAGTGCTCGACTCTGCCTTCTGTTCAAGAGACTTTGCCTTTTGTGCAGGTTTGTCCTGCTCAGGCACAGCCTAGCTGTCCCTCACACAGCAGGGTGGCTGCCCTCCAAGGACAGCCAGCCAATCACCTTTTGGGTGCATTCAGGTAACCTAGGTGTTAGAAACGTTTGTGTGCAGTACCCTGGGAGACTACAGCAACCTAGACCACCTGGCAATAGGAATCCAACCTTTGGTATAAGTCTGTACTGCATAGGTTGGTAGTGTGACTGAGCAGCCGGGCCTATCTCAAGAGGGGTCAATGTGAGCAGTAGTGGTTTTACACAGAGGTTTACAGTGACAAGTATTTAAATAAACTCTTACACGAAAGTTTTCTTGATTAACTTATTTAAGTCACTTGAATAAGCCATCTTCAGAAGGGGCAATATAATAGTAACATACAAATACACTTCAAAATGCACACTTAGTTTCTCTAAATCAGCGAGGACCCATTTGGCATGGCACACAGATGATTCCTACACCCTGAGGTGACTTAAATAACTAGGACACTGTGGACATTAATATATCACTGGTACGTTTAGAGCGATACTGAGATTGGTGTCAGAAGGGTTCACAAATAAATCAATCAAATTTTCTGAAGCGGGTACATACTTTTTAACCCCCCAATGCAAAGGAAATTAACCCTTTCCTGGAGGAAAGGTAAAGCTCAAAGTCGGAGGTAAGAGTCTTTCAGCGAACCAGGCCAGGCAACGTTAACTGAGCAACAGTCTAGGGGAGCTGAAGCACTTCTTGTATGTAAGTAAAAGTCTTGCACAATGTTTTAGAAGTCTTTGTAGAAAAAGTAGAATCAATGTAGGGCCACAAGCTGGGAGTCTTGTTCGGGGCAAAGCTGCAAGCAACTCTGCAAAAGCAACCAAGACAAGTCTCAACCGAGAACAAGTAAGGCTACACAAGCACCAAGTCCACTTAGTTTTACAGTACCTTTGGTTAGAAGAAATGGTTCCACGTGGCTTCTGTTCTTGTGTAGCTCTGCAGATAGTGTTCCTGAGCCTCAGTCGTGGAG
This sequence comes from Ambystoma mexicanum, assembly GCF_040938575.1. Taxonomy (NCBI): domain Eukaryota; kingdom Metazoa; phylum Chordata; class Amphibia; order Caudata; family Ambystomatidae; genus Ambystoma; species Ambystoma mexicanum. The sequence goes on from NC_090938.1 coordinate 762,138,702, forward strand.
ACGAGATTGAGGATGTCTGGGGACTCCTGCACTAAAATGTGACGGTCGGCAGCAGCAAAGGACAAACTTCAATTCAGCGGCACTTCGCAGTTTCAGCTCCTTGCGTCTCAGCAAATAGCACCACCATGCTTCTTGGCTACCACTATGCACTTTACTTGCATCTGGGGTCCAGCACTCTGTTGTGGCTCAGGCTTGGTCAGTCCTGATTCCTGGTATTCCGGAGGATCTTCCTGCAGCTTTGGTCCGACTTAAAAGCGCTGCACTCAATCTGGTGTTCCTCTCCTTGGCACTTTAGTTCCAGCAGCACCACAGGAAGTACAGCCAGCTCCGAGAGGATGTCCAGACGAGTTCACTTTAGGGTTGATTTGCCCCAACAACCCAAGGTGAGAAGTAGTCCTTGCAGGGCTTCTCTAGTTGAGGCGAATTTGGAGCTTCAGCACAGCATCAGGGCTTCACCGGGCAAACCAAAGGTCCAGGAGTTGTAGCAGGCGTCTCTTCCAAGTTCTTCTTTGGATTCCTTCGTCCGTCCAGTGGTCGACTCTGCCTTCCAAGCTGTTAGGGCGAATTCTCAGAAATGTGCTTAGAGACCCCCAGCACGTTTGCCTTAACGCTAGGACTTTTTAATTTTTTACCTAGAGAGTTGAGACCCTTTTTCCCACACTCGTATTTTTCTGTGATTTGAACTGTTTCTTTTGGCTGTACAGCCTGACAAACTCCATAGGCATCTTTTTATATTGTCACACTGGACCTTCAGTGCAGTGACACAGGGAAGTCTCAGATTTCCCAAAGGTTTAAATACCTTTCTCTTGGACAACTACTGTTTTCAAGTACAGTGAAGTGATATTGACTTTACTTACATTGTAAACTTTCTAGACCCAGTACACACTTTCAGTAGGGTGCTGGAGGGGTTAATTAGTATCCCCATTTATCTAGTTTCTCATGTAACATTTTTACTTTCCTTGATGAATGGCTGGCGGCAGTGGTTTACTTTTAACTACCGTGGTGTTTTTACCGCGGGTTGAGTTCACAGCTGCAGTATGGCACCCAAAGGTGCCATTTATGTCAAAATGGCCCTGGCCTTTTTTCACCATTTCTTCATGGCAAGGTCCTTGAGATTTACTCTGCGCGCCAAACCAGGTTTGGTACCTTTGTTCATTTTGTCTTTGGCAGGATTCATGAGTGAAGCCCATCTCTGGCTCCAGGGTGTCTGGTGGGGGCAGGAAGTGAGGGAGGTGCCTGGAACTCCCTGTGCTTAATCTCATAGGTGACAGGAATGCACTAGGTGATTGGCCGGCTGGCTGTCCGCCAAGGACAGCCACCCTGCTGGGTGACTGACGGCTTCGCTGGAATGAATGGGAGAAACCTGCATAAAAGGCAAGCCTTTTTGGCTTGGAAGGCAGTTGACCACTGGACGAAGGAATCCGAAGAAGAATTTGAAGTAGACGCCTGCTGCAACTCCTGGACCGTTGGTTTGCCCGATGAAGCCCTGCTGCTGTGCTGAGTCTACACATTTTTCAACAGACCAAGCCTGAGCCACCACAACAGAGTGCTGGACCCCAGATGCAAGGAAAGTCTAACGCGACAGCCAAGAACCGCAGTTGTGCTATTTGCTGAGACGCGAGGAGCTGAAACTGCGAAGTGCCACTCAGTAGAAGTTGATCCTTTTCTGGCCAACCGTCCCTTTGCAGTGCAGTAGTCCTCCCTCTTGTCCCCACGACTGAGGCCCAGTAACAAGAGAGCTGCAGAGGAGCAGTAGCCAGCCAAAGCCCTTTTCTTCTAACCATAGGTACTGTACAGTCTAAGAAAACTTGCCTCTTGTGTAGCCTTACTTGATCTCGGTTGAGACCTGTCCTGGTTGCTTTTGTAGATTTGCTAACCGCTTCTTTACCTCACAAGCCTAAACAGTTTGTGGCCCTACTTTGATTTCTTCTTTTCTACAAATACTTCTAAACCTTGTGCAAGACTTTTTGCCTATATCTGAGAAGTGCTTCAGTCCACCTAGACTCTTAGCCAATTTACATTGACATGACCTGGCTCCCTGAAGGACCCTTCTTCCCTCTGACTTTGTTTGGTTTTCCTTCCCGGAAGGGGTTCACTTACTTTGCATTGGGGTAGTTTCAAAAAGTACTTACCTGCTTCAGAATATTAGTTTGATCTCTTGTTTATTCTAATAACTATTTTCTTTGACACTCATCTCAGTATTGCTCTAAGTGTAACAGTGATTTCTCCAGCATGGGGTCTGGCATGGATTCACATGCTCATGAATATTCCCTGTCCTCAGGCTGGGAATCCTCGGTAAAGAAAAAATCAGTATCCGTTTCGTTTCTGATCTGTCTTCCGTAGTAGTAACCAATCACTGATCTCTGCGTCATACTGACCACAGCCAATGACTGCCCTCTACCTAAACCCCGCCTCTGGCAGCCATCTTCAGATTTTTACTGCACGTTCAAGTGTTGGGATCCTCGTGCTATTGCTCTCGAGCGTTAGTGCTATTTTTTCATGTTTTTTCTCAGAAAAATTTCTCTTTTCGGTCAAAAGAGCCTCAAGCTCCACTGTTTCTTCATCCGATCAACGGGGACCCGTGTCGGATTAGTCTACGCCCCTCAAGGGTGAAGATTTCGTCGAGCCACGCTTTTGGAGGACTCCAGAAGCTTCTCAGGCCCATCTCGGACATGGCCCAGGAGAAGGGAAGCTCGACGCCCGGAAAGCTGTTCAGGGTCTGCTCTGGATGCCAGCTTCAGAATGTCTGCAAGGAGGACGAACACTCCCTTTGCCTTTACTGCCTACATGAGGACAAGACGCACGTGGAGAAGGACTGTGCGTTTTGCGGCAATATGTCGGAGCGGACCATGAAGCACCGCCATCAATGTCTCGCCAACTGGCTGGAAGGAAAGAGCCCGTCAGGCGAGAAGAAGAAGTCTGAGCGGTCTTCTAAGACCTTTGAGGGCGCCCCGGCGACGGGGGTCCAACAGAAGGCCAAGCACCGCGAGTCCGCTGACACCGGGAGCGCCGAACGGTCGGGCTCTATGGGCGCCAGGCAGGGCGCATCCTCCCCGGCGCCATCAACCACGAGCCAACGCTCTGGCTCGGGTAAGAGGAAGGCCGACCACCCGGCGAAGCTCCTGGAGAGACCCCGGTCGAGCTCGAAGGCCCCATCGGAGGGGGAGCGAGGCGGTGGCCCTCCCCCCAAGGAGAAGGCGGTGAGCGCACCTAAGGTGGTGAAAGCCTTGATCCATCCAGCCAAGGCCTCTATCGAGACAGTCGCGGCGGCCCTGGCTCAGCCTGTGGAGGCTACACCAGTGGTGGCGACCTCGGGGCCCAGAGTCTCCCTGCCACCGCGGAGGGAGTCCTCTTTCATGCCCATCGACAGGACCCCCGTGAAACCTCCGGTGGAGAAGAAAAAGGGGGGGCAGGAGGTCGTCTTGGATTCGGCCTCAACCTCTGAGGAGGAGCTGATTGAAGTCTTAAGCCACGGCGTTGGCGTGGAAGACGACCAGCCCGTCGGGAGGGACCCCGACGTAGGAGACGACGAGAATGTCGAGGATGCCGACGGGGCTCCTGACCGCCCGTCGGACTCCCCTCAACCAGTGCCGCAAGACAACTCGGCGGCCATTTTGTTGGCTATACAGTCCTTATGCTCGGAGATAAGGACGAGACTACCATTGCCACCAACGGAGGAACCGCTCCCGACAGGGGACCCGGAGCCAGGCCCTTCTGGGAGCCCTCCCCCTAAGAGGAGGATTCATCCTCCACCTTCTTTTCAGCCATCGCGCCCTGTTCAGCCCTCCTCCCCGTCCACGACACGTGGGGATGATACGGGGACAGACACAGCCGCAACGGGTACAGACAACGAGGTTTACGACGAGGATCTCCCGTCGTCACCTCCCACCCGGGCTTCCCCGCCCAACGAGATTGGATTGTTTCACTCCATGATCGCCAGGGCATCCGAGCTTTTCCAGCTCTGCCCGGAAGAGAAGGAAGGTTTCCTTTATCAACGTCGCGAGGCCAAGAGGAAGACAGTCCTCGCTGTACCTCTACTAGACAATATTTGGGATGAGGGCCTCGCCCTCCTCAAGAACCCATCCACGACGCCGGCTAGAAGGGATCGGTACGAGAAGAAGTACCGGGTCCCGGACGCGGCCCCCTTGTGCCTTCGGACACAGCTTACCCCGGACTCGGTCGTCTCCGTGGCGGCCAGGAAGAGAGTGGGGGGGCGCGGCCTCTACGTCGACCTCCCCGCCGGACGGCGAGGGAAAGAAGTTAGACACGATGGGACGCAGAGTCATCTCGTCGGCAGCGACGACTATTAAGGCGGCCAACGCCTTGGCTATCGTAGCCCGCTACGACAGGGAGTTGTGGTACAATCTGGCTCCACTTCTAGACTTCCTACCAGACGACAAGAGGGCGGAAGCCCTAGAGATCTTGCAGGAAGGAGAGGTGGCATCGGACCACGCCATTACGATTGCGACGGACATCGCTGACACTGGATTTCGCCAGTTGGGCAACAGCGTGTGCCTTAGGCGGCGTGGTTGGCTCAAAGCTACTGACTTCCGTCAGGACGTGCAGACCAGAGTCTTGGACATGCCGTTCGATGGAAACAACCTGTTTGGGAAAACAGTGGACGATTCCCTTCAAGCCATCAAGGCGGACACGGAGACAGCCCGGGCTCTTGGGGTTCTCCAGCAACGGCGGCCGCCCTTTTGGAGCGGCGAAGGCAAACAGGGTGCCTCCAAAGGTTCCAGCGGCAGATTTTCCACCTACCGTCAAGCGGCCCGTTCGTCGTCACGGGAAGATTACAGGGGACGAGGGAAGTCAGGCGGACCCCGCCGTCGTCGCCAAGGAGGACAAGGCGGCAAAGCCTCGTCGAAGCAGGACTGAACCGGCCGTGGGATCGGGCCCCCACCGAAGCACCCCGGTGGGAGGCCGGCTGGCGAGCTTCGTCAGCGTGTGGGAGTCCATCTCCACCGACCGTTGGGTGCTGGATGCCCTAGCTCAGGGTCACGCACTCGAATTTCTAAAGAGGTGCCCGCGCGTCCCCCCTGTGGCCAGGAAAGAACATCACGTAACTTCTCTTGGAGGTAAAGGCGATGCTCAAGAAGGGCGCCATCGAGCTAGTCCCAAAGAGGCTTTGGGGCTCCAGAGTTTACTCAAGATACTTCCTCGTGAAGAAGAAGACGGGAGGATGGCGTCCCATCCTGGACCTACAACGACTGAATAAATTCATCAAGGCACAGAAGTTCCGGATGGTCACCCTCCAACACGTCCTGGGTCAACTGGAGGAGGGCGATTTCCCTTCATCGCTGGATTTGGAGGATGCCTACTTACATATTCCCATCCTAAAGGGACACCGAATGTTTCTCAGGTTCGTGGTCCAAGGGCGTCACTACCAGTTCAGAGCCCTTCCCTTCGGATTGAGGTCGGCACCCAGGGTGTTCACCAAGTGCCTCGCACCGGTGGCGGCGCAGCTGCGCCGAGAGGGGATCCACGTCTACCCCTACCTGGACGACTGGCTCATCCGAGCAAAGACGAAGGAGCTCGCCGTGGTGCACACGGCAAAGACCGTCCAACTGCTCACGGACCTAGGATTCTCTATAAACGACGCCAAGTCCCACCTGGTGCCCGCGCAAGACGCACTGTTTCTGGGAGCGAAGCTCGACACAGTGTTGCTTCTGGCCTCCATCGGAGGAAAGGACGAGGGCAATCTTGGGCAAGGTGCAGCGGATGCTGGTTGCGGACGCGGCCAGGGTGAGGTCCATAAAGTCCCTCCTCGGAATGATGTCATCTTGCATTTATCTCATCCGCCTGTGCAGGCTCCGGATGCGCCCGTTGCAGGAGTTCCTGGACGCGCGCTGGATCCAGACGACGGGCAGCTTCGAGGAGAGGATCGCACTCAACGGGAGTTTCCGACGAGCGATCCGGTGGTGGGGCACCCGCGCGCATCTGACGGCGGGCATGGACTCCCAGACCCCTGGCCACCAGGAGACAGTGACCACGGATGCCTCCCTGGAAGGGTGGGGAGCGCACACTGAAACTGCATGCGAGAGGCCTTTGGCTTCCGACGGAGAAGTCCCTCCATATCAACGTCCTGGAGCTCCGTGCAGTGTTTTGGGCCCTCGGGTCCTTTCTTCCGTCCCTCAAGGGCAAGGTGGTGAGGATCTTCACCGACAACACCACCACCATGTTCTACATCAGGAAGCAGGGCGGTACCAGATCCCCAGCCCTGTCCAAGGAGGCGCAGGATCTGTGGCATTGGGCCGTCGCCCAAGGGATGTACTGGTGCCGTTTCATCTGGCAGGGATAAAAAACACCATCGCCGACTCGCTCAGTAGAGAGCTGCGCTCGTGCCACGAGTGGGAACTACGACAGGATCTAGTGGACCGCCTCTTCCGACGGTGGGGCACACCCCAGATCGATCTGTTCGCGACGGCGACGAACTCCAAGTGCCGGAGGTTCGCCAGCAGGTTTCCCCAGCCGAGGAGCATGGGCGATGCTTTCTCCCTCCCCTGGGAGGGCCTGTTTCTATACGCGTTCCCTCCATTGCCATTGCTGATCCGGCTCATCAACCAGCTCAAGAGGTCATGGTGCAGGATGATCCTCGTCGCACCTGCGTGGCTGAGGCAGATATGGTTCCCGGACCTTCTGGACTTGGCAGCGTCCCCGTCAATCAAGCTGCCAGTGGACGCGGACCTTCTCTCCAGGGAAGGAGGCGGCATCCTCCATCACGTCCCGAAGTCGCAGAACTTGCAGGCCTGGCTCCTGCAGCATTAGAGTTTGGAGGATACAACATACCGGCTGACTGCAGAGAGGTTCTTGCAAAGGCCAGGGCGTCCTCAACTCTTAAATGCTATGGACACAAATGGAAGAGGTTCTCTGTCTGGTGCCACGCACAGAAGATTAACCCTCTAGGGATTACGGCCCCCCAGGTACTGCCGTACCTTCTGACGCTGGCCAAGGCTGGACTGGCGCACGCATCCATCAAGATTCATCTTGCTGCGATCTCCCGATACACCAGAACCACGGGGCGGACGTCTTTGTGGTCTCATCGTCTGGTGAAAGAATTCATGAAGGGACTGTTGAGATCGTTCCCGCCGGTGAAGGCTCCGGCCCCGGCGTGGGAGCTCAACGTGGTGCTGACCAAGCTCATGGGACCTCCGTTCGAGCCTCTGCACTCGGCTCCGTTGAAGTTCTTGTTGTGGAAAACAGCGTTTCTTGTGGCTATCGCCTCCGCACGAAGAGTGGGAGAGATCCAGGCCCTTTCCTGCAAGCCCCCGTACTTGACTTTTCACGACACGAGGGTAGTGCTCAGGACGCACCCCTCCTTCATGCCCAAGGTGCCATCGGACTTCCACCTCAACGAACCCTTGGTGTTGCCGGTTTTCTTCCCGTCGCCTTCGTCGCCGGCTGAAAGGACTTTGCACTCGCTGGATGTGGCTAGAGCGCTGAAGTTCTACGTGGACCGCACAAAGAGTTTTCGGAAGACGTCACAACTTTTTGTGAACTTTGGACCTGTCAATCAGGGGAAGGCTCTCTCAAAGGCCTCCATTTCCAGATGGCTCTCCGGCTGTATCATGTACGGTCATCGGTTGGCAAACCGACCGCTGCCTGGCCGTCCGAGAGCCCATTCCACGAGAGCGATCGCAGCTACCACGGCTTTTCTATCTGGTGTGCCCTTGCTGGACATCTGCAGGGCTGCTACGTGGAGGTCGACGCACACCTTCACGAAATTCTACTGCGTCGATCGGGATTCCAGGGAGGAGTCCAGGGTCGGCCAAGCAGTGCTGCGCAATCTGTTTGCCTAAGGTGAGCCTGGTGAGGAGGTAAGAATTGCTTAATGTTGAGTTTGATGTAATGCTTAATGTTGAGCCTTTGCCACCTCCCGTGGTTGTGCATGTGTGTACTGCTATGTATTCTTTATTCATGAGCATGTGAATCCATGCCAGACCCCATGCTGGAGAAGGAACAAGTTACTTACCTATAACTGTTGTTCTCCAGCATGGGGTCTGGCATGGATTCACATGCGAACCCTCCCGCCTACCCCTCTGCGGCTCTTCACTTGGTCATACTGCCACTTCATGTGCTACCAAATCTGAAGATGGCTGCCAGAGGTGGGGCTTAGGTAGAGGGCAGTCATTGGCTGTGGTCAGTATGACGCAGAGATCAGTGATTGGTTACTACTACGAAAGACAGATCAAAAACAAAACTGATACTGATTTTTTCTTTACCGAGGATTCCCAGCCTGAAGACGGGGAATATTCATGAGCATGTGAATCCATGCCAGACCCATGCTGGAGAACAACAGTTACAGGTAAGTAACTTGTTCCATACTAATGTCCACAATGTCCTAGTTTTTTTAAGTCTCCGGAGGGTGTAGGAAGTGTCTTTGTGTAATCCCAAATGGGTGTTTGCTGAACTTAGAGAAACTAAGTTTATTTTGAAGGTATTTGTGTGTTGCTAGTATAGCGCTCCCTTCTGAAGGCTTATTCAAACTGACTGTTGAATAAATAGTCTATTCAAGAAACCTTGTCTGTAAGTGTTTATTTGGATACTTGTCACTGTGAATCTCTGTGCAACTCCCCTACTGCTCACATTGACCCCGCGAGATAAGCCTGTCTGTTCAGCCACACTAACCACCTGTGTAGTACAGACTTATACCAAAGGTTGGGTTCCTATTGCCAGGAGGTCAGGGTTGTTGTAGTGCACCCAAAGGCTACTGATACAATCTTGTCTAACACCTGCCGAAACCTGCTCTGAGCTGTATCGCTGGACTTACATTCGAAAATGCACATGTTGGTATTGGACATTCAGAAGAGGATGCCCCCGACCCTGGTGGCCCTAGCGACCCCGGTGGCCCCAGATCAAACTCTGGCGAAAAAGATGAAGCGCCACCCAGCACTGCCTCATCAACCTCTGCACCCCGCACCTTCCCCGGGGGACTGGGATGGACACAGTGACAACGGAAGACAACCTAGTCACGGGGGGCGGCTCGTTGCAGCTGAGGGCATCCCCTGCGGACGAGGTGGAGTAGGTTCATGCCATGGTCGCCAGAGCGTCTGAGCTCTTCCACCTGACGCCTGAGCTCTTCCACCTGACGCCTGAAGAGACCTAAAGGAAGGGTTCCTCTACCAGATGCACAAGGCAAAGAGGAAGACCATCATGGTGGTACCCCTCCTGCACAACGTTTGGGAGGAGGGTCTGGCCCTGACTAGGAGAACACGGCCCCAGCCAAGCCAGAGACGCTAGAGAAAAATACTGGGTGACAGGAGTCCGCACCCAGGTGCCTACGGTCACAACAGTCGCAGTACTCTGTGGTGTCGGCAGCTGCGAGGAAGAGATCAAACCCCTTGTCTTTGTCCTCCGTCCTTCCGGACAGCGAGTGAAAGAAGTTGGCCACCATGGGGAGAAGGATCATCTACTCCGGTGTCGACAGTCAAGGCGGCCAACGCACTGGTGTTTCTTGCCAGGTACGTCAGAACTCTGGTACAAACTGGCCCTGATTCTGCACTTTCTGCCCGACGACAAACTGGTAGAGGCAGTCTCCCTTGTCCAGGAAGGGGTGGCGTTGGACCATGCCATTACGATGGCCCTGGACATCACTGACACAGATGTCCGACAGATGAGGGGAATGGTGTCTGTCTTCGGCGCTGAGGCTGGCTGAAGGCCACCAGCTTCCGCCAGGAGGTCTAGACGAGAGTACTGGACATACCCATTGATGGAGACAACCTCTTCAGGAAGACCATTGATGAGTCTTTGCAGGCCATCAAGACTAACAATGAGACAGCTCGTGCCCTGGGCACTCTTCAGCAGCAGCACCACCCGTCCTTTTGCGCCTCAGGCGTAAAGTCCAGCAGATTGACGACGGGTTTCGGTGGAGGTTCCTCATTGTACCATCAACCCTCGCAGTACACGACCCAGGAGGCCTACAGGGGCCGTTCCAAGGGTTTTGGTGGAGGTGGCCAGCGCTGTCGTCCCTCCCAAGACGGGACGCAGGCGCCGAAGCAGGACTGAACCGGCCAGGACGTCTGCCCCCTACCCATGAACCCCAGTGGCCGGCCGGCTGGCGAGTTTCATCTGCGAGTGGAAGATCTCCGACAGATGCGTGCTGGATGCTCTTTCCCACTGACATACCCATGAGTGTCAGCAAACATTTCTGCGGATCCTTCCGGTGGCCCGGCATGCAAAGCACATCCCTCACCTCCTGCAGGAGGTACGGGCCATGCTGCAAAAGGTGGTGCTAGAGCTAGTACCAAGGGGGCTCCGGAGTCTACTCCGGATACTTCATAGTAAAGAAAGACCCGGGCTGCAGGCCCATTCTTGACCTGCAGCGTCTCAACAAATACCTCAAGTCCCAAAAATTCAGGATGTTCACTTTGCAGCACATGCTCTGCAAAGTGGAGGAAGGAGACTTGTTGATGTCACTGGATCTGGAGGATGCTTACTTCCACATCCCCATTCTCGAGAAGCTTAGGAAGTTCCTATGGTTCGTGGTTCAAGAAAGACCCTAGTTATTAAAGGGCCTCCCCTTCAGCCTGAAGTCAGTGCTATGGTGTTTACAAAGTGCCTGGCACCAGTGGTGGCACATCTATTTCTACAGGGGATTCACGTGTACCCGTACCTCGACTGGCTCATCCGGGCCAAGTGAAGACTAGCTGTCGGAAACACAGAAAGGACCGTCCATCGCAGAACACACTGTTCCTGGGAGCCAGGCTCAGCACGGTCTTCGTCTGGCTTTGCCCTCGGGGGAGAGGGTAGAGGTCATTCTGGGGAAGGTACAACAGCTGTTGTAGCTGACTACCGCCATGGTGCGGACCATCGAGTCGCTGCTCAACATGTCTTTCTGCATCTACCGTATCTGGCTTTGCATGCTACAGATGCGACCTCCAGGAGTTCATGGACGCTCGCTGGATAAAAGTGTCCGAAAGCTTCGCAAACACACTTCCTCTTGACTAGGAGCTCCATCGAGCGATTAGGTGGTGGGGCACAGGGTTTCAGAACCCCCCCATACCAGGATAAAGTCAACACGAATGCTTCCCTGGAGCGCTGGGGAGCCCACACTGGACAACTGCATGCCAGAGGCCTGTGGCTGCCGAAAGAGAATGATCTCCACATCAATATCTTGGAGCTGCGGGCTGTGTTCTGGGCCCTCAAGTCATTCCTTCTGTCCCTGAAATGCAAAGTGGTGAGGATCTTCATGGACAACACCACCACGATGTTCTACATCGGGAAGCAGGGGGCACCCAATCCCAAGCGCTCTCCTAGAGGCTCAGGACTTGTGGCGCTGGGCCGTCAACCAAGATATGTTGCTCATCCCCTTTCACCTGGCAGGAGTCAAGAACACCATTGCTGACTCACTCGGCTAGGATTTGCGCTCCTGCTAAGAGTGGGAACTCCAGGATCAGGTGGCCCGCATCTTCCTCAAGTGGGGCAGACCCCAAATTGATCTGTTAGAGACAGCAGCGAACTCCAAATGCCAGCAAATCGCCAGCAGGTTCCACCAGCCGAGGAGCATGGGGATGCGTTTTCCTTCCCGTGGAAAGGCCTGTTCCTGCTGCAAGTCATCAATCAACTCCAACATTGCGGATGCAGGATGATACTCGTCGCCCTGGCGTGGCCGAGTCAGATTTGGTACCCGGACCTTCTCAGCATGCCAGCGTCGCCTCAGGTCAAGCAGCCAGTGGTTGCGGATCTGCTCACCAGAGAATGAGGCTCAATCCTGCATCGTGACCCAGGATCGCTGAACCGGAGGGCTTGGCTCGTGCAGCCCTGGAGTTCGGAGGATACGAGTTGCTGGCGGACTGCAGGGAGGTCCTTGCAAAGGCCAGAGCGTCCTCGGCTCCTAAATGCTACGGGCACAAGTGGAAGCATTTTGCTACGTGGTGCTGGTCAACCCTCTGACGATCATGGCCCCGCGGATGCTTCCATACTTCTTGTCCTTGGCCAACGCAGGGCTGGCGCATGCCTCTATCAAGGTGCATCTGGCGGCTAGCTCCTGCTACACAAGGTCTACAGGATGATCTTCTTTGGTCACACTGTCTTGTCCAGGAGTTTCTCAAAGGACTGTTTCAATCTTGCCTGCCGGTGAAAGCTCCTGCCCCGGCGTGGGAACTCAAGGTGGTGCTGATGAGGCTCATGGCGAGGGAGGGCCCCTTCGAGCCTATGTATCCGGCCCCTCTAGTTCTTCTCATGGAAAACTGCTTTCCTCATGGCCATCACCTCCGCCAGAAGGGTGGGTGAGATCAGGCCGCTATCCTGCAAACAGCCTTATCTGACTTTTCACAACAGTAGGGTGGTGCTACGGACGCACCCCTCCTTCATGCCAAAGATTCCGTCTGAATTACACCTTAACAAGTCTTTGGCGTTACCTGTGTTCATTCCAAAACCTTTGTCGCCGGCTGAAAGGACTTTGTACTCACTGGATCTGGCTTGTGCTCTGAATTTTTACTTGGCACTCACAAAGAGTTTCCGGACGATGTCTCAACTGTTTGTGAACTTTGTTCATGTGAACCATGGGAAGGCCTTGTCCATGACTACCATCTCAAGATGACTCCTCAGCTAGATCACGCACAGTCACCAGTTGGTAAACAGACCGCTGCCCGGCCATCCGAGAGTCCATTTCACCAGAGCAATCGCTGCGACGACAGCGTTTCTGCCTGGTGTGCCCGTGCTGGACATCTGCAGGGCTGCTATGTGGAGGTCCACGTACCCCTTCACAAGATTCTACTGCGTCGACAGGGATTCCAGAGAGGAGTCCATGGTCTGCTAAGCAGTGCTACGCAACCTGTTCGCTTGAAGGTGAGCCTGTTCCAGAGAAACGGGTGAGTGCTTCGTTTGAGCTTTCCCACCTCCCGTGGTTGTGTAATGTTGTACTGCTATGTATTTATTCTTAAGCATGTGAATCCGTGCCAGACCCCATGCTGGAGAAAGGAACAAGTTACTTACCTGCAACTATTGTTCTCTAGCATGGGTCTGGCATGGATTCACATGCAAACCCTCCCTCCTTCCCATCTGCGGCTCTGCTTGGTCATACTCCCTCTTCATATGCTTACCAAATCTGAAGATGGCTGCCAGAGGAGGGGCTTGGGCTTAGGGATAGGGCAGTCATTGGCTAGGGGCAGTATGACCCAGAGCTCAGTGATTGGTTTAGAGAAGAAATGCAGTTTGTAAGTGAGACTTTTTTCTTCTACCGAGGATTTCCGAGTATGGGAATCCATGCCAGACCCATGCTGGAGAACAATAGTCACAGGTAAGTAGCTTGTTCCTTCCAGTGCCCGGGAAAGCAGAGGCTTTTGGCGGGCTACTGGAGGGCTATGTGTTTTTGATGGCAGAATGTGGGCTGGGACTGTCGTTCCAATCCAAAACCTGGGTTCAGTGTGTGAGTGGTATGCATGAGTGTTCCTGTCAGTGGTCCTGATTGGACCACTGCTGGGGTGTGGTCTAGTCCTGCTATTGGGAGTTTCGGCTCTTACCTGGCTTTTAGGATAAGAGTACCCCTACGCCCATTCTTCAGAGATCCTGGAGTAACCTGAAGGAGCCAACACTGCTGTCCATCTGTGAGACCCGTGAAAAGAGCAGAGACCCATCTGCAGGAGGCCTGACTACTAACTTCTGCTGCTGTCCTGGTGGAACCGTGTCTTGCTTGTGATCTTCAGCAGTCCTGCAGGGGAGCTGCAACCCTTGGAGTGGAGGGAACATCCATGCCTCACATCTGCTCTGTACCCTACAAAGAGCCTTCGTAAGTGTCCCAGGACTGTCCTGTGCCTGACCAGCTCAGAGTTTGGGCTACCGTGCTGCCACCGTTCCGAGTTGCGACCCGGAACTTGGGGGATCCTCAACCTGTCCTATGTGACTTACTTCAGCAGAATGCCAGTGTCCTAGCTTCAAGGGGACCCGATATAAGAGGGAAAGTCTGACCAAGACAAGTGAGGTCCTTTGTGTGTCTGTGCCGCTCTGACCACCGTTTGAAACAGCTTACCAGTGCCTAGTTCAGTCCTGAGAAGGGCCCTGCATCGTGTTTTGCTGCATTCTCCCACAGAGTCCTTGCACCAACCAAAAACACTGATCCGAGATCTGCTCGAACCTGCATCCTAAGCTCATAAAGGACTGAGATTGACGAATGTTGGGGACACATTAGTTGACTAGTATAACTTGTCCTCTAACCCTTGGAATTGTTCACTGGACCAAGAGACCCTACCGTCATTTTTCCCAGCGTTAAACTGTCAGAACTTTTCCTGAATCCTGAACTTTTGGGCATAATGCCCCAGACAACGTAGGGAAGGACTTTTGAAGCTATGGCAAAACATTTTTTTTGTTTTATTGGCATCATATGGTTTTACAATTGAAAACCATAAGCCATTACAAAATAACATTCATACAATTAAAATCCAAAATTACAAGAAAAAAAGAGAAAGTTCATGAGATTTCTTGAAATCTTTCAAGATTCAACAGTTTACTCGTTTCATTTCTCTTCTGGGGTCATCTTGTCTGACAGTTCAATTTTCTTGAAGATCATTATTAACAATCTCACCAGGGCCAGGTTGATGGATATCTTTTCTCCTTCGATGAAAACCTACCACGATACTGCAATTTCTGACTGTACTTTGCGCAGTCTCACCCAAACAAGTTTCGCTCAAATGGCTAATGCTCTGTGGACCTGTAGTGCATAAACTAATCTACACTTCCCTTTACAGAGGTTTGATCTGCATCATGCCCTACTCTAGTGACTGTATATATGTATTCTATTCTTAGTGTTGTGTGATACTTCTACATGTTAGTAGTCATTTTTCATGTTGTTTGTTGCCTATAAATAGACTATTGTCTAAGTGTAATTTGCGACTCCCATTATGTGTACTTGTGCTTTACAAGCTCTCCACCTCTTGAGACTTGGCCTAGACCGCATCACTGCTACCTAGAAATGGTTTAGCTTCAGCTCCCAGAGTTGTCCCTGTCACAATATAGGTTTGCATTCTATACATCTGTTCCTCAGGTGAGAGTATAGAAAATCAGTCCTAACACAACCCCCACCTCCTCCACGTACTGCTTGCCAATCTATGCTTAGCATGTGATCTAAGCATATCCACAATCCTCGGAAGGCATACTTTACTCACTGTAGTGTTTCTGATGTTTGTATCTGCTTAGATTCACATGCGCCCACCAATCCTCCCCTCCTGGAGCCCCAAAGGTGCATAGTTGTGTTCTTGTTATATCGCCATTGCTTCTGCATTATTACATCTGTACTCTTGCTACACTACATGCATCCTCATGTCAGAAGCAAAACAATCTGAGTGACCTTTTATAGTGGGTGTTGCACCAAGCATAGTATTACTGACACTCCCAGTATACGTAATTTAGTTTGAAAAATCGTGCAATACTCAGACTACCACTAGATGTCGGCCTGTGCATAGCATGTGAATCTAAGCAGATACAAGAATCGTAAATAAGATTACAGTGAGTAATGTATGCTATATTTCTAATGGATTGTGTCCTCGTAATTATTCCACATCTTTGACATGTAATGTTCACAGCTGTGCTGCTTGGAAAGGTGTTTCGGCAGAGGGCGTCCTGTGTCTGGGGCGTCGGGTCGATGGCCCTTGATGGTGACGTCATCGGATGTTATAGGACGCACGGCACCCTTAGCCTCAGTTCAGTTTTTTCCGGAAACGTGTTTGCTTCAAGAACTCGGCGCGCCTTGTGTGATCTTCGAAGAAAATGTATCATCTACACCTCTGACTCCGCGGTCTGGGTTTAAGACATGCCGGGACTTTAAGTCCAAAATGTCGATTACGGACCCGCACCGCATCTGCTTGTGGTGTCTGGGCAAAAATCATGATACCGACGACGGCTTGAATTGCCAGTCGCTGACTGCCAAGGCCTTGCGGTAGCGTAAGGGGAAGTTACAGGTAGGTCAGGTTTCTAAACCTAGAAAATCCCGAAAAGCTACAGGTATTTCCACCGACGATTCGAGGTGTGACTCTCCTTGTCAGGCGTCCCGGGGATCTCGATCCCAGAGTGGGGTCTGCCACTCCTCCTCGTCTCTGCACTCCCGGAAGCGGCGTCACTGGTCGCCTTCCCCGTTGGATGATGGCTCTGCGAGGAAGGTGGCTTGTCTCACTAAATCCTCATCTCCTGAGGAATGGGAGGCAGCAAATGCTGGCTTTATTTATTTTTATTTATTTTTTATTTTTTTCAAATCCCAGGCCACAGTTCCATCTGTGCCTTTAGAAGAAGCCGGCAGGGAACGGTCTGTCTGTTGCTTGCGAGCCTTTGGGCCCGGGCACTTGGCACAGTAAACATCAGGAACCGTGGAGGTCCCGTTCGGTGGAGGCTCCGGTGGATCGCCAGAGACATTCCAGGTCTCGGTCTTCATCACCAGCAAAACTGCAGAAATCTGGAAAGGAATCGAGGTCGGCATCGACAGTCTGTGCCGTGTCCGTCCAGTGCTGCTGTCGGAGCTTTGCCTTCAATCCAGCCTTCAGCGCCATTGCTGATGCCATCGGCGCACTGACTTTGGGGCAATTTGGCTGGAATTTGCCAGTGGAGGCCCCTGGTACTGTGGTTCCTCAGAGACAGTATTTATCCAAGACTGTGAGGCCTGTTGTCGACTCCAGGGTCATTCCTGTCCCTAGGAAGGAGTTCTTTAATTCTCTGCAGGATAGCTATGAGGATGAGGCGAGGTCCGATATGGAGCTTGACCCTGTTGAAATTAATGATGTTCCTGACAAGGTCTTTTCTGAAGACATTTAGTTGGAGGAGTTGCGTCAGTCGTTACATGATGCCAGTGGCCTTGACACATCTCCTGAGGTGGAGTTTGGTAGGCCAGAGCCTAGGGCTCATGCTGAATCCTCCTATAGGAGGTTGATGTCTAGAGTTGGAGTATCTCGGGTGGTCCGGTCCTCCGGTTGCATTTAATCAGGATGACCTGAATGATATTTTGGATCAGGGTCCGTCCACTGACCCAGTGTTGCCTTTTCATTTGGCATTGCAAAAAAGGATGGTGGCTACTTGGCAGACCCTGGATTCTCCTCCGGCGGTCAACAAGTAGTTAACTAGGAAATGCCGCCCATCCAGTAGCGACCCCAGCTACCTATCCACTCGCCCCACTCCTGAGCGTTTGGTGGTTCAGGCGGCTACGGCCACCTCGAGGCAGGCAGCGTACCCTACCATCCCTCCTGATGGAAACAAACGCTTCGATGGTTGAGCATGCAAGGTATTTTCTGCTGGGAGTATGGCATTGAAGTCGGCCAACTCCACTTGTGCCTTGGCGAGGTTGTGTCACACTCTGTGGAATTGTTTCTCTAGTGACTGAGCATATCCCTGAGGGGGAAGAAAGTGATGGGTTCCTTGTCTTGTGCAGGATGGCAAGGATGCCATGTGTGAATCCCTTCAGTCTGGGTTGGACACGGCTGATGGTGTTAGCCGGTCCATAACTACAAGCATTGTGATACGCAGGTTTGCGTGATTGCGGAAGTCAGGTTTTGCTGCAGATGTGCAAGCCAGTCTTCTGAACATGCCTTTTGATGGTGCTCATTTGTTTGGCAGCAAGACTGACAAGAGCCTTGAGGTTGCAGACCTCTAAAGCTGCTGCTAAATCTTTGGGCGCAGCTGTACATCAACCTCTGCCTTTTCGTCCTAGGGGACAACAGTGGAGGGGGTTCCTTTCGTTACTACTCCTCTTTTGGAGTTGCTAATCAAAGGGGCCACTGCTCCAAAACAGCTTTGAGGCCATGTTCCATTGTTTGCCGGTTGGGGACAGACTGTCTCAGCATCGCGAAGAATGGCGAGCTATTACTTTGGATGCGTGGGTTCTCGATACAATAGCCCACGGCTACTGCCTCCCCTTCCTAAAGCGGACTCGAGACAATCCACCAGAGAATCTCTTTGAAGCTTCCAGATCCGCTCCTTGTGCAGGAAATCTTGACCCTGCTGGAGAAAGGTGCTATAGAACTAGTTCACAGCCTGTTCTTAGGAGTAAAACCACCGTGGTTGAGGGCACAATTATTTCTCACAGAGAAAGAGACTGCTGTAGGTTTTAAAGCCCACAGTAGCAAGGCTGTGTAGGAGGACAGGAAAATATAGTTACATTCTGGATGTCCCTTCCTTATGACCTCTTCTAGCCCTATGTAGCGCTGCTGGGCTGCCTACAAAAAAGGGGAAATAAGACACTATCTGCTTCTAGGTGTTATGCAACATTCAGCCTTGCATAAATGTGCCCTGCAACCACTCTTCCCCTATGTGTTTGCATGGGAAGAGACAAGTACCAGAAATAAACAGTGCTTTAATGATGAGGTGTACATCCATCCACTGGGTTATATCCAAGTTTATTTGCCCAGGGATTGTTTCAGACCCCATCCACTGTAATTTTAAAAGGAATATCAGTCAGGTTGCGAGCACTGAGTTTGTGTTTAGACCAACATCAAAAGACAAAAGTTACAACACACTAGTCTTGTTCGCATTCAAAAGCACACTGAGGATTAAAGACGTCCATCTGTGCTAGGAAGGCATCCTAGGCGAAACAGCCCTCTGTTTTGAAAAAACGGCATTCTCAAAAGGCTTACGTGCTGCAGTCAATGCACCGCTCCGTGACTGCTTTCCCCACCCAGTGTACTCAAGTCGGTATGCGAGAGGAACAGTAGTAAGCCCGTCTGCACTATAGTAAATATTAAAGCACTGTTTTAATTTCTGGTACTTGTCTCTTCCCATGCAAACACATAGGGGAAGAGGGTGGTTGCAGGGCACATTTATGCAAGGCTGAATGTTGCATAACACCTAGAAGCAGATGGTGTCTCTTCTTATTCTTTCCCCTTTTTTGTAGGCGGCCCAGCAGCGCTACATAGGGCTAGAAGAGGTCATAAGGAAGGGACATCCAGAATTGAACTCTATCTTTTCCTGTCCTCCTACACAGCCTAGCTACTGTGGGTGTTAAAACCGACAGCATTCTCTTTCTCTGTGAGAAATAATTGTGCCCTTAACCATGGTGGTTTTACTCCAAAGAACAGGCTGTGAACCTGGCTTTGGAAAACAGACTAGACTTTGGTTATTTTCACTTAAACTTGATTACAGCTGGCAATTGTCCAAATGTTTTCGTGTTGCACAATTGATTAAGTAAGGGCATTCCCTGTGAACTCCATCATCTGCCACCCTATATTTTGATAAATGTCTTTCTAACGGCGATGGCCATGGGCGAAAAATTCCCACAGTGAATGGGGCTTAGAATTTGGATTTCTAACAACCTCTTGGATTGTATTGACAACATCCGGTTTTTACACAACCCTGGTGGTTGCTTTACCTCGAATCAGTATACATATACCAGCCTACATGGCTGATGTGAGCATAAATGTCTGAATCAAATTATCTAGCCTTTGCGGAGGACCTAGTAGAGACCATCCTAGCGGCACCCTCCCTCATAGCAGCTGGACTATTACCTGCAACCATCACTAATGGCGATGTATGGAACGAACTGGAAGGTCTTAAGAAGAAACTGATCAGG
Source organism: Ambystoma mexicanum (assembly GCF_040938575.1). Taxonomy (NCBI): domain Eukaryota; kingdom Metazoa; phylum Chordata; class Amphibia; order Caudata; family Ambystomatidae; genus Ambystoma; species Ambystoma mexicanum. The sequence continues at coordinate 762,158,182 of NC_090938.1, forward strand.
ACAGAACTACAGGGATTAATCATGATGGAATATCTACGTGCACAAGCGGCACCGGACGGACTGGTTATACGCGTAGAGCCTAGAAGTTTCTTAGATCAGATACAGTTCCGAAAGGACTGGAGTTTTATTGCAAACAAGTGTACAAGAGACTGGCTCATACTTATAATCAACACGTCCAAGACCGTTTCAATCAAACTCATGAGTGAAATCGAACTCAAAATCGATCAATTAAAGTCCACGGAAGTCCTAGACAATTTTAAGAAAAAGCTAGATGAGTTGAACTCCCTGATCAAAGAATTTAAAGATCTGAACTTGAGTAAGAAAATCAACAAATTGAAAAAAGACATGGCATCCTTCACGCACGAAAAACGTATCCATACACCATAGATACCTATTATGATGAAGCACAAATAGGAGCAGTACAACAATCGACCAATGCCAACAGGTGGGGTTGGCAACCCAGACGCAACAACTACAAGAAATGGAACACACCAGCGCAATGGAGCTTTTCCAGTGGAAGCTCGGATGACAACAGACCAGGAACCTCGGGAGAACAAGAACGGAATGGCCCAAGGCCCCGTGATCAATCACTAGACAGGCGAGTTCAATTCGCCAATACCAACCAGAGGACAAAACGACAATCGTAAGGCCGCTTTTTTTATTTTTTTTTTAATACCGCGGCCAAAGAGGAGGCGGACGCAGCAGAGGACAAATACAGGGATCATCTGTAGTAACCAGGGGCGGGGGCCTACAACAACACAACTACTAGTTATGAATTTGTCAGATCATAACCTCACCGATGCAGAAACGAGGGTCCTACAAAAGGGTCTGAGCTTTGTCCCCACTACTCGTCATGACGCATTCCAGACTTGAATCTAAGTTGCCAGACTAATGAGGAACATTCGACTATGGCAACATTTTGGAGAACGGGAACAACATCCCGAGAGCAGAAAAGAAGATACTACAGGTATAAATCCCAAATCGACCTACTATCCTCCGACTCTATCTGCAGAGTCAATGGTCTTTGAGAAAGCCATTTTCAAAAAGTTAGAGGAACTGGAAAAAGACAAAACAAGTTTTCAAAATGTCTAAACAAGAACAAGCATTTCAAGGCCTAAAAAATAACTTGGCACTGACCATCAAACAAGCCGACAAAGGAGGCGCAACAGTCGTCATGAATTCAGGCGATTACGACGTAATGGTGGCCAAACTACTGGACAATCCCAATCATTACAAAATCATGAGATGAGATCCTACAGTCTTTGCGTTTCACTATTGCCAACATAGTTGAAGAAGCAGCATGCAAGGAATACATAAGCACAAAGGAGGCAGCCTTCCTTACTCCCAGATTTCCTAAATTACCAGTATTTTACGCACTACCAAAGGTCACCACCCCCACGCACGTCCATTGTAGCTGGAATTGAATCCATCCTGGAGCCTCTTTCGCAGTTTGTGGACTTCTTTCTGAAACCCGAAGTCCCGAAAATGCGGTCTTATCTGAAAGATACCATGAGTGTTCTAAATATGGTCCATGAAGTCACCTTTGATCTAACCACACAATTTTTGGTGACACTAGACATCGAGGCACTCTATACAACCATACCACAGACGGCAACACTGGAAATAGTGGAGAAAGTGCTACGAGAATTGGAGACCCCGCCGGCTGTGCCAATAGATTTTATCATGCAACTGGCTGAATTGGCTTTAACACAGAATTTCTTTTTACACAATGAAATCTTCTATCAACAGTGTTCGGGGACTGCGATGGATGCCACATTTGCCCCATCCCTGGCCAATCTCTACGTGGGAGAATTCGAAGAACAATGTATCTATACAGCCACAAATCCCTTTCGATCAGATATCCCTATGGACGAGATACATAGATGATATCTTGGCAATATATATATACAGGGTCAGAAACCTCATTTTTGCAATTCTTGGACTGGGTCAATTCCCGGAATCCCTTCCTGAAATTCACCCATAGTATCTCAAAAGAAGTGATCCATTTCTTAGATGTAGAAATTAGAACTAACGGAGGACAATGGTAGACTACAGTCTTCAGGAAACCAACAGACCAAAATGCCTTACGGGACTACAGAAGCTTCCATCCACGGAGCTTATGGGAAAATTTGCCATTCGGACAGTTTTTGCGCTATAGGCGTAATTGTTCGACTGTACATGAATACGACATCCAAGCCAAGATCTTGGCAGACAAACTGGTGGATAGGGGATACCCTAAAAAAACAATCAAAACAGCCCGCAAAAGGGCGAGAAACATCCCGCGGGCAATCCCTCTTCAGCAAAAAACACGCCCGATAGGGGAAAAAACAATCACAGCAGTGTTTAGTAATTCCAACAAAGTAAATCAAATCAAAAGAGAAATTATAAAACTCTGGCCATTACTGAACATGGGGCCTGGAACCCTTCCTATACCACGGTTTGCCATCAAAAAGAGAATATACGGGACACACTCATTCATATATGCCATCCCAGGAATCTACGCGACAGACCACACTCTGGGGAACTACACCACCCTGTGGACACACACCATGTGGACAATGCAACGTCTGTGCCCGAACTAAAAAATCCCAAACATTAGAACTGGGCTTACCCACCCTGTGGCGACAACAATCTCTAACCAATTGTAACATCTCTAATGTGATCTATATGATCACCTGCCCGTGTAACAGAAAATACGTAGGGATGACTACAAGACCTGTCAAAAAGCGCATACAAGAGCATATGTCCTGTATACGAACCGAAAGGGAAAATGCCCCTCTAGTCGAGCATTTTAAAGCAGATGGACATAAGGCTAACGAAATCTTATGGACCATCATAGAGAAGGTACTTGCCCAAGAAGATGCAGTGATGTGGCCAATCTGCTCCTTAAAAGAGAGCAGAAATTGATATTTCGTCTTAAATTAGATAAGGTGGGACTCAATGAGAGCATTGTATGGCAAACACTAGTAATGAACAGTTGAGCACCTGTGGTTGTGTGATCGCCATTTAATCTCTAGATGCCTGCAAGATGTACTCCTACAAGCTTCAATGTCCAGCCTTTGTACACAGATGTAGGCTCTACTATACACCGTATTCCCGACATCAGCCTTCCATAGCAACAGCGCTCAGACACGGGATCCAAGCAGTCCCTCAGTCTCTCTAGCCAGTGAGGCCCGGATTGAGAGTTCTAGAGAATAACGAAGCAGTATATGTTAAATCACACTCAGCACCAATTTGTCCAAAAATACCAGATTCCATTCGTTTCAGGGCCGCGTTGTCATAGTGATAGTACAAACAACATATGGCGGCGGCAGCCGCCGCCGCCCGCTTTCTCACCTCTTAACTTGAGGCATGCCTGACTTCCGGGCAGATTTTGCCATACGTGAGCGTAGCTTCATTGCACACGTGACGCGTCAGACACACGGCACGTGACCGCGGACAGGCTTACTATTGTTCCTCTCGCATACCGACTTGAGTACATGGGGCGGGCAGAGCAGTTACGGAGCGGTGCATTGACTGCAGCACGGTAAGCCTTTTGAGAATGTAGTTTTTTTCGAAACCGCTGTTTTGCCTAGGATGCCTTCCTAGCACAGATGGACGTCTTTAGTCCTCAGTGTGCTTTTGAGTGCAAACAAGACGACCCGCCCAATAGCAAATAGTCATTCTAAAACAGTGAATGTTCTGTTTGCTTTGGTCTAGGAGCAGAACACCACACTCGAACCACGGAGACACCAGGTGTCTGTAACCTGAGGAGACAACTAGCCAAAGGAAGTATCTAGACTCAGGTTAGTGTTTGCAATGTGACCCGGGAAACCGTATGAAGTACATCAAAGTAGGACAACCATGAGACATTGGTCAGTATCATTTCATATGTTATAAAATACATAGGCAAGCTCTTCTTGCGCCTGGTGTTGCGTTTGAAATACCCGTAATATGTCCAACATTTGAGTAACAACTATGTGAAGAGGTAAATCACACCATGCTCAGAGTAGTGTTTTTAACAGGATTAGCACTAGGAATACTGCTAATTTTAAAGCCATCTACTGGCAGTGAACAACCAATGGTGACTTGGGTATTTTTTTTGTTGTGTGTTTTTACACAGGTCACGTGTCTGTTTCAGCCCTGCCACACCGAGGAGGTGGTAAAGTATTGATTACCCACTTTCCCGACCAGAAACTTAACACGGTGGTATAGAATTTAGCTCCTTTACCCTTGGGGTGTTAATACATAAAAAGACTGCCCTGAAGAAAGCAACCATAATAAACATGAGCCGCTGAAACCAGTAGACAGTAATTGCTACGAATTATAGATACCAAATTCACTCTATACATGAGCAATTCTTTTACCATCCTCCACCTGCTACAGTAATAGGAAGATCCAGAAGAAGGCAAGTGGAGTGTGTTGTAACTTTTGTCTTTTGATGTTGGTCTAAACACAAACTCAGTGCTCGCAACCTGACTTTGTGATATTCCTTTTAAAATTACAGTGGATGGGGTCTGACAAACAATCCCTGGGCAAATAAACTTGGATACAACCCAGTGGATGGATGTACACCATCATTACAGCACTGTTTTAATTTCTGGTACTTGTCGCTTCCCATGCAAACACACAGGGGAAGAGAGTGGTTGCAGGGCACATTTATGCAAGGCTGAATGTTGCATAACACCTAGAAGCAGATAGTGTCTCTTCTTATTTCCCCGTTTTTGTAGGCTGCCCAGCAGCGCTACATAGGGCTATAAGAGGTCCTAAGGAAGGGACATCCAGAATGTAACTATCCTTTCCTGTCCTCCTACACAGCCTTGCTACTGTGGGCGTTAAAACCTACAGCAGTCTTTCTCTTTGAGAAATAATTGTGCCCTCAACCACAGTGGTTTTACTCCAAAGAACAGGCTGTGAACCTGGCTTTGGAAAAAAGACTAGGCTTTGGTTATTTTCACTTACACTTGAATACAGCTGGCAATTGTCCAAAAATGTTCGTTACACAATTGATTAAGGGCATTCCCTGTGAACTCAATCATCTGCCCCCCTGGAATTTGATAAATGGCTATAGAACTAGTGCCTTTTGGCAGAGAGGAACAAGGGATGGTATTCCCCATATTTTTTTATTCCAAAGAAAGACTGGGGACTGAGACCCATCTTGGACTTGCTTTGGTTGAACAAGTTCCTCAGGAAGGACAAGTTCAAGATGGTTACTTTTTCTCTGGTCCTTCAGGCCCTTCGACTTCAGGATTGGTTGGTGTCTCTGGACCTACAGGATGCTTATTTTCATGTGCCGATCCAGCCAAAGCACAGAAAATACCTGAGGTTTTGCGGCTGGCAACTCACACTTTGTTTCGGGTCCTGTCATTCGAATTGACCTCCACCCCGTGGGTCTTTAAGCTAATGGTGGTGGCAGCGTACCTCAGGAGATGGGGTTAACGTCTACCCCTACCTGGACGACTGGCTGATCAGAACGCATTCTCCCGAATAAGCCTTTGCTCATCTCAGCCTCACCAGCTGCTCCTTTCACAAGCTGGGCTTCTCTCTCAATTTCAAGAAGTCTCATACGAAACCTTCCAAAAAGCTCCAGTAGATAGAGGATTTGTTGGACACGTTCTTGGGGGAAATGCTCGCCTCCCAAGGTGAGGGCTCATCACATTGTACAGATTGTCAACAAATTTCAACATGCCCAGAGTCTTCCGGCTTTCGAATTTTTAAGGTTGCTTGACCTCATGGCATCCTGCATTTTTCTTGTGCCAGAGGCCAGACTGAGGATGAGATCCCTTCAATGGGTTCTGAAGATGCAGTGGTCACAATTCTCAGGTAAAATGGCCAATCCCGTTCAGTTTCTCCTCTCGGTCTCGCAGGATCTTCTGTGGTGGGCCAGCAAAGGGAATCTGAAGAAGGGGGAGCCGTTTTGGCAACCGTGGCTGGAGGTGAGTGGTGATAGACGCTTCCCTCACAGGATGGGGAGTTCATGCCAATGATCTGACCGCTGGCGGTCTTCTATCTCTGAAGTCCAAACTCCACATCAACCTGTTGGAGCTGCGGGCCATCAGGCTGGCCCTGAATGCTTTTCTACCGTCTCTTTGGGGTGGGAAGAGTGTCCTGATCACGACGAACAACAAAGTGGCCATGCATTGCCTCAACAAAAGTGGGGGGGCGGTGCTGGGGTCACTCCCGCTATGCAGATAGGCGATGCAGCTCTGGTTCTGGGTGATGCAGCAAGGAATATCACTCTCGGCAGTTCATCTGGCTGGAGAGAATGCAGCGGCGGACGCTCTGAGCAGGCAGAGCACGGTCTCCCACGAGTGGGAGGTGGTTCAGGAAGTCCTTCTGGAGATCTTTGCCCTTTGGGGAACCCCTCAAGTGGATCTGTTCGCGACTGTTGCGAACCAGAAGTGAAGTGCGAAAGATTTTGCTGAAGGGAATTTCCTCTGAGGAGCCTTAGGGAACACATTTGTCGTGGATTGGTCATTCCACTTCTGCATGCGTTTCCTCCGGTCCCAGTCATTCCTCGGGTGCTAAGGACGTTGCAGAGGTTCGGATCCTACATGATCCTCTTTGCTCTGGATTGGGCCAGGAGAGCGTGGTACCCGGACCTTCTAGAAATGTCCATCTCCCGTCCACACTGTCTTCTCCAGAGTATCTTCTCACTCGTGAGGGCGAGTCGAGTTCTCCATCCAGTGGTCCAGACTGTCAACCTTCACGCTTGCTTTTTGAAAGGTTGAGATATAAGCATTGGGATCACCCAGATGACGTGATGGAGGTGTTGCTTTAAGATTCCTTTGATTTCTGAAAGGGCTCACGAATGTGTTCCCACTGTCCCCGTTTCAGGTGCCGGTTTGGGATCTGAATTTGGTCTTGAAATTCCTGATGGGTTCTCCATTTGAACCACTGCACTCTTGTCCTTTGAGTTGTCTTTCAAGACCGTTTTCTTGGTTGCAGTTAAATCTCCTCCCAGAGTGAATTGCAGGCACTTTCATCTAAGCCACTCTTCCACAAGGATAGGGTTGTCCTGAGGGTGGGTCCGTCCTTCCTACCTAAGTTAGTGTCTGAGTTTCATCTGAGCCAGAAAGTGGTACTTCCTCCTTTCCATACTCCCCCTCATCCTGGTAAGGATGGAAGAATACATTGGTTGGACCCTAGGAGAGCTTTGAGGTTTTATTTTGCTAGGATGTCCAGGGTGTCCCGTCTGGTTTTCTCAGTCCGCAGGAGGTGCTGAGCCCTACAGGTCCCTCAAGAACATTGGATCAACAACTGACATAAAACCCAGTTGAAGAACCGACAACCTCGAGGGGAAAAGGGAAGTGGATAACATAAACAAGACTCCATTACCCATAATGCACTTTTTTCTAAATCTCAAATTTTACATTTCTTATCAAGCATAATCCATACCTGTCAAACCTCAGTACAACACTTAGAGGTTGTTTAATGTTGGTCTTTCTTCACTTGTTAAGAGAATATCTTCACTCATTACATTGAAGAATTTTGGAGCTCCTTTAAGGAATGAAAATGTGAAGCTCACTAAATTCCCCCCTAATGAACTTCCACAGCTGAAAGATCTTGGAATACCTTCCAAGTGACTGAATAGGGATTTCTTTTTCAGTTCACCTTTACCAGTTACTTGAAGAGAACTCCTTAACTCCTTGAAATCCCTTTTACACATTTTAATGTCTTTACTTATTCACAAGTCTCATTTAACTAACGGTCTGGCTTGCAGATGCATTGCGAGTGGATTGTTGAATTACTACTGTACACTTGCTTTTAACAAACTTCCTATTACAGGATGATCACTCAAATGCCAATACGTTATCGTGGACCACCCTTGCTCATGCGTACTGTGAATCTTTTGCATGGAACCTGCGTTCTGTAAAACCAGCACTTGACTTGTTCGCGCATGTGCGGAACAAACCCCTTTTCATGGAGATTTCATTCCGCGCCAAGCAAGTTTTTTACTTTAATAACTTTTGTCAGGCACCGTAAACTGGATGTTCAAGTTTTTAGAATTATACTATCTGCACTCTGATTCCTGAAAGAACTGATGGAATCGAGTTGCAGAAGATTTTAACGGCGCCGCTAATCACTCGCTTATGCGATCAAACCAAATGTCTCCAAGACACTAACTGAAAAACTACTGCGCAGTAACGTTGATTCATTAAAACACTAATCCTCACTTTAAGAAACGAGATTAGCTCTACCAGCTGCAGCTCTCTGCCTACTTCCCACATCACCAACTACAAGTTCACCTTAAACTTTGAGCTACTCTAAAACGAACACTAAGTCTCTGGTGATTACTTAAATGAGACACTTGTCTGACGTTTTACAGTTGAGTTAAGTTCCAATGGCTTTTCTAAAATAACTCTACCTAACTACCTAAAATTACGTCAACTGAAATTCAGTTTTCACCACGCCTATTCCATAAATGCAGCGCTTCCACCAATGAATCGGCTGAGCTTGTCCCACACACGTGTCTCACTGAAACTGCAGAAATCAAAGTTTTCTTATCCTGAATGTATCAAAAGGCCTAAAGTCTGGAACTCTGCTAAAACATGACTCTCTCACTTGAAGATGAACAATGAAAGGCAGTTTAGAATGCTGGTGGTTTCTGAGCCCTCCATCAGAAATTAGCACCACCTCCACCATGTTGGCTTGGGGAGCCCTCACTCTGAAGAATGGTTAAGATCAATAGGTTTAAATGTATTTAAAACACCAAGCATCAGATAATTATCATCCATTCTATAATTAGAACTAAAGTACATTATTGCCACAGCAAACTCCCCCATCCATACCTAATCACTTATTACTCAAACCCACCAGACCTGACAGTCGGGGTCAGAGTGGACGACCAGCTTTTTGTGGCATACACTTGACACCGATTGTGCCAGGCTGTTACTAAACAGACCTTGTCCAGGTGGATTAGCCTCACCATTACTGAATGTTAGATTGGCGGGCAAAGACCCTGCGGAGGGGTTGAGAGCTCATTCTACTAGGGGTGTGGCTACATCCACAGCTCTGCAGCGGGGAGTTCCTATTAAGAATATTTGTGATGCAGCAACTTGGTCTTCCATCCACAACTTTGTCAAACATTACTCCCTGAATACGCTCAATGTTCAGGATATGGCCTTTGGTAAAGTGGTGCTTTATTTTGCCATCTGATTGGGTATTCTAAATTCTTCTCTCTCTATTCACTGTTACTGCTTTGGGAGTCTGTCAAAGGTGTGGAATACGTCTGAGGACACAATCCATTCGAAGAACAAGTTACTTACCAACTGGTAACGTTCTTTCAACTGGATGTTCCTCCAACGTATTCCACATAGCCCTCCCAGCATGCCCCTCTGAAGAATTTCCTATGCTATTTGCAGCTTGCGTTCCCACAAGGCTATGTGCAGTTAAGTAGTAGTGTACGAGCATGTTACACCTTTTGGAGGAAAAAACTTAAACTGAGGCTACGGTCACCGTGCGTCCTATTTATAACATCCGGTGACGTCTTCCCTCGACTGAGGCCTTCGAGGGACATTGACCCGACGCCACAGATGCAGGCCGCCCTCTGCCGAAAAAAATTCCGAAGCAGCACAGATGTGGACATAACATGTCAAAGATGTGGAATACGTTGGAGTAACATCCAGTCGAAAGAACGTTACCAGTTGGTAAGTAACTTCACCTATATATGCAGAAAAGTTCATTTGAGCCAAGTCACACAATCTACAATGGCACCTTGTATCCATCGCTGGAAGTTCACCTCCAGTTCTGAGCCACAACAGCAAGGCATTGTGGGTATGCAAATGAACTCAAATACAAAACTTTTTCTCCAGGAAAGAGAGGGCAGTGCTTTTTTATACATGGATTTATCAACCCAAGACACACGTTTTTTAGGGCTGTCAGGACAACTACGTACCTGGTTTCACCCTTATTAGGGATCATCAGTGCAGTATAGTCCTGGCAGCCTTGTGGCTGGAGCATTTGCCCATGTTTTCACAACCTCAAAGTTGTGAAGTGACTTGGCTGAAATGAACTTTGCTACGTTCACATTTCAGATTCTTTTTCCCCCCAAACCTTTTTAAACTCACCATAACTTTCTTGTGTGTGTGTGTATCTATAATTCTGAGGCTTGTGGAATCTGCTTAGATCACATGCTGTGCATAGGCTGACATCTAGTGGAAGCTGCTGAGTATTAGTTGTTTTCGAAACTCGAAAGGGACGTTGACAGGGCGTGCCAGTAATACTATCCCTGGTGTGACGTCCACTGTCCCCATGGTCCTTCACGTGTCGAGGTCCCTCAGATTGTTTATTTCTGCCATCATGAGCGGTTGCTTCTCACGGAGTTCAATTACGGCTCATGCCATTTGCTTGTGAAAAGTTTAAAAATAGTTCCTCTTTCTGTCCTTTTACTTCCGGAATTGTCATATTCTTCGACGTGGTGGACAAGACAAAAGACAATGCCGTTGGACGAACTCAAGTTTCGACTGACCCTTTCGGCCTTGGTAGGCACACCGGGCCTAGGCCCATACAGTAGAGGAGAGTGGGGGTGGGTGGCGGTAATTGGACAATGTATATTCCCACCCTTTCCCTTTATCGCCCGCCTGCTTTTTCCAGACATGGATAGGACACCCTTTAAATTCTGCCCCAGAATTCTGTGGATCGACTTACCGTGAGCAACCTGTGTCTGAACCGCAACCACGAAGAAGGGCACTGTTGAGCTTGCAAGCTCTTTAAGCATTAAACCCTTAAAGATCACAAGACCAAACGCTGGGCCCACCACGCCATGTAGTTCGAGGATGCCATGGACGGAGCATCCAGTGACTGCAGCGTCGCCATCTTTTCGGACGGCGAAGGGGAACCTCCCGAGTTCCCAAGTGCAAGCCCCAGACCCTAGTAGACAGGCCGGTGGCACGGTTATGGGGACTACACCCGTGGCAAGAGCACTTACTCTTTCCACACTAAGCGCATACCCTGCGGCGATGTGTCGGCACCGCCGAACACCCATCCAGATCCGGCTTCTAGGGGAGAAATCAGTAGATTCACTGTCCTCTGGGCACTCGAAATCCCGCTTGACCCATGACGGGCCCCGTAAAACAAAGGACGCCGCCCATAAAACTTGTGCCGAATGTCCACAGACGAGGCAGAGGTCATTTCCAATGCCGAAACTCAAACACATTTTGTCGAAACTGGCTGGGAAGTCCAAAAATACCAGGTTATCACACCTGGTCAAAAAACAAGTCCCAGACACCCGGTGTCCTGTCACTGCGGGATGTTTTTTCGCAGGGTTTTTACAGCAGATCTTTTAATGAAGAAAAAAAAACGGATTTTCGGAGTAGTTAAAAAATCTATATTTGGGGTGTGGGTGTTTGGGAACATATAAAAAAATAAAAGGGGATGGGGGCTTAGGTGGCGACCCCCCAAAAAATAAGAACTCGAGTTTTTTGTTGAGAAATCCGCTGTAAAAAACTCTACAAAAAAACATCACCCAATGTAATGACATAGAACGTCCCAGAAAGACATTTTAAAGGCTACTAATGCCCAGAAGTCTTCCTCCAAGAGTTCAGATCATAGAGACAAGTCTCATAAAGACAGACCAGTCTCATAGGGATAAGTCTACCACTTCTTAAGAAACTGTAACTGTCCCACAAGAATAGGACGAGGGTTCCTTCAGGGAGGCCTTGCATAATAAAGAACTACCCACTCCTGCACCCCAAGCCCCTTACCCTGGGATCATCCCTAGCTCAACCCTGTGGTTAGTAGAGGACATGGATAGGGTCATGTCCAGAATAAAATTGCAAATCTCTTTGGAAAATAACCCTCATGCACTAGAGATTTTTCATAATACACCTACTGCTCAAGCTCTCAGCCACTGTCTTCATCACAGCCACCAGCAAAAAAGGTCTTGCATACCTGCAGACCTGTATGACAACCATACAGACACGGAAGGGGATCAGGATGAATGTTATGTTATTTAAGTTTATAAAGCGCACGGTCACCCAGGGCATCATGGCGCTGAGAGAAAGAGCTAATCAAGCAAAGGAAAGCCCAGACAAGAGAGCTAAAACAGAATGGTCTTCCGGGATCTTCCAAAGCTGAGATGGTTGGAAGCGTTTCTTAGTGTCGGGGGGGAGGTTGTTCCAGAGTCTGGCCGCAGGGATCGAGAAAGCTCTACCGCCGACCTTTTCACGGTTGAACCTAGGAACAACAAGATTGCTGGACACGGAGTGCAGGTCGTGTATAGGGACATAGCGAGTGAATTTTGATTGCAAGAATTCAGCTCCTTGGCCGTGAAACACCCGGTGCACAATGCACAGATTTAAAGAGGACCCGCTGTCCGACCGGAAGCCAGTGTAGTCACCGGAGTACTGGAGAGATGTGGGCACCATAAGGGGTGCCGGTGGCCAGTTCAGCCGCCAAATTCTGCATGTGCTGAAGCCGCTGTATTAGGCCAACTGGCTGTGACAGATGCAAAGAATTGCAATAGTCCAGTCGCGAAAGTACCAACGCAGCCACTACTGGGGGGGCGGAAGGCTTTAGGTATCATGGATAAGGCTCTCCTGAGAAGCCTAATCTGATGGTGGGAGGCTTGGCACACAGCCGGCACTTGGTTGGACATGGAGAGGGTAGCAGATAGAATAATGCCCAGGTTTCTCACTTTACTGACTGGGCAGGGAAGAGGACCTAAAGAGGTTGGCCAGAAGGCAGGGGTCCACAGTGAAGGGTCGGGAGGACAGCCTACCACCAGAACATCTGTTTTGTCACCATTGAGTTTAAGCCAATTCTCGTCCATCCAGTCTCCTACAGCTTTCAAACTCATGAAGGCACGACGATACCTCAACCTGATCTTGGTCTAGACGGATCAGGATTTGGGTATCGTCGGCGCTATGATGGTGATGAGGCAGATGTCTATACTATGTCGTCCCCAATAACAAGATTCCCCAGTGCCTGATTCTCCAGTCGATTATTGACCCTTATTCAATCACTTACTAATCAAAGCAGCTGAGCACTTCGGTATTCAAACACAGGAGACTCAGCAAGACAAGGATTTTGTCGAAGACATCCTGGGAGACAAAAAATTTGCCAACTAGTTCAGACCCATCTTAGTCTGTCCACAGAAGAATCCAATCTTGCCTGGAAACACCCAATCAAACAAGGGCAGCGATCCTGTGGATAGAAAAACTATTCCGCCTGACGCCATCTGATCCCTTTTATATCAGAGCAGAGGACAGCTTAAGCCGTATTCGCTAGTTGACACAACTACTCGGAGGAGGGCAGGTACACTACTAGCCTCTTCAGAAGCTCCCCCCAGACAGGGAGAGCAAGAAGCTCTATACCATGGGGAGGAAAGTTGCGACTTTGCCAGCGTTTCAAACTACGATCGCCAACAATTCCACACTGTTGGCGAGCTATGACTGCCATAAATGGTATGAAATTACGGCCCTCATTGACTCTGCTCCAGAGCCTTTAAAGTCTAGACTTGGCCAAGTAGCAGCGAAAGGCAAAGCCACTGCCAGCAGCTTGCTGAACAACCTCGACGCTGCAGATAATGTGGGCAGTATTATTCTCCAGCATTGGATCTTTCATGGATTCACATGCTGTGAATATTCCCTGTCGGGCTGGGAACCTTGGTCATTTTAGCTTAGCGTTTTCATATGGAAAACTTTGACACTTCAGTGTCCTATCAATGTCATTTTTGGGTGCTTTAATCCCCACCAATAGAACGTAGGGAATAAATGGCCCCACCCCGTGGCTTCCCTTCAAATTTCTACCGTCTCCAAAGTGTTGGGATCACCTTTTGTTCGTTGTGGTTTTTGCATGTGCTTGTGCTATTATGTTTTGCCATGTCTTCCGGGTCTCTGAAGAAGTCTGTGTTCTGGCCCTGTGCGACTTGCGAGCTGAAGGTGCATGAGGGGGACGGGCATATGGACTGCCTCTACTGCCTTTACCTTCATCACTCGGCCAACTCTTGCGAGATCTGTAGAGTATTTTCGCAAAAGACTCCTAAGGACAGCAATCGGCGGTTGGTTTGTTGGCTTAATGATGTCACCTATGCTGCCTCGGAAGTGGGGTCTGTCCGGAGCTTTTCCTCGATCATTGCCAGGCAGCATCGGCCGAACCTCCGGCTAAGAAATCTCGTCCTGCTCCTGAATCGGAGGTTGGGAAGAGTGGTAGAACCTCTTTGAGTAAACCACTGTCGAAGGGGGTTGCTTCCTCCAAACATGGTCGGTCAGACCATTCCCAGGGGTCTGGAGGTAGGCTCGCGAAGTCGGCGTCACAGGAGAAGGCCAAGAAAGACTTGTTGAAGCTCTCCTCTTCAGGTGACCATCACAGGTCGTCCTCTAGCAGGGATTCCTCTAAGCACCGGTCAAGCGCTGCTAAGCCGGCCGGTTCGCTTGGGAAATCTTCACTGCAGGTGGCGGTTCCAACGACATCCTTATTGATGGGGGTCCCGTCATCGACTGTTCCTCTGCCATCTACTGTACCGTCGTCAACTATTGTCATCGGCTCCGGCGACGACAGAGTTGCATAATGGCCCGATGCTTTTCTCGTATTCGAGGATGGATGCGGACGGATTAATGCTGACAAGTGGTGCGTGGCAGGCTTCCGCCTTTGACTCGCTGATGCTGGACACCATTCTACATCCTCGGAGGTGGACGACCAGGACCTGGTTTTTGGGGCCGTCGGCCTTGGGGCTTCAGTGTGTTGGACCTATGAAGACCTATGAAGTCGAGAGCCGTGGTGGCTAGTCCGGCTAGTTACCCGCTGGTGAGCCCGCAGGTTATGTTGTCGCTCCAGCTTCAATCCTTGTTGGGCCAGCTGGATTCAAGGTACCTCCTCTGAATGTGGTTGTGGTGGAGCCTGTCATGGACGCTGCTGATGTTCCTCCACGTTTGTCGGCTGCGTGTGGGTTGCTGGTGCATCTGCTGGTTAGTGAAGATCATCCACGTCCCTACCCTGAGGAGGGTGAGCTGTCCGAGTCAGACAGTGTGCCTCAGGAGTCCATGTCTACTGGCTCTTAGTCGCCGACGAGTGACCCGGCGTGGGATACAGACCAGGAGGAGGAACAGCCTCCTAGTCCTGCGCAACCATCCCCTCCCGATGTTGGGGCGAGTGTGGAATTTGGATTGTCTCCTGAGGAAGAGCGGAAGGAGTGCTTCGAAGGGATTGGTTCCTCCGTCGTATTCCACGTCTGACAGGTAATCACTACAGCTGTGCTGATTAAATGTCATAGATGTGGAATATGTCATCGGAACATTCCATCGAAAACGTTACCAGGTAAGAAAGTAACTTGTTCTTTCTGTTAGACCACATGGGCAAGAGACAGAAAGCTGTGTTCTCCGTGCCTATCCTGGAACACGTGTGGCAGTAGGGTCTGCACACGATGTGCCATCCCTTCTCGGAACCAGCTGTCAAAGGGAGGCTGGAGTAGAAGTTTAAGGCCCCGGACTCTACACCGAAGTACTTAGTGTTGCAGCCCACTCCTGAGTCTTACCCCTCCCGACAGTGACGCCAGGAGGCGGGATGCTTTTGGGAAGATGATTTTCACTGTTGGGGCGACAGTGAAGGCGGCCAATTCCTTGGTGATCATGGCACACTATGATTGTGAGATGTGGCATCAGCTAGAACCGCTTTTGGAACATCTGCTGGAGGAGCACTGCAAGGCCGCCATGCTGTTGGTGCGTGAAGGGGAGGAGGCTTCCAATCACAGTATTAATATTGCCGTTGACCTGGCAAAGTCCGGCTTTAAGCAGATTAACATTGGCGTTGTGCTGCGTTGCCAAACCTGGCTTAAGTGCATGGACTTTCCCCCCAGAGGTGCATTATAAGGTTCTGGACATGCCCTGTAAAGGGGAGCAGTTGTTTGGAGAGAAAATTGATGAGGCCTTCAAGGGAATGAAGGAGGACACTGAGACTGCTAAATCATTGGGAGCTTTGCAGAGTGGGCACTCTTTTCGCTTCTTTCATCCGTTTCCGTTCGGGAAATGCCCGGTTTACTTCCACCAGACACCGGGGTTACGGTTGGTCTGGTTATTCCTCCCAGGGGTATAGGAGGTTGGTGCAGTTGGCGCATAAAAGTTGGGACTTTCAGGCCTCAAGGAAAAGAGGTGCGCAGCCCTCCTCCACTAAAGGGAGACAAGCTAAGCCACAACAATGACTGTCTTCAGGGCAATCTGCTGGGGGGCGGGATGGCAATGCACATGGACAAGTGGTGCAAGATTACGTCGGACCGTTGGATGTTGACCATGGTGCGTCTGGGCCACTCGCTGGAATTCAAGTGTTCCTCGGTTTTCGTTCCTCCCAGTGTATGGTGTGCAACCTCACGTTCACATCCTGCGGCAGGTGGTTGTACTTATGCTACAGAAAGGGGCTATAGAATTGGTTCCAGTGGCCGAGAAAGGCCAAGGGGTTTATTCCCGATACTTTGTGTTGAAAAAAATCCAACGGCAAGTGGCAGCCCATTCTGAATCTTCGGGCGTTGAAAAAGACTCTGCAAAGCCTGAAGTTCAAGATGCTCACTCTTCAGGAAGTCATTCGTTCAGTACAGCCGGACGAGTTTCTGGCATCGTTGGATTTGCAGGATGCATACTTCCACATTCACATGCGTTGATGGCATTGCGTTTCTGCGGTTGTAGGAGATTACCAGTTTCGGGTACTACCATTCGGTTTAAAGTCGTCTCCCAGGACGTTTACAAAATGTTTGGTGCCGGTGGCAGTGTGGCTCAGACGGGAGGGTCATCACGTATACCCATACCTGAACAACTGGCTGGCGTGGGGTTCGTCGCCAGGGGAGGTGCAGGGAAGTCTCAGCCCTACCATGTAGCTGTTGCAACGGCTAGGCTTTGCTTTAAACTTTGAAAAGTTCCTTCTGTCGCCTTCCAGGTACTTTGTGTTTCTGGGGGCAGAGTTTTGGACTAGTCTGGGAATGGTGAAGCCCTCGGGCGAGAGGGTTATTAAGTTCCGGCAAAGGGCAGCAGAGTGGAAGATTGGTGCAAGGGTGTCGGTCCAGACTTACATGTTACTGCTGGGGGCCATGGCGTCATGCATTCCGCTGTTGGCAAACTGTCGTCTCTCTATGAGGCCGGTGCAGGAGTTCCCTGCGGACCGTTGGGCTCAGAGTCACAGCTCATGGTCCGATAAGGTGGTGGTCGACGGCAGTCTGGTGGAAGCTCTTTGATGGTGGCAGTGCTCAGAAAATCTGGTTCGGGGCATGCCGTTGTTGGAACCGGAGTTCCAGTTTACTATTGTGGCAGATGCCTCTCAGACAGGATGGGGGGGCGCATCCCGGGGGCTCACAGGTTCATGGCCTGTGGTCTCGGGGGAGTCTCGGTTCCACATCAATGTGCTCGAGTTGAGAGCGGTACATTGGGCCCTGAAATCATTTCTACCGCGCATACGAGATTCGGTGGTGAGGGTGTTGACTGACTTTACCACCACAATGTTTTATCTCAGGAAACGGGGGCACACATTCCAGGGTGATGTTGAAAGAAAAACAGGAACTTTGCCATTGGGCTCTGTTGCACGACATTGGCATTGTGGCGTTTCATCTGCCGGGAGTGTTGAATGTGCAGGCAGATGCGCTCAGCAGGGATGTAGGCCAGCTCCACAAATGGCAGCTGAAGGAGCAACAGGTGTCCAGAATCTTCCAGGCATGGGGCCACCCTCCGTTGGATCTCTTCGCAACGAGGGAGAACAAACCGTGCAAGTAGTTCACCAGCAGGTGGGCTCACCCCGAGTCTCTAGGGGATGCGTTCTCGTCGACCGACCGGTTTGCTGATGCATTTCCTGTTTCCGCTCCTTCGACAGACCCTCCAATGGATTCGGAGATACCCATGCCGTGTGATTCTGGTGGCTCCGTTCTGGGCCAGGCAGCCGTGGGTGTCGCATCTCCTTGATCTGTCCGTGGTGGAGCTGATTCGGTAGGAAGTGACGTTGGACCTTCTGTCTCAGGACAACGGGCTGTCTGGCACCGCAATCTGGGATTTCTCAGCCCTACGGCTTGGCTCCTGACTTCTCAGAGTTTGGCCTGCTAAGGCTTTCCATTGACTGTCAGCGCATTTTGGAGGCGGCAAGAGCACCGTCCACAAATGTATCCTATGCGTGTAATTAGAAAAAGTTTGTGTGGTGAAAAGGCCAGCCGAGGGTGGACCCTTGGAACATTGCACCTGAGCAAGTTCTTCCCTACCTGTTGCAGTTGGCGATTAAGGTTCTGGCGTTATCCTCCATAAAGGTACACTTGGCAGCGATTTCTAGATTTACTCGGAGGCGACATGCAGCGCCTCTGTTTAGTGATAGTCTCATCAAGCATTTCTTGAAGGGGTGGTTTCGTACTTTTCCTCCAGTCAAGAAGTTTCCGCTGGTGTGGAGCTTTAATGTGGTTGTTCGGTCTGTTGAGACCGCCGTTTGAACCAATGTCGATGACTCCTTTGCAGTTTTTGTCTTGGTAGGTGGCTTTTCTGGTGGACATTACTTTGGCCAGAAGGATGTCTGAGTTGCAAGCATTGGTTGTGGATCCTCCATACTTGAGGTTCTTGAAGGACAAGGTGTGTTGGCTACAAATCCGCACTTTATCCCAAAAGTGCCATCAACATTTCACAAACTCTTTTATTGTGTTGTCCTTCTTTGCTTCAGCCTCCATGCCTGCAAAACGGGCTTTGCATTCGCTGGATGTGAAGAGGGCGTTAGTTTTATTTGAATCGTACTCAAGATTTCAGACAATCTAAACAGCTGTTTGTGGTTTATGGGCCGTCCGTCAAAGGACGGGCAATCTCCAAACAAGGACTTTCGCGTTGGGTGTCCTCTATTTCGTTCTGCCACACTAAAGCTGGAAAGCCTTTGGTAAGGGCACAAAGGGCGCACTCGACGAGGTCTAGGGCTTAGTCGGCGGTATTCTGGTCGGGGATTCCGCTGGTTGACATTTGCCAGGCGGCCTTCTGGGTGGTGCCGCATACCTTTACTCGGCATCACTGACTGGAGCAGCAGCATGGTGAGAATGTGCAGGTGGGACGGGCAGTCCTGCAATGCCTGTTTCAACAAGGTAATCCCAGCAGCTTCGGGGTATTTGTTTGAACTTGATCACTGGAGGAGTTTCTTTGTCTCATGTATGTGATTCTGTTTATATATTGGTATGCTTTTCCACTCCGCCATGCATGATTGGTACTGCTATGTAATCTATTCACAGCATGTGAATCCATGAAAGATCCAATGCTGGAGAAGGGAGTAGTTTCTTACCTGTAACTCAATTTCTCCAGCATTGGTATCTTTCATGGATTCACATGCGCCCGCCGGCCGCCCCTGCAAGCAAACCTGTTTCTGGTTTCCTCTACTTCGAAGGTTAAAAAATGAAGGGAAGCCGCGGGGGTGGGGCTATTTAAACCCTACGTCCTATTGGTGGAGAAGTTTCTCACTTTCAGAGCAACCTACCCCCAAGAGACCTCGGGAGGACCCTCCCTCTGTGCTTGCTTATAAGTTTCAAAGAATTCTTGAACCTTCCCAGGAAAATTACACTTCCGTCGTCCCTGAAGACGAGATCCAGATGGACACGTATGATCAGGAAGATGATTCCACCTTCCTACAAGACTATACTGGGTATGAATAGGCTAATCCTACAGAAGACTGGGTGTAGTCGCAAGGTTGAAGCAGAGCCATGGACGCTCCCCAAGGGGGAGGGGGGATTGTACCCTTTGCTACGGCAGAGGCACCTCCCGATAGAGTTAAGAGACTGTATGACTTGGGAAAGCTAATCACCACAGCAGCTGCTTTTACCACGCGCATAGCAAACATTACGTTGCTTGCCAGTTATCCCGATGTACAGTGGAACCTAATGCAGGAAGGTCTCCAGGAGGTGCCTGAACCTGCAAGAACCAAATTACTCGCCATTGTGGCCGAGGGCAGGCAGGTCAGCCAAAATGTATTGAGAAATACTCTGGATACTGCAGAGACGGCAGGGAGATCCCTAGCTCAGGGCACCCTGCTCAAACGGTACGCTTGGCTGCAGAACTCTGGTTTCAAGCTGGAGACCCAAGCAACTCTTATTAATAAAGATTCGAGGAGTCTAATCCCTTTGGTAAAGCAGTCGATGATGCCCTCGAGACTGCCAAAAAGGAGCATGAGTGTTAGGCAGAAACCTGTGCAGTTCCTTTAGGGACCAGTAAAACCACTTGGTAGCAGTCTGTACCACACAGATTCACTTGGTAGCTGTGGCTGAGCAGTCAGACTTCCCTCAAGAAGAGTTAGGCAGTATACAGAGCATACAAAATAGGTACAGAAATACAGTAGCACAAGCAAACACTGACCAGAGCGTGGGTGTTAAAGTATATAATTATTTAACACACACTTGCACTAAATTGGTAAGATAAGTTCAAAACACAATCACTATTATCATATGTACATCCCTGATTACTTGTTGGACAAGTCTTAGTTAACACCACTTATTTCCAGACAGAGGTGAGCGCTTAACTTTCGATGCCACTCCAACAAGTTAAATAAAAAGGGAGGGAAAAGCAGAATTATGGAAACATACACACTAAACACTTTGTAAAGAACCACAGCAAGTTTAGGAAGGCACAGTCTACTGGTGAGCAAGGAAGTTTAGGCGCCAGGCCCCCTTTCAAGGGAGCCGGGTGGAAGATGCCCAAGATCACACAGTCTTCAAAGTTTGTGGAGGTAGTTCGAAAAAGGTTTAGTTCAGTGCCGAAAAGTTAGCTAAGGTGTCCCAGGCTAACCCAGGTTCGAAAGACAAGGATTTAATACACCCCGTTCAAGAGGTTGCAAGGGAAGCCAGGCGGAACACGGTACCTTAAATGGAGAGTATCCTCCAGCGGGGGTTAGTTGTTCCTGGCAGCGGGTGCAAGTCGCAGCGTCGACCAGAGGAAGAAAAGATCTCGTCGTGGAGGAAGGATGAAGGTCGTTGCACTGCCAGGGAAGAAACCAGCCGCAGAGTTCTCCGGTACAAAGGTACTATCCTTTCGGTTCGCAGTGGTGGTGAAAACGTGGTATCCCGGTTGCCGGGGTGCTTGGCACAGGCAAGGCAGCCACGAGATGCTCCAGCAAGGCGAAAAGAAGGTAGACTGGTTATCCCCACCAGTCGAAGGAAGAAGACTCTCAGGCTGGAGACCTCCTCTGTCGTTGGGAAAAGTGGTGAGATGGTTCAGCAGGGCTTCACCGGTGGTGTCGTCGTTGCAGGCCGGCTCAGCTTCTCCCTCCTCGGATTCTTAGGTCCTGTGGCGACTTCTGAAGTTCCAGTCCCCAAAGCCCTGCTTTTATGCAGAACACCCCCATTCACTCAGCCTAGCTGTCAATCAAACGTGGTAAGTGGTGAGCCGGCCGGCTCACCACTTGGGCCAATCACACAAGAGTGCGACTTGAGTTACCAAGGTAACTCAGTCCAGGGTGCCTAAACCCCCCTCCCACACCCCCTGTGGTACCCAGACAGTGGCACCACTTTTGGAGGCTTCTGTGGAGAAGCCCGCCAAAAAGTGGAACAAAGGGCTCGACTTGGGTTGGAGTCACAGAAGAGAACACAAACGCCATTTTAGAATAGAGTTCTGGCAAAAAATACCAACTGGCGAATTAATATTAAATAAACCGGCGGTATGTTCGAGGCTATAAGAATTAAATAATTAAAGTTGGTAGCCTCGAAAATTGGGAAAATCCCATAGAGATATATTCACGGTCGAATATAAAAAGTAGTATCCACTGCCACCAGCCAAAACTCGATCAGGGGGGACGGAGACGTGCCCCCTCGACTAACAGACCCCGGGGCAATCGAATTGCCCCGACCAATACGTCCACAATATGATGGTCTGTACTGGTTTCTGTTCATAATTTGGGACTAGCAAAGCCAATGGTGACTTTACATGCCCTGGGAGACAGTAGTCAGTCCCAGGGTATGGAGTCTATGTTGGGGGGGGGGGGGGGGTCGCTACGACACCCCTGGGTTACGGCATGGAGGGTGCTGTGTAACCCACACCAAAAAACACGAGACCCTATGGAGTAAAAGACCCCATAACCCATTAAACACATGGAAAGTTAAAGGAACACCTCAAATCATGTCTAAGTGGGAGCAAAAGAATCTCACTCTTAGCAGGAGAGAAAAAAATAAACCCCAAAAATCCAGCAAAGCTGCTGGGGGACTCACTAGGTTTGGGAAATTAGCCTTCCAGAGAATTCTCCCCAACAATGAGACTCTAAAGTCCCTTCAGCAAATAACCCAAAAGCCCTCCCCCCAGAGGGGGAGCGGGTCCCGCCATTCCTTTCGGGGCTTATCCCGTTCCACACACAACCAGTAAAGTACGGGAAATAGCTAGAACTCAAATCAAGCATCCAGCACTCCCGCCAACTATCCACCCAGGGGACAGCGGCGCGGCAAGACCAGAGGCAGAGGTCCCAACTCCAGGGGAGCTACAGCCTCAGGTTAGAAATGACCTACGGATCCAGGTCCCCTCCCATGTTACCCCAGTCGGGGGGGTGCGGAGGCGGCGGGGTGCGCTTAACATCTTTACTTTCGGCATGGGAGGGGATAACATCAGACCAGTGGGTCCTCAAAACGGTCACCCACCGGTACTGCGTGGAATTCGCCTGACCACCACAGTTCAGACCACCCAAAGCACGATGCCTGACGCCAGACCACCTGCAAATCCTGATACAAGAGGTGGAAACTTTTCTGGGAAAGGACGCCATAGAAGCCGTCCCTATTCTTCAGGTAAACGAGGGCATTTATTCTGTGTAATTCCTTGTACCCAAAAAGGAGCTCACCATGCGCCCTGTTCTAGATTTTAGCCCAGCGAACAAATTTGTCAAACCTCAAGTTTTGTATGGTAACTCTGCAAGAAGTAATCCCACTATTGAAACAGGGGGATTACATGGCAACACTGGACATGAAAGATGCATACTTTCATATTTCAATGTTGCCAGCGCACAGAATATATCTAAGGTTCATGATAGAGGGCAGGCACTATCAATTCAAAGTCCTCCCCTTCGGCATTGCCTCAGCGCCAAGGGTGTTTGCAGTAGCGGCAGCACACCTACGCAGACTATCCGTCCCGGTTTACCCTTACCTCGACGACTGGCTCATAATAGGGGACTCTTACGAAACATACCTATTGAGTACTCCGAAGACAATAGACCTCCTGTTCAGTCTGGGATTCTCCATCAACCAGAAAACATCCAGCTTAGACCCCGTCAAGCCAAGCAATTTCTAGGGGCTCTAATTCTTACAAAAGATAGCCTTGTCTTCCCCTCTGAGAGGGTTCAGAACATGCTTTCTCATATCCCTCAATATGTAGCCAGTCTGGAAGTGACAGTATGCAAGGCCATGCACTTGCTAGGTATGATGGTGTCATGCATTTACTTCCCCACACGTGGCTGCGCATGCGTCCCATGCAAGAGTGGCTCAACAGCCAGTGATGCCAGGCCAGCGGACAATGGGAAGATCTGGTAGTTGTCTCGCCAGCCCTTGTTCTCGCTCTGCAGTGGTGGTCGAGGGAAAACCTCTTGAAGGGGAAAACCTTCACCACCCCCGCAGTAGAAGCCACTCTCACGACACTCATCTCTCACGGGGGTGGGCTCACCTGCTACAGCAGACAGCGCGTGGAGTGTGGTCCCCACAAGTAGCATCCAACCATATAAATCTGTTAGAGTTGCTAGCAGTATTCAAAGCACTGAAGGCCTTTCAGACAATGATACAGGGGAAGATAGACCTGGTCCTGATCGACAGCATCACAGCCATGTATTAACTAAACAAACAGGGGGCACACTCTCCAGGGCTATCCAAGCTGTCCCAGAACATTTGGATGTGGGCTCTCAAACACAAGATGTTCCTACTGTCCCAAAATGTTCCAGGAGAACTCAACCTTCTAGCAGACATGCTCGGCAGAGATTTCCCACTGCCCTTAGAATACAAATGGCATCTGCACGAAGACATCGTCTCCAACGTGTTCGCAGAATTGGTTTTTCGAGTGATCGACCTGTTCGCAACTCAGGAGAACGTCCAATGCCAAGATTACGCCTCCAGGTACCCCCAGAACCACTCCAAGGGGACTGGACTCTGGATAACATGGTCAGGGAAATTTGTCATCCCCCCCCACAACCCCGCCCCACACCCCCGGACTCCCCTACTCAACAAGATAGTGCACAAGATACACCAGGAACCAGTTACCATGATTTTGGTGGCCCGCATGTGGGCCTGCCAACCCTGGTTCGCTGATCTAATGGAAATGTCCCACACCTTCCATTCCACCCCCCCTCACCCCCACCCCACCATTTGTGAGACCACCCTTCCCATACAACATGTTCTCAGGACAGAGGGGAGACTCTACACCCATGCGCACAAACTCTGAACTTGGCGGCCTGGCTCCCGAGGTCATAGTGTGGACACCTTCTACTCCCTCAGATGCATGGACATACTCAGGGAGGCTAGGAAACCCAACACTCGTTATTGCTATTCTAGTAAGTGGAAACACTGTCATCTGGTATAAAACCAAGGGCGTCAATCCCATTGACTGCTCGCCTAGCCACATTCTGTTGTACTGAACTCATTTGTTACTCAGGATTGGTTTTTAATTCCCTAAAGGCTCATCTAGCTGCTCGCTCAGCCTACACTACGTCACAACAGAAAGTGTCATGGTGGCGAATACCTGTTATTGAGGCTTTTATGGAAGGGGTTCAGAGAATTCATCCCCCCATATGGGATCTAAATGTGGTTTTGACCAGACTCATGGGGTCTGCCTTTGAATCAATGCATAAAGCAAGTCTAAAAGACCTTACTTGTAAGACGGAATTCCTAGTGGCTATCACTTCTACTAGAAGGGTTAGCAAACTACAGGCCCTTTCTGTTCTAGACCCTTTTGTTAGTCCACAGAGATAAGGTGGTTCTGCGCACTCATCCCAGATGTGCGCCTAAATTAATTTTTGAAGTTCCATGTGAACCAATCAAATTACCCACTTTCTTCCAGAATCCCGCTAGCATGGCTGAAAAAAGCCTACACAGACTAGATGTGCGCAGGGCAGTCATTTTTTACCTGGAAAGAACAAAACCACTGAGGAAATGTTTTTCATTTTGGTGGCTGCTGGTAGAGAAGGGGATCCTGTCTCTAAATCAGCTATCTCGGTGGATTTTCAAATGCATCACACTATGCTACACTCTTGCTAAGAGAACTTCCCTTCAAGCCTAGAGCACGCTCTACCTGAGGCACTGGGGCTTCCATAGCATTCATTGCAAATGTTCCTGTAGAGTCCATTAGCAAAGTGGCAACCTGGAGTCCACGCCTTTACAAATAACTATTGCCTAGACACTCAAGTGGGACAAGCAGTATTAAGGCATCTTTTCACTACTGTTCCTTCTCACAACCCACCTCCAACTCCGAGTACTGCGCGCTAGTCTGTCCACAGCATGTGATTCTAAGCAGATTACCAAACATCAGAAGACATACATTACTCACCGTAATAGCATTTCTGATGGTTGTATCTGCTTAGATTCTCATGTGCCCACCCTTCCTCCCCGCTCGGATGGAAGGAACATAGACATCTTTCTACTTTCTCTCCATGTACTCACTCAGAATAGCCTCGGGGTCCCTCATGGCAGAAGAAATGCAATCCGAGGGACCTCAGTGCATGATTGATTTTGGGTACACTGCACATCACGATGGGGATAGTGTTACAGACACGCCCATGCCGCCGTCCCCTTTTGGTCCCTGAAAGACTAGATGCAATACTCTGCGGTTACCACTGGATGTCGGACTATATGCACAGCATGTGAAGCTAAGCAGATACAAACATCAAATGCTATTATGGTGAGCAATGCATGTCATCGCGGGAGCCATGTTTTTCAAGATAGCGCCCAGCCATTGTTGCCATAAAAGTCCCGGTGGTCTTTTTTCGCCATTTCTTTGTGGAAAGGTCCCTCTAGAGTTTTTCCTCTGCGCGCCAAACCAGGTTTGGTCTTTTTTTCATTCTTCTTTGGTGAGCTTCAGGAGTGAAACCCGCCTCTGGCGTATGAGTCTGGGGTAGGCAGGAAGTGTGGGAGGTGCCCGACACTCCCTGTGCTTAGTCTCCTAGGAAACCCAAATGCACGCTGTGCTGATTCGCAGGCTGACTGTCAGGGAAGGACAGCCACCCTGCTGGGTGAGTGGCAGGTAGGCTGGAATGAATGGGAGAGAACTGAATAAAAGGCGAGTCTCTTGCCTTGGAAGGCATTTGACCACTGGAATGAAGGAACCGAAGAGCTTGAAGAGGACAGCTGCTGCAACCCCTGGACCGTTGGTTTGCTCAGCGAAGCCCTGCTGCATGTCTGAAACGCCTTGAAACACTTGTGTATAGGCGCGTTACAAATGCCATATATCATAATAGCCAAGTTCACATCGACAGAGAAGCCCTGCTAAGGACGACTTCTCTCTTTTGAGTTGGTAGTGTTAGGCAGAATCGCACGCAGTACCCTCTGGGACCACTCGACACAATTAGGACTACATGTGTTAGCCAAACCAACCTTTGGTATAATTCTGTACCACACAGTTTTTGGTAGCGAGCTGAGCAGCTAGGCTTATCTGAAGAGTGATGAATGTGAGCAGTACAAGTAGTTGCACAGAGGACTTTCAATCACAGTGGGTCAAGTAGGCACTTATACTCAAGGTTTCTTGATAAAACACTTATTAATATATTACACAATCATTTAGAAAACATTTCACTAGCAGAAGACAACTTAATATTATATACCAATACACTTCAATACAAATGGTTTGGGGAGCTCCGTTTGAGCTCCCCTGACATAGTAGAAAAATGGCAGTTCAGTTACTCAGAAGTGAGCAAAAGGGACAAAAGTAGAATCGATCCCATATACTTAGACCGTACAAATAATTTCAGTCCACCAGAAGAGTTCAATTCAAGTCAATATGCGAGGCCAAAGTCAATGGGCTAGTGTTCTGGATAGGAAAGAGCAGTTCTGGTATCAAACGGTGAAGTCTTTGCAAAAGTTCTCAGAAGTAGTTTAGGCGACAACTAATCATTTTGTGTGGTCACAAGCTGATTAGGCCTGCAAGTTGGGAAAGTTTCACAAACTTTAACCGTGAGAGTGGTGTTTTCTCAATCGGGTTGGCACAGTGCCTTATTATGAAGAAACAAATGCAGCTGATGTCGTTGGTTCCTGGCAGCTCCTGCAGGTCTCACTGTTCCTGAGCCTCAGTTGTGGTGAGAAGAGGGAGGATGTCCGGGGACTCCTGCACTACACGGGATCGTCGAAAAAGCAAACCAGATGGAGTCACTTCAGTTCCAGTATCTGTAGATTCAAGAACACAAACTGGTGTCCCTCTCCCTGGTTAATCCTAACCAGCCTTGTGAATGGTATCCAGGTGTCTTATGAGTTGATTGGTCCCTCCACTTCAAAGGAAGACGCCGTCCTTGAAGGAGCTTCTGTCGTATGTAGTTTGTCAATTTGGACCTGGAGCAGGGCTTCACCGGGCAAACCAACAGTCCAGGAGTTGCAGCTCTTCCAGCTCTTCTTCGGTTCTTTCGTTCCAGTGGTTGACTCTGCTTTCCAGTCCAAGAGACTCGCCTTTTAAACAATTTTCTCCCTTCCATTCCAGCCTGGCTGTCACTCACCCAGCAGGCTGACTGTTCTTGCCAGACAATCAGCAAGCCACTCACGCCAGAGTGCATTTGGGTCTCCTAGGAGACTAAATACAGGGAGTTTCAGGCACTTCCATCACTTCCTGCCCACCCCAGACGCCAGAGGCGGTCTTCAGTCCTAAAGCCTGCCAAAGGCACACAAAGGGACTAAACCTGGTTTGGCACGCAGAGACAAACACTAGAAGGACCTTTCCAAAAAGAAATGGCGAAAAAAGACGACCGGGACCTGTTTAAACCAAAAGGCTTAAGGTGCCATCGTGAAAAACATGGTTCCCGTGATTTATCTACCGGTGTTCGCGGTTGGGAAAAATCATGGTAGTTTGTTGTAAAACCACTGCCACCAGCCATTTCAATAGGAAAGGGTAGCATTTGACTGCTACACAAGTATTTAGACACAGGGGATACTATGTAACCTCTCCAGCACTCCATTGTAAGATGTGCGCTGGGTCTAGGAATTTGGAAGACTAGTAAAGTCAATTTCACTTTACATTCTCTGGGAAACAGTAGTTTATCCCAGATAAGGTATCTAAACCTTTGGGAAGTCTAAAAGACATCCCTACGTCACTGCACTGAGGTTGCTGTGTAACGCACATGAAAAGATGATGCCTATGGAGTTATCTAAAACTCCATAATCAAAGAATACAAGTGAAAAACACTCATCAAAATACATTAGTGGGGAAAAAAGCTCACTCTTTCCAGGTAAAAAATCAAGTCCTCAAAAATCCAGCAAAGTTCCTGGGGGTCTCTAAGGTGAAGGGAATTAGCACATTTATGAGAATTCTCCCCAACAGGTAGGACCAAACCACCCCTAAATAAGCCACCTGGACCCCTATCTCGGAGCTGGTTGCATTTCCTCAGAGTGCTGCAGGAAACCGTAGAGCCAGGGAGCGGGACACCAGATTGTCAGTTGCTTTTAAGCTGGTCTAAAGCGTTTGGAAGGTACTCTGACTCCCACGTCAGACCGACCGAACCTGACCCTCCTCAGCTGAGTGCAGGACCTCAGAAGTAAGGACAGTCCACCTTGACAGCCAGGACCAGCATTGTTACCAGTGCTGTAGCTGAAACGCGAAACAGCCACTGAAATTTAAGTTTGCCAGTTGCAAGCTTTGACCAGTCCGAGTGCAGTGCCGGAGTCCCCCCAACGTCCTCCCTCTTATTCCCACGACTGAGGCCCAGGATCAGTGAGATCTGCAGGAACTGCCAGGAACAGAAGTCATCAGCTGCATCTTTTTCTTTATTTTAAGGTACTGTAAAACAAGACTGAGAACTTACCTCTCACTGTGAAAGTGCTTAAAACTTGGCCAACTCACAGGCCTAATCAGCTTGTGACCCAACATATTATTTTTACAAACTACTTCTAAGAACTTGTGCAGAGACTTTTCAGTTTAACTACCAGAACTGCTTTATCCTATCCAAGACTTTAGCCCATTGACTTTGGCTTAGCCTATTGAATTGAATTGACTCTTCTGGTGAACTCAAAGTACTTACACTGTCTAAGAATAATTGTAACCTTTCATGTGCTAATAACCTTTGCATTTTACTCCTCTTGAAAAGTATTCTGAAATAGTATTGAAGTATATTTGTGTTACTGTATGATTGCCTCCTTCTAATGAGTGTTTTATATTTGACTGATACTTTATTAATTTTTATAGAAGAAACATTGAGCGTAAGAGTCGATAATGAATACCTGTAACTGAATCTTTGTGCAACTCCACTACTGCTTGCATTTCCCCTCTTGAGATAAGCCTGGCTGCTCAACACGCTACCAAAACTGTGTAGTACAGTCTTATACCAAAGGGTGGTTTGCTTACACCTGTAGTCTTAGTTGTGTGTAGTGTTCCCAAAGGGTACTGCATACATACTTTGCCTAACAGTCCCGCATGCATGTCTGTGCATGCAAACAATGCGTGAGAGGTTGGGGAAACGGTGGTCTCAGGCAAGTGGTCAGTGGAACGATCTAGTGGTCGTTTCGCCAACACTAGTTCAAAACCTACGCTGGTTGTCGAGAGAACCTGTTAAAGGGAAAACCCTTGCACAATCCGGATGCACAAGCAATTCTCACAATAGACGCAACGCTTTCCGGTGGGGGGGGCTCATTACCTTCACCACACAGCACATGGTCTGTGCACTCAGATTACGACACAGAATCAGATCAACCTGCTGGAACTACTAACAATACTCAAGGTGCTTCAAGCTTTCGAAGTGCAACTGACGAACCCGTTGGTTCAAATTCTGATGGACAACACAACTGCGAAATTCTGCATCTACGAACGGGGTGCTCACTCCACATCTGTCCAAGTTGGCGTAGAAAATAAGGAAATGGGCATTCAGGCGGAGGATATCCCTATGCTCCCATCACGATCCATGGGTACACAACACTCTAGCAGACTCTGAGCAGAGAGCCCCCTACCAGAGAAACACAAGTGGCAACTAGACTCAGGCGTTGTAGACCACATCTTCTCTGTGGGGTTAGTGTTCAACTCTAAAGGTCCACCTGGCAGCTTTATCAGCTTATACCACCTCTCAAAGTAAAGTATCGTGGTGGAAAATTCCTTTTTTTAAGGCATTCATGGAGGGAGTAAAAAGACTCCACACTTCAATCCACACTTCAATTTTCAACCCACCACCAGGATGGGATCTCAATGTAGTACTAACAAAGCTCACGGGGGCCCCCATTCGAGCCTATGCATAAGTCCAGCCTTAAACACCTGACATACAAGACTGCCTTCTTAGTGGCTATTACTTCCATAAGAAGAGTTAGTGAATTACAAGCATTGTCAGTGCAGGACCCTTTCTTTATCATCCATAAAGATAAATTGGTTTCTAATGTTTGTTAATCTGCTTAGAATCACATGCTGTACATAGTCTGACATCCAGTGGTCACTGTGTATTGCATTTTGTTTTTCGTACTTGAAAAGGGGACGTCGACAAGGCGTGTCTGTAACACTATCCCTATAGTGACGTGCAGTGTACCCACAATCCCTCACACGTCGAGGTCCCTCTGATTGTTTTTTTCCGCCCAGATATTGGTCGCATTTACGCGGAGCTCCTCGAGAGACATTGGAAAAAACATTTATTTGACCTTTGGTCGTTATTAACTTATAACTATATTATTACTTTATATCCCTCCTTCGGCGTCGTAGCTGCGAAGCTGTTCAATGCCAATCAAGATCTTCGACGGCGGTGCCTTCGATGGAGGAGGTTGTTCGGCATTCGCCGAACACGTGCCCTGGCCTCGCCGGCCAAA
Source organism: Ambystoma mexicanum (assembly GCF_040938575.1). Taxonomy (NCBI): domain Eukaryota; kingdom Metazoa; phylum Chordata; class Amphibia; order Caudata; family Ambystomatidae; genus Ambystoma; species Ambystoma mexicanum. The sequence goes on from NC_090938.1 coordinate 762,189,008, forward strand.
TACAGTAGGGAGAGTGGGGTTGTGGGACATTTATTGTTTCTCTTTGAGAATGCCTTTCCCTTCCCTTTCCTTCGGGGTTGTTGTCACATGCAATCGGTTGCTCAGCTATGGAGATGACACCATTTAGGTTTTGCAAGTTTACCTGGAAAGACAAGCATAAACGGTGTAACCGTTCTTTGCCCCTCGACCACAAAGACGACGGCTGGGCGGCCTGTCAGCTTCTTAAGCCAAAGACTTTAAAAGACCGCAGGGTCAAAAGGTGGGCAGGCTACGCCATGTCTAGGTCTGATTCCTCACCCGCTGCCGAAAGAGACGAGTAATGTGATAACTCGACGTCTGTTTCGGAACTCGTAGACCTCTCTAAGGAGCGTTCACGCTAGTCGTCTGTCCCCAACAAGCTCGGCTCACGTCCTGCTTATGGGGATGAACACCCCGGCGACACTGACGAACAAAAAACCCTCCCATAAACACACGACCCACGTCTCTTCCTCTTCGAAGACGGAGAGCATTAGCGCCAACGGAGACGCAGGTCCTACCGGCGGCCTCCTCAGACCGTAAGAGGATTAAGCGCCCCTCGCAACCACAAACGCGACTAGGGTACCCCAGATAAGGGCGCTACCACTAAACCGCCTGACGCGCACTATCAGAGCGCCCGTCGGCGTAGCGCAAGCAAGGCCTGTAACGTCGACGCAGTTTAGTTGTCGAGAGCCTGGCGCGGATTATTTCCACCAATAGCCAGAGACGAACAGAGAAAGAAACGTCAATCAACGCTCACAAGTCCCGGGAGACGCCAAAAAGGTCAGAAGGAAGGCAGGAACTGCCCCCTCCGTCGAGAGGGACTCCTAGCCTACCAGAAGGCTTTTCAGAAGGCGAGGGGAACCTTTCTTCGACGTTATGGGATGGGCCGAAGCGTTTTCAAACTGAAGGCCCTCCCTCCCCATCCCCCCGTCTCCTACCCCCCCCCCCCCCCCCCTGACCGCTCTGGGGCACTTCAAGAAACCCTAGAGAGACTCCAGTTTTGTATGGACAAAATGGAGAGGTTTATGGAGACTCAGAACCTTCCAACACCCAAGAGATCAAGAGGGACCTCGGGAGGATCCCTGGGCCAAGTACCCTAGGCTGTTTAATCCCCCCAAGAGGATGTAGATTTATGACCTCACTGGAGAGGACCCCCACTTTCAGGAGGATGACGAATTCTTAGGCAATGAATGGGATCAAAACCTAGAGGAGGAAGGTTTTGAAGATAACCCAGATATGGGTGATGGGGGGGGGGGCTTCGGAGAAGACCCAGAAGAGGCTGCATCACAGTCCTGGCAGTCCCATCAGCGTTTTCAGACCCTGACGCGCTAAACCTGTACCACGCCCCCAAACCCCCCCCACAAGGACTCAACTATTAGGAATATGTCACCTATAGATGATCAACCTACCTTTAATGCACTACTACGCAAGGCAGCAGCGCATTTCGAAATCGAGACAGGGGAAATTTCTCCTGACATAGAATTTGTAGAAAAGATCATCAAGGAGAAACCCCCTGTCAGCCAAACCATTCCCCTCCTCGCCTCAGTAAAGAGACTAATTATTCCTTCACTATCTACACCCGCGTTGATCAGAGGTGTCAACCCGAGGATAGAAAAATGTAGTCCTTCCCCATCGGACCCGTTATACATCAGGGGCCACTCCGTACCAGACTCCTTAGTGGTGACAAATAGAAGGAAAAGAGCAGGGGTCCCGCTGTCAACTAGCGAGGCACCACCAGATAAGGTAAACAATTGTATGCCCTAGGAAAAAGGATTACAGCCTCGGCTGCCTTTTCCGCAAGAATTGCCAACAACTCTTTGCTGGCAAGTTACGCAGATGCACAATGGAGCAAACTACGTAAGAACATTGAGGAGGTACCGGAACCCCTACGTACTCGGCTTCTAGCCACGGTTACTGAAGGGACCTTAGTCAACCAAAGCATCATTAAAAATACTCTGGATGCTGCAGAAACGGCTGGCTGTTCCCTATTCCAAGGAATCCTCCTCAAACGCCATGTATGGCTACGTAATTCAGGCTTTAAACCTGAAACACAGGCATCTCTAATTAACAAACCTTTAGAAGATGCCAACCTCTTGGGTAAGGCGGTGGATGAGGCACTAGAGACCGCAAAGAAAGAATTTGACACCATCAAAACCCTAGACGAAATTTCAAAGCCTCCCAACAAACGTGGTTATGGCAACAGACCCTTTTTTCGAGGCCAGCAGCAACAGCAGCAGCAATACCCTGCAGGTAACTGGTCCTCTAACCAAGGCACCAGTGGACAATACAACCAAAGAGGACAACGTCGTGGCAAGGGAAGGGGTCGGGGGCACACCCCTAGAGGTTCCCAAGCCACCAACACCAAATGACTCAAGATTCGGGTCCCCTACCATGTATCGCTGGTCGGGGGCCGGTTAACATCCTTTCTTGCAGCATGGAAGGGTATAACATCAGACCGCTGGGTACTATCAACCATAGCCCGCGATTACTCTATAGAATTCAACAGTTCCTATACGTACAGACCCCCAAGGGGACGACGTATGTCACCAGACACCTTGCCATCCTTCTTCAAGAAGTGGACCAACTACTAGAAAAAGGAGCTATAGAGGTTGTGCCTCTATCTCGGGTAACGGAAGGTATTTATTCAGTGTACTTCCTTGTACCCAAAAAGGACTTAACCAATCGCCCTGTACTACTTCTGCGCCCAGCAAACAAATTTGTCAAACTTCAAAAGTTTTGTATGGTGACTCTACACGAGGTAATCCCCCTGCTTTCACAGGGAGATTACATGACAACTCTGGACATGAAAGATGCATACTTTCATATTTTAATGTTGCCAGTGCACAGGAAATACCTCAGGTTCATGATAGAGGGCAAACACTACCAGTTCAGAGTGCTACCCTTCGGCATAGCATCAGCGCCAAGAGTATTCACAAAGGTACTGGCAGTGGCCCACCTGTGCAGGTTGTCCATCCCAGTATACCCTTACCTGGACGATTGGCTCATAACAGGGGATTCTTACGAAACATGCTTCTCAAATACCCAAAAGACTGTAGGCCTTTTGTTTCAACTGGGCTTCTCCATCAACAAGAAGTCCAGTTTAGACCCCAGCCAGATCAAACCATTCCTAGGGGCTCTAATTCGAACAAAGGATGACCTCGTCTTCCCCTCCAATGAGAGGGTCCAAAACATGCTGTTTCAGATCCCTCAGTATGTGGCCGGTCGAGAGGTGATGGTACGCAAAGCAATGCGCTTACTAGGAATTATGTTGTCATGTATTTATTTGGTACCTCACGCGCGCCTGCGCTCAATGCAAGAGTGGCTCAACAGCCAGTGGTGTCAGGCCAGCGGACAATGGGACGATCTAGTGGTGGTCTCGCAGGCCTTGGTTCTCTCGCTACGGTGGTGGTCGAAGAAGAACCTGGTAATGTGGAAACCATTTGCCACCCCCGCAGTGGAAGCCACTCTAACCACAGACGCATCCCTCAAGGATGGGGAGGCTCACCTATCCCATCAGACTGCTCAGAGTTTGGACTCCGAGCATAGCATCCAAGCACATAAACTTACTAGAGCTACTAGCTGTGTTCAAGGCACTGAAGGCCTTCCAGGCACACCTGCAAGGGAAGACAGTGATGGCCCTCACGGACAGCACCACAGCCATGTACTACCTCAACAAGCAAGGGGGCACTCACTCTCCAGGACTGTCCAAGCTGTCCCAGAACATCTGGAAGTGGGCGCTCAAACACATGTTCCTGCTGTCACAACATGTACCAGGGGAACTCGATCTGCTAGCAGACAAACTCAGCAGAGACTTCCCTCTGCCCTCGGAGTACGAATGGCGGTTACACGAAGACATAGTCTTGGACGTCTTCACACAATGGGGATTCCTTTAAATAGATCTGTTCGCAACTCTGGGGAACTCCCAATGCCAAGATTACGCCTCCAGGTACCCCCAGAACCAATCCAAGGGGAACGGTCTATCGATACCATGGTCATGGAAATGTACGCTCCCCCCCCCCCCCCCCCACCCCACCCCCGCCTACTCCCCTTCTCAACAAGATAGTGCACAAGATGCACCAGGAACAAGTTACCATGATACTGGTGGCCCCTATGTGGGCCAGACAGCCACGGTTCGCTCACTTGATGGAGATGCCCCGATCTCCTCCAGTGAAACTTCCCTGCCAGTACAACATGCTGTCACAGGACAAGGGCAGGACACTACATCCATGCCCTCAGACCATGAAATTAGCAGCCTGGCTCCTGAGATCATAGAATTTGGACATTTACAACTCTCGCAGAGATGCATGGACATTCTCAGGGAGGTTAGATGGCCTAACACTCGTCACTGTTATTCTAGCAAATGGAAAAGATTTGTCATCTGGTGTAGGGGAAGGAGCATCAACCCAGTTGACTCCTCTCCCACACACATTGTTCTGTACCTGACTCACCTACTAGACTCAGGCTTGGTGTTTTAACTCTATTAAAGTCCATTTAGCTGCACTTTCCGCATACACCACTTCCCAACTTAAAGTGTCATGGTGGAAAGTCCCAGTTATTAAAGCCTTCATGGAAGGAGTGAAGAGGATCCACCCTCCCATAGCTAACCCCGCTCCCGGATGGGACCTAAATGTGGTACTAACCAGGCTCATGGGGTCACCCTTTGAACCCATGCACAAAGCAACACTTAAAGACCTCACTCTTAAGACTGCTTTTCTAATAGCTATCACCTCCATTAGGAGAGTAAGTGGACTACAAGCGCTCTGTACTAGACCCCTTTGTAACAGTTGATAAGGTGGTTCTACGCACACATCCTAGGTTTGCACCAAAATATATCTCTAAATTCCATGTCAACCAGGCAATAGAACTACCAACTTTCTTTCAAAATCCTTCAAACTTAGGTGAGAAGAGCCTGCATAAACTGGATGTTCGCAGAGCCGTGATGTTTTATATGGAAAGAACTAGACCATTGAGAGACTAATCAGTTCTTTGTCTCGGTGGCAGCAGGAAGAGAAGGAGATGCAGTTTCAAAATCCACTATTTCTAGATGGATTGTACAATGCATCACACCCTGTTTTTCTCTTGCTTAGAGAGAACTACCCTTCAAGCCAAGAGCACACTCCACTCGAGGCACCTTGAGTCCATTTGCAAAGCGGCAACCTGGAGTTCTGTTCACACCTTTACAAAACACTACTGTCTAGATGCCCACTCTAGATCTGATTCCCAGGTGGGACAAGCAGTATTAAGACATCTTTTTTCTACTGTTCCTTCTCACAACCCACCTCCAACTCTGGGTACTGCTCACTAGTCTATGCACAGCATTTGATTCTAAGCTGACTAACAAACATCAGAAGACACTGCATTACTTACTGTAAAAGCATTTCTGATGGTTGTATCTGCTGAGATTCACATGCGCCCACCCTTCCTCCCCGCTCGGATGGAAGGAACATGGACTTTCTTCTATATCTCTTTTCTGTACTCACTCCTCTAATAGGCTCCCTCAGGGCAGAAAAAAATACAAACGGAGGGACCTCGACGCGTGAGGGATTGTGGGTACACTGCACGTCACTATAGGGATAGTGTTACAGACACGCCTTGCCGACGTCCCCTTTTCGACTATGAAAAACAAAATGCAATACTCTGCAGTGACCACTGGTTGTCGGACTATGCCCACATGTGAATCTAAGCAGATACAACCATCAGAAATGCTTTTACGGTATGTAATGCATTGTCTTTCATACTAATCTTAGGTCTCCCCTAAATTCATGTATTGAGCTTCCGGCTTTCTTTCAGAATCCAACTGGCTCAGCTGAGGTAAAACTCCCCACACTGGATGTGAGGAGGGCAGTCATTTACTACGTAAACAAGACTAGGCCACTTAGGAAAACAGATCAACTGTTTGTCTCCATAGCACCAGACGGAGAAGGAGACTGCATTTCCAAGAATGCCATCTCCAGATGGATAGTCTGATGCATTCAATTATGCTAATCATTATCAAACAAGATGCTGCCTTTTACACCAAGAGCTCACTCCACATGGAGCACAGGAGCTACTTTGACTTTTATTGCAAATGTCCCATTAGACCATTTGCAAAGCAGCTACATGGAGCTCAGTACACATTCACTCAGCACTACTGCATTGACACCCATTCCAAAGCAGATAAACAGGTGGGACAAGTGGTTCTAAAACATCTATTTGCCGCTGCTCCTTCTCATGGCCCACCACCTTCTCCTAACACTGCTTGCTAATCCGTGCATAGCATGTGATCTAAGCAGATTCCACAAGCCTCAGAAGGTATACATTACTCACCGTAATCTTATTTCGAAGGGATTGTGTCCTCCGACGTATTCCTTATCTTTGATAAATCATCTCCCAGCTTGCTGGCCTTGGAAAACATTTTCAGTAGAGGGCGCTGCGCGTCGACGTCCCTCGAGCCGATGTCCCTCGACAGCCTCCATATCGGCGCCGACCTCATCACGCGTATAAATAGACTCGCGCAGCGTCCCTTGCTCAATTCCGTTTTTCCGCGCTTCATGGGGCCTCAGAATATCGTTGCTCAGTTCTTCAGTCAAATATACTTCATTATTCCTCGTGAATACCGACTCGTACTCGATGGCTTCCTCATCCGAACCGACGACTCCACGGTCTGGCTTAAAAAAATGTCGAGACTGTGGAAAGAAAATGTTGTTGACGGATCCTCACAGGATCTGTTTGTGGTGCCTGGGAGTCGAGCACCATTGTTCGGAGTGCGAGGACTGCACGTCCATGACGGCGAAAGCCTTGAATGAGCGTAAGGGGAAACTCGAGAGGTAAGGCAGTTCTCCAGCATGGGGTCTGGCATGGATTCACATGCTCATGAATATTCCCTGTCAGGCTGGGAATCCTCGGTAAAGAAAAAATCAGTATCAGTTTTGTTTCTGATCTGTCTTTCGTAGTAGTAACCAATCACTGATCTCTGCGTCATACTGACCACAGCCAATGACTGCCCTCTACCTAAGCCCCGCCTCTGGCAGCCATCTTCAGATTTTTACCGCACGTTCAAGTGTTGGGATCCTCGTGCTATTGCTCTCGAGCGTTAGTGCTATTTTCACGTTTTTTTTTTCTCAAAAACTCTTTTTTCGGTCAAAAGAGCCTGAAACTCCACCGTTTCTTCATCCGATCAACGGGGACCCGTGTCGGATTCTTCTACGCCCCTCAAGGGTGAAGATTTCGTCGAGCCACGCTTTTGGAGGATTCCAGAAGTTTCTCAGGCCCATCTCGGACATGGCCCAGGAGAAGGGAAGCTCGACGCCCGGAATGCTGTTCAGGGTCTGCCCTGGATGCCAGCTTCAGAATGTCTTTAAGGAGGACGAACACTCCCTTTGCCTTTACTGCCTACATGAGGACGAGACGCACGTGGAGAAGGACTGTGCGTTTTGCGGCAATATGTCGGAGCGGACCATGAAGGACCGCCGTCAACGTCTCGCCAACTGGCTGGAAGGAAAGAGCCCGTCAGGCGAGAAGAAGTCCGAGCGGTCTTCTAAGACCTTTGAGGGCGCCCCAGCGACGGGGGTCCAACAGAAGGCCAAGCACCGCGAGTCCGCTGGCACCGGGAGCGCCGAACGGTCGGGCTCTACGGGCGCCAGGCAGGGCGCATCCTCCCTGGCGCCATCAACCACGAGCCAACGCTCTGGCTCGGGTAAGAGGAAGGCCGAGCACCCGGCGAAGCTCCTGGAGAGACCCCGGTCGAGCTCGAAGGCCCCATCGGAGGGGGAGCGAGGCGGTGACCCTTCCCCCAAGGAGAAGGCGGTGAGCGCACCTAAGGTGGTGAAAGCCTTGATCCATCCGGCCAAGGCCTCTATCGAGACAGTCGCGGCGGCCCTGGCTCAGCCTGTGGAGGCTACACCAGTGGTGGTGACCTCGGGGCCTAGAGTCTCCCTGCCACCGCGGAGGGAGTCCTCTTTCATGCCCATCGACACGATCCCCGTGAAACCTCCGACGGAGAAGAAAAAGGGGGGGCAGGAGGTCGCCGTGGATTCGGCCTCAACCTCTGAGGAGCTGATCGAAGTCTTAAGCCACAGCGTTGGCGTGGAAGACGACCAGCCCGTCGGGAGGGACCCCGACGTAGGAGACGACGAATGTCGAGGGTGCCGACGGGGCTCCTGTCCGCCCGTCGGAATACCCTCAACCAGTGCCGCAAGACAACTCGGCGGCCATTTTGTTGGCTATACAATCCTTATGCTCGGAGATAAGGACGAGACTGCCGTTACCACCGACGGAGGAACCGCTCCCGGCGGGGGACCCGGAGCCAGGCCCTTCTGGGAGCCCTCCCCCTAAGAGAAGAAGGATTCATCCTCCACCTCTTTTTCAGCCATCGCGCCCTGTTCAGCCCCCCTCCCCGTCCACGACACGTGGGGATGATACGGGGACTGACACAGCCGCGACGGGTGAAGACGACGAGGTTTACGACGAGGATCTTCTGTAGTCACCTCCCGCCCGGGCTTCCCCGCCCGACGAGATTGGATCGTTTCACTCCATGATCGCCAGGGCATCCAAGCGTTTCCAGCTCTGCCCGGAAGAGAAGGAAAGTTTCCTTTATCAACGGCGCAAGGCCAAGAGGAAGACGGTCCTCTCTGTACCTCTACTGGATGACATTTGGGATGAGGGCCTCGCCCTCCTCAAGAACCCATCCATGACGCCGGCTAGAAGGGATCGGTACGAGGAGTACCGGGTCCTGGACGCGGCCCCCTTGTGCCTTCGGGCACAGCCGACCCCGGACTCGGTCGTCTCCGCAGTGGCCAGGAAGAAAGCGGGGGGGGGCGCGGCCTCTACATCGACCTCCCCGCCGGACGGCGAGGGAAAGAAATTATATACGATGGGACGCAGGGTCATCTCGTCTGCAGCGACGATGATTAAGGCGGCCAACGCCTTGGCTATCGTAGCCCGCTACGACAGGGAGTTGTGGTACAAACTGGCCCCCCTGCTGGACTTCCTACCTGACGACAAGAGGGCGGATGCCCTAGAGATCTTGCAGGAAGGAGAGGTGGTGTCGGACCACGCCATTACGATTGCAACGGACATCGCTGACACTGGATTTCGCCAGTTGGGCAACGGCGTGTGCCTTAGGCGGCGTGGATGGCTCAAGGCTACTGACTTCCGTCAGGACGTGCAGACCAGGGTCTTGGACATGCCGTTCGACGGAAACAATCTGTTTGGGAAAACAGTGGACGATTCCGTTCAAGCCATCAAGGCAGACACGGAGACTGCCCAGGCTCTTGGGGTTCTCCAGCAACGGCGGCCGTCCTTTCGGAGCGGCAGAGGCAAACGGGGTGCCTCCAAAGGTTCCGGCGGCGGATTTTCCACCTACCGTCAAGTGGCCCGTTCGTCGTCGCAGGAAGCTTACAGGGGACGAGGCAAGTCAGGCGGACCCCGCCGTCGTCGCCAAGGAGGTCAAGGCGGCAAAGCCTCGTCGAAGCAGGACTGGACCGGCCGTGGGGTCGGGCCCCCACCGAAGCACCCCGGAGGGAGGCCGGCTGGCGAGCTTAGTCAGTGTGTGGGAGTCCATCTCCACCGACCGTTGGGTGCTGGACGCCCTAGCCCAGGGTCACGCGCTCGAGTTTCTAAAGAGGTGTCCGCGCGTACCCCCTGTGGCCAGGAAAGAACATCACGTCCCTCAACTTCTCTTGGAGGTAAAGGCGATGTTCAGGAAGGGCGCCATCGAGCTCGTCCCAAAGAGGCTTCGGGGCTCCGGAGTTTACTCAAGATACTTCCTCGTGAAGAAGACGACGGGAGGATGGCGTCCCGTCTTGGACCTACGACGACTGAACAAATTCATCAAGGCACAGAAGTTCCGGATGGTCACCCTCCAACACGTCCTGGGTCAGCTGGAGGAGGGCGATTTCCTGTCGTCGTTGGATTTGGAGGATGCCTACTTCCATATTCCCATCCTAAAGGGACACCGAAAGTTTCTCAGGTTCGTGGTCCAAGGGCGTCACTATCAGTTCAGAGCCCTTCCCTTCGGACTGAGGTCGGCACCCAGGGTGTTCACCAAGTGCCTCGCACCGGTGATGGCGCAGCTGCGCCGAGAGGGGATCCACGTCTACCCCTACCTTGACGATTGGCTCATCCGAGCGAAGACGAAGGATCTCGCCGTGGAGCACACGGCAAGGACCGTCCAACTTCTCACGGACCTGGGATTCTCCATAAACTACGCCAAGTCCCACCTGGTGCCCGCGCAAGACGCGCTGTTTCTGGGAGCGAAGCTCGACACAGTATCGCTTCTGGCCTATCCGTTGGAGGAAAGGACGAGGGCCATTCTGGGCAAGGTGCAGCAGATGCTGGTTGCGGACGCGGCCAGGGTGAGGTCCATCAAGTCCCTCCTCGGAATGTCTTCTTGCATTTACCTCATCCCCCTGTGCAGGCTCCGGATGCGCCCGTTGCAGGAGTTCCTGGACGTGCGCTGGATCCAGGCGACGGGCAGCTTCGAGGAGAGGATCACACTCGACGAGAGTTTCCGACGAGCGATCCGGTGGTGGGGCACCCGCGCGCATCTGACAGCGGGCATGGACTTCCAGACCCCCGGCCACCAGGAGACAGTGACCACGGATGCCTCCCTGGAAGGGAGGGGAGCGCACACCGAAAATCTGCACGTGAGAGGCCTTTGGCTCCCGACGGAGAAGTCCCTCCATATCAACGTCCTGGAGCTCCATGCAGTGTTTTGGGCCCTCAGGTCCTTCCTTCCGTCCCTCAAGGGCAAGGTGGTGAGGATCTTCACCGACAACACCACCACCATGTTCTAAATCAGGAAACAGGGCGGAACCAGGTCCCCAGCCCTGTCCAGGGAGGCGCAGGATCTGTGGCATTGGGCCGTCGCCCAAGGGATGTTTCTGGTGCCCTTTCATCTGGCAGGGATAAAAAACACCATCGCCGACTCACTCAGCAGGGAGCTGCGCTTGTGCCACGAGTGGGAACTACGACAGGATCTGGCGGACCGCCTCTTCCGACGGTGGGGCACACCCCAGATCGATCTGTTCGCGACGGCGACGGACTCCAAGTGCCGGAGGTTCGCCAGCAGGTTTCCCCCCGCCGAGGAGCATGGGCGATGCTTTCTCGTTCCCCTGGGAGGGCCTGTTTCTATACGCGTTCCCTCCATTGCCATTGCTGATCAGGCTCATCAACCAACTCAAGAGGTCACGGTGCAGGATGATACTCGTCGCACCTGCGTGGCCGAGGCAGATATGGTTCCCGGACCTTCTGGACTTGTCAGCGTCCCCGTCTATCAAGCTGCCAGGCGACGCGGATCTTCTCTCCAGGGAAGGAGGCGCCATCCTCCATCACGACCCGAAGTCGCTGAACTTGCAGGCCTGGCTCCTGCAGCGTTAGTTTGGAGGATACGACATACCGGCCGACTGCAGAGAGGTTCTTGCAAAGGCCAGGGCATCCTCAACTCTTAAATGCTACGGACACAAATGGAAGAGGTTCTCTGTCTGGTGCCACGCACAGAAGATTAACCCTCTACGGATTACGGCTCCCCAAGTACTGCCGTACCTACTGACGCTGGCCAAAGCTGGACTTGCGCACGCGTCCATCAGAATTCATCTTGCTGCGATCTCCCGATACACCAGAACCACGGGGCGGACGTCCTTGTGGTCTCATCGTCTGGTGAAAGAGTTCATGAAGGGACTGTTCAGATCGTTCCCGCCGGTGAAGGCTCCGGCCCCAGCGTGGGAGCTCAACGTGGTGCTGCCCAAGCTCATGGGACCTCCGTTCGAGCCTCTGCACTCGGCTCCGTTGAAGTTCTTGTCGTGGAAAACAGCGTTTCTTGTGGCCATCACCTCCGCACGACGGGTGGGAGAGATCCAGGCCATTTCCTGCAAGGCCCCGTACTTGACTTTTCACGACACGAGGGTAGTGCTCAGGACGCACCCCTCCTTCATGCCCAAGGTGCCGTCGGACTTCCACCTCAACGAACCCTTGCTGTCGCCTGTGTTCTTCCCGTCGCCTTCGTCGCCGGCTGAAAGGACTTTGCACTCGCTGGATGTGGCTAGAGCGCTGAAGTTCTACGTGGACCGCACAAAGTGTTTTCGGAAGACGTCACAACTCTTTGTGAATTTTGGACCTGTCAATCAGGGGAAGGCTCTCTCTAAGGCTTCCATTTCCAGATGGCTCTCCGGCTGTATCATATACTGTCATCGGTTGGCAAACCGACCGCTGCCTGGCCGTCCGAGAGCCCATTCCACCAGAGCGATCGCAGTTACCACGGCGTTCCTATCTGGTGTGCCCTTGCTGGACATCTGCAGGGCTGCTACGTGGAGGTCGACGCACACCTTCACGAAATTCTACTGCGTCGATCGGGATTCCAGGGAGGAGTCCAGGGTCAGCCAAGCAGTGCTGCGCAACCTGTTCGCCTAAGGTGAGCCTGGTGAGGAGGTAAGATTTGCTTAATGTTGAGTTTGATGTAATGCTTAATGTTGAGCCTTTGCCACCTCCCATGGTTGTGCATGTGTGCACTGCTATGTATTCTTTATTCATGAGCATGTGAATGCATGCCAGACCCATGCTGTAGAACAACAGTTACAGGTAAGTAACTTGTTCCTTCTGTTAATTCCTAAAAGGAAACATGGCGTTTTACTCCCACCTCCAATTACACACCACTGCTATGGGAGTCTATCAAAGATAAGGAATACGTCGGAGGACACAATCCCTTCGAAGAACAAGTTACTTCTTACCTGGTAACGTTCTTTCGATGGGATGTTCCTCCGACGTATTCCTTATCGCCCCTCCCTTCCATCCCCACAGTAATAATTCCCTTGTGGTTGCAGTTTACGCTCCTTCAAGGTCAATAACCAATTCATGTAAAACAACTTAACGTCAAAACGGAACTGAGCAATGGACGCTGCGCCAGTCTATCTATACGCGTGATGACGTCGGCGCCGATACAGAGGCTGTCGAGGGACATCTGCTCGAGGGACGTCGATGCGCAGCGCCCTCTACTGAAAATTTTTTCCGAAGCCAGCTGGGAGATGGTCTATCAAAGATAAGGAATAAGTCGGACGAACATCCCATCGAAAGAACGTTACCAGGTAAGAACTAACTTGTTATTCTGATGCTTGTATCTGCTTAGATTTGCATGCACCCACCCTCCCCTGAGAGAAGGTGCATAGATGTTTGAGCTTTCTGTTCTCTGTTTGGATATGCCTGTACTCAGGCTACACTTCATGCAACCTCAGAACAAAACAATCTGAGGGACCTCGACACGTGAAGGACCATGGGGGTACAGTGGATGTCACCCTAGGGAAAGTATTACTGGCATGCCCTGTCCCTTTTCGTGTTTCGAAAAACAAACTGCAATACTCTGCAGCTTCCACTAGATGTCGGCCTATGCACAGCATGTGAATCTAAGCAGATACAAGCATCAGAAATACTATTACGGTGAGTAATGTAACCCATATGTATATATGAATATGATCACATGCTCTGCATAGTCGGACATCTATTGGTAGTCCGAGTATTGCAAAATTTGTTTTCAAATCCGATGTCGACAGGCATGTTGGTAATACTATCCCTAGTGTGATGTGTACTGTACCCATGGTGCTTCAAGGTCCCTCAGATTGTTTCTTTCTGCCATCGTGGTCTGTCGCAAGTTGCAGAGTTCCTTTCCAGGCTAATGCCTTTTGCCTACTTGAAAGTTTATTCGTAGACTTCTTTCTCTCTATTGTCTGCCTTTGCTGCAGAGTCAACTATCTGCTCGATCGATAACTGCATCATCGTCAACAACTTGACAGAATCGGCGACCAAACGCGCCCTTCACTGGCCTCTTAGCGCTTCGCCCGTTACTGTAGGGAGAGAGGGGGGAGGTCTTCATACTGTTATCTTTTAGAGAATGCATTTCTGCCATCCCCTTTCCCTTGCCTGTGTGCCCTTCTCATTAATGGACAAAACTCCTTTTACATTTTGCCCTACCTGCCATTTTAAATTGCTGTGAAAAGACATGCCCCGAGTGTGCAATTACTGTCTTCCTAAGGATCACCTCGAAAAGCTTTGAAAGTCCTGCAAACTTTCCCATCCCAACACTCTCAAAGATTGACTCACCAAACGCTGGGCCGTTAACCCAATGCAGACCAAAGCCTCCATCGACGTGACGGAGGACTCCAGCGAGGGCAGTGTCTTGTTTGTATTGTGCACCAGACCCGTGGGCATCAGGGCGCATAGCATAAAATAACTTACAGCTTAGTTACACATCAGGATAATACAGTACATATGATTCATACAGAAGAGACACAATGTACAAGCGGAGATGAAATGCCATCAAGGTCATGGCATGGCATGGTTAGCGATAATCACATTTACAATGGATGAAAAGAGTATAACTAATATACATATCATGGGCAGGTAGATGCTAACTAAATTATTTACTGAGTTCTCCAGCATGGGGTCTGGCATGGATTCACATGCTCATGAATATTCCCCGTCGTGAGGCCGGGAATCCTCGGTAAAGAAAAAATCAGTATCAGTTTTGTTTCTGATCTTTCTCAGTAGTAACCAATCACTGGTCTCTGGAGTCCTACTGCCCCCAGCCAATGACTGCCCTCTCCCTAAGCCCCACCTCCAGCAGCCATCTTCAGATTTTTACCGCACGCTCAAGTGTTGGGAGTCCTCATGTTTTGCTCTCGAGCTTTTGCTGTGTTTTCATGCTTTTTCAAAGAGAATTTCTCATTTTTCTGTCAAATAGAGCCTCAAGCTCCACCGTCTTTACATCCGATTAACGGGTATCCGTGTCAGATTTTTTTCTACGCCCCTCAAGGGTGAAGATTTCGTCGAGTTACGCTTCTTGGGGGATTCCAGTAGTTTCTGCGGCCTACCCGAGCATGGCCCAGGAGAAAGGAAGCTCGACGCCGGGAAAGCTGTTCAGGGTTTGCCCTGGATGCCAGCTACAGAATGTGTTCAAGGAGGATGAGCACTCGAAATGTCTCTACTGCCTTCATGAGGACAAAACGCACGTGGAGAAGGACTGTGCTTTTTGCAGGAAGATGTTGGAACGGACCATCAGGGACCGACACCTTCGTCTCTCCAACTGTCTGGAAGGAAGGAGTCCGTCAGGTGAGAAGTCGTCTGAGCGGTCTTCTAAGTCCTGTGAGGGCGCCCCGGCGATGGGGGCCCAACAGAAGGCAAAGCACCGCGTGTCTGCGGGCACCGGGAGCGCCGAACGGTCGGGCTCTTCGGCTGCCAGGCAGGGTGCGCCTTCCCCGGCACCATCAACCACGAGCCAACGCTCTGGCTCGGGGAAGAGGAAATCTGAGAACCTGGGTAAGCTTCTGGAGAGGTCCCGGTCGATCTCAAAGGATTCAGCCGAGGGGGGAGCGTGGCGGTGACCCTCCCCCCAAGGTGAAGGCCTCAAGCACGCCCAAGGCGGTGAAGGCCTTGATTCACCCGGCCAAGGCCTCTATCGAGGAAGTCGCAGCGGCCCTGGTGCAGCCTGTGGAGGCTACACCAGTGGAGGCGAAATCGGGGCCCAGAGTCTCCCTGCCTCCGCAGAGGGAAGCCTCTTTCAGACCCATCGAAAAGACCCCCGTGAAGACCCCAGTGGAAAAAGAGGGGGGGGGCACGGTGGCCATTGTGGGCACACACAGCATCCGAGGAGGAGCTGGTAGAAGACTTAGAGGGCCTCGACCAGGGCGTCTAAGAGGCCCATCCCGACGTGGGTGATGAGGGTGACGAGAGTAACGGCGGCACCGGCGAGGGTCCTAGTCACCCATCACGCATGTCGTTTCTGGAGCCGCATGATAACTTGGTGGCCATTTTGTTGGCAATACGATCCTTATGTTCGGAGATAAGGACGAGATTGCCCTTTCCACCGACGGAGGATCCGGAACCAGGCTCGACGGAGGAGCCAGAGCCAGGCCCGGCAGGAAGCCCCCCCGAACAAGAGAAGACTGATCCATCCAGCCCCGCCTTTTCAGCCCTCGCGGCCTGCTTAGCCTTTACCTACGTCCCCCGTCCCTGGGGATGACACGGGAATGGACACGGCCACGACGGGTACCGATGACGATGGGACGGAGCTCCCATCGCCAGCCCGGGCCTCCCCGTCCGACGAGATTGGATCTTTCCATGCAATGATCGCCAGGGCATCCAAGCTTTTTCAGCTCTGCCCCGAAGAGAAGGAAGGTTTCCTTTACTAACGGCGCGAGGCCAAGAGGAAGGCAGTCCTCGCCGTGCCTCTGCTGGATGACATCTGGGGCGAGGATCTCACCCTTCTCAAGAACCAGTCTACGACGCCTGCCAAGAGGGATCGGTAGTACCGGGTCCCCGGCGCGGCCCCTTTGTGCCTTAGGGCTCAACCGACCCCTGACTCTGTCGTCTCAGCGGCGGCCAAGAAGAAAGCAGGGGGGAATCGGCCTCAACGTCAACTTCCCCGCCTGACGGTGAAGGAAAGACGCTGGACGCAATGGGACGAGTTATCTCGTCGGCGGCAGCAACGATTAAGGCGGCCAACGCCCTCGCGGCCCGCTACTACAGGGAGTTATGGTACAAGATCGCCCCCCTGTTGGCTGTTGGACTTCCTACTGGATGACGAGGGCCGAGGCCCTGATCTTGCAAGAAGGCGAAGTGGCGTCGGACCACGCCATTACGATGGCAACGGACATTGCCGACACCGGTTTTCGCCAGCTAGGCAACAGCATTTGCCTTAGATGACGAGGGTGGCTCAAAGCGACGGATTGCCGCCAATACGTACAAGCCAAGGTGTTGGACATGCCGTTCGACGGCAACAACCTGTTTGGGAAAACTGTGGATGAGTCCCTCCAAGCCATCAAGGCGGACACAGAGACAGCTAGGGCCCTAGGCGTTCTCCGGCAACGATGGCCGTCCTTTCGGAGCACCGGAGGCAAGCAGGGTGCCTCCAAGGGTTTCGGCGGTGCTCCTCTACGTACCGCCAAGCGGCCCGCTCCTAGTCACAGGAAGCCTATAGAGGACGAGGCAAGTCGGGTGGGTCCCGCCGTCGTCGCCAGGGAGGGCAAGGCGTCCGTCCGCCAAGCAAGATTGAACCGACAGCGGTGTCGGGGCCCCCACCGAAGCACCCCGGTGGGAGGCCGGCTGGCGAAGTTCGTCAGCGTGTGGGAGTCCATCTCCGACCATTGGGTGCTGGACGCCCTGGCCCGGGGGCACGCCCTATACTCAAGGTTCTTCCTCGTGAAAAAGACAGGAAGATGGCGCCCCATCCTGGACCTGCGACGACTGAACAAGTACATCATTGCACAGAAGTTCCGGATGGTCACTCTCCAGCAGGTGCTGGGACAGCTGGAGGAGGGCAATTGCCTGTCGTCGTTGGATTTGGAGGATGCATAATTCCACATCCCCATTCTGTAAGGACACCGAAAGTTCCTCGGGTTCGTGGTCCAAGGACGGCACTACCAGTTCAAGGCCCTCCCGTTCGGATTGAAGTCGGCACCCAGGGTGTTCACCAAGTGCCTCGCACCAGTGGCGGCGCGGCTGCGCCTGCAGGGGATCCACGTTTACCCCTACCTGAATGACTGGCTCATCCGAGCAAGGACAAGAGCTCGCCGTAGACCACACAGCGAAGACCGTCCAGCTGCACACGGGCCTGGGATTCTCCATCAACTTTCCCAAATCCCACCTGGTCCCGTCGCACTGTTTCTGGGAGCCAAGCTCGACAGTGGCGCGTCTGGCCTCGCCGTCGGAGGAAAGGATGAAGGCCATCCTGGGCAAGGTGCAGCGTCTGCTGGCCACGGACGTGGCCAGGGTGAGGTCCATCAAGTCTCTCCTTGGGATGATGTCCTCCTGCATATATCTCGTGCGCCTGTGCAGGCTTCGGATGCGCCCTCTGCAAGAGCTCCTCGACTCCCGCTGGATCCAAGTGATGGGCAGCTTTGAGGACAGGATCCCGCTCAGAGACTTTCCGACGAGCGATCCGGTGGTGGGGCACCCGCGCTCATCTGACGGCGGGCTCAGATTTTCAGACCCATCCCACCAGATAACGGTGACGACTGATGCCTCCTTGGAAGGGTGGGGAATGCACACCGGAGAACTTCACGCGAGAGGCCTTTGGCCCCCGGAGGAGAAGACGCTCCACATCAACATCCTGTAGCTCCGTGCAGTGTTCTGGGCCCTCAGGTCCTTTCTCCCATCCCTCAAGGGCAAGGTGGTGAGTCTTCACCGACAAGACCACCACGATGTTCTACATCCGCAAGCAGGGAGGAACCAGATCCCCAGCCCTCTCCAAGGAAGCTCAGGATCTGTGGCATTGGGCCGTCGCCCAAGGGATGTTTCTGGTGCCCTTTCATCTGGCAGGGATAAAGAACACCATAGCGACTCACCCAGCAGGGAGCTGCGCTCGTGCCTCCAGTGGGAACTACGTCGGGATCAAGTGGATCGACTCTTCCGACAATGAGGAAAACTGCAGATCGACTTGCAACGAACTCCAAGTGCCAGAGGTTTGCCAGCAGGTTTCCCCAGCCGAGGAGCATGGGCGATGCTTTCTCATTCCCCTGGGACGGCATGTTCCTATATGCGTTCCCTCCATTGCCGTTCCGACTCGCCAACCAGCTCAAGAGGTCCCGGTGCAGGATGATCCTAGTCGCACCGGTGTGGCCGAGGCAGATCTGGTTCCCGGACCTTCTGGACTCGCCTGCGTCCCCACCAGTCAAGCTGCCGACTGACGCGGATCTTCTCTCCAGAGAAGGAGGCGCCATACTTCATCACGACCCGGAGTCGCTGAACTCGCAGGCCTGGCTCCTCCATCAAGATACATCTGGCTGCGATCTCCTGATACACCAGAACCACAGGACGGGCATCCTTTTGGGGGGGGAAGGGGGGGAGGAGGGGGAGGGTGTGAGGGGGTCAGGGGGGGGGTGGGGAGCAGGGGGGGGTGGTGGGTGGGGGGGGTTCGGAGGGGGAGGAGGTGGGAGGGCGCGAGGGGGGGGAAAGGGGGGCACCATTCGAGCCGCTGCATTCGGCACCGTTGAAGTTCCTGTCGTGGAAGACTGCGTTTCTTGTGGCCATCACCTCCGCACAGCGAGTAGGAGAGATCCAGGCCCTATCACGCAAGCCTCCATTCTTGACTTTTCACGACCCCTCTTTTATGCCCAAGGTGCCGTCGGACTTCCACCTCAACGAGCCCTTGGTGTTACCTGTTTTCTTCCCGTCGCCTTTGTCACCGGCCGAGAGGACTTTGCACTCGCTGGATGTGGCTAGAGTGCTGAAGTTCTACGTGGACCGCACGAAGAGTTTTTCGGAAGACATTACAGCTTTTTGTGAACTTTGGACCTGTGAACCAAGGGAAGGCTCTCTCGAAGGCTTCCATTTCCAGATGGCTCTCCGGCTGCATCATGCACTGTCATCGGTTGGCAAACTGACCGTTGCCTGGCCACCGGAGAGCCCATTCGACCAGAGCTATCACTGCTACTACGGCATTCTGGTCTGGTGTGCCCCTGCTGGACATCTGCATTGCTGCTACGTGGAGGTCGACGCACACCTTCATGCGATTCTACTGCGTCGACCGGGATTCCAGGGAGGAGTCCTGGGTCGGCCAAGCGGTGCTGCGCAACCTGTTCGCCTAAGGTGAGCCTGGTGAGGAGGTAAGAACTGCTTAATGTTGAATTTTGATGTAATTCTTAATCTTGAGCCTTTTTGCCACCTCTCGATGTTTGTGCATGTGTGTACTGCGATGTATTCTTATATTCATGAGCATGTGAATCCATGCCAGACCCCCATGCTGGAGAAGGAACAAGTTACTTACCTGTAACTGTTCTCCAGCATGGGTCTGGCATGGATTCACATGCGAACCCTCCCTCCTACCCCTCTACGGCTCTTCACTTGGTCATACTGCCACTTTGTGTGCTACCAAATCTGAAGATGGCTGGCAGAGGTGGGGCTTAGGGAGAGGACGGTCATTGGCTGGGGGCAGTATGACCCAGAGACCAGTGATGGGTTACTACTGAGAAAGACAGATCAGAAACAAAACTGATACTGATTTTTTTTTTTTTTCCTTTACCGAGGATTCCCAGCCTGGCGACGGGGAATATTCATGAGCATGTCAATCCATGCCAGACCCATGCTGGAGAACAGTTACAGGTAAGTAACTTGTTCCTTATTTTCATAGAGATATAAGGGTGAGTTCTAGGTGTCAAGGAGGAGGCTTTATTTGTCAGTCTTTGAACCATCTGATAAGGTTCTGGTGGAAGTTTTGGTAGGGGTGAGTTGCTCTCAGTGGAGAGGGTAGGGAGTTCCAGAATTGGGCTGCCTTGACTGGGAAGTTTATGCACCTGACTCTAGACAACTTGAATCTTGGGACTGAGAGCGAGGGCCTTAACGAAGCCCCGGGGGCATTACCGCGGGCGGTATTGGCCCGCAGTCGAGGGGCTTATTGCCATCAGTACCCTGGCCTGTTAGACCGGGGTACTAATTGCTTTTTTTTGATGTTCCAAAACACGTTTCGGAACAGAAAAAAAAGGGCAAAAAAAATGCCGCTGTGAAAGGGAAAACCTAGTCCGTTTTCCCTTTCCATGGCGGCCATCGGGAGCAGGCGCGCTGGGAACACTCTGTTCCCAGTGCGTCTGCTCCCGAGAAAAGAAGAAAAAAAGATGGTAAGTGGGGTGGGGAAGAAAAAAAAACGTACTGCGGTCTCCTGCTGTGTGATTGACGGCCTAGGACTGTGAATGAACGGGAACCTGCATACAAAGGGAGGTTTCTGGGACTAGAGGCAGTCTACCACTGGAGGACAACATCAGAAGCAGAAGACGCCAGCAGCACCCACCTGGACCATAAAGTGCCCAGTAAAGCCCTGCAGCTGTGCTGACCCAGTTTTAAAATTGACAGGGAAGACCCGTACGGGGCGACTTCCTCCCTTAGGCTGTTGGCGAGAATTTTACTTTTAGTGCTAAATTCCTCCCATCTTAGAGACCTTAGCTCTTTTGCTAGACTTAGGACTTTTTTAATTTTAACTCCTGAGCGAGTGAGACCTTTTTCTCATGCTCATGAGTTTTTCCTGATTGGGATTTTGTGTTTTCACTGTTTTTGCAGTCTGACAAAATCCATAGGCATCTGCTTTTTGTATGGTTACACACAGCACCTTCAGTGCAGTGTCACAGGTACATCCTTTAGCTTTCTCATAAGGGTTAAATACCTTTTCTTGTGTGAACTACAGTTCCCTAGAATAGTAAAGTGAAACTGACTTTACTTACATTTTTGTTTTTGTAGGTCCAGAACACACCATCTTAGATGGAGTACTGGGGGTGGGGGGGGTGAAGCCCCTTATCCTACAGTCTCATGTTACATTTTGTTACCCTCACTACTTTAAATGGCTGGTGGAAGTGGTTTACATTTTCCTACCATTGTGCTTTTCTACTGCAGGCTGAATCAGCTACACTATAGCACCCATGGGTGACCATTTTGTCAAAATGGCTGCAGTCTTCTTTTTTTTGCCATTTTCTGTTTGTCAGGTCTTTCTTGGGTTTTACTCTGTGCGTTGAGACCAGTTTGAGCCCGCCCCTGGATCCAGTGTCTCTGAAAGAACAGGCTGTGAGGGAGGGTCCTGAAACTTCTCTGTCCATTGTCTCTAGGAATGCCTGAATGAAACTAATCCTGATAGGCTGGCTGTCCTTTAAGAACTGTCACCTTGCTGTAATTGCCAGCCTAGGCTGTGCTTGAATGGGAGAAACCTGCTTAAAAGGCAAGGGTTTTGGGACTACAGGCAGTCGACCACTGGGAGGAACACCAGACGAAGAAACCATGAACGAAACTTGGTGCAACCTCCTGGACCTTTGAATTGCCCGGTGAAACCCTGCTGCTGTGCTGACCTCCTTCACCTAGACAGAGCAGCTCCGGACGGAACTACTTCTCCCCTTAGGTAAGTGGGACCAACTAACCCCGAGACTAACTTCACTGGGCCACCATCCCTGAATTGCTTTGCCTTTCCGTTGCTGCGAGAGCCCAATTCCCGGGGGTCGAGTATCTGTAGTAGAGTGCAACTTCCGCCGTGGAACGAATCTGGCTAGAAGCTCCAGGAGCCTCCTAAGGACCCTGCAGAAGCAGGACCTCCAGAGTCCCCTCACCAGAGTGCAGGACAGAGGGAGTGAAGGAAGTCCAACTGGTGTCCGAGGTCAGAATCAGTGCTGTTTAGCGCTGAAACCGCGAAGTGCTGCTGAACTGAAAAGAGCCCTTAGCTGCTGACAACCTTCCCGAGAACTGCCACAGCAGCCCTCCGGACATCCTCCCGTGTCCCCACTACTGAGACTCAGGAACCAGGGTCTGTATCGCTGTAGCAAAACGGAATCCAGCTGGACCACTTTAATCAGAGGTACTGTTTAGGCTTGGGGTACTTGCCTTATTGCCTTTTGCCACACTTTTCTCACTGGGGAATTGCATTGGCTTACCTTTGTCGACTTGGTTTCAACTACCTTCTCACACGTTTAACAACTTGTGACCCTACAAGTGTAGTTTCTGAACTCTCCAACTTTGTGTAAGACTTATCAAAGAAGTGCATCAAATCCGTAGACTGTGTCCAAATGGCTGACTGTCCTGGCTCCCTAAAGGCACTCATCTAAATCCATTGACACGGTTTGTCTCATAGGTGGTAGCTTGTTGTATTTTAGCACTGCTGGGAAAGGCTTATCTAGACTTCATTGGAGGATTTAGCTGTCCTCACAAATGCTGAGAAATTGTTCTAACCTTTTTACTTCCCTAACCCTTTCCTTTCTGCAACTTCTACAAAGTGCATTGGTGTGAGAGATATATATATACATATTTCTGAGGCTTGTGGAATCTGCTTAGATCACATGCTGTGCATAGGCCGACAACTAGTGGAAGCTGCGGAGTATTACAGTTTGTTTTTCGAAACTCGAAAATGGGCGTCGACACAGGGCGTGCCAGTAATACTATCCCTAGTGTGACGTCCACTGTACCCAAGATCCCTCACGCGTCTAGGATCCTCAGATTGTTTTTTTCCGCCATACTGGTCGGAAGCATTTTGCGGAGTCCCCTGGCCTTAGCCATATTTTTGCTAAAATTTAAAATAATAATCTATTGACATCCTTCCCCACCCCAACGTCGAACTTCGACACTTGACGCCGGCTGGAGAAGAAATCGACTGTCGGCTGCTGCAAGACGGATTTGGGCCTCGGAAGGCCGCTGGCCTCGGCCCGGGCCTGGAAGGCCGCTGGCCTCGGCCCTGCAAGTAGGGAGAGTGGGGGGTGGTACATAGTCTACACTCTTGGTATATAGGTACACCTTATACATTTCCTACACTTAACAGCCCGCTGCCTCAAGGTGCGTATGGAGGGTACCCCTTTTCAATTCTGCCCCAAGTGCAATCGCAAATACCCTTGGGTCGACAGGCACGCCACGTGCAATCTGTGCTTGCCGAGGGACCACCCCGAAGCGAACTGCATAGCGTGTAGTAGGTTTAAACCTAAGACACTTAAGGACCGTTCGACAAAGCGTTGGGCCCACCACGCAAGGCAGGCGGCCATGGCAGCGGAGGGCGCCTTCAGCGATGGCAGCGACGCCGTACTTTCGGACGGCGAGGGCATTACGGCGTCGAAAGACAGCCGAGCGCAGGTCCCCGACCTCGGAAGGTCGTCCGGCAGGGCGGCTATGGGGAAGACCCCTGGCGACACAAGCGCTTCACATACTACACACACTAAACACACTAAGTCCAACCCAGACTCGACAACGTCGAGTTCTCGGAAAGAGGCACACAGAACGGTCCGATTCGGTGTCCTCTGGGCGCTCTCGCTCAAGATCGCCACATGACTCCAGGCAATCATCCACTCTTGCCAAGTGTGCCTTGCTCCCTAGGCTAACAGAAGTTCGATCGTCGGAAGACGTAGATGACTTCCACCCCCAGGCCGCGCTCCAGGAGTCGGAGCCCGCAGTTAAAGCCAGCGAGGCCACATGGTCGAAGGACAGGGACACCTCTCCCGATCCTCGACGCCAGGCGTCAAATGACTCCGGAGCCACTAAGGGACAGGGAAAACATTTACATTTTTCTACGCACGGGGAGGGGGGAAAACAGTAGAAGAAACTACCTGTGCATTCTTCCACACCTGTGAAACACTCCACCCCCCCCCCCCCCCCCCCCCTTAACAGACAGACAAGCCCAGGTCTGCTGATAGGTCCACAACCAGCAAAGCTACTCAAGAGAAATCCCATAGACTTGCTGAGAGAGTAATTCCCAGTTCCAAAAAATGGTCCAGTGAAGACAGATAGGGTCATGTCAAGAATGTCTTCTTTGGCTGATTTTTATGATAAAAATCCAGAACATTTCCTCTCGTATGATCCACAAGGGGCCACACCCTCAGGTTCTACTGATCCTATCCCCCAGAGTAAAAAGGGCAGGTTTGAAACTCTGATGAGGTCAGAACCCTTCGAGGTACAACCTTATGCAAGACCATACTCGCGGTATCAAGGAGTGGCTTCCTTTTGTGAGGACCAAGAATTTGGTATGATAGAAGAGCAAACCGGGACGGGCTACTATGGGGATGAGGACCAGGAAGAAGAAGAGGATGACCCGGAAACATACAGAGTAGATTCCCCGGTAGAGAACGAAGCCCCGGTTACCGACTCCCCAGTCGATAACCAACCCCTCCTAAATGAGGTTCTCGCTCGCGCAGCAGAACATTTCCACATTGACACACACGGTGTCCAGGAGGAAAGGGACTTTGCAGAAGAGTTAGTGGGAGAAAGGAGGCCTGTTGCCCAGACCATCCCTATCCTTAAATCCATTCAGCGGAGAATAGATCCGTCCCTGGTGAATCCAAACCTCACCAGAGCTGTCAATCCCAGGGTTGAAGAACTTTTCAGGGCGGCACAGTCTGACCCTCTCTATATGAGGACATCTGAAGCCAGACTCCCTAGTTGTCACCAACACTCGTAAGAGGGCTGGGACACCCTTGTCTTCGTCAGAAGCTCCTCCCGACAAAGAGAGCAAAAAACTATACGGTTTCGGCAGGAAGGTAGCCTCAACGTCTGCCTATCAAGCAAGGATTGCTAACTCCACCACCCTGTTGGCCAGCTACAACTGCCATCAGTGGGAAGAAGTCGCGGCACTCATAGCCTCTGCTCCTGAACCATTAAAGGGCCAATTAGCTCGGATTTCCGCAGAGGGGAGAGCCGTGTCTGGTTGCATTTTGAAAGCAACCTTCGACGCCGCCGACAACGCAGGCAGATTGATAGCGGAGGGCACTGTTATCAAGAGACATGCGTGGTTACGGCAGTCTGGTTTTAAAGCAGAAACCCAGGCATCATTGTTGGACAAACCGGTGGAAACCGATCTGTTTGGTAAGGCGGTCGAAGACGCACTTAAAAATGCCAAGGACGAATAAGAGACACTCAAATCCCTTGGCCAGTTAACCAATAAACCCCCTAACCAGAGAGGGAACAGTAATTTTCGTCGCCCACGCGGCCAGAATTCCCAGAGAGGATCTAACTATTCACAGGGGCAGGGTACACAGTGGAACAACAACCAACAGTCTACCAAGGGTTACGGCAGAGGTAATCGGAGAGGTCGTGGTAAAGGCAGAGGCAGCCCCAGCAAGGGAGGCGGCACGCCTCCACCAAATCAGTGACGCTCAGTTCAGGGTCCCTTCTCACGCAACCCCAGTCGGGGGACGCATTTCAAACTTCACCCAGGCTTGGGAAGGGATCACATCAGACAGATGGGTGCTGTCAACAGTATCCACAGGATATTGTATAGAGCTACTGCAGTGTCCCCGGAACCATCCTCCACGACAAAGAGTACACTCCTTAGAACATCAGCAGATTCTCCTCGAGGAGATCGCCATTCTTCTACAAAAGGACGCAATAGAACTCGTCCCGGGACACCAGGTAAACAAGGGTATTTATTCAACTTACTTCCTTGTGCCAAAGAAAGACTTGACAATGCGCCCAGTATTGGACTTACGGCCTGCCAACAAGTATGTCAAGCCCCAAAAAATTTCGCATGACCACGCTACAAGAGGTAATCCCCCTCCTAAAAAAGGGGATTACATGGCAACCTTGGATATGAAAGATGCTTATTTTCATATTTCCATGTTCCCAGCGCACAGAAAGTACTTGCGCTTCAAGGTGGACAGTCAACACTACCAATTCAAGGTACTGCCCTTCGGGATAGCTTCAGCACCAAGGGTATTCACCAAGGTACTGGCTTTGGCGGCTGCACACCTACGCAGGGAGGCAATCCCAGTGTACCCTTATCTGGACGACTGGCTCATAACGGGGGAAACCCCAGGAATTTGCAGGACAAACATTCAAATGACTATCAACCTCCTCCACGAGTTAGGCTTCTCAATCAACGAGAAGAAGTCAAGCCTGGTGCCAAGCACCTCAAAACAATTCCTAGGAGCAATCCTGGATACCCAGGAGGGGTTGACCTTTCCTTCAGAAGAAAGAATTTGGAATATACTACTGCAAATGCCGCATTATCAGTCCGGTCAACAAATAACGGTACGCAAAGCAATGCGTTTACTCGGCATGATGGCGTCATGTATTTACCTGGTCCCCCACTCGCGCCTGCGTCCCATGCAGGAATGGTTGGCGAAACAGTGGTCTCAGGCAAGTGGTCAGTGGGACGATCTAGTGGTTGTTTCGCCAACTCTGGTACAAAGCCTTCACTGGTGGACAAGAGGGAATCTCGCACAGGGGAAACCCTTTTACGATCCCGAAGTACAGGCAGTAGTCACTACAGATGCATGTCTGACGGGGTGGGGAGCTCACCATCTCCACCACACAGCTCAGGGTCTCTGGTCTCACTCAGTGGCCAAGAACCACATCAACCTGCTAGAGCTTCTGGCAGTATTCAGAGCGCTTCAGGCGTTCGAGCCCCACCTACTAAACCCGTCGGTGCAAATTCGGACGGACAGCACTACAGCCATGTTCTACCTGAACAAGCAAGGAGGGACTCGCTCGCCAAATCTGTCCAAGCTTGCCCAGAAAATCTGGATATGGGCACTCAGACGGAACATCTTCCTGTCATCACAACATGTTCCAGGGGAGCTCAATTCCCTAGCGGATGCTCTGAGCAGGGACTCCCTTCCAGAGGAACACGAATGGGTTCTTCACAGAGAGGTCGTAGAAGATATCTTCTCTCAGTGGGGTTTCCCCACTATAGACCTATTTGCCACAAGCGTAAACAGACAATGCCCAGGATTTGCATCCAGGTTCCCCCAACCAGACTCCCAGGGGAATGCCCTGTGGATGAACTGGTCAGGGATGTTTGCGTACGCTTTTCCACCAACTCCTCATCAGGAAAGTGGTGAACAAGATGAACAGGGAATCGATGACGCTCGTTCTAGTTGCTCCCATGTGGGCAAGACAACCGTGGTTCCCACACCTACGCAGGATGGCGGTGTGCGAGCCCATCAAACTTCCAACATGGTACAACCTACTGTCCCAGCACCAAGGTCAAACAGTGCACCAGCAACCCAACTCAATGAACCTGGCAGCATGGCTCCTGAGGTCATAGTTTGGACACCTCAATTTGCCACAGAGGTGTATGCACATCCTAAAGGAATCTAGGAAACCAAACACAAGGCACTGTTACTTTGACAAGTGGAAGAGGTTCGTTATTTGGTGCCAGAATAGACAAATCAACCCAGTTGATTGCACTCCTTACACTATTGTTACATACATGCTTCACCTGCTAGATGCAGGATTGGTTTTTAACTCACTGAAAGTACACCTGGCAGCCCCGTCGGCTTACACCACTTCCCATAGCAAGGTTTTGTGGTGGAAAGTACCAGTAGTTAAAGCCTTCATGGAAGGAGTAAAGAGACTTCACCCTCCTATTTCAAACCCACCACCAGGGTGGGACCTTAATGTGGTGCTAGCCAAGCTCATGGGCCCCCCTTTCGAACCCATGCATGAGAGCAGTCTCAAACACCTGACTTATAAAACGGCCTTCTTAATAGCTATTACTTCTATAAGAAGGGTCAGTGAAATTCAGGCTCTGTCAGTGCAGGATCCCTTCTTTTCTGTCCATAAAGACAAACTGGTTTTACGCACACACCCTAGGTTCTCACCTAAATTTTTATCAAAATTCCATGTAAACCAGTCCATCGAGCTTCCGGCTTTCTTCCAGAACCCGCAAAGCTCGGCTGAGGTGAAACTACACACCCTAGATGTGCGTAGGGCGGTCCTCTACTATGTAAATAAAACCAGACCGCTAAGAAAAACAGATCAACTTTTTGTCTCCGTAGCTACAGGCAGAGAGCGGGATCGCATCTCTAAAGGTGCCATCTCGAAGTGGATTATTAACTGTATCCAGCTGTGTTACTCACACTCTGAAAAAACTCTGCCTTTCACGCCAAGGGCCCACTCTACTAGAGGCATTGGGGCCACTCTGGCTTTCATTGCAAATGTACCCCTTGACACCATTTGCAAAGCAGCTACTTGGAGCTCTATTCACACTTTTACTCAGCATTACTGCATTGACACACATTCCAAGGCAGATACACAAGTGGGACAAGCGGTTCTAAGACACTTATTTGCTCATGACCCTTCTCACATCCCACCCCCTTCTGGTACTGCTCGCTAATCTATGCACAGCATGTGATCTAAGCAGATTCCACAAGCCTCAGAAGGGATACATTACTCACCGTAATTGTATTTCTGATGCTTGTATCTGCTTAGATTCACATGCGACCCACCCTTCCTCCCCTCTGAGAGAAGGCGCATGATTGCTTGTAGTCTTACCTTTCTGTCTATCTGCTTGGATTATCTGTACTCACGCTACTCCTCATGCTACCTCATGTCAGAAAAAATACAATCTGAGGATCCCAGACGCGTGAGGGATCTTGGGTACAGTGGATGTCACACTAGGGATAGTATTACTGGCACGCCCTGTGTCGACGCCCATTTTCGAGTTTCGAAAAACAAACTGTAATACTCTGCAGCTTCCACTAGATGTCGGCCTAAGCAGATACAAGCATCAGAAATACGATTACGGTGAGTAATGTATCTATATATATATATATATATATATATATATATATATATATATATATATATTTTTTTTTTTTTACATTCAGTGGTAAGTCAAAAAGGGGACGTCAACATAGGCGTGTCTGTAACACTATCCCTATAGTGACCTGTACCCAGGACCCCTTGCGCGTCGCAGTCCCTCTGATTGTTTCTTTCCGCCCAGAATACTGGTCGCCTTAAGCAGAGCTCGTAAGAGACATTGCCATTAACTCGACACTTGGTCGATTTTGTTAATTGTTAACAAATCATCTCCAGCTCTCTTGACGGCTATTCCTCTTCCCAGCTGAGACCAGATCTTCGACGGCACAGGTTTTCGACGGACGGTGAATTCTATCAGTGCTGCCGACCACGTGGCCCGGCCTACACAATAGCAAGAGTGGGGGTTGGGGTGGACATTTCTGTTTCTTCTAGAATGCCTTTCCTTTTCTCCCCCCTTTCCTTCCGGGTCGTTATCACGGATTATGTCCTCAGATATGGAGAGGACTCCTTTTAGATTCTGCCCACGGTGTGAAGGAAAATTCCTGTGGTAGGACGAGGACAAGCACAAGCGGTGCAACCGCTGCTTACCCCTCGACCACAACGAGGCCGGTTGCGTGGCCTGTGGGCTCCTTTGACCAAAAACTCTGAAGGAATGCAGGGTGAAAAGGTGGTCAGCCTACGGGATGTCGAAGGCCGATTCCTCTCCCGCTGCTGCCGCCGAGTGTGACGAGGGAGATGGTGACCCCCCAGCAGAGCGCTCTTGCTCCGTGGCGTCTGTCCCCGACACCTACAGGCACTGCTCCGGCCCTGCTTTTGGGGATGTACACCCCGGCGACGCTGACGGACACATGTCACTAAGCACACAACCCACGGCCATTCGTCGAGTAAATCAAAGGCCTCCGCCAACGGAGACGCCGACACAGCCGGCTGCCTCCACCGACTGTAAGGGTCGGCAGTCCTCTCCGCAGCCACATGCGTGCCTAGCGACTGGGCCGTCTAGTACTGAGGGCGCTACCACTAAAACCGCATCCGTCGAGACGCCTCGGAAGAAGGCGTCCGTCGACGCCAAGGTTCTGGCTCTGCCGAACTATTCACGACGAGCCCCCGACGGAGAAGATGGTTGTGGAAACCTTAGCCAGGATAGTCTCCCAGGACGCTCAGAAACGGCTGGTGAAGGAGTCGCTGAAGCCAGCTCAAAAAGGCGGGACAAGCTGAAACCTAGCGAAGGTATGCCGGAACCTCCCCCGAGGTCGAAAGAGACCCAGAGGTACTTCACCGTCGGGCCCACTGGAAGGTTTCTCAGAACGGGGGTATCTCCTCCACTTTATGGGACAGATCTCGAGGCCTAGAGGACTAGAGGAACAAGCTAGGGAGAGATTTGAATCCTGTATGAACAGGTTGGATAGGTTTGTGTCAACTTATGAACACTACACTTAAAAGGCCAAGGGAGGTATTCCCTGAAGACCCTGGAGGCAAATTCCCAAGACTTTCCGACCCACATGAGAAAGAGAGACATATGACCTCACTGAAGAGGATGCCCACTTTCAGGAAGAGGATGAATTGATAAATACTGAGGATATATAAGACCCTGTAGGGGACTTTGAAGAAAACCCCGACATATGCGAGCCACAGCCTTGGCAGTCCCCAGGGGCGTCAACGTTTGGATCTGGCCTCTCCACAGACTACGCCTGTCAGAGACCCTTCACCTGTGGACGATCAACCCACATTTTATGCCATGCTACGCAAGGTGGTAGCACACTTTCAAATCGATTCGGGGTAGCTACCATAGAAGTCGATTTTGTTGAAAGAATAATCGAAGAAAAGCCACCTGCCAAGCCATACCTTTCCTCGCCTCCATCAAGAGACGCCTCGTACCCTCTTTATGTACACCTGCTTTAGTTAGAGGTGTGAACCCATGTATCGAAAAGCTTTTTAGCCCCTCACCCTCAGATCCCTTATATATTAGGTGTAATTCCATACCGGATTCTCTGCTGGTGACCACCACGAGAAAGAGGGCGGGGGTTCCGCTGTCCACCAGTGAGGCACCTCCCGATGATAGAGGGGAAAAAAGCTATTTTCTCTAGGGAAAAGGATTACATCCTCTGCAGCTTTCGCCACGCGTATTGCCAACAATACCACTCTGTTGGCTAGTTACGCTGATGCACAATGGGGCCTATTGCACAAAGGTCTACAAGAAGTCCCTGAGCCCTTTCGTACACGCTTATTGGCCACCGTCACAGAAGGCACTCAAGTGAACCAAAGCATCAACAATACTTCAGATGCTGCAGAAACGGCTGGCCGTTCCTTAGTCTAGGGTGTACTCTTAAAAGGCATGCCTGGCTCAGAAACTCGGGTTTCAAGCCTGAAACACAGGCTTCCCTCATCAACAAACCCCTTGAGGATTCCAACTTGTTTGGTAAGGCGGTTGATGACGCACTGGAAACAGCTAAGAAGGAGCAGGAAACATTAAAGACCTTCCACCAAATCACAAGACCCCTTAATAAGCACGGATATGGCAATAGGTGCTTTTTTCTTGGCCAACGACAAACTCAACAGCAATACATCTCAGCCAGCAACTGGTCCTTCCCTCGGGGCACCAGTGGTTATAACCCGCAGCATTCTCAGAGGACAACGTCTAAGCAAGGAAGAGGTTGGGGCCCTACTCCTAGGGGCTCCCCGTCCACCACCACCAAATGACCCAAAGATTCGGGTCCCCTCCCAGGCATCTCCGGTCGGGAGTCGGTTAACATTTTTTCTGCAAGCATGGGAGGGAATTACCACAGACAGTTGGGTACTGTCAACAATAGCCCACGGTTACTGTATCTATTTCAGCCTGTCCTCGACATTCAGACCGCCAAAGGGAAGACGTCTCACACCAGAACACCACCTTGTCCTTCAGGAAGTGGAATCGCTGCTGCAAAAAGGAGCCATAGAGGTTGGGCATCTGTTGCAAGTAAAGGAGGGTATTTATTCATTGTACTTCCTTGAACCCAAAAAGGATCCAACCATGCGCCCTGTAATAGATCTGCGCCCAGCGAACAAATTTGTGAAACCTCAAAAGTTTTGTATGGCGACTCTGCAGGAAGTAATCCCCCTGCTCACACAGGAGAATTACATGGCAACACTAGACATGAAAGATGCATACTTTCATATTTCAATGTTGCCAGCACACAGGAAATGCCTCCGGTTCATGATAGAAGGCAAACACGATTGGTTCAAAGTGCTACCCTTCACGAAGGCACTGAAATACCCAAAAGACTCTAGACCTTGTTCCACCTGGGCTTCTCCATCAACGAGAAGTCGTCCAGGCTAGACCCCAGCCAAGTCGAGCAATTCCTAGGGGCTCTAATTCGAACAAAGAACAGCCTCATCTTCCCCCTCTAACAAGAGGGTCCAAAACATGCTGTTTCAGATCCCTCAATATGTAGCCAGTCGAGAGGTGAGGGTATGCAAAGCCATGCGATTGCTAGGAATGATGGCATCATGTATTTATTTGGTTCCTCACGCACGCCTGTGCCCAATGCAAGAGTGGCTCAACAGCCAGTGGTGTCAGGCCAGCGGACAATGGGACGATCTAGTGGTTGTCTCGCAAGCCTTGGTTCTCTCGCTGCGGTGGTGGTCGAGGGCAAAACCTCGTGGTGGGGAAATCCTTCGCCACCCCCGCAGTGGACGCCACTCCAACCAGACCATCACTCACAGGATGGGGGGGGGGCTAACTTATGCCATCAGTCTGCACAGATTTTGGACCCCAAGTATGGCGTCCAAACACATAAACCTGCTGGAATTGTTGGCGGTCTGCAAAGCACTGAAGGCTTTCCAGACACACACATAAGGAAATACAGTTCTGATCCTCAGAGACAGCACCAGGGCCATGTACTACCTGAACAAGCAAGTGGGCACTCACTCTCCAGGACTGTCCAAGCTCTCCCAGAACATCTGGAAGTGGGCTCTCAAACACATGTTCCTGTTATCACATGCACCAGGGGAACTCTATCTTCTGGCAGACGGACTCGGCAGAGACTTCACTCTACCCGCAGAATACGAATGGCGATTACACGAAGACATTGTCTCCAATGTTTTCGCAGAATGGGGTTTCCCAGAGATGGACCTGTTCGCAACTCTGGAGAACACCCAATGCCAAGATTACGCCTCTGGTTACCCCTAGAACTGCTCCAAGGGCAACGGCCTCTGGATAACCTGGTCAGGGAAATTTGTCTACGCTTTTCACCTGACTCCCCTGCTCAACAAGAGTGCACAAGATGCACCAGGAACCACTTACCATGATACTGGTGGGCCCGACAACCCTGGTTCGCTCATCTGATGTAGATGTCACTGTCTCCTCCAGTGAAACTACCCTGCCCATACAACATGTTGTCACAGGACAGGGGCCGAACGCTGCAGCCATACCCACAGACCCTGAACTTGGAAACCTGGCTCCTGAGGTCCTAGAATTTGGACATTTGCAGCTCCCTCAGATGCATGGACATTCTCAGGGAGGCTAGGAAACCGAACACTCCTTACTGCTACTCTAGTAAGTGGAACCGGTTTGTCATCTGGTGTAACTCAAAGAGCATCAACCCGTTGACTGCTCTCCCACACATTGTTTTACACCTGACTCACTTGACTCCGGTTTAGTCTTTAACTCTATTAAAGTTCACCTAGCTGCACTCTCATAAGGTGTCATGGTCGAAGGTTCCAGTTATTAAAGCTTTCAAGGAGAGAGTGAAAAGAATTCTCCCTCCTATATCTAACCCAGCTGCCGGATGGGACCTGAATGTTGTGTTAACCAGGCTAATGGGCTCCCCCTTCGAGCCCATGCATAAAGCGAGCCTTAAGGACCTTACTTCTAAGACTGCTTTCTTGATAGCAATCACCTCCATTAGGAGGGTCAGTGAATTACAAGCGCTGTCTATCCTTGATCCCTTTGTAACAGTTCATAAAGATAAGGTGGTTCTACGCACACATCCTAGGTTTGCACCAAAATTCATTTCCAAGTTTCATGTCAGCCAGTCTATAGAACTACCAACGTTCTTTCAAAACCCTTCAAACTTGGGGAAGAAGAGCCTACACACTCTATGTGCGCAGGGCAGTCATGTTTTATATGGAATGAACTCGCCCACTGAGAAAGACTAATCCGTTCTTTGCATCCCCTTCTCTTCCTGCTGCCACTGAGACAGTCTCCGAATCCACTATCTCAAGATGGATTGTCCAGTGCATCACTCTGTTACTCTTGCTAAGAGAGAACTGCCTTTCAAGCCTAGAGCACACTCTACTAGAGGCACTGGGGCATCCATAGCGTTCACTGCAAATGTTCCCCTAGAGTCCATTTGCAAAGCGGCAACATGGAGTTCTGTACACACCTTTACAAAACACTATTGTCTAGATGCACACTCTAGATCAGATTCCCAGGTGGGACAAGCAGTACTAAGACACCTGTTTTTTCTACTGTTACTTCTCACAACCCACCTCCAACTCTGGGTACTGCTCGCTAGTCTATGCACAGCATGTGATTCTAAGCAGATTAACAAACATCAGACATGCATTACTTACCGTAAAAGCATTTCTGATGGTTGTATCTGCTTAGATTCACATGCGCCCACCCTTCCTCCCCGCTCGGATGGAAGGAACATAGACGTCTTATTACTCTTTTCTGTACTCGCGTTAGTCATAAGGCTCCTTCATGGCAGAAAAAATACAGAGGGACCCCGAAGCGTGAGGGATCTTGGGTACACTACACGGATAGTGTTACAGACACGCCTACGTCGACGTCCCCTTTGACTTTCGAAAAAGATGCAATACTCTGCAGTGACCACTGGGTGTCGGACTATGCACAGCATGTGAATCTAAGAAGATACAACCATCAAATGCTTTTACTGTAAGTAATGCATGTCATATAAATGCAAATACTATCCTTATGAGTGAAGTCACCTCAGGGTGTAGGAGTAGTGTACGAGGCATATCCAAAGATTATCCATTGGCTTTGACTCTGAAAAGTAATTTTAAAGTGTATTTGAATTGTTAGAACGAATTTCCTTCTTAAAGAATGTTCATTTAAAACTGACGTTAAATAACTAACTGAACCTTCAAGTGAAATTGTTACTTGGCCACTTGTATTTATGGATTTCATTTGTACAGCTCTACACCTCACATTTACCCCTCGAGATAGGCCTGGCTGCTCAGTCACACTACTAACGTGTGTAGTACAGACCCATACCAATAGGTGGGTTACCTAATACCATGCCGACTACACCAATTCTTACATAACTAGGACCAACTAGCCTCATGAAAAACTCTTATTTTGGTGCAACCCCCGACTTGCTGTGACTTTCCAAGGCTGCAGAATCCCAATACCCGGGGAACCTGGCCCACCTGTGAGTGCATTGTCTTCCGAAGTGCAAATCCGGCCAAAATCTTGTGGGCATCCAGAGGACCCTACAGAAGCAAGAAATCCACATCTGGAGTCCCCTCACCAGAGTCCAGGACCGAGGGAATCAAGGAACATCCAACCAGAGCTGTTCGTTCTTCGTTGGTGCTGAGAAAAAGACGCTAAAACCTCAGCCGCTGAATACAGAGTAATCCATTGCCGCCGAGTCCCTGTCTCAAG
Organism: Ambystoma mexicanum; assembly: GCF_040938575.1. Taxonomy (NCBI): domain Eukaryota; kingdom Metazoa; phylum Chordata; class Amphibia; order Caudata; family Ambystomatidae; genus Ambystoma; species Ambystoma mexicanum. Next base: position 762,224,577 of record NC_090938.1, read on the forward strand.
TGCTGCAACAGGAGCCTGCCAGACATCATCCCTTTCGTCACCACGACCAAGGAGCAGGAACAAGGAGGGTCTGCTGCACTGCAACCAGAAGGCATCCCACTGAAACAACTTCTTCAATTCAAAGGTACAGTGGGGTTTAGGGTACATTATCCTTTTGCCATTGGGGGGCTTCCTACCGTGGGGAGTGCCATTTAACCCTGCTGAGTTGACCTCAACTCACTTTCACTGGCCTTTCAGGTTGTGATTTCTAAAGGTGACTCCTTGAGTTGCTGGATTTCTTTTTTTAACACTAAGAACATTCTTCTAAGAAGAAGAGCATCATAACTTTGACTTTGCCCATTGACTTTGACTGTCCTGGCACCCTAAAGGCTCCCCTCTGAACCTTTGGGCTTTGGCAGTGCTTGTTCCCTTACAGTTTTTAATTGTTGAACACATTTAATGCTGCGATACCATCTCAGCTACCTCATACACCAATAAATTGATCAATGCCTGTAGGCCTTTTCTCTCCACCTCTAGCTGCCTCACCCTATCTAGAGCGCTGATATTGTTAAATGTTAAAGGTATTTGTACCACGCACCGTCACCAACGGAATTGGTCCCCAGGCGCTCAGGCGGATCTGCAAAGGATAAAGGTGGGATGGGTTAGTAGGTTGAAGAAGGGAGTAGGATAGTGAGAGGAGTGGTGTGCTGGTGGCAGCTTCAACTCAGTATACACTGGGTGCTGAGCTTTGGTGCGGGTATTGGATCGGAGTCAGTCCGCGTGTGCTGCTGTTCCGGTTTATGTGTTGTTGCAGTGTTGTGAAGTGCGTGCGGTTTGTTGTGCGAGAGATGGGTGTGAGTTTTTGAGTGAGATGTATGCAGAGTTTGAGCTTATTGGTTAGTGGGTTACCTGACCTTTACCATTGCTAGCACTCGCAGTTCTGGGGGGTGTGGTACTTGTTGGCCCTCACATTCCCATCTAGACGCGGCGCAGGCCAGTGATTGGGGCTCCATACAGGTGTGGTCGTGCCAACATTCACATTTTTATCTAGACGCGGCGCAGGCTAGTGTTTAGAGATCGGTCCAGGTGTGGGCAAGCTAACATTCACAACTCCATCCGAACGCCACGCGTGTTATCCTTCGATCAATCCTATCCACATGCGGCGCAGGCCAACGTCTATCTAGATGCATCTGTCGGTCTGAGTGTGTTCGTCCGGTGCGTACGAGCGGGAGAGTCTAGGTCTAGGTTCCGTTTGGGTCTAGTTATGTGGTCGGTCTCCTTTGGCCTTCCTTTGCGGCTGTTTTCCATGATGTCTTATGCTCTGTCGAGTTGTTGGTTCTTTGGCTTGAGTGTTTGTCCAATTTGAGAGTGGCCGAGGTTGGAGTTATTTCCATCATTGTTTTAGTGTATGGGCATTCTGGTGCGTCTCCGTAGTGGTTATGCTTTGAAGAGCCATGATTTGAGGAGTTTCCTGAATGCTAGGTGGTTTGTTGTATTCCGTATATTCTTAGGTAGGTCGTTGCAAGTTTTGGGTGCCTGGTGAGAGAAAGACGATCCTCCGAGTTTTTTCCTGTTGTGGGGTTTTGGTTCCAGGCGTATGTCTGTGCTTGATCTTAGTGTTCTTGTCGGTTGATGTAGGCGTAGTTTGGTGCTTAGGAATTCTGTGCCTTGTTAGTGTATTGCTCTGTGCGTGATGCACATGGCTTTGAACTTTATTCGCTGTTTCAGCGGTAGCCAGTGTAGTATTTTTAGCGCGGGTGTGATATTGTCTAAATTATACTATTGCAACACTCTACTTAAGCACTACCACTAAGAACTTGAATAGACTCCAGATCCTGCAAAATAATGCACTTAGCTGTGCCCTCAACCTCCCGCGCAAGGCACACATATCCACGGTTAGAAAAGAAGTCCACTGGCTTCCGATCCGCGACAGAATTAAGCTAAGAACACTGGTCATCACCCACAAGTGCCTATCACGTACTGCCCCACGTTACCTTTCTGACAAATTCTCTAGACACTGCCCCATTAGACCCACCAGAACACCTTACCTGCACCAACTAAAGATCCCTAATTATAACCTAAAAACGGCAGGCTGCTCCAGTTTTCCAGTGCTCGCAGCACAATGTTGGAACACCCTCCCCACTACAATTAGATCGGAAGCCGCATTCTGGCCATTTAGAGCCATGGTAAAATCATGGCTACTAGCTTAAACATCCAGACTCTCACTGACACGACCGGCCAGCCGCCGCTCTCTACCTGTAGTAATGTTTACTCTATCTACAGCCTATTCAGGACCAACCTGTAACCCGGTCCACATTAGCCACTGTACATTTTTTTGTGCCTATTCTCTGTACATACTTTTCTCGGTATATTCTGCTCTTGTATGTAAACATTCAGAGCCTGGACTAATGTATGCTCTGTCTGTTGTATTATGATGTTCGTGTAACGATATGTAACTCTGCTGTGCACATGATTATGCGCCCAGCTACCTGAGGGTTCAGACGCGCTTTAACTAAGACTGCCTACATCCCTTTGGGAGCATCAAACTGTTTATTATAGAATACCTGTCTGTTCTGATCTAACTCTAACCTTTCCCTCCTTAATAACTCAATACTGCAAAGGTAATGCAAAATAAGTGTTATACTGACTTCAAATTACGTCACCCTTGGTACTGGAAAATGTGTAACAAATGAATTACTTGCCTGTTTTATTCACTTTTTGAATTGAATCCTAACTTTGGATTAATGCTACTGCTTGTTAGGCAGAAACCTGTGCAGTTCCCTCTGGGACCACTGCAATAGATTTAGGACTACAGGTGTTTGGCAGTAAACCCACTTGGTAGCAGTCTGTACCACACAGATTCACTTGCTAGCTGTGGCTGAGCAGTCAGACTTCCCTCAAGAAGTTAGGCAGTATACAGAGTATTCACAATAGGTCAAGAGCACACAATAGAACAAGTAAACACTGACCAGGGTTTGGTGTAAAAGAGATATAATTATTTATTTAAAACCATATCTAGAAAAACACACAGGCACTAATAGTAAGCAATTCAAAAACACGGTCACTAAAAGATATACACTCCCTTAAAAGAATATTAGACAAGTCTTAAGTAAAGCCCCACTTGTTTTCAGACAGCGGTGAGCGCTTAACGTAGATGGCACTCTAGTAGTTCGTTTTAAAAAGGGAGAGAAAAGCAGAGAACAAATTGAAACAGATCCCAACACTTTTACATGAACATAACAAGAGAGGAAGGCAAAGTAACACCGTGAATTCAGTCAGTAGGCCGGATCCGCTTTAAGAGGATTGAAACGAAATGTGTCCAAGGTCACACGTTTGCAGTGCACAAATATATTGTAATGGTTCAAAAAGGAGTTGGACAAAAGAAAGGGACCAGTTAGGGGGTCATGACGGCCAGCCCAGTCCAGAAGGTTAAGGAGTTATGACCTTGTAGCAATCTTTAGAAAGGGAGGCCTGGCGGACACGGTACCTTGAAGTGGTGAGAACTCTCCAGCGGGGGCAGTTGTTCCTGGCAGCGGATGCAAGTCGGTGCTTCGTCCGGGGGAGGAGAAGATCTCGTCGGTGAGGAAGACAGGAGTCCGTTGCACTGCCAGGAAAGAAACCAGCCGCAGAGTTTCTCAGTTACAAGGAGCGGTCCGTTGATTCGCCGTTCAGTGGTGAGTGGCTATCCGGCCGCCGGGGTGCTTGGCACGGGCAGTTCGACCACAAACTGCTCTGGGGTGCGAAGAAAGAAAGGTAAACTGGTTGTGCCCACCAGTCAGGGGAAGAAGCCTCTCCAGCCGGGAGATCTTCTCTGTTGTCGGGAAGTGGTGAGTCGGTTCTGCAGGGCTCCACCGGTGGTGTCGTGGTAGGTCAGCTTGGCTTCTTCCTCGTCGGATTCTCGGGTCCTGTGGCGACTTCTGAAGTTCCAGTCCCCAAAGCCCTGCTTTTATGCAGCATATCCCCATTCACTCAGCCTAGCTGTCAATCAAACATGCTAAGTGGTGAGCCGGCCGGCTCACCACTTGGGCCAATCACACAAGAGTACGACTTGAATTACCAAGGTAACTCAGTCCAGGGTGCCTAGACCCCCTCCCGCACCCTCTGTGGTACCCAGACAGAGTGGCACCACTTTTGGAGGCTTCTGTGGAGAAGCCCGCCAAAAAGTGGAACAAAGGGCTAGACTTGGGTTGGAGTCACAGAAGCGAACACAAACGCCATTTTAGAATCGAGTCTTGGCAAAAAATAACAACCGGAGAATTAATATTAATTAAATAGACCGGCGGTATGTTCGAGGCTATGAGAATTAAATAATTAAAGTTGATAGCCTCGAACAATGGGAAAATCCCATAGGGAAATATTTGCGGTCGAATATAAAATGTAGTTTCCACTGCCACCAGCCAAAACTCGATCAGGGGGGGACGGAGACGTGCCCTCTCGACTAACAGACCCCGGGGCAATCGAATTTCCCCGACCAGTACGTCCACAATATGATGGTTTGTACAGGTTTCTGTTAATAATTTGGGACTAGTAATGGTGACTTTACATGCCCTGGGAGACAGTAGTCAGTCCCAGGGTATGGAGTCTATGGTGGGGTGTCACTACGACATCCCTGTGTTACTGCCCAGAGGGTGCTGTGTAACACACATAGTAAAAACACATGAGACCCTATGGAGTAAAGGACCCCATATCCCATAAAACACATTACCAGTCAAAGGAATACCATAAATCATGTCCAAGAGTGGGACTAAAAGAGTCTCACTCTTGGTAGGAGGAAAAAAAAAAAACTCCAGAAATCCAGCAAAGCTGCTGGGGGACTCACTAGGTTAGGAAATTCATCTTAAAGAGAAAATTCTCCCTAACACTGCTAGTTGCTGCTTTTTAAAGAGTACCTTAAATATCTGTGTGTACATATTTATTATATAACGTTGTGTGCAAGTGTTTACTTGCATACCTGTATTTTCTGATTTCATTGTACATCTCACATTATCCCTGATCCCAGATGGTCCGATAGCACAGCGAGTAGAGCACTCGCTTTGATATCCATGCAGAGCCTGCCGACGCAGGTTCAAATCCTGGAAGGGCCAAACTCAGCCTTTCCTTCCGAGGTCGATAAATGAACACCACACACCGTGGGTAACGAGCAGCACCCAGATACCTGACGGTTTGTAGTTCTCTATAAATGCAAATTATTAAGGTAAGCCTGGCTGCTCGGTCACAATACCAACTTGTGTAGTAGTGTTAGGTCGAGATTTGGGGTAGTACCCTTGGGGTGCACTACAACAACCTCCGCCACCTGGCAATAGGACCCAACCTTTGGTATAAGTCTGAACTACACAGGTTGGAAGTGTGGTAGAACAGCCAGGCTTATCTCAAGAGGGTTCAATGTGAGCTGTAGAGTGGTTACACAAAGATTTACAGTGACATGTATCCTAATAAACACTTGGGCACCACGAAAAACCCACGTGGTGGAGTACGGACCTCAGTAATGACATATCACGCTGACGTGGAATGGTAGCTCACACATTAAGGAGGAAGTCATGCAGGCTGACAAACATTGGTTGCAGCCCGGCCACTAAATCTAAATGAAAGCAAACCGCTTGTTGACATCGCCCAGCGGAGCGCGGCTGCATTCAGGACAACCTGGCCACTAAATGAACATGAAAGCAAACCACATTCTGACATCGCCCAGCGGAGCGCGGTTGCATTTCGGACAATAAACCAACATGAAAGCAACTTGTCCCATCAAAGCGAAGAACGTGCAGCTGTGGGACGGACCGAACGCTGCATCATAGCCAAGTCAAGGGGAAAGCATAAAAGCCCTTATGAGCTGCGGGGAAAGTGTAAAAGCCCATATGAGCGACCGCTTGAAAGGCAGTAGCTGACAAAAAGGAAAAGAAATACTCCCAAACAGGTATTTAGCTTACCTACTGGTGCAGTCCCTGAAGGCAGCAGTCCCGGTCCTCACAGCGAGGCACACTCGTGGATGGCATCATGGCGGCCGGCATCCCAGAAGGATGGGGGCAAGGCCTTGGAAGGGGGGGGGGGTTCAAGCCTGCACTGGGTGGAGGGCCCCGATTAGTCCAAAGTTGACCAGCCCTTATATAAAGCAACCAGAGAGGAGGGACTGATTGTGAATTCTCCTCTTTTCTGCAGATCCAAATTGGAAGCGAAGAGACAGCAGCCCTATACTGTTGGGCCTATGAGGACTAAACCCAGGTTCCTACCTTACCCTCCAAGGAAGCTTCACAGTACTTCAAGCCTGAAGTTGATTAAGGAGAAATTGAGAGCCTGATTAAAAAATATTATTTTTTCTTCATTATTTTTTTCTTTCTCCTTACTTCAGTAATTATTTAAAAAGTCAATGGACTATACGTTTTTGTTGAACCAAACTACCTTGCCTGAGTGGTCCATCACACACTTGCACACAAGGTTTTGTGATAAAAAAATTATTTATTTACTGGCCATTTGAATAGGCCTTTAGAAGGAAGCAATATAATAACACACCTTTTAAAATGTACACTTTTAGCAAACACCCATTGGGGATGACAGACCCTTCCTACACGGACAGGTGACTTCAATAAGACACTGTGGACATTGATATATTACTGTTAGCATTTAGAATAGCACTGAGAAGTATTGAGGAAAGGTTATTGGAACAAACAAGAGATCACAAATATTCTTTAAGCGGGCAAAAGTCTTTCAGTGAAACGGGCTAAGCCAAAGTCAATGGGCAAAAGTCTGTGGCTGAAGCTCTTCTTGTCGGTAGGTAAGAAAAGTCTTTGCACACTGTTTTTTAGAAGTCTTTGATCAAAAAGAGAATCAATGTAGGGCCACAAGCTGTTAGACTTGTGAGTAGAAGCAAATCTACAATAAGGGGTAAGTTCTCTTAGACTTTACTGTACCTTTATTTAGAAGAATAATGCAGCAGATGACTTTGGTTACTGTGCAACTCTGCAGATCCTGGTGTTCCTGGGCCTCAGTCGTGGGGGCGAGAGGGAGGACTTCTGGGGTCTCCTGCGCTGCAATTGGACGGTCACTGACCGCTAACAGCAGTCTTCACAAAGGTGACAATTCAGTGTTTCAGCTCCTTGCCTCTACCGCAAATAGCACCACCGCAGTTCCTGGCTGTCGATTGGCTTTCCTTGCTTCTGGGGTCCAGCACTCGGTTGAGGTGGCTTAGTCAGTCCTCCTTCCTTGGAGTCCGGAGGATCTTCCTGGAGCTCCTGGCCAGTTTAAAAGCAATGCACACAAACTGGTGTTCTTCTCCCTGGCTCTTTGGTTCCAGCAGCAACTGCAGTGGAAGTGCAACCAGCTTCGAAAGGATGTCTAGGTGGCTTACTTTGGAGTTGATTGGTCCCACCAACTCAGAGAGAAGTCGTCCTTGCAGGGCTTCTGTTGATATGAATTTGGAGTTTCAGCACAGCACCGGGCTGCACCGGGCAAACCAACGGCCCCGGAGTTGTAGCAGGCGTCCTCTTAAAGTTTTTCTTTGGATGCCTTCGTCCAGTGGTGAAATCTGCCTTCCAAGTCAAAAAGCCTTGCCTTTTATACAAGCTTCTCCCATTAATTCTAGCCTAGCTGCCAGTCAAACAGCCAGATAGCCAGCTGTCCAATCACCTAAGAGTGCATTCCTCTCTCCTATGAGATTAAGCACCTCCCTCACTTCCTGCCCCCACCAGACACCGTGGAGCCAGAGGTGGGCTTCATTCTTAAACCCCGCCAAAGACAAAATGAGCAAAGGGACCAAACCTGGTTTGGCGCTCAGAGTAAATCTCAAGGACCTTTCCACAGAGAAATTTTAAAAAACAAGACTGGGTCCATTTTGACAAAAATGCCACCCAAAGGTGCTTTACTGCAGCTGTGAACACAGCCCGCGGTAAAGACGCACCATGGTAGTAAAAAGTAAACCGCTGCCACCAGCCATTCGAGGAAAGGATAACATAAAAATGTTACATGAGAAGCTAGACAAAGGGGATACTATGTAACCCCCCAGCACCCTATTGTAAGATATTGTGTGTTGGGTCTAGAAATTTACAATGGTATGTAAATTTCACTTCACTGCCCTTGGAAACAGTAGTTATCCAAGAGAAAGGTATTGATACCTTTGGGGGTATCTGAAAGACTTCCCTCTGCCACAGCACTGAAGGTGCTGACACACAATGTAAAAATATGCCTGTGGAGTTTGTCAGACTCCAAAGACCAAACGAAACTGAGTAAAAATCACATTAAAGTGCGAGCGAGTAGAGTCCAGCATAAGAGCTGTGGTTTCTAAGTTAAAGGGGAATTGTGGGATAGAATAATGCTGGGGCAGGGGAAAGCTCTCATATTTGCCTTGATAGCATTCATAAAAGAGATTGACGAGGAGATACTACTATTGCAAACATAACTAGAAATACGTGCAGTATAATACGGGACGTATTGGTATCCAATTGGTGTACTAGGCTTGACCAAAGCTGTCTTTTAGCGGTTAGTTATAACTATTTTTTTTACCAAAACGTTTTATTTGATCTGCAAAGAATGTTATACATTTTTACCATATTTTGTACATTTTATTTTGTAAAGGTTTATATTTTGTAACCATAAAAAAGAGGAATTGGCACATTTCTGAGAATTTTCCCTAACAGCACGCCTCTGGATCCAGTGTGTCTGGAAAGACAGGATGTGAAGGAGGGCCCTGAACCTCGCCTGTCCTTTGTCTCTAGGAATGTCTGAATGCAACTAGTCCTGATTGGCTGGCTGTCATTTCATGACAGCTACCCTGCTGTGTGATTTGAATGGAAGAAACCTGCTTAAAAGGGAAAGGTTTTGGGACTACAGGCCGAGTCTACCACTGGGAGAAACACCTGACGAAACCCTTAACTAAGCTTGCTGCAACCTCCTGTACCTTTGAATTGCCTGGTGAAGCCCTGCTACTGTGCTGAACTCCCTTTTCACCTCGATAGAGAAGCTCTGGACGGAACGACTTCTCCCCTTGGGTTAGTGGGACCACCTAACCCTGAGACTAACTCCACTGGACCACCATCCCCAACTGGCTGTCCTTCGTTGCTGTGAGAACCCAATGCCAAGGGTCGAGTGTCCGTAGTCCAGTGCGATGTCTGCTGCGGAACGTATCTGGCTAGATGCTCCAGGAGACTCCCAAGGACCATTCAGAGTGCAGGACCTCCAGATCCAGAATTCCTGCACCAGAGTGCAGGACTGAGGGACCAAAGAGTCCAACCGGTATCCAAGATCAGCAACAGTGCTGTTTGCCAAGCGCTTAAACTGCAAAGTGCCACTGTGAGGGGACTTTAAGGACTGGAATCACTTCTTTGGAGGTCCAGCAGGATGCCATCAAACTTCAGCTTGATTGGGAATTTGGAAGACCATGCACCGCACAAATACCCGAGGTGCCAGGGTATTGGGGTATTGCCGCCCTGCAAGGTTACAGCATGACGTGGGGGAGGGCTCGAAATGTATGTCTCGAGTCTAGTGGATCTCGCCAGGCTCTGGTTCGGTAGTCTTTTTTTTGTAGTCCCCGGGTCACTTGGAAGGGAGGGTAACGGCCGGCGCTGGTTACACAGCAGGCTTTCCGGTCGCTGTTCGGAAAGAATTGGTGCAGTCACGCTGTGTGAGACTACTCGACCCTTATCTGCTTGGTATTGGGTAACCACTCTTTTGGGTATAGGTCTGTACTACGCAAGTTGGTAGTGAATGAGCAGCCAGGCCTATCTCAAGAGGGGTAGATGTGAGCTGTAGAGCTGTGCAAATGAAATCCGTTAATACAAGTATCGCACTCAAGGTTATTATAAATATTTATTTACACATCGTTTTAGTTAAGCTGCTTTAAAAAGGCAATTGTTTGTAACCATCAAGCACACTTTGGAATTACTTTACAAAATCAATTAAGCTGGTGAATACTCTTTGGAGATGCTAATACCTTTGTCCTACACCCCGAAGTGACTTCAATAACAAGGATAGTATTGCATTAATATATAACACCAGTATACTTTTTAAACTCTGTTTCAGAAAGGAAGGGTTAAGGAAAAATAGCAAGGTTAGAGCATGTACTTAAAATGTGAGGACAATTTGAATCCTCCAATGAAATCTAGGTAAGCCTTTCCCATCAGATAATGTTAAACACATTTCAACCTTTTGAAGTACAAGCAATGCCAAAGTCAATGGATTCAGAAAGGTGTGTTTAGGGAGCCAGGACAGCCAAATTCAATTGTTCTGATGCACTTCTTGGATAAAAGTCTTTCATAAAGTCAGTTCAGAAAATCACTGTAGGAACACAAGCTGTTAAGCCTGTGCAAAAGGGAGTTGAAATCAACTCCAAGTTCAGCAAGTGCAAATCTCAATTGCCACAGCGCGACTTAAGGCAAGAAGGTAAGTACCCCCAAGCCCAAACAGTACCTCTGGTTAGAAGAAAAGTGGTCCTGCTGCATTCAGTCTTGCTACAGCCAAGCAGATCCTGGTTCCTGAGCCTCAGTCATGGGGACAAGAGGGAGGACGTCTGGAGGGCTACTGCGGCAGTACTCTGGAAGGTCATCGGCAGCTACGGGCTCTCTTCGATTCAGCTCCACTTCGCGGTTTCAGTGCTTCGCAAACAGTGCTGATGCAGAACTAACCTCTTCGGTTGGACTTTCCTTGCTCCCTCGGTCCTGGACTCTGGTGAGGGGACTCTGGATTGGGATTGCCTGTTTATGGTGTGTCCTTAGGAAGCTCCTGGAGATTTTGGCTGGATTTGTTCTGCGGATGACGTTACACTCTGTTATGGACACTCGACCCCTGGCATCGGGCTTCTGCAGCAACGGAGAGGTACAGCAAGTCGGATTGCGCCAAAGTGAAGTCCGTTTTGGGGTTAGTTGGTCCCACTAACCCAAAGGGAGAATTCTTTCGTCTGGAGCTTCTCTGTCGAGGTGAAAAAGGTCAGCACAGCAGCAGGGCTTCACTGGGCAATTCTAGGTCCTGGAGGTTGCAGCAGGCTTTTCCAGTTTCTTCAGTTGTTTGTTCCAGTCGGCGACACTGCCTCTAGTCCCAAAATCCTCGCCTTTTTAAGCAAGTCTTTCCATTCATGCACAGCCTAGTCTCTCAATCACACAGCAGGGTGGCTGTCCTTTCAGGACAGCCAGCCAATCGGGACTGGTTTCTTTCAGGCACTCCATCTTATGTGGAGTGCTGGGGGGGGGTTACTTAGTAGCCCCTTACCCTACCTACTTTTTTGTTACCCTCACTACTTTAAATGGTTGGTGGCAGTTGTTTAATTTTCCTACCATTGTGCTTGTCTTCCGCAGGCTGAATCCTCAGCTGCAGTATAGCACCCATGGGTGACCATTTAGTCAAAATAGCCCTGGTCGTCCTTTTTTTTGCAATTTTTTGTTTGCAAGCTATTGCTTGGATTTTATTCTGCATGCCAAGCCGTGTTCGAGCCCTTTGTTTTGCCTTTGGCAGGCTTCAGTACTGAAACCCACCTCTGGCTCCAGAGCATCTGGAAGGGCAGGAAGTGAAGGAGGTGCCCAAAACTCCCCTGTCCATTTGTCTCCTAGGTTACCTGAATGCACCCAGTCCTGATTGGCTGGCTGGCCTTGCAGGACAGCCACCCTGCTGTTTGACAGCTAGACTGTGCATGAATGGGAGAAACCTGCTTAAAAGGTGAGAGTTTTGGGACTAGAAGCAGTCTTCCACTGGGAATACACAACGAAGAAACTGTGAAAGAAGCATGCTGCATCCTCCTGGACATTTGAATTGCCTGGTGAAGCCCTGCTGCTGTGCTGAAACTCCTTTTTCTGATGGACAAGAGAAGCTCCGGAAGGGTTGACATCTTTACTTGGGTTAGTGGGACCAACTAACCCCCGAGACCAACTTCACTGAGCATCTTCCCCAGCTGGCTGTACTACTTTGCTGCGGCAGAAGCAGAGTGCCAGGGGTCGAGAAATCTGTAGTCTAGTGCAATGTCTGCAATCCGGCCAGAAGCTCCAGTAGTCTCCCCAGGACCCTACAGAAGCAGGACGACTAGAGCTTGAGTCCCCTCACCAGAGTGCAGGACCCGGAGTGAAGGAAGCCCAACCAGTATCCAAGATCCACAGTGGTGCTGTTTACTGAGTGCTGAAACTGCGAAGTGCCACTGATCTGAAAAGAGCTTGTAGCTGCCTCCGAATTGCTGCCTCAGGAGTCCTCCAGACGTCCTCCCTCTTGTCCCAACGACTGAGACCCAGGATCTGCATCACTGCAACCAGACAGAAGCCAGCTGTACCACTCTTGTAACCAAAGGCCCTGTTCCGACTTGGGGTACTTACCTCAGTGTCTTTGGCTTTACTCTTCTCAGTTGAGACTTGCAGTAGCTGCTTGCTAGAATTAATTTCAGCTGTACCTTTCACAAGTGTAACCGCTTGATACCCTACAGTGATTTTTCTTCAAACTCTCTAATTTTGTGCAAGACTTTCATTTAAGAAGTGTCTTGGCTGCAGAGACTGTGCTCCAATAGACTTTGGCGGTCCTAGCTCCCTGCAGTCTCTTCGTCCACTGGACTTTGATATTTACTGTCCCTCGGAGGTGATTTAGTTTTGAACTATTATTGCTGGGAAAAGTTTTTGTCTAGACTTCATTGGAAGATTTAAGTACTCGCATGCTCTGAGAACCTGTTTAACCGGTTTCCTTTCCTTTCTGCAAACCTCCATCTACAAAGTGCACTAGTGATGTATAAATGCCATTACTTTCATAGTTAGTGAAGACCCCTCAGGGTGTAGGAAATGTGTAAAAAGAATATCTAATAGCTTTGTGTTGATTCTGGAAATGTATTTTGAAGAATATTTGTTGCACATATTGCCCTTTTTAAAGAATGCGCATTTAAAAACCAATGTTAAATATCTAACTAAAAACCTTCAGTGTGTTTTACTTGTTACGTTTTTCCAAATTTCATTGCCACAGCTCACATTTACCCCTCTTGAGATGCCTGGCAGCTGAGTTACACTGACAACTTGTGTAGTACAAGCCCATACCAAAAGGTGGGTTACCTAGTACCAACAGGACAAATGTGTAGTCACCCACAGGGCTACTACATCAATTCTTGTCTAACAGGGCTGCAGAGTTTTGGACTCCTCCCTCGCTGCCTGCCTTCAGACACTCTGACACCTGGGCGTGCTTGATTGAGGTCTCCTGCTGAAGATAAAAATCATACAAAGGAATTTCCTGCCGTGGGGGGCAGGTGAAAGACCAAGAAGGGACACACACTTCTAAGAAGCCTGGGGCCATTTTGGTAAAATGGGCACCTATGGGTGATTTAGTGCAGCTTGAAAACAGCCTGCCGTAAAGGTGCACCAAATTTGTAAAAAGGTTCACTGCTGCCAGCCATTTTAAGGTAAGCTTGTCCCTGTAACAGGATTGTTATAGTGCTACAGAGAGAGCGGATATATTGTATCTCCCTAGCACTCCACATAACGTGGGGTGTGCTGGTTTCAGCTAACAAAATGTAATAGGGATAGAAATATCCTTTCTACCCTTGGGAATTGTAGTTCTCGCAAGGTTAGCCACAGAAATTAAAAGGGGAGCCCAAAGGGCAACCCTGTAACAATAAAAAGGTATTTCTGATGCTTGCTAATCTGCTTAGAATCGCATGCTGTGCATATGGTCTGACATCCTGTGGTAACCGCAGAGTATTGCATCTTGTCTTTTGGGGACCGAAAGGGGACGCCGGCATAGGCGTATCTGTACTATTCCTATCGTGACGGGTAGTGTACCCAAAATCCCTCACGCGCTGAGGTTCCTCAGATTGTTTTTTCCACCCAGATAACTGGTCGCCATATAGCAGAGCTCTTACATAAGAGACATTATTTATCCTAAACCGACTTGGTTATTCCCCCCTCAAGTCATTTCGACGACAAGAACAACTTCGACGAAGACTGCGGGGGACTTATCTACGGCGGTGGATTTCGGCGCCTAAGATCCGGCGGCTAAAGCATCCACATGGCCGTGCCTTCTGGCCAGCCTTTACAGTAGGGAAGAGTCGGGTTGGGGTGGGCATATTTCCCTTTTGCTATGGAATGGACTCCTTTTAGGTTCTGCCCTAAGTGTAGGGTCAGATACCCTTGGAAGGATAAAAACAGGACGTGCAACTCCTGTCTCCCCTTAGATCACGACGAGAAGCGGTGTGCAGCTTGTAAACTCCTTCGGCCTAAGACCCTTCAGGAGTGCCGTGTAAAGCAGTGGGCCGTGTACAGTATGTCACGGGCGGATCCCTCTTCTCCCCCTCCCCCCAACCACCATACCCGCCGAAAGTTACGGGGCACCTCCGATGACCAAACCTCCGTTGCGGATGTGATAGACCTTGAGGCATACACTTCTAGGCCCACCACGCCCGTTCCCGACCCTTCAAGGCCTGACTCTGGTCTCGCTTCAGGGACAACACCCGGTGACAGGGCCGTACAAGCGCATTGGGGACCGGAGACTACAGGCAGAAAAGCTGCAGCTGCATCTCGGTAAGTGCTATTTTTTTTATAAAAATAAACACTAGCTGCGTTTTTTTTTCTAAGTTTTCCAGGCTGGAGGAGCCCGGAAAACTTTGAAATAAAACCGCAGCTTTAGAAACGTTGTATTTATGTTTGCGGTCGCTTTTGAAGCGACCGCAAACATAAATGCAACATTATTGTGTTTGAAAACGCTGTGGTTTTTCTTTCTAAGTTTCTCAGGCTCTTCCGGCTCGGAGGAGCCTGAGAAACTCAAAGAAAAAACGCAGCGTTTTCAAACACAACCGCATTGTTTCTGCCTGCCTTGGCTATCACTTTGGGTCTCCGGTGCTCCCCCAGGAGAGCACTGGAGACCAAAAGTGAAAGCAAAGGCAGGCAGAAACACGGTTGTGTTTACATGCTGCAGTGTTTCTGCCTAAATCTGCTTTCCCATTTGGGGCTTTAGGGCTCCCTGTGGGGAGCCCTAAAGCCCCAAATGGGAAAGCAGATTTAGGCAGAAACACAACGCGGTTGTGTTTGACAACGCTGCGGTTTTTCTTTCTAAGTTTCTCAGGCTCGGAGGAGCCTGAGAAACTTAGAAAGACTGCAGCGTTTTCAAACACAATAACTTTGTATTTATGTTTGCGGTCGCTTCAAAAGCTACCGCAAACATATATACAATGTTTTTAAAGCTGCGGTTTTATTTCTAAGTTTTCCGGGCTCCTCCAGCCCGGAAAACGTAGAAAAAAAACCGCAGCTAGTGCTTATTTAAAAAAATAAAATAAATAGCACTTACCGAGATGCAGCTGCAGCTTTTGTGCCTGTAGTCTCCGGTCCGCGTCCCGGCACCAATGAAGGAAGCCACTCAGTGGTAGCTTTTGTTTTCCTTCATTAGTGCCGCAAAAGCCAGCACAGGCGGGCATCCATTTCACAAAATGGATGCGCCCATGTGCTTGCTTTTGCACATTTTTGAGCTTGAATTGCTCAATTTTACATGGGGACTTCGGAAAAAAAAATGCCAATAGTTTTTTTTTTTTATATTGCCTATCTATTTTTTAAATCAAAATCTGTGGCCGAACTATTCCTTTAAGTCTCTGCAACAAATCACTGAAAGACTCCCCTTCCCCCGAGAGGAAGTAATTCTCGGCGGTCCTTTCGAGGGCAGTCCCGTGCAAGTCAGAACTATGGCACGGGAAACTTTAATGCTGGACAAACATCAGGAAGCCAGAGGTAGAGGCCCCAATCCTAGAGGAGCCGCAGCCTCCGGTCAGAATTGACCATCAGATCCAGGTCCCCTCCCATGTCACCCAAGTCGGTGGCGCTCAACATCTTTCCTCATGGCATGGGAGGGGATAACTTCAGACCAGTGGGTCATAAAGGTACTGTGTGGAATTCGCCCGACCTCCAGAATTCAGACCACAGCGCCTTTCACCGGACCATCTGGAGATCCTGAATGAAGAGGTGGAAGCGCTGCTCGGAAAGGACGCCATAGAAGCCGTCCCTATTCAGTTAAACAGGTATTTTTTCAGTGTATTTCCTTGTACTCAAAAAGGACCTCACCATGCGCCCTGTACTAGACCTGCGAATACGTTCATAAAACCTCAAAAGTTTTGCATGGTAACGCTACAGGTGATCCCACTGTTGAAACAGGGGGACTACATGGCAACATTGGACATGAAAGATGCGTACTTTCATATTTCAATGTTGCCAGCGCACAGGAAATATCTAAGGTTCATGATAGAGGACAGGCATTACCAATTCAAGGTACTCGCCTTCGGCATCGCCTCGGCGCCAAGGGTTTTTACGAAGGTCCTGGCAGTAGCTGCAGCACAACTGTGCAGGTTATCTGTCCCGGTTTACCCTTACCTCGACGACTGGCTCATAACAGGGGACTTGTACGACACATGATTTTTTTGAACACCCAAAAGACCCTAGACCACCTGTTCAGTCTGGGGTTCTCGATCAACGAGAAAAAATCCGGTCTAGTCCCCCGTCAAATAAAACAATTTCTGGGATCTCTGATCCAGACTAAGACTGCCTCGTCTTCCCCTCCAACGTGAGGGGTCAGAACATGCTTTTTCAGATCCCCCAAAATGTAGCCAGTCCGGAGTTGACAGTGCGCAAAGCCATGCGTTTGCTAGGAATTATGGCATCGTGCATCTACTTGGTGCCCCACGCGCGACTGCGCCCCATGCAAGAGTGGCTCAACAGCCAGTGGTGTCAGGCCAGCGGACAATTGGAAGATTTGGTACTTGTCTCGCCAGCACTCATTCTCTCTCTGCAGTGGTGGTCAAGAGAAAACCTCTTGAAGGGGAAAACCTTCACCACCCCTGCAGTGGAAGCCACTCTCACGACCGATTCATCTCTCACAGGGTGGGGTGGGGGGGGGGCCCCTCACCTGCTTCAGCAAACAGCACATGGAGTGTGGTCCCCACAAGTAGTGTCCAACCATATAAATTTACTGGAGCTATCAGTGGTGTTCAATGCATTAAAGGCCTTTCAGATGCAACTAAAAGGGAAGACAGTGCTGATTCTAACAGACAGCACTACAGCCATGTATTACCTGAACAAACAGGGGGGGCTATCCAGGGCTATCCAAGATGTTTCTGTTGCCCCAACATGTTCCAGGGGACCTCAATCTTCTGGCAGATGTGCTCAGCAGAGCTTTTCCTCTGCCCGTAGAAAACGAATGGAGTCTGCACGAAGACATTGTGTCCAACGTCTTTGCAGAATGGGGCTACCCAGAGATCGACCTGTCCGCAACTCAGAACGCCCAATGCCAAGACTACGCCTCCAGGTACCCCAGAACCGTTCCAAGGGGAACAGTCTCTGGATAACCTGGTGAGGGAAATTTGTTTAAGCTCCACACCCCCCCAACCCCCCCTGCCCCGACTCCACCTCAACCTCAACGAGATAGTGCACAAGATGCACCAGGAACGAGTTACCATGATACTGGTGGCCCCCATGTGGGCCCGCCAACCCTAGTTCGCTCATCTAATGGAAATGTCACTCTCCCCATCAGTAAAACGACCCTGCCCGTACAACATGTCTCATGACAGGGGGAGACCCTACACCTATGTCCACAAACTCTGAACTTAGCAGCTTGGCTCCTGAGGTCAGAGTTTGGACACCTTCAGCTCCCTCAGAGGTGCATGGACATACTCGGGGAAGCTAGAAAACCTAACACACGTTATTGCTATGCCAGCAAATGGAAACGTTTGTCATCTGGTGTAATTCCAAGGGCGTCAATCCCATCGATTGCTCACCTACACACATCTGCTAGACACTGGGTTGGTCTTAAATTCCTTAAAGGTTCATATGGCTGCTCTTTCAGCCTGCACCTCAAAATACTGGTGATCAAGGCCTTTATGGAAGGGGTTAAGAGGATGTATCCTCCCATCCAGCTCCTGGATGGGATCTAAATGTGGTTTTAACCAGGCTCATGGGATCTCCCTTTGAGCCAATGCATAAAGCAAGTCTAAGACCTGACTTCTAAGACACCCTTCCTAGTGGCTATCACTTCTATTAGAAGGGTTAGCAAACTACATGCACTTTCTGTTCTAGACCCCTTTGTTAGGTGTCCACAGGGATAAGGTAGTTCTGTGCACTCACTCCAGATTTGCGCCTAAATTCATCTCGAAGTTCCATGTGAACCAATCGATTGATGGATCTACCCTTTTCCAGAATCCCACTAGCATGGCCGAAAGAAGCCTACACACACTAGGTGTGCGCTGGGCAGTCATGTTCTATCTGGAAAGAACTAAACCACTGAGGAAAACAAACCAGTTTTTCGTTTCAGTGGCGGCTGGTAGAGAAGGGGATCTGTCTCCAAATCAGCTATCTCGAGGTGGATTGTTAAATGCATCACCCTGTTAAACTCTTGCTAAGAGAGAACTGCCCTTCAATTCTAGAGCACATTCTACTCTGGTCACTGGGGCTTCCATAGCATTCATTGCAACTGTTCCCCTAGAGTCCATTTGCAAAATGGAAACCTGGAGTTCTGTACACACCTTTACAACACACTATTACCTAGACACTCATTCTAGGTTGATTCTCAGGTGGGACAAGCAGTACGAAGACACCTTTTCTCTATTGTTCCTTCTCACAATCCACCTCCAGCTCCTGGTACTGTTCGCTAGTCTACGCACAGCATGTGATTCTAAGCAGATTAACAAGCATCAGAAGACACGCATTACTTACCGTAATAGCATTTCTGATGATTGTATCTGCTTAGATTCACATGCGCCTTCCCTGCTCGGGGTGGAAGGAACATGGACTTCTTACTACTTTCTCTCTTTATGTACTCACTCACTATAGCCTTGGGCTCCCTCATGGCAGAAAAAATACAATCGGAGGGACCTCTGTGTGTGAGGGATTTTGGGTACACGTCACGATAGGGTAGTGTTACAGACACGCCTATGCCGACGTCCCCTTTCGGTCCCCGAAAGACAAGATGCAATACTCTGCGGTTACCACAGGATGTCGGCCATATGCACAGCGTGTGAATCTAAGCAGATTCAATCATCAGAAATGCTATTACGGTAAGTAATGCCTGTCATACCAAAAGCTGTCGGTGGATGCAATTAAAAGGTCACTATGCATAGACTTAAAAATGACATCCATAAAGAGTAAAATGATCTGTGAGTATGAAAAAAGGTTCTCACTCAACTAAGTTACAAGGAAAAATAATGTACCAGTCCAGCAACAAATTATGGGGTTCTCACACGTGAGGTAGATTTAGCTCTAAAGTCAAAATCTTCTCTAACAAACCAACGCTGCTTTCTTCCTTAGGACTTTATATTCGATAACCTGCTGCCATTACATTGTTTTTTTTTTCCTGTTTTTAGATTCGGGGTCCCCCACTGGGGAGGCAGGCAACACCCCCTCTGCAACCCCAGGACAAGGCCCAGGAGCAGGTAAGTGCTACTGAGCTATCCATATGGCTTTGGGAGCGGAACTGGGGCAAACTGATCAAGCAATCCATAAACTCTTGACTGAGCAAGCTTTTGGCACTTCATTTTGAACACTTCCTTTTATGCAGTTCTGTCTATTTGATTGACGATCTGTCCTCTAACCTTTGTTTCCTTTCCATAATGGTTCCCCTGGCTGCATGTTATCTTTCACCCTACATTGTCTCCATGCAGGTGAGGTCCCCATATGCTTGTTTTCAAATGGATTGTGTCCTCCAACATATTCCACATCTTTGACATGCTATGTCCACAGCTGTGCTGCTCTGGACATTTTTTGGTAGAGGGCGTCCTGCGTCAGGTCGATGTCCCTCGAAGGCCTCAGTCGAGGGTGACAACACCGGATGCTACCAAGGAGACTAAGCACAGAGTTTCAGGCACCTCTGTCTCTTCCTGCCAGACACGGTTTCATCACTGAAGCCTGCCAAAGGCAAAACAAAGGGACCAAACCTGGTTTGGCGCGCAGAGTAAAACGCGGGGGACCTCGCAAGCAAGAAATGGCGAAAAAAGGACTGGGCCTTTTTGACAAAATGGGCACCCATGGGTGCAGTACTGCAGCTGAGGATTTGACCTGCGGTAAAACACACAATGGTATGAAAATTAAACCACTGCCACCAGCAATTAATTGTAGTGAGGGTAACATACAAAATGTTACCTAAGTAGGAAAAGGGGCTACTACGTTACCCCCCAGTACTTCCACATAAGATGGGGTGTACTGGACCCACGTAGGAAAAACAGGTAAGTAAAGTCAATTTCACTTTACTTCTCTTGGGAACAGTAGTTCGCCCAAGAGAAGGTATTTAAACCTTAAGAGAAATCTAAAGGACTTCTCTGTGACACTGCACTCGGGGTGCTGTGTGTCACAATAAAAAAAGTGATACCTAAGAAGTTTGTCAGAGTCCAAATCAGATAAAAAATACACGATTGATAAAAAGGGCTCACCCTATCCAGGGTTAAAATTAAAAAGTTCTAGATTCCAACAAAAGCGCTGGGGGGAGGCAGGTGGGGGGGTCTCTAAGGTTGAAGGGATTTAGCACAGAAAATGAGAATTCTCCCCAACACTCCTTTAACCCATTCCACATGTAACTTTGTTAAGCTAACTCTCTTGAATGGCTGGTGGCAGTGGTTTCTTTTTTGCTACCTGGTGACCTGTTTCTGCAGGCTGATACCTCAGCTACAGTGCAGCACCCAGGGGTGACCATTTTTGCAAAATGGTCCTAGTCTTTTTTCGCCATCTCTTGTCCTATTTTCTTCTGGGCTTTTACTCTGAATCAGGTTAGAGTCCTTTGTGTGTTTTGCCTTTGGCGGGCTTCAGCCCTGAAGCCTGCCCAGGCTCCAGTGTCTGCAAAGGCAGTAAGTGAGGGAAGGTCCTGAAACTTCCCGGTCCTTTGTCTCTATATGTGCCCAAGTGGAACCAGTTTCTATTGGCCATCTAGCTGTCCTGGAGGACAGCCACCCTGCTGTGTGATTGACAGCCTAGGGATGTGAATGAATGGTAACTTGCATAAAAAGCAAGGTTTGTGGGACTAGAAGCAGAGTCGACCACTGGAGCACAACATCCGAAGCAGAAGGAGAGAAGGTGCCAGCAGCACCCTCCTGGACTCTGCAGCTTTGCTGACCCTGTTTACATATCGACAGGGAAGACCTGTATGGGACGACTTCCTCTCTTAGGGTGGTGGGACCAACTAGCCTCAAGACAAACTATTTTGGTGCAGTCCCTGACTAGCTGTGACTTACCAAAGCTGCAGAATCCCAATACCTGGGTACCTCGACCATCTGTCAGTGCATTGTCTTCCGAAGTGCGAATCCGGACAAAATTTCATGGGCATTCAGAGCACCCCACAGAAGCAAGAAATATGCATCTGCAGTCCACTCACCAGAGTCCAGTACCAAGGGATCAAGGAACATCAAACCAGAGCTATTCGTTGTTCTTTGGCACTGAGGAAAAGGTGCCAAAACCACAGAGCCGTTGAATCGAAGCAGATCCATTCCTGCCGAGCCCCTCTCGAGTGCTGCCACAGGTGCCCGCCAGATGTCCTTCCTTTAGTCACTATGACCAAGTCCAGAAACGGGGTCTGCTGCATTGCATCCAGCTGGAACAAATTCTTCAATTCAAAGGTACTGTGGTGTTTGGGACATAATATCCTTTCGAGGGGATTGGGTCCTCCGACGTATTCCATATCTATGACAGTAATCACCACAGCTGTGCTGCTTCGGAAAATCTTTCGGCGTCCTGCGTCGATGACGTCAATACACCGTCCTCGAGGACCTCCTCAGATGGCCGACGACACCAGATGTTAGAAGTAGGACGCATGACGCCCGTAGCCTCAGTTCTGTTTTTTCCGAGAACGTGTTCGCTTCGGAGATCTCGGCGCGCCTCAACTCTTTGGAGTTTCTGTTCTTCGAACCTGTTCGTTTGTGCAGTATTGACGGGATATCTTCCTCTTCTTCCACCCCGCGTCCGGGCTTCAAGAAGTGTGGGGACTGCTGGTCCATGATGTCGGTGACGGACTCGCACGATTCCTGCCTCTGGTGCCTCAGGGAGGCCCACGACATGGACGATTGTGTCGACTGCCAGTCGCTTACGTCCAAGGCCTTGCGGGAACGTAAGAAGATGCTGTTGGTCCGTAAGGTGTCCAAGCCCCAGAAGGCGAGGTCCACTGGGCTTTCGACGGACGATGCTAGGGGCGACTCTCCGCATCGTAGTTGTAAATCTAGGGGGTCTCGGTCCTGGAGTGGGTCTCGCCACTCCTCTGCCTCTTCGTGGCACTCCCGGAAGCGCCGTCATCAGTCGCCTTCCTCATTCGAGGACTCCGCCCGTCGGCAGGTTTCTTATCCCACCAAGCGTTCCTCTCCGGAGGAATGGGCTTCCTTCGAGAAGAAAATGTTGGCGATTCTTGAATCGCATGGGTCGGTCGTGACCGTACTGGGGACACCGCTTGTACACCTTCGGCACTCGGGTGGTCGGCACGATTTGCGGGAGAGGTCCCGCTCGGACAAGGGGAATCGTTAAGTCATGCCCGTTCCAGGTCCCGGTCCTCGACTCGCCCTGTGAAGTCTTCGAAGATGACGTTGACACCGCTGGCGCCAAGGTCGTCGATGGACTCTCTCGAGGCTCCACCTCTGAGGAAGTAGTGGATGCCATCGGCACCCAGGCTGTCGGAGGACACGCTCGGGGCTCCACCCTCGAGGCCTGTGTCGAAGCTGTCGATGTTGACGCGCTCGACGCCGATTCACCCAACGCCTTTCGAGGCTGTAGTGTCGGAAGTACCCTGTGGCACGGGGGAACCCCCTAGAAAGGCTCTGGCCAAGGAAAAACATGTCTTTCTCCAGTATTCTTTGCCCCCTTTCCAGCCTATGAAGTATATTTCCGAGTTGGAAGAGGGTTCTGAAGATGGGTTGGTTCCGGACACGATACCAGATGAGATTCTTTCTGGTCATAGCCAGATTAAGGACTTGGGTCAGTCACTGCATGACGCCAGTGGTCTGGACACCTCTCCGGAGGTGGTGTTCTGTAGGCCTGAGCCTGGCACCCATGCCGAGTCATCGTACCAACGCCTTATGTCGAGGGTCACGGACTACTTGGGGTGGTCGGCACCTAGACCAAGGTCCACCCACTGACCCGGTACGGCCATTCCATATGGCTTGCAAAGAAGCGTGGCAGCGGCTTGGACTGCTCCGGAGAGTCTCCCGGCAGTGGGCAAGACTTTGCCGTGAAAATACCACCCAGCCTGTGGTGACCCCTGCTACTTGACCACGCACCCCACTACGGAGAGTTTGGTGGTGTAGGCGGCTACGGCCCCAGCAAAGCAGGCGTCTTATCCTACCATCCCCAGGGGCGACAAGTGTTTTGATGGCTGGGCGAAGAAAGTGTTTTCTTCAGGGGTATTGCTCTTCAGGCTGCCAACTCCGTATGTGCCTTGTCACGTTTCACGCACACTGTGTGGAACTGTATTTCATTAGCAGCTGAACATATTTCTGAAGGGGACGAACGGAATGGTTTTCTTGCTGCTATTCAGGATGGCAAGGATGCCATGTGAGAGTCTGTTCAGTCGGGTTTGGACATGGCAGACTGTCAGCCGGTCCATGGCGGCGAGCACCGTGATACGCAGGTTTGCGTGGTTGAAGTCCGGGTTTGCTCCTGATGTGCAAGCCAGGCTCCTCAACATGCCCTTTGATGGTGAACATCTTTTTGGCAGCAAGGCTGACGAGAGACTTGAGAGGTTGCAGACCTCCAAAGCTGCAGCAAAGTTGTTGGGCGCTGCAGTCCGCCAACCTCTGCCTTTTCATCCTAGGGGGCAGCAGTGGAAGGGAGCTTCCTTTCATTATTACTCATCCTTTAGTAAAGCGAGAGGAGCTGCAAGTCAAAGGGGCAACCGTAGGAGTTCCAGAGGTGTAAAACAAGGTACTCGAGGTGCCAAGGCCGTGCGAGCAGTTGCCTCTTTGCCCTCATGCAACGCCGCAGCCGCTTCTGCTCAGTCATGAGGCCCATGCTTTGCCGGTTGGGGGAAGGTTGGCGCAGCATTTGTAGAATGGCGTGCCATTACTTCAGATTTGTGCTTTCTGAGATCATAGCCCACTGCTACCGTCTTCCTTTCTGGCAGAGGCCTCACGACAATCCACCGGGGAATCTCTTTGAAGAGTCTGAATCCGCTCCTTGCGCAGGAAATTCAATCCCTGCTGGAGAAAGGTGCCATAGAACTGGTGCCTGTAGCGGAGAGGAACAAGGGATCGTATTCCCCTTATTTTTTGATTTCCAAGAAAGACGGGGGGATTGAGACCCATCATGGACTTGCGCGGTTTGAACAAACTCCTCATGAAGGACAAGTTCAAGATGGTTACTTTCTCTCAAGTCCTCCAGGCCCTTCAACTTCAGGACTGGTTGGTGTCTCTCGACCTCAAGGACGCTTATTTTCATGTGCCGATCCATCCAAAGCACAAGAAGTACCTGAGGTTCGCGGTTCGCGACTCGCACTTTCAGTTTCGGGTCCTGCCGTTAGGATTGACCTCCGCCCCGAGGTTCTTCACCAAGCTCATGGTAGTGGTGGCAGCGCATCTCAGGAAAGGGGGATTCGCGTCTACCCCTACCTGGATGATTGGTTAATCAGGGCGCGCTCTCCCGAGCAATTCCTGGATCATCTCTGTCACCTGCCACTACCTCCATAAGCTGGGCTTTTCCCTCAACTTAAAGAAGTCCCATTTGACACAAACTCAGAAGCTCCAGTACATCAGAGCAGTGCTCGACACGTCCCTGGGGCAGTGTTTCCCTCCCCAGGTGAAGGCTCATCACATTTAGCAGATGGTGAACAAGTTCCAACATGCCCAGAGTCTCCCTGCGTTTGAGTTCTTGAGATTGCTCGGCCTCATGGCATCCTGCATTCTTCTGGTGCCAGGGGCCAGGTTGCGGATGTCAAGCTCCGGTTCCACCTCCCCTATCTCCTCACCTGATTCTTCAGAGGATAGATCCTTGAGAAGATTCTTCTTCTTTGGAAGCTTCTTCTTGTTGTTAGACGACTTGTCCTTATAAATCCGGACCTTCTTTTCGCGGAGATAAGGTCTATCCCCTCCAGAGGCCACCGTGACAGTAGTGGAAACCTGTCTCGGGTGCCTCTAGTGGGGCCAGCCTCACTTACAGGGAAAAAGCCAAAGCAGAAAAAACCCTGTAGATCTTGATGGTAGGAGATGAGGTGGACAGTCCTTGACCACCCAGGCCGTTGAAAGAATTAACCTCTCCTAGCGGAAACCGCTGTGGGCAGACACTGCAGGTGGATAGCGAGGGCTGACTCAAAGTATCAGATGTCAGCGACCAGTTTACCAGACAGAGCTCGGAATAAGACTTGCAGGTAGAACCTTTCAATAGCTACAAGGAATACGCAAGTAAGTAGCGGGATACAGACGAAAAAGAGGAAAGAAAAGGAGAATAAATGGTATAAGCAGCAAACCCGAAATGTATACCCAGAATAGATGGCAAGATACCACCAGAGAAGGCTGCAGGCAGCAGGGAAGGAACGGCAAGAAGCCGAGCAGGAAAGTAGGAGGAGCCTCGTACCCAGGTAAGCAAAACAGCAAGGCACCGAAAACGGTGAAACCGCAGAGTACACACCGTGTACCCAAAGACTCGATGGTAGGGTTGTAGCGCGGCTGAATAGGAAAGAAGGAAATGCAGCTAGAACAAAGGATGTACAAGATTAGGATAACATTGAAAGGTAAGGCGGCTAAGAAAGCCCAATGGAAGGTAAAAGCTAGAGGGTAACGGAGCGTTAGCATGCGAGAAGTAAACACAGATACAACGCACTGCACAAGGGGGCGGAGTCAGAACTTCTAGAGTCCGCCGCCATATTGGATGAGGACTAGAGCGAGGTAACTCCCAGCTAGTGCCGCCAGCGGTTCCAGAACTTCCACCCCTGATTCCTGACGGCGGATGAGATCTTTGCAATGGGCACTCGAGCTCCAGTGGTCTCAGTCCTCCGGCAGGATGTCGGACCCTGTTCAGGTGCCGTCCTTAGTTGCCCAGGACCTTCTGTGGTGGGCTGTCGAAGGCAATCTGATGAAGGGGGCTCCTTTTTGGCTACCCTGGCCGGAGGTGACGATCGTGATGGACGCATCCCTCACGGGATGGGGAGCTCATGCCAACGAGTTGACAGCGGTCGTTGGTCTCCGCCGGAGTCCAGACTCCATATCAATCTGTTGGAGCCGAAGGTCGTCAGGCTTGCCCTGAAGGCTTTTCTGCCGACTGTGCGAGGAAAGAATGTCCTGATTCTGACGGACAACACTGTAGCCATGCACTACCTCAACAAAAAGGGGGAAGCAGGGTCACTTCCTCTGTGCAGGGAGGCGATGCAGCTCTGGTTCTGGGCCATCCAGCAGGAAACTTCGATCTCGGCAGTTCATCTGGCCGGAGACGAAAACGAGACGGCGGACGCTGTGTGCAGGCAGAGCACGATCTCTCGAGTGGGAGCTGGCTCAGGAGATTCTCCTGGAGATCCTTGCCCTTTGGGGGACCCCTCAAGTGGTTCTCTTCACCTCCAGTTTCAAAAGGAGGTGCGAAAGGTTCTGCTTGCGGGAATTTCCTCCAAACTGAGCCTTAGGGTACGCGTTCGTGGTGGAGTGGTCCTTCCTGCTGCTGTACGCGTTTCCTCCAGTCCCCGTCATTCCGCAAGTGCTGAGGAGGTTACGGAGGTTCGGTTCCCGGATAATCCTCATTGCTCCTGCATGGGCCCGGAGGATGTGGTACCCAGACCTCCTGGACTTGTCCATCTGCCCTCCACGTCGTCTTCCCTACTGAGACGATCTGCTCTCACGGGAGGGGGGTGGTCGGGTTCTCCATCCAGAGGTCAGATCCCTCAACCTTCATGCTTGGCTTCTGAAAGGTTGAGGTATAAGGATTGGGACCTCCCTGAAGACATGATGGAGGTGTTGCTTTCGGCCAGACGGCCGGCAACAAAGTTCCTGTACCGTTGCCGTTGGAGGAAGTTCTGCGACTGGTGAAGGGTTCAGAATTTGGATCCTTTTTCATGTGACATTCCTGTCGTTCTGTCTTTTTTACTTTCTTTGGCCCACAAGGACCTACAAGTGGGTACCATTAAAGGTTACCTGACGGCACTGTCTATATTTAAGCGCTCGTCTGAGGAGTGTTCTTATTTTAAAATCAGTTTGATTTCTCAGTTTCTGAAAGGGCTCACTAATGTGTTCCCTCTGTCACCTTTCCAGGTGCCCGGTTGGGATCTGACCCTTGTTCTCAAGTTTCTAATGGGTGCTCCCTCTGAGCCTTTGCATTCTTGTCCTTTGAGACTCTTAACACTAAAAACTGTGTGTTTAGTTGCGGTCACTTCCGCTCGCAGAGTGAGTGAGTTACAGGCACTTTCAGTTAAGCCACCCTTCACTGCGTTTCATAAGGACAGGGTTGTCTTTGGAGTTCGTCTTTCCTTTCTTCCGAAGGTGGTGTCGGAATTTCATTTAAGCCAGAAGGTTATTCTTCCGGCATTTTATCCTCCTCCACATCGTGGTAAGGAAGAGGAGAGGCTCCATAGGCTGGATCCTAGGAGAGCTTTTTAAGCTTCTACATTTCCCGATTGTCCCGGGTCAGAGTGAACGATCAACTCTTTATTGGTTACGCTGGAAGGCTTTTGGGACAAGCTGTTACTAAGCAGACTTTGTCTCGATGGATCATCTTGGCAATTTCCGAATGTTCTTGCTTGGCGGGTAAGGACCCTCCGGTAGGCTTACGGGCCAATTCTACCAGGGGTATGGCTGCCTGTACTGCTCTGCAGAGGGGTGTTCCCATTTGTAACATCTGTGATGCAGCCACCTGGGCTTCGATCCATACTTTTGTACGTCACTACTCCCTCAATTCTATTCGGGGGCAGGATCTGGCCTTTGGCAAGGCGGTCCTTTACTCTGCAATTTGATTGGGCATTTTAAATTTGTATATTCTAAATTCTTTTCCCTCCTCCTTACGTGGGTACTGCTTTGGGAGTCTGTCATAGATATGGAATACCCAATCCCCTCGAAGAACAAGTTACTCTTACCTGGTAACGTTCTTTCGATGGGATGGTCCGACAACGTATTCCATATCGCTCCCTCCCTGCCTACCCCGCTACAGAATTTCTTATGCGATTGCAGTTTAAGTTTCCGCAAGGCTTTCTGTGGTCATACTGGCAGAAGATCGGTGCCGCACGTTCTGGGAAAAAACTTCAACTGAGGCTACGGACGTCATGCGTCCTACTTATAACATCTGGTGACGTCCGCCTTCGGAGGAGGTCCTCGAGGACGGCGCATCCACATCCTCGACGCAGACGCCAAAAGATTTTCCGAAGCAGCACAGCTGTGGTGATTACTGTTAAAGATATGGAATACGTCGTTGGACCATCCCATCGAAAGAACGTTACAGGTAAGAGGGTAACTTGTTCTTTGCCATTTGGAGTACTTCCTAGCTTTGGGAGTGCTATTTAACACTTGACCTCAACTCACCTGCGCTGGCCTTTCAGGTTGTGCTTTGTCAAGGCGACTCCTTGAGTTGCTGAGATTTCTTCTTTGAACAGTGACTATTTAAGAACATTTGTCTTAGAAGAAGAGCATCAGAACTTTGACTTTGCCCATTGACTTTGGCTACCCTGGCTCCCTGAAGGCCTCATTCGGAACCTATTGGGTTTGGCAGTGCTTGTTCCCTCACATATTTTAATTGTTGAACACTTTAATGCTGGGATTAAAAGACTGCGTACATCCCTTTGTAAGAATTTAACTTTTTTTTAATAGAATATCGGTCTATTCTGATGTAACCCTAACCTTTACCTCCTTAACTCAATACTGCAAAGGGGATACAAAATAAGAGTTATACTGACGCTGGAAAATGTGTAACATATCAATTTATTTCTCACCTTTATTCACTTTTTTCATTTAATCCTCACTTGGGATTAATGTTGGGATTAATTTTACTGCTTGTTACTGCTTTATAAAGAACTTTATTTATGTGTATAAATATTTCATTATATAACAGTGTGTAAGTGTTTACTTCGACACCTGTATTTACTGATTTCATTGTACAGCTCACATTACCCTTCTTAAGAGCAGCATGGCAGCTCAGTCACACTACCAACGTGTGTAGTATAAGCCTATATTAAAAGGTGTACCTAATGACGAGAGAAGTCTTGTGTAGTGCCACACACAAGTTGGACTGCACTAATTCTTACCGAACACTCCACAGCATTCTTGAGGAAGGACCTGGGGCACGATCCAGTAACTTCTTGGTTCCCTCTGTGGTTTTGGTGCCTTTTCAACAGCACCAACAAAGGACACTGATTGCCCGGTGAATAATCTTTGCTTCCTGCAGTCCCACACTCTGTTGATGAGGTCTGGGCGAGCTAGATCAGATCTCTGGAGTGTCTTTACGGGCTCGGCAAAGAGTTGAACGGATTCAGCCTTTCCACAACGATGCACCTAAAATGGGCAGCAGGTCTCCTGGTATTTGCGTTACACAGCTCTGGAAACTCCTAGGACCTCGGGAGATGGCCCAATGCAAAGTTTGTCTCAGGACTGGTTGTTCTCACCAGCCAAAGGAAAGGAGTCCTCTTCAGAACTCCTATGTCGCACAGAAAACAGGGTTAGGAAAGCAGTTGTCGTTTACAGTGTTGCAAAGGGTCTGCAGGCGTCTCTGGTAGTCTTCGGTTGCTTCGGCTTCCAGTGGTCGACTTGCTTTTCACTCCAGAATCCTCACCTTTTATACAGTTGCATCCCACATCTGCAATCTCGCAGCATTTTACAGAAAGGGGCATTTGGCTGTCCTGACTGGACAGCCAGAATCCCCGTAGGAGAGCTGGTCCGATTCAGACATTCTGGCAGACAAAGGACAGAGGGTGGAAGACTCCTCCCTACTTCCTGCCCAGACACTCTGGAGGCTAGGCAGGCACACCCAAGGGTTCCCACCAAAGGCAAAACACACGTAATGATCCCCCCCCCCCTCCCAGAATGGTAGAAGGATTAACAAAGAACTGCTAGTTATTGCGAAAAAAGGGAGTTCCCAAGTTGGTACTTTGGTGCCCCTTTTGTGCACTACCGAGGCTAAGGACATAGCCTGTGGTAGAAAAACTACACAATAGTTGGTGTAGCACGTCCACTGCCACCAGCCATAATCTAGCGGATTGTCTGTGTTGGGCAAGATTGTGTGTCGTACCCTTTGGGAGACTACAGCAACCTTGACCACCTGGCAATAGGAACCCAACATTTCCTATAAGTCTGTACTAAACAGCTTCATAGTGTGGCTGAGCAGCCAGGCTTCTCAAGAGGGGTCAATGTGAGCAGTAGTGTTCTTACACAGAGATCTACAATGACAAGTATTCAAATAAACTCTTATACTCAAGGTTTCTTGATTAATTTAACAGTCGGTTGAATAAGCCTTCAGAAGGGGCGATATATAGGTAACCCACAAATACACTCCAAAATACACATAGTTTCTCTAAATCAGGAAGCACCCATTTGGCATGGCACACAGATGATTCCTACACTCTGAGGTGACATACGTAACTAGGACACTGTGGACATTAATATATCACTGGTACATTTAGGTCAATACTGAGTTTGGTGTCAAAGAAACGGGTTCAACAATAAAATGGAGGTTAAACAAATATTCTGAAGCAGGTAGGTACTTTTTAACCCTCCAATGCTATTAAATTAACCCTTTCCTGTAGGAAAGGTGAAGCACAAAGTCAGATGTAAGACGTTTTTCGGGGAGCCAAGCCAGCCAATGTTAATTGATCAAACGTCTAGTGGAGCTGAAGCACTTCTTGTAGGTAAGTAAATGTCTTGCACAATGTTTTAGAAGTCTTTGTAGAAAATGTTGAATCAATTTAGGGCCACAAGCTGGGATGCTTGTGAGGTGCAAAGCTGCAAGCAAATCTGCAAAAGCAACCAAGACAAGTCTCAACTGAGAACTAAGGCTACACAACAAGAGGGAAGTCCCCTTAGTTTTACAGTACCTTTGTGTTCGGCAGGATTTGATGCAGTATCCTTTGGGTGCACTACAACAACCTTCACCTCCTGGCAATAGGATCCCAACCTTTGGTACAAGTCTGTACTACACAGGTTGGTAGTGTGGTTCAGCAGCCAGGCTTATCTCAAGAGGAGTCAATGTGAGCAGTAGGGTAGTTGGAATTCAGTGACAAGTATTCAATTGAACTTACTCTGAAGGTTTCTTGATTAAACAAATATTAATTTAAGTCAGTTTGAATAAGCCTAAATTTCAGAAGGGACAATATAAAAGCAACACACACATGCACTTCAAAATGCGCACTCTTATTTTCTCTAAATCAGCAAATACCCATTGGGGGTGGCACACACACTTCCTACACCCTTGGGTGACTTTAATAGCTAGGACACTGTGGACATTAATATATCACGGGTACATTTAGAGCAATACTGAGAAGAGTGTCAAAGGAAAGGGTTATTAGGATAAAACAAGAGATCACACAAATATTCTGAAACGGGTTAGTACTTTTGAAACCCCCCAAATCAAAGTAAGTTAACCCTTTCCTGTAAGGAAGACAAAACCACACAGGGAACAAGTGTCATTTAGGGAGCTAGGCAAGCCAATGTCAATTGGGCAAAAGTCAAGGTGAGCTGAAGCACTTCTTAGAGGTGGGTAAAAGTCTTGCACAATGTTTTTAGAAGTCTTTGTAGAAAAGAAGGATCAAAGTAGGGCAACAAGTTGTTTAGGCTTGTGAAGAGTAGAAACAAATCTGGACAAGAGGGAGACTTCTGGGGACTCCTGCACTGCAATTGGACGGTTACTGGCAGAAAGCGGCTATCTTCAAACAAGTGGCAAATCAGTGTTTCTGCTCCTCGCGTCTACTGCAAACGGCATCACCACGGTTCCTGCCTGTCGAGATGGACTTTCCTCGCATCTGGGGTCCAGCACTCTGTTGAGGTGGCTTAGGCTCTGTTAGTCCCGCTTCCTGGAACTCTTAGCCAGCTTAAAAGCAACACACACAAACTGGTGTCCCTCTTCCTGGTATTTCGGTTTTCAGCAGCAACTCTGTGGCAATTCAACCAGCTCAGAGAAGTATGTCCAGGTGGCTTACTTTGGAGTTGATTGGTCCCACCAATTCAAAGGGAGAAGTCATCCTTGCAGAGGCTTCTCCGTCGATTCGAATTTGGAGTTTCAGCACAGCAGCAGTGCTTCACCAGGCAAACCAACGGTCCAGGAGTTGCAGCAGGTGACCTCTTCAAATTCTTCTTCGGATTCCTTCGTCCAGTGGTTGACTCTGCTTTCCAAGCCAAAAAGCCTCGCCTTTTATGCAGGTTTCTCACAATCATTCCAGCCTGGCTGTCAATCACCCAGTGGGGTGGCTGTCCTTGCTGGTCTGACAGCCAATCAACTAGGAGTGCATCCCTGTCTCCATGGAGACTAAGCACAGAAAGATTTGGGCACCTCCCTCACTTCCTGCCCCCACCAGACACCCTGGAGCCAGAGGCAGGCTTCACGCATGAATCCCGCCAAAGACAAAACGAACATAGGGACCAAACCTGGTTTGGTGTGCAGAGTAAATCTCAAGAAGGACTTTTTCACAAAGAAATGTGAAAAAAGACTGGGGCTGTTGGGGAGAATTCACCCTGCTAGGCGACTGACAGCTAGGCTGAAGTGATTGTGAGCAACCTGCATAAAAGGTGAGGCTTTTTGGCTTGGAAGGCACTCGACCACTGGACGAAGGAACCTGAAGAAGAACTTGGAAGAGGTCACCTGCTGCAACTCCTGGACTGTTGGTTTGCCTGGTGAAGCCCTGCTGCTGTGCTGAATCTACAAATTCGTTTTGACTAGAGAAGCCCTGCAAGGATGACCTTTTCCCCTTGAGTTGGTGGGACCAATCAACTCCAAAGTTAGCCACCTGGACATCACTTCCACTGCAGTTGCTGCTGGAACCGAATAGCCAGGGAGAGGACACCAGATTGTGTCCAGATTGTGTGCATTGCTTTTAAGATGGCCAAGAGCTCCAGGAATATCCTCCGGACTCCCAGGAAGCAGGACTGACCGAGCCTGAGCCACTTCAAGAGTGCTGGACCCCAGATGCAAGGAAAGCCCATCTCGACAGCCAGGAACTGTGGTGGTGCTATTTGTGTGGGTCACGAGGAGCTGAAACGCTGAAGTACCACTTGTTTGGAGATTGCCGGCTGGAGTCAGTAACTGTCCCATTACAGTGCAGGAGTCCTTCAGAAGTCCTCCCTCTTGTCCCCACGACTGAGGCTCAGGAACACAGGATCTACAGAGCTTCCCAGGAATAGAATTCATCTGCCACCTTTTTCTTGTAACCAAGGGTACTGTAGAGTCTAAGAGAACTTGTTGTGTAGCCTTTCTTGTTCTCAGTTGAGGCTTGTCTTGGTTAATGTCGAGTTGCTTGCATCTTCTACTCTCACACGCCTAACAGCTTGTGGCCCTACTTTTATTTCTTTTTTTCTACAAAGACTTCTAAAGCATTGCAAGACTTTTTACCTACCTCCTAAGAAGTGCTTCAGTCCACCTAGACTTTTGCCCAATTAACATTGACCTGGCCTGGCTCCCTGAATGACTCTTCTTCACTCTGACTTTGTGTTTGGTCTTCCTTCCAGGAAGGGTTTGACTGACTTTGCAGTGGGGGGTTTCAAAAAGTACTTACCTGCTTAAGAATATTTGTGATCTCTTGATGTCTTAACCTTTTTCTTTACCCTCATCTTTGTAATGCTCTAAATCTACAATGATATTTTAATGTTCAGTGTCTTAACTATTTAAGTCACCTGAAGGTGTAGGAAGTGTCTGTCATCCCAAAAGGGCTTCTATTGATTTCGAGAAACTTTTGAAAATTTTGAAGGTATCTGTGTGTTGCTATTATATTGCTTCCTTACAAAGAAGGCTTATTCAAACTGACTAGTAAATGAATTGTTTTAACAAACGTTGTGTAAGCATTTATTTGGATACTTGTCACTGTGAATCTGTGTAACTACACTACTGCTCACATTGACCACTCTTGAGATCACGCTACCAACCTGTGTTGTACAGACTTGTACCAAAGGTTGGATTCCTATTGCCAGAAGGTCAGGGTTGTTGTAGTGCACCAAAAGAGTACTGCATACAATCTTGCCTAACACTTCTAGAACTCAGAGCAGTGGAACCTGTTTACCTGAGTTAGCAAGCGGAGGGCTATCACTCCAGGCTATTCAGTACCCAAATTCAACTAGGCTGGCCTGCGCACTACCCTCGACTTATTCAAGTTCAATCTCTTTATTTCCCAAGAGAAATTTGAAGGTGATTACACCCAGCCAGATAAAGTCCTATCTCCGGAAGGGCGCTTGGCTCAGTGTGGTAGACCTTTACGATGCATACATGCACATTCTTATCTGAGCCCGCATCGAAAATATCTGCAGTTCTCTGTGGGTACGGACCACTTCATTATCTTGTGCTCCTGTTTGGTCTCAGCTCTGCACTTCATGTATTTACGAAGATGCGGTCATTGCAGCATTCCGCATTCCTCAGACTGCAGAGGGTTCATGTTTATCCATACTTGGACTATTGGCTCCTGCGCAGTCCTTGTCCACAGGCTGCTACAGCCAATCTTCAGTCGCTCCTTTAGCTCCTGTTCCATCTTGGGTTGTCCGTGAACTGGCGGAAATAATCCATGACGGTCTCTCGACCTGATCTGATCTTTCTGGGTTTCCGTTGGGATACCGTCAGTACCAGAGTGTTCCTGGTGGAGGGCAGGATTGCAGACCCTTTCGACCAGGTGCCAACTCTTCCTCGAGTCCTCGCAGGACGGCTTCGTGGTTCCAGAGACTCTTGGGCTTCATGGCTTCTTGAATGTTAGCTCTTTCTCTTGCACGCCTGAAAATGCGACGCACTCGGCTTGCTCTGCGGAGCTGCTGGTCCCAGGCTATCGAACCGGATTCCACGATGATTACAGTCCATCCTGCATGATGGCGGATACTCAATGGTGGTCGTCTTCCAGCAACCTTTCAGTGGGGACCTCCTTCCAGGATCCCTGCATACAAGTAACGGTTACCACAGACTCTTCCCTTCTGGGGTGGGGAGTGACACTGTGTCGTCTCGAGATGTACGATTTGTGGACACAGTCACTGAAGGCTTTTCAACTCTCTATCACCAACCGTGTGGTTCGGATCTGCACAGACAATTCCGTAGCAATGTTCTATATCAACAAATGGCGAGGTACCATGTCTCCCCTCCCGGTGGACTTTGCTGTCCACATTTGGAATGGTGCTATGCTATACAATACAATGTCTGGCTCCAAGCTGTGCACATTCCGGCTCATGTCAATGTGTCTGCAGACTCCTTCAGCCGTCAATCTGCAGCGAGTTAAGAATGGGAGATGAACACTGATGTTCTCACCAAGATTTTTCAGCAAGGGGTACTGCAGATTTGGACCTCTTTGCAACATCATTGAACAGTAAACTTTCTCTTTATGCTTCCAGGGAAGGGCTCGGAGTGTCTTCCCTGGGTGATGCCCTCTAGATCCAGTGGGGCAACATGAAAACATACACCTTTCCTCCTTTGCCTCGTATTAATCGGTCACTTGAAAACTCGGGAGCGCATCGATCTGCACTCTCCTTCATAGCTCCTTGGTGGCCAGCCAGGTTCTGTTTTTCGAAGCTGCAGCACCTGTCTGTGCCCCCTTCCCCCCTGACCTGGTTGCTGCAGATTCCCGACCTCCTTCATCGGAGCAATCACCAGTTGTGGCACCCCTCCCCACAATCGTTCATCTAGGTGGCCTGGTGCCCGAGTTCCCTTCATTAGCGCAGTTCAACCTCTCTGAAGACAATATGCGTATAATTCAAGCGGCAAAGCCCTCTACAAGAGCTCAATACAGGAGCAAGTGGCTCAGTTTTTGCCATTGATGTCTAGCCAAGTAGCTTGATCCCAGGCATGCTTCTATTGACACTGTTTTGTCCTTTGTATCTCTTGCAGCCTCTGGCATACATGTCGTATCATGCAGGATATATTTGTCCCTCATTGTGGCTTACCTGTCTACAGACAGCTGCTAATTTTCGCTGGCTAATCCAATTGTCAAGACACTTTGCAGGTCTTCATCTTTTTCCACCGGTTCAAGCCCCTCATCCCAAATGGGATTTGAATGTGGTCCTCACCGCTTTGTCGTAAGCCTTTTGAACCCATGGCCACTACCGATCTCAAGCACCTGTCTTGGAAGGTGGCTTTTTTTATTGCGGTAACAACTGCAAGACGGATAAGTGGGCTTCAGGCTCTTTCTGTGTAATGTCCGTTCCTAACATTCCATAAGGATAAGGTTGTGTCACACACTCGCCCTTCCTTCTGAAAGTGGTTTTGGAATTTCATTTGAACCAGTCTATCTTTACCGGTCTTCTTCCTGAACCTGTTATCTGATGCCAAAAGGGTTCTGCACAACCTAGACGTCAGATGGGTTCCGAAGTTCTGCCTTGACAGGACGAGCAAACTCCGCTCTTCACAACTGTTACATTTGGTGAGCCAAAGGGGAAACCGGTCTCAAAAGCATCCTTCTCCTGCTAGGTTTCTTCATGTGTTTCCGGAGCCTACAAGATTCAGAGATTTCAACCACCAAAAGGCATTTATGCACATCTGGTCTGGGGCTAAGCGGCTGCTGTTGCCTTCCAAAAGTCCATCCTTTGGGAGTCCATTGCCAAGGCGATTGTGGGTCTCCCCATCAGCTTTTTGAAGATATTACTGTCTCGACCTGAGCTCCCGGGCCGATGCCCAGTTTGGCCAGGCCGTTCTTAAGAATGTATTCCAATAAGGGAAATTTCCACCCGTAATACCTACGGTCAGTGCTTTCGAATCTCCCACAAGTATAGAGGAAAGGGGACAGGACGTAGGAGTATGACAGTTACTCACCGTAGTGACTACCTTACCCCTAGTCCATAGTCCCCCTTTCCTCCATACGCCCGCCGTACCCTCTTATAAGTATTCTCTATTGTTGCTTAAATGGTATCAGACCTGACGATAGAAAAGGACTGAAGGGCGATGCACAGGGCAGAGCTCAGGAGGCGAGGTTCTAGTCACGTGCGGTGGCTTGCATAAAAATAAAAGGACAATGTTTTTAATGCTTTTTAAAAAAAAGTGCTCCGGTCCCTCCCAAAGGACGGAATGTCCCACAAGTATGGAGGAAAGGGGACTATGGACTAAGAGTAAGGTAGTCACTATGGTGAGTAACTTTAATTAATGCACAGCCTTGGCTGTCAATCACACAGCAGGGTGGCTGTCCTTAAGGCCAGACAGCCAATCAGGACTAGTTGCATTTAGGCATTCCTAGAGACAATGGACAGGAGTTTCGGGAACCTCCGTCACATCCGGTCTTTCCAGACACACTGGAGCGGAGGCGGGCTTCAGAGCTAAAGCCTGCCAAAGGCAAAATGAACAAAGGGCTCAAACCTGTCAACACGCAGAATAAAATCCAAGAAAGACCTCACAAAACAAAATGGTCACCCATGTGTGCTGTACTGCAGCTGAGGGTTCAGCCTACAGCAGAAAAGCGCAATGGTAGTAAAAAGTAAATCACTGCCACAATCTATTTAAAGTTGTGAGGGTAACAAAAAATGTTACATGAGAATGTAGGATAAGGGGCTACTAGGTAACCCACTCCCCCCCCCCCCCCCCAGCACTTCACATAAGAGGGTGTGTGTGGACTGTTGGGGAAAGTTTTTCGGAAGTGATACCAAACTTCATCAAAACCATCCCCCTGAGGCAGTACAAGGCTCTACTTTTAGTATAAGGCTGTACCACCTGAGTACATGGTAGCATAGACAGCAGCCAGGCTTATCTTGGGAGGGTGAGAGGGCTGTAGAATCAGTACAAATGAAATTGTAATACAAATGGTCCAAAGAAACAGTGAAACACTATGCATGTGGAAATAAATGATTTATTTAAATACAGGTAGGCCCAGATAAATCTAGGGGTAAATAAGTAGCATCACACAGTATGTAATCGCAAAGATAAAAACACAACACTATACTTGAAGGTACACAGATTAAAGTATAATCCTTATTTGGAACACCTAACAGTAGTTCTCGGGAAGTCAAAACGTTTTCATACACATTCAGTATAGGTCACACCTATTCTTTGGGAGTAAAAACAAATGGCTACGTTCACAATTACATTCAGTAATGCAAGGGCAGTAGACCTTACCAGTTGCACAATGACTCTCAGTATAGATCACATAATCAGTCAACTGGACAATATACTTCTTGTGAATAGTGGCACTTATTCCAGGTACAGTAAAAACCTAAAACTACTTTTGTGATAAATTATACTAGGTGAGTAAAACCGAAGGATGTAATATTCAATTACTGGTGCTTTTGAGATCAGTGAAAAACAGATAACCAGTAACTCAAACTTATTTTTGGATGGCAAACTGCCAACTCAAGGCAAGTAAAACCCATTTACTTTTTGAATCTCACAATGGAGTCCAGGTTTGATCTTTCCCAGCTATACAAGTACTTTATCTATGACTTATGAGGGACAGTTTAAGTATTTATTATGCGCACTGGATCCTAGGGGATAAGGGCGCAGAAGGTAAGATGTACAGCTTAGAGCAAGGTTACAGGTTACAAGGTCATATGTTACAAGCGTGTTATACATGTGACAAGGTAACATTTGTAGCAGGCAGGTGGGTAAAGGCCGGCGGGAGCAAGTTCATACATTCATTTAACATTTGTTGTCATCAACCAGTTGATCACATTTTGCCTGAATTTGGTAAAGGATTGTTCTAGTCTCACTGACAGGTAGCTCATTCCACAATTGAGCAGCTTTGACTGGGAAGCTGGCTCCACCTATAGTGGCGAGTTTGAATCGGGGTACTTGAAGGCGATTTGTGTTGGCTAGTCTCGGTTGTCTCATGGAGTGTGTTCTGGTGAATCTGTCCTTTAAGTATTGTGGGGCTTTATTATGTAATGTGTGTGTGAGGGATGCAGTTTGAAGTCTGATTTTCTCATAGGCGGTAAGCCATTTGTTTCCTTGTTTCTGAAATGTGTTTTCTTAGGAATGTTCAGTGCTGCTCGGAGAGCATTGTTTTGCTGTATCTGAATTTTGTTGATGGTGGATTTGGTAGCACCATTGTACAAGGCGTTACAATAGTCTAGTTTGGAGATGATTAGAGCTCTGGCTAGTGTTGGGCAACTGTGCAGAGAAGAATTGTTTTCCTGCTCTGATTAGTTTACATGTGTAAGCTGTTGATGAGGCTAGGGTATTTACCTGTTTGGAAAATGATAAGGTAGAGTCAAGGTATATACCCGGCCTTTTTACTTCCTTGGCTACTTGGATGCAGTTATCATTGATGATGGAGGAGTAGTTTGTCCTTAGCTTATTGATGAGGGATGCGGTACCTAGGATGAGAAGCTCAGTTTTATCGTTCAGGCATAAGCCATGGGTGGCCATCCATGCCTGAACGATGCTGTAGATTCTGTTCACCAGTGCTAGGTCCTTTTCATAGTCCCCTGTGAGTGGGAGAAGGATCTGTGTATAGTCTGCGTAATTGGTGTACGTGATACCCAGATTGTCCAGATCATCAAACGGGGGCTTGGTGAAAATGTCATATAGTGTTGGTGAGACGCATGAGCCCTATGGCACGCCGCAGGTGATGGGGATGGGGTGTGCAGCTGCTGTAGGGGAGAAGACCCTCATGGTACGGTCACTAAGGAATTATTGGATCCACACTATAGCCTCAGTGGAGAGGTGTGCTGCTGTATCTAAGTAGTTACACAAGACCCTGTGATTCACTAAGTCAAATGCAGCAGATAAGTCTAATAAGAGGAGTAGTGCAAGTTTTCCAGAATCTCGTAATTTATCTGTTTGGGCTTTAAGATCAATCAGTTCAGTTTCTGTACCGTGCAGTGGATGGAAATTGGATTGACGGGAGCCTAGTAGTTGGTTTAGTTCAAGGAAGTTCTGGATTTGGATATATGCCACCTTATCCAGAATATTCAGGAGGAACGGCACGGTTGTGATCGGTCTATCATTAGTAGGTATAGCCGGGTCTAAGGTTTGCTTTTTGAGGAGTGGGAGCACCCAAGACTCCTTTAAGTTACTCGGGATGGTGCCAGTGGTAAAGGAGGCATTAATCGGCTTTGTAATAAAAGGTAATAAATTCTGCGCGGCATCTTTGATAAGTTGTGCTGGGCAGAGATCTCCTTTGCAATTGGAAGGCTTTAGACCAAGTATTACTTTCTCCACCTCTATTGTAGAGACTTTGGAGAAGTAGAATTGGGTGGATGGGTTAGAATTGGACAGCGTTTTAGTAGTGGGCAATGTGGGGGTGCCTAGTGTCTCTCTTGTTCTATATTCTTTTGGAGGTTTAGGACTTTGTTGGGTAATGCATACAGGATTTCGGAGCACTATTTTTGTCTTTAAGGCAGTTGTCTTGAGGCGTTATGGGATTTTCCAGTTCTCTAAGTATGGAGAACAATTCTTTCGTGCTTGAGTTAGCTTGTGTAATTCTGTTGCAAGTCTCTTATTTAGCTGAGATCTTTTTTTATATTGAGCTGAGATGTTAATTAATTTCAATTTATTTTCTGGGGTGGGGTGAGCTTTCCAGGTATTTTCCCATTTTCTTTTTTCTAATCTAAGGTTTTTTGGAGCAGGGTGAACCAATTATTCAGATGCCTGTGGTTTTCTGTTTCTAAGCTTTAGCAGAGCAATATTAAGAGTTTTGTTCATGATTTTGTTGAATTCTTCCACTAAGGCATTGGGGTCTAAGTTGTTTGGTAGAACATTCAAAGTGGGCATGATGCCAGGGAGTAGTTTGTCTAGTGTCATATTTTTTTTGGTTTCTGGTAAGTGCAGGTGGTGCACAAGGTTGTTGCA
This sequence comes from Ambystoma mexicanum, assembly GCF_040938575.1. Classification (NCBI taxonomy): domain Eukaryota; kingdom Metazoa; phylum Chordata; class Amphibia; order Caudata; family Ambystomatidae; genus Ambystoma; species Ambystoma mexicanum. Next base: position 762,265,265 of record NC_090938.1, read on the forward strand.
GTTTAGGAGTTTAAGTATCTAAAGAGAATGAGATCAGATCTGTCCATATTTGAGGAGAGATAGTAAGGGTAGAGATTTTGCAGTTGTGGTCAGCAACACAATCTAGAGTCCTCTTTGATGTGCGTAGGCTCATTCACTCTTTGGGTGTAGCCTAGTTCAGTCAGAATGTTGGAAGCAGCTATGGCTTGTGGGTCATTGGTATCATTGAAGCCTATATTAAGGTCACCAAGTAATACTGATTGGGTGGTGTCTAAGGTTTTCTGAAATAATGGTAGATGGGTCTTCTATGAAAGTCCTGATGGGACCAGGAGGTCTGTATATCAAGTGGAGGTTGAGTGTTTGAGAATTGGCTGTAGGTGACTTAGTGGGCATTATCTCGCAGGATTCAGCAGCTGGTGAAGGAGTGAGCCTCATACCAAGCTTAGTTTTGGCGATAATGGCTAGTCCACCGCCCCGAGCTCCACATCTATCCATTCTGAGGATAGTGTAGTTGTTAGGAACAGCTAGGGATAGCGCTGGGCCTGATGCCTCATGGAGCCATGTTTCCGTTATGGCTAGGAAGTCGTAGTCTTCAGTAGAGATGACTTCAGCTATTTCTATAGCATGGGCGACTAGAGATCTGGCATTTATTAGGGCTCCTTTAAGTTTAGGTATGGAATTAGTTGGAGGGAGGGAGATATGTTTCTTTGGCACTGCGGGGGTGGTGGTTTTGTCTCCATTTATTTGAAGGTTATTATGCCTTTTGTAATTATAAGAGCTTGGTTTGGGAATGGGTTCAGTGGCCATTTTAGTTTGGTGGTTTAGTTTCATATTTGATAAGAGGATCAAAAATTCTAGGTAGTCGTGCACGTAGTCTGACATTTCACATGGCTATATTGCATTGTGTCATGAGTTGTTGTAGATTATGCTGAAGGTTAGCTAGTATGGCTAGTTAAAACCAAAGAATCTGTGTCTGTCTACAACAGCACAGGGAAAGCAAACCCTAATGTTACACTTTACTTAATGACTCTCAGTTATTCTATGTAGGCAACAACCTAATACAGACTTATTCTGGACAGGCTAAAAGCAAGCCAGGGGAAGCAAGATCCAGTTGGGGGGACACTCATGCAATTATCCTGCAGGAATAATCTGATGAAACCAACGTATTATGTTTGAGGTACAACCAAATCACAGGAGAGTAATGTACCTTGACATCTAATTTCTATTAGAATGTCAAAACGGGCTTGAAGGAAAGAAAGATGTTAACCATACTTTTGAGAGTAGTGTATCACACATCCAAGGTAAGTAAGAACTTTTGTAACTTAACTCTTACAGTTAATTACCAACCAACTCTTTACAAGTAAGTAACTTCTAAACACTTATTTTCTTTCCTAGGCAAAAGGCCCAATCCTTTAAGTCTTTCCCTTATTCTTGGAGCATGAGTGTTCTCTGTGGCAGAAGGGGTGGTCACTAGGATCTAGTGTGCAACAGGCAGTTAGGTAGGTTCTTAAGTAGCAAAAGTCAGAGTTCCTTATGAAGACTGGGCAAACAGGTGAGTACTTTACTTTGAGTTAGAAGAGGGTCCAGGGGCTTCACAGTAGACACCCTAGCAGGGTTCTAGCAGTGGGACTGGATGAGGCCTCACCATCACAGAAAACACCCCAGAGCTACACAGAAATCATAACGGACTTAAGGTAAGGACATACCCAAGCCAACACACGTACCTCAGCATTGAAGATTTTGCAGCACGAGAAATTCAGGATCCGGAGCCAAATACCCGGTCAGTGGATTACTTGTCGTGGTGACTGGAAACAGGACCTTGGAAGGAACTTTGCAGCAGGGATCGATGAAGGCTCTAGGCAAGGTTTTCCTTGCAGCTGACTGTGGTTCTGCGGATTTCACATCTTTTCAAGAAGCACAGAAGACAAAGAAAATCATGGTTGCATTCGCGTTGTTTCAAAGGTCCAGCGCTCTGAGGGGACTTTTCGGACTCGATTTGTGTTGCTGGAGATACACCAGGATGCCCACAAAGTTTCAGCAAGATTCAGAATTTGGAAGACCATGTACCGCACAATGGCTCGAGGTCCAATGGTATTGGTGTATTGGAGCAACGCAAGGTCTCAGCAATGCGTGGGATGGCTCAAAATGCAGGTCTTGAGTCTAGTGGGTCTCACCAGGCTCTGGGTCATCGTTTTGGGAGTCCCCAGGTCGATTGGAACGAAGTACTACAGCAGGCTCTCAGGTTGCTGGAAATAGTCTCTGCCAATTTTCCTTAATCACACCCTTCGGTTTCAGTTCCAGTGGTCGACTTGTCTTCAGCTTACAGGTTTGATGTATTTAACAGGAATTACAACACGACGGCTTCATTCTTTCCCTACATTTTACAAGAAGGGGCGGTCCGGTTGTCCAATCAGGACAGCCAGTCCCCCATTTGGGATTTGCCCATATTCAGGCAAGGAGGAAGACAAAGGGCTGTGGAGTTTTGGACGACTCCTGCCGAGTATAAAACTCACACAAAGGAATTAACCACCCTGGATGTCGGGGGAAGGAACAAGAAAGCACAAACACTAAAATGCTGAGAAAAGACCAGGGGCATTTTGGTAAAATTGGCACCCTTGGGTGCCTTTACTGCAGCTGTGAACAGAGCCCACGGTAAAGGCGTCCCAAATTAATACAAGGCATAACTGCCACCAGCCATTGAAGGTAAGCTTGTCCCTGTAAGAGAATTGTTAGTTTTAAGGTGAAAATGGATACATTGTATCTCCCCAGCACTCCACATAAGGAGGGGTGTGCTGGTTTCACTAAATAAAATGTAAAAGGGATCCAAAGATCCTTTCTACTCTTGGGAACTGCAGTTCTCTCATGGTTAGCAAAAGAAAGTTAAAAGGGGAAACCTAGGGCAACACAGGAACACACACTTATTGCCAATAAGTTAGAGGATAACTTTAACAAGACAATATGGAGAGTCAAAAAAATGACTCCCATAAATAATCAAGATTCTGTGAGTGTGGGAGAAGGTTCCCACTCTCAGAGCTATTAAGGAAAAACATCCCACTAGTAAAGCAAAATGTTCTGGGGTTGACCCAGGTCAGGAAGATTTACCAGTTCTATGACTATCTTGCCTAACGTGGACCTACAAAGAGAAAATATAAGTAAAGTCAATTTCACTTTACTGTTCTTGGGAATTGTAGGTCGCACAAGAAAAGGAATTTAAATCTTATGATAAATCTAAAGGATTTCTCAGTGACACTGCACTGAAGGTGCTGTGTTACCATACAAAAAGTCAATGCCAATCTAGTTTGTCGGCCTCCAAAAACAGAGGAAACTTATAATCCAAACCAGGTCAAAATACATCAGAGAGTGAGAAAAAGGTGGCACTCTCTCCAGGGATAAAATTAAAAAGTCCTAAAATCCAGCATAAGAGCTGGGGGGCTCTAAGGTTGAAGGGAATTTGCACAGAAATAAGAATTCGCCATAATTTACCACCTGCTTGCTACATTTTGTTAGTGTTTTTCTGTGGCCTATAATGGAGTAGGTTTGTAATTGACTATCCAAATTTGAATTGTGTGCTTCACTGTATGGACTCATTTTGGACTCTGTCCTGAGACTTATCGTTGACCACCTTCCATGCTTATTTCTTTTTGGGTTTGGCTAACTTCGGAGTTCCCCTTTTCACTATAAGTAGGATTGCCTCCTAAAATCTGTCCACTAGGCCGGATTCTGGAAATCCATCTTAAAAGGCAGGAACAAAGTCCTGGCCCTATCTTTTCCTTGCCTGGCTAAGATTTGTGGTTATCTGGTCAATAATTCTGCCTTGGGCCTTCCCTAGTGTGGTGGGCCTGGCAAAAAACATTAATTTTAACCACTTGCATTGCACAATCCAATAGTAAACCATTTAATCTCAAAGCTGTACTTGGGGTTTGGGATCTAATTCTAGGATTGCTCATTGTGTTTACTATGTTTCTACTTGATTACTTACCTGGGTTTCCTGGTTTTTAATCTGTTTTCCAACTCTTCACTTGATTTACCATACTGTTACTGAAAGTGTTGCTTATGATTGTGAACAGTTTTGAAGTTAGTGTAGGGGTACTGTTGTGAATCTCCCCCACCCCATAAATGGTGGATGTGTATGTGTATGTTAATGTTAAAGGATATTTGTACCGCACACTATCACCACCAGAGTGGTCCCCAGGTAGCTCTGAAAAGGGAATGGAGGGTGAATTTGTGGGAACAAGCAGGAAAAGTGCAAGAGAGCAGTGATGTGCCGTTGGCACCCTCAGCCCTGTTAACACCATTCGCTGGGCTTGGGGTGCTTTCCAGTCGGTAGCCCTCGTGTGCTGTTGTGCGAGTCTGTGTGGTTTGTTTTGTTGCAGTATCGTGAAGTTTATGCGGTTTGTTGTGCTATAGGGTTGTGTTTGGTTAGAGTTTGAGGTGTATGCAGAGGGGTGAAATTGTTAGTGGATTGGTTATTGGCATCGCTGTCTAGAAGTGACGTTCTAGATGTGGTGCGTGAATATCTCTGCATTTCTATCTACATCTGGTACTGGCTGATATTCACAATCCTTTCTATATATGATGCCCACCAATATTCACAACTGTATCCAAATGTGGCACTGGCCCACCTTCAAAAATCCTGTTATGTGAAGCAAGCTAGTATTCACAGTTCTATCTAAATCTGGTCTCAATAGTATTCCCAATGCAGTCTAGACGTGGCACTGGCTAACAATCGCTATTCTATCTAGATGTGGCATTGGCCGACATTCACAATCCTATCTAGTTATGACTAAGCCTATTGACAATCATATGTAAGTGTGGCACATGCTAACATATGCAATTCTGGCGGAGGCTAATGTTCACAATTCTATCTGTGTGGCACATGCTAGCCTTCCTAATTCTACCTAAGTGTGGCACTTGCTAACATGCACTAGTCCATCTGAGTGTGGCACTTGCTAACCTTCATAATCCTATCTAGATGCAACGCAGGCTAATGTTCACAGTTCCATCCAAGTGTGACGCTTGCTAACATTCACATTTCTGTCTAGATGTGACTCTGGCTAGTGCTCACAATTCCATCTAAGTGTGGCACATGCTAACAATCACGATTCCAGCTAAGTGTGGCACATATTGACATTCTCAATGCTACTCAGGCTAATGTTAATTCCATCTGGGTGTGACACATGCCATCATTCCCAATTCCATTTTAGTGTGGCACTTGCTAACATTCACAATTTTATCTAGATGTGACTCAGGCTAATGTTATGAGATTTCTGTGATGATGCTTCCCTCATGTCATTGCTTAGCGTTAAATGCCTAATAAATATTTCTATAATTCTTACTGGAATTATTGGAGTGATCAGTGTGTCATTGTAGTCCTAGACCACTGTCCCAAGTCTAAGCCCCACTGCTCTGCTACCCTACCTAGATCGAGTTTGGCTAAACATCAGTCGCTTCACCTGTTTACCATAATGGGGCCTCTGAGAATCCACCCCAAGTATTGGTTCTAAAAATCCATCTTCACAGATACTCACCTGATGTTTGTTTACTCCTTCTAGCCGGAGCGACGCACATGCAAATGCCCACTCTTCCGACGGAGTTCATCCAAGCCATCACCAACCAGATTACCCAGCAGGCCATGGCCATGGCAGCAGCTACAGGTAAACGCGCTTCTGCCAGTGTTTCTCTTCCAACTGCTACTGTTGGTCTATTGCTGCTCAGGCTCCATGGGAATTTGAAAGACCTAATTATAACTTTAGAATGTGCCTAATCGCTTTTAGCTGCAGAGCAATCTCTTGAATGGTCAGAGCAATCAATGACCCTGCACTGTACATGCAAGGTAGGATGTGTTTTGTACTGCAGCAGTCTCTTCTAGGAGTTGAAAGCTTTGTTTCCTCCAGTTACTTTTCATGCAGAACATTGTGATATCTGGTAGAGGATTCTTTATAAAAGTCACACCTTCGAGATGGTATATGAGGAATGATCAAGTGAAAGTAAAATTGCTCAGTTTTCTGCAAACAGCCAGGTTTGTGTTTCAAATCTTACAATAATCATTCTGGATACTACGCGATCGAATTGCTATTGACAAAGAATGTTCTAATATGCTGCTGTGTATTTAATGTAATATCACTTGAGGAGTATTTCAGCGTTCTATTGAACAAGTCTCTGTGAAGCAGTTATCGGAGGGGGTTTTCTATTTCCGATGCTTGTGGATCTGCTTAGAAACGCATGCTGTGCATATAATCTGACATCTAGTGGTAATCACGGACTATTGCATCTTTTTTCGAAGATCGAAAGGGACGTCGACATAGGCGAGACTGTAACACTCTGTGATGTTTAGTGTACCCAAAATCCCTTGCGCTTTGAGGTCCCACCAGATTTTTTTCCGCCAACATATTTGGTAGCTTATGCGAAGCTCGCAGGAGTTTATTGCTATATCTATTCCCACGGCCTGCAGTCGTTTAGTCAATTTCGACCACCATCTCGACGACTATCATGAGTTGCCTGCTGCTGACGCCTACATCTGCTCGGCTACTGTTGACTGCGTGGCCTTTGCCCTCAGGCCTGGACTTTACAGTAGGTAGAGTGGGGCTTGTGTTTTCTTTCTTCTCTGAGAATGCATTTCTTTCGCCCCTCTTGCTCTTCTGTCTGGCTGCCGCTGACCTCTGCTATGGAGAGGACTCATTTTAAATTCTGCCTGTCTTGGAACTGCAAATTTCCCTGGAAAGACACCCATCGCCAATGCAACAAGTGTCTTCCTCATGACCATGACAAGGGCTTGTCTAAGGCCTGTTAAACTCTTTCGGCTTATGACGCTGAAAGACAGGCGGACTACGCGGTGGACGGCCTATGCTATGCTGGCTGAAATCCTTTCTGGCACTTCGTATGAGGAATCCGTCGGCAGCCTTGGCTCCGTTCTGGAAGCCACCAACCTTTCTGCGGAGCCTAGCTGGTCCCGATAGGCAGGCCGCCGGCACTGTTATGGGGAGTTGTTAGGACAGTTTTTCTGAAGTCCAACTAAGGGCTTAGTAAAACCATCCAACTGAGACAGAGCAAGACTCCACTCTTAGTATAAGGCTGTACCACAGAAGTTCATGGTAGCCTAGACCGAGCAGCCAGGCGTATTTTAGGAGGGAGAGGGCTGTAGAATCAGTACAAATGAAATTGTAATGCAAATGATCCAAAGAGAAAAAATCACTTTGTGTTGTAAAAATAAAGGATTTATTTAAATGCAGGTAGGCCCAGATAAATCTAGGTGTAAATAAGCACAACACATTATATGAAATCACAATTATAAAAAAATACACTATACTTGGAAGGTACAGAGACCAACGTATAAACCTTATTTGGAACCCCTGACAGTAGTTCAAGGGAAGTCAAAACCTTTTCACATTCAGTATAGGTCACACCTCTTCTTGGGGAGTAAAACCCAATGGTTACTTTCACAATTACATTCAGTAATGCAAGGGCAATAACCCCTTTCAGTTGTACAATTACTCTCAGTACAAATCACATACTCAGTCAACTGGACAATATACTTTTTGTTAATAGTGGAACACTTCTTCCAGGTACAGTAAAAACCTATAACTACTTTTGTGATCAGTTTTACTAGGTGAGTAAAACCTAAGGATGTAATATATAATTACAGGTGCTTTTGAGATCGGTGAAACAGAGATAAGCAGTAACTAACTTATTTTTTGGATGGCACACAGCTAACTCAAGGTAAGTAAAACCAAATACGTTTTTAACCCCACAATGGAGGGGGGAAAAGTAAAACCCAATGTTACACTTTGGACCGAACATTTCATCTTTTGGGAAACCTGAGCTTGGAGGCTGAAAGGCAAATCTCAGCCCTCTTTTCACATTGAACTCCCGCTGCTCGCCGCTTCGTTCCCTGGAGGGAGCAGAGCCACTTGGAGCTCACGTGAAGCGTCACGTGACCGCAACAGCAGCCAAAACGCACCCGTGTTCACCCTCGCGGCCTTGAGCCCGGCAGGGGTAGAGGGCGCCAGCTGTTGTGCGGCTGTTTGGCGCTGATGGTGCCCAACTCGTATTGGGGAGACTGCAGAGAAATCATCTCTTTGATCCTTTTTTAAGGGCACCCAAATCACGCGAGGTGAATGCAGGAGGAAGCTGACAACGCAACTACATGAGTTCCTCAAGAAAGAAAGCAAAATCTACCTGTATAAAATCAAGAGCAGCGCGAAAGGTGCACAGAGTCTGTGAGTGGAGTAAAAGACTGCTGCAGTCCGCAGCAGACGCAGGTAAACGGGATCCCTGGCTGAGAATGGCCCATTGACCCGTTTAAAACTAAAACAAGCATTAAAATGTCAGGTCGACCATGGTTGCGATAAGAGCCTCTTAACGGACTCTGAAGAAGTAGCACCATGTGATTTGAGGGGGTCTGACTGGTCAAAAGAGCGGAACACTGCAGAAGCAGAATCTGCATATACGTCTGCCATATGCCCGTCCTTGCAAAAACTTGTATCCGATAAAATATCACAATGCAGAGAAAGGAGGTATGACAACTATGACGGCTATTTTGCCAGGACTTGAGACAAATGAAATCATAGTTTCTAAAGTAAATAGAAACTCAAATGGACAACATGCCGCCGCTGTAGCGGCGGTTGTAAGCAACAAATGTCATATCAAAGAATGTGATAAGACTGTAAAATTGACAGATGCATGTTCTGAAAGTGCAAAGGTGCCTGATGTGATGGATGTGAATGCGGGTGTCTTTCAATCACCTTTTGATGTTACTGACGCGGAGCTCTTGGAAATTGAGGTCCCCAATAGATTTTTCCATTCTAACTCACTAAAATTAACGTTTCCAACAGAAAATGCCGACCTCACAAATTCCCTGCTAGAGGCTCAGAGATAATACCCAACAGGCACATGTAAACAATATACTAGAGACGAGAAAAGATTCAGACATCAATGAAAACATAAGAGGAAACGAGTCGATAGTTCCTCGTGTAATCTAATAGCTATAAGCCCTGCTGGCACTGGTATTACAACCATCAGCCTGTGAGTCCACAGCACGAGAAAAAAAAAACATCCATGTCGAATCTGGGGCTCGACTTGGCGGGCCGTGAAGCCCGCTTGACAGACTAAAAGCAGATTTTGAATTAATGAAAGGAAAGTTATCTGACAGCTTTAATAAAGTAAATAACGGAAGACAAAATCGGACTCTAGACAATCAAAATACAGGAACACAAGTAACTCAAGCAATAATTCAAATCAACAAACAACGCAAAAGGAAAAGTACCCTATAGTGGGGACAAACTGCGGATACACGCAGCCGTCTCTGCAAGGAAGTGATGCAGGCCATCGAGGACGTGGAACAGAGACGTTTCGTCGCCGGGATGGCGAGATTCGTCATTGTGGGAAGATCCCGGCTAGCTGTTCAACGCCGAAGCCTGCGCTTTTGATGGGAGAGTGCGAACAAAAAACACAGGCACCGATTAACTCATCCATTAATGACCCACCCGAATCGGAAAACTCCACAAACGAAAATCTAAATTGTGAATCAACAAACAATATCGATAAAAACAAATCAAATTTTGTCTGTGGCAGCAGCCATTCAAATACACAACAACGTGTTGGCTGCAACTTCGCTGGCACTAATTCCATTTATAAAGCTGTATGACACATTGAGTGAGGCGACACAAAACAATGGAGCGGTTCTTGGACAAATAATGGAAAAAATAAATATAATGGAAACTACAAGTTCGGCTTGGCACTCACGATTGGAAGCAGAATCTGTCCAGCACTTTGAACACGTTAATAGATTGCATGACACAATTCTGAAAGAAAATGAGGAAAAATCACTCCTAATGGAGACAATTGCTGAGTTATTAAAACAATTACATGAAAACAAAGCGCCACACCTACGATCATGCTTTAGTGCTGTAACGGAGGGAAAGCATGTTGGAACGCAGTGTGGTAGTAATTCAATTGTTGTTGACTTAACAACACCCAGTGGTGCAACGGCACCCTCAATCGTGGCGGAGGAAAATACTCAGGCTGAAAGTATATCAAACACGGGGGGGGGGGGGAAAGGCCCCGGAAGAGCCGAACTCCACCGGCATAGATGAGGGCACCTCAAAGAAGAAAAGGCCCGAAAGTGAAAGAAGTAACCAAGCTGGGTTGGACTGCAGAAATATGGAGGACGAGGAGGGAAATTGTGGTGAACAGGCATCAGTCTCGGGTGTGGCAGTAGCCGCCACTAAGGAATCCTATGGGATATTCAGTGGATTGCCAGCAAATATTTCCTTGAAGGAAATGTTATCAAAACCGCAAGCAGTGACAAGCGACTGCAGAAAAAAATCAATGAAGACAAAACATACAGGGAGATCAACAAATCGGTCAAGAATTGCAAAGAATTCATAAGAAATTTGATGACGCCTCCTAAAACTTCATTTTTTTCAAGGAAGACAAAATGATGAAACGATGAAAGAAACGCAAAAAGAGCGGTCTTCAATACCTGTAAGTGGAACCACAAAATCGTGCACTGGAAATCCAAAGAAGAGAATGAGACTCGGATAAGAATTCAACTCATTCAGCAATGAACTCAAACCTGTGTAATTTATCCACCTACACCGATGACGAGGAGGATAAAAACATGGAGTTGCATCAGGGACCAAACAACGATATCGATGACCAACGAACGTGTGGTATTCAAAGAATAGCTCAAACTCAGCACCTGTTTAAGCCACCTACAATGAAACTGGGGAAGGAGACGAAGCAAGACCGAGAGTCAGGAGTTGCTGAATCTTTGAAGGTGACAAGTAAGAGACCGATACTTAATGATCATGCCAAGCGAGATTCCCTAATAAAATTGAACCCAAAACATACAGCGGCACAGCAATTGGAAAAAAGACTATCAGTAGAGACTACTAAAAATGGTCCGAGCACAATTACACACAGTGAGAATTGAAAAAGTGCTCCCAGATGACATGGATGTCAACTTGAGTAGAGGTAATATCATGAGGCTGCTGCACTCAGTGCCGGCCCTAAGAACCATCGGGTCCGAAGACATTGCAATAGTGGAGTACATGTCTGAAGACAGAGTCGATCAGGTGCTACTGCACATAAACTCTCAGGCTGTACGGAAAACCATGATGGGTGCAAAAGATGAACTACTATGCCTGGGCTTCAAATCTGCTGAATATGAGCAAGCGACAAACTTTCTTCGGAAAGCAGAGAAAAGTTTACTAGTAGAAAATACTTAGAACAACGTCGAGATGAGAATAAGAAAACATTTGACAGCTGAGTCATCCCAGCGCCTGCAAATCGGAATTGGAAAAAACAAGCAGAACAAGAATTAGCTATCTGAAATTGGACAGGAGGGTGATTCGACTTTGATATCCTGGAATACCTGCGGATTCAGCCATCTGTATAACGATTTCCCAGTTGTTTTGACAAATAACTTTGCCATCTGTTTACAGGAGACGTGGATGCGATCTCCTCCCTCAAAGGATGGCTACTTGACCTTAATAAACCCAGCTGAAAAAAACACACAAGGAAGACCTTTTTCCGGTCTATTAACTCTGGTGAAGATTGGGACAACATGGGAAGTCATTGAAGAAAACAACCCTAATAGTCATGTACAATCAACTCTCTTACAACAGTCTATTGGACATGACAATAAATTCCAATACTTGCTTCTAATTAATGTCTATTGGAACCCGTAGAAAATATCTACTACGAATTTTGTCACCTCGGTAATGACGATAATCGATAAAAATCAAAGAAGTCATCTAGATCTATCGATGATCATCTGCGGCGACATGAATATCACTTGGTTCGACACAGATAAAGAGTTATTCTCTGACCACTCAAACAGCAAGCTACCAAACTGCTCGCGAAGAAATAAATGGGACAATGAAATAGAAGCACGTAACTGTGTAATGGTAAATGGAAACGTAAGTGGTGACAGTCCGCCTAATTACACCTGGCACAATATGGGCCTGAAAAAGACTGAGCGTCTCAAAATCTATGGTCTACAATTAAAAATCTGAAGATCGTGTCGACCGAAAACAGTGACCATGACCTGCTGAAGAGGTCATGGCCTTTAAAACGCCGAATCACACTCACACAAATGATCCAAGTCCTGGAAATACAATGGAAGAAACCGGCTCAGTCTAAAAGCAAACCAAATTAAGAAATTGACTTCAGCCCTACTAACAGCTGATAATGAGCTGAGCGATCCAACGAATTACTCAAAATTACTACCATGCAAATGTGAAAAAACTAAACATAGTGGAAAAACAATTCGTATTCATCGTCACATCTGGAATAAAATAATTATCCAAGAAAAGAAAAAACTTAAGGATATAGGCGAATTGAAAAATCGGTTCGGAACAGCCGAAGGACGAAGAATTAAATTAAGAAAACAAATACCAGAACTGGCTAAAAGCTTTTAAATTCCAACGAGACCAAGAACGCACAGAGAAAATGTTGGGGTTAATAAAAACAAACATGAGATATCTGATCAATCCTGAATAAAGGTCACGAAAATCACTCGAAGAGACTCAAACTGAGTTGCTGAAGGGGAATGGCACAAACACTTCCAAAAGGTATTTTCAATGCAAACACTGCAAAAAAAGATACAGCTGGCATGTGAAATCTCAAAATGGGATGTCTGTGTCTAAAAAAAACAATTGAAAATGCTATCGGAAAACTAAAAAACTCTAGAGCCGCAGGTCCTGATGGTATCACGAATGTGATGTTAAAAGAAAACAAACCTGAGTGGTCCAAATTTATGGAAATCCTGTTTTCTGTGCTCGCAGACCAACGATCTCTTCCGCCTTCATGGTCGGAGGCAATAATTGTGCCGATCTATAAAAAGGGCAATCTGGCTGACCCTGCCAACTATCGCCCGATTGCCCTTTTGGATGCGATTGGCAAGGTGTTCGCCACGTTCCTTCAGAAAAAACTATCATCTTGGGCAACAAGGGCAGAAATGGTAGACATAAGACAGTCTGGCTTTACTAAAGGAGTAGGGACGGAGTTGAACCTGGCAATTGTAAATATCCTGAAATTGGAGGCAATAAAGAAAAAATCAAACCTGTTTTTTGCATTTATCGACATGCAACAAGCATTTGATGCAATAAACCGCAAAAAACTCTGGATGAAATTGGAAAAGTATAACTGTCCAAAATCACTCTTAACCCCAATAAAAGCATTACATGCAAACACCACGGTGAGGATCCGGATAAATGAACAAGGGGATCTCTCGGACCCGATCGCTACAGACAAAGGAGTAAAACAAGGGTGTCCACTGGCAGCAACGTTATTCAAACTATTCATCGCCGACGTACCAACTGCCCTAGCAAAGGCAAAATGCTTTGCGCCACAGATCAATGGATCCGCAATAAGTTGCGTAATCTATGCCGATGACCTGGTCCTGGTTGACCAAACGCAGATCGGGTTACGACTTCTCCATGAACTCCAAAACTACATGGACAATAATGACCTAGTAATAAATGTTGGGAAAACTAAAATCATGAAGTTCGGAACCACTAAAGGAATAAAAAATAAGAACTTAAGTGGCGAATATACGACAAAGAGATTGAGATAGTGGAGGAAATCCGCTATCTAGGGATAAAGATCAACACCGCAATACGTGAATGTAGCTGGGTCCAGGAACTTTGCCAACGAATGCGGACCTTGGCCCTACAAGGAGCACGAATACAGTCACTTTATGGCAAATTCTCTATGATCCCGACACGCACGTTTTATCTGCAGAAAGTGATCCCTGCAATCACATTCGGAGCAGAAGCTGGGTGGAACATCGACTGTAAGATCTGGAGCCAGCTTGAAGGGATGTTTTGGAGACTGGTTCTGAGATTTGCCAACATACATCTCGATGATAATAAGGCATGAGTTAGCATTAGATGGACTCTATACCATTGTCCTATGGAAGTCACTACTATTACTGCGGTAAATGACCATGCCAGTCCCAGAACCAGGATTCAAAATTTTTGCCTCAACACAATTGCGGCAATTCGGATCTGCTCCAGATATGGTCTCAAAAGGTGAAAGCAATAATGGTTGAAGAAAATATTACAATGGACACATTATTGATGCTACCACAAATTGTGAGGAAAAAAAACTTAAAGAATGGTCATGGCTCCAAAACTTGTCTAAATATGAAAATCTGCCGACAGCTCTAAATCTCAGAATGTCAATGAACAAACTGGATAACATGCCGAAATATTTGCAGCAATTTCCCTCGAGACATCACCAAGATGGTTTCTTTCATTTGTGCATAAATGCCTACAAATCAAAACAAATGCTATATATGCGACATATGGAAGACACAGCAGACAATATATGTAGATATTGTAAAATAAATGAAGAAAGCACAAAGCATTTACTAATGGAATGTACAGCTCTTAAAGATAGGCGCTCACTACATATGAGCAAATATGCTCCGAAAACAGGAAATATGGAGGACTTGTGGGCTTGAATTCTGAGTAGGAGCTCGGTGCACCTAACTCCCTCTGTAGTGAACTTTCTGGACAACATTTTTCAAAAAAATAGAGCAGAGGAGGTCATGAAATGAAGTCTGTAGAAGGTTGCATAGGAAAAGCTAATCATGGAAAATCTGAAATTTTGTTAAAGTTTGTAATATTAAACTAAACAATAAAAAAAAAGTTACACTTTAATGAATGACCTGGTTATTCTAGGTAGGCAACAACCTAATACAGATGTATTCTGGACAGGCTAGCAGCAAGTCAGGGGAAGCAAGACCCAGTTGGGGGACACTTGTACAATTATCCAAACAGGACTAATCTGGTGAAACCAACACATTTCTTTTGTAAAGAGGCACAACTTAATCACATGGAGAGTAAAATACCTTCACATCTACTTTCTATTAGAATGGCAAAACAGTTTCTAAGGACAGGAAGATGTTAACCATACTTTTGAGAATAGTGCATCACACCTTCAAGAAAAGTAAGAACTTTTGTAACTCTAAATTACCAACCAACTCTTTACAAGTAAGTCACTTTTAAACACTTGATTTCTTTTCTAGGCAAAAGACCCAATCCCTTCAAAGTATTTCCCTTATTCTTGGGCATGAGTGTTCTCAGCGGCAGAAGGGGCGGGGGGGAGGGGGGACTGGGACTAGTGACCAACAGACCATGTCCGAATAGGTTCTTAAGTATCAAAAGTCAGAGTTCCTTTGGAAAACTGGGCAAACAGGCAAATACTTTACTTCTAGCAGGATTCTAGTAGTGGGACTGGATGCACTGAACGAGGGACCTCCCAATCGCCGAAAACACCCCACGGCTACACAGAAATCCTAATAGGCTTAAGTACATACCAACGCCAACACAGTACCTCCGCATTGAAGATATTGCAGCAGGAGAACTTCAGGATATTCAGCCAAATACCCGGACAGTGGATTCCTTGTTGTGGTGACTTAAAACAAGACCTCAGAAGGAACTTTGCAGCAGGGATTGATGGAGGCTCTAGGCAAGGTTTTTCTTGCGGCTGAATGCGGTACAGAAGACAGTTGCGGTTGAATTCTCATGGTTACAAAGCTCCAGTACTCTGTTGGGGGTGGGGTGGGGGGAGTTTTCGGACTCGTTTTGGGTCTCTGGAGATCCACCAGGATGCCCACAAAGTTTCACCGATAATCAGAATTACTGCACAGTGGCTCTAGGTCCCAGGTTTTTGGGTATTGCAGCAACGCAAGGTCGCAGCACCGCATTGGATGGCTCAAAATACAGGTCGTCTTGAGTTTAGTGGGTCTCACCAGGCTCTGGGTCGTCGTTTCCGGAGGCCCCAGGTCGATTGGAAGGAAGGGCTACAGCAGGCACTGGTTACACAGCAGGCTCTCCGGTCGCTGAAAATAATTTCCGTTGCTTTTCCTTAATCATCCTCTTCGGTTTCGGTTCCAGTGGTCAACTTTTTCTTCAGCGTCCAGGTTCGCAGTATTTATCAGGAATTGCAGCATAAATTCTGCATTCTCTCCCTGCATTTTACAAGGGGCGGTCTGGTTGTCCAATCAGGACAGCCAGCCCCCAACTGGGATTTGTCCCCATTCAGGCAAGGTGGAAGACGAAGGGCTGTGGAGTTTTGGACTCCTCCCTCGCTTCCTGCCCTCACAGACTGGAGCCTGGGCCGGGAGTACAGGGGACTCCCGCTGAAGATAAAAATCACACAAAGGAATTTACCACCCTGGATGTCAAGGGAAGGAATAAGAAGGGACAAACACTAAAATGGCGAAAAAATAAGACGGGGGCCATTTTGGTAAAATGAGCACCCTTTGGTGCCTTTACTGTAGCAGTAAAGGTGCACCAAATTAATACAAGGTATATCTGCCACCAGCCATTGAAGGTAAGCTTGTTCCTGTAACAGAATTGTTTGTTTTAATGTGAAAGGGGATACATTGTATCTCCCCAGCACTCCACATAAAGTGGGGTGTGCTGGCTTCACTTAAAATGTAAAACGGATCCAAAGTTCCTTTCTACTCTTGGCCACTGTAGTTCTCTCAAGGTTGGCAAAATAAAGTTAAAAGGGGAGCCCCTAGGGCAGCCCAACAACAGCGGGCACATATTGCCAATAAGCTGTTAAAGAGGATAACTTTAAAAAGACACTGTGGAGAGTAAAACAAATGACGCCCATAAAAAAAAGTTAAATATTCTGTGAGTGTGGAAAAAGGTTCCCACTCACTGAGGTATTAAGGAAAAATATCCCACGAATAAAGGAAAAAGTTCTGGGGTTGACCCAGGTCAGGAAGAT
Organism: Ambystoma mexicanum; assembly: GCF_040938575.1. NCBI lineage: Eukaryota > Metazoa > Chordata > Amphibia > Caudata > Ambystomatidae > Ambystoma > Ambystoma mexicanum. The sequence goes on from NC_090938.1 coordinate 762,281,996, forward strand.
TTACCAGTTCTTTGAAAATCCTACCTAACAGGAAGTCATTGTTGGGTAAAAATTGATGCAGTCACACTGTGTAGGACTACACAAGACTTATCTTAGTATTGGGTAATCCACCTTTTGGTTGAGGTCTGTACTACACAAGTTAGTAGTGTGACTGAGCAGCCAGTCCTATCTCAAGAGGGGTAAATGTGAGCTATAGAGCTGTAGCAATGAAATTGGCAAATAAAAGTAACACACTCAAGATTTCAGTTATAAATAATAATTTAACATCAATTTTTAAATAATCATTCTTTAAAAAGGGCAAGATATGGAACACTGTAAATATACTTTAAAAATAAATTTCAGAATCAAACCAGTTAGTGGATACTTTTCTTACACACTTCCTACCTCCTGAGGTGACTACATTCACAAGGATAGTAATGGCATTTATATATCACTAGTTATACTTCACAGATTCTGAGGTTGCAGAAAGGAAAGGTTTAAGGAAGGAAAAGGTTAAACAGGTTCTCGGTACATGTGACGACAACTAACTCTTCCAATTAAATCTAGACAACTTTCCCAGCAGTAACAGTCTAAAACAAGTTACCACCTATGAGGGACAATTTCAGTCAATGGGCTAGAAGAGTCTGCAGGGAGCCAGGACAGCCGAAATCAATTGGAACAGTCTATGGAGCTGAAGCACTTCTTAAATAAAGTGTCTTGCACAAAGTTAGTTTGTAGAAAAATCACTTGTAGGTCACAAGCTGTTGAGCCTGTGGAAAGCAGAGTTGGAATCAACTCGAAGGGTGAGCTGCTGCAAGTCTTGACTGAGAAAAGCACAGCTCAAAGGCACTGAGGTAAGTACCTGTTAGGCAAGAATTGAGGTCGTAACCCTGTGGGAGACTGCACAACCCTTGTCCTCTTGGTATTGGGTAACCCACCTTTTGGTATAGGCCTGTACTACACAAGTTGGTTGTGTGACTGAGCAGCCAGGCGTATCTCAAGAGGGTTAATGTGAACTGTAGCAATGAAATCCTCAAATACAAGTAGCCAAGTAACATTTACACTCAAGGTTTGTTATACATAATTTAGTTAAGTTGATAAATAAGCATTCTTTAAAAAGGGCAATGTATGTAACAATGAAATCTACTTTTCCAGAATCCGCACAAAGCTAGTAGATACTCTTTCGAGATGCTGCTTACACACTTCCTACATCCGGAGGTGACTTAACTAGGACATTAATGGCATTTATTTATCACTAGTACACTTTCTAGCTGAGGATTGTAGAAGGGAAAGGTTAAGGGAAGGAAAAAGATTAAACGGGTTCTCAGAACATGTGAGCATTTTAAATCTCACAATGAAGTCTAGATAAAAACCTTTCTTAACAACAATAGTTAAAAACCAAGTTACCACCTATGTTCTAATTCCGTTCAACCTTAGAGACCCACAGCTCTTTTGCTAGACTAAGACCTTTTAATTTTAACCCTGGAGTCAGTGAGACCTTTTTCTCACACATCTGTTTTACCTCATTTGGATTGTTGTGTTTTCACTGTTTTTGGAGTTTGACAATCTCCATAGACATCTGCTTTTTGTATGGTGACACAAAGCACCTTCAGTGCTGTGTCACAGAGAAATCCCTTTAGATTTCTCGTAAGGTTTAAATAACTGTCAGGAAAGATTTGGTGCAGTACCCTTTGGGTGCACTACAACAATCATGACCTCCTGGCAATAGGAACCCAACCTTTGGTATGTCTGTACTACACATGTTGGTAGTGTGGCTGAGCAGCCAGGCTTGCCTCGAGGGTTCAATGTGAGCAGTAGTGGAGTTGCACAGAGATTCACAGTGATCAGTATCAAAATAAACACTTCCACTTAAGGTTTCGTGATTAAACAATTATTAATTTATCATTTTGAATAAGCCTTCAGAAGAGGCAATATAATAACACAAATACACTCCAAAATACACACTCTTAGTTTCTCTAAATCGGGAAGTGCCCTTTTGGGATGGCGCACACCTCCTACACCCTCAGGTGACTTAAATAGCTTGGACACTTTGGACATTAATATAATCACTGGTACATTTGGAGCAATACTGAGATGAGTGGCATATAAAAGGTTGTTGGAATGAAACAAGAGATTACACAAATATTCTGAAGCAGGTAGGTACTTTTGAAACCCCCAATGCAAAGTAAGTTAACCCCTTTCTGGAAGGAAGACCAAACGGTCTAGCCTTTTGGGTGTGGTTCAACCCAGGGATACCTGGAGGCTATTGAAAGCACGCCCGGGCAGCGTGATACTGTGTTCGGATCGGTCTCCTGAAGGCCTTCGCCTTTTCCTCCGCATCTCAGCATTAATAGTGTACTTACCTTTGGGGGGGGGGGGGAGTATCCTGCTTCCATCCATCGGTCCTCCAGTCCTGTGGACAGCATTATGATGGAGTCATCTCCATCTCGGCACACCGCATCCTGGAAGAAACGAACAAAAGGAAAAGCCATTATTAAGCGTTCTCCTATCCCAGTTCACTCAAACAGCAAGAAGAGTCAAACGCTTACCTGGACTTTAGCCGCTCAGGTTAACTTCAGCTCCGGAGCACACCATCGACCTGCAAAGGGAAAAGACAAGACAGCACAAAGGACAAGAAGGCGCTGCATATCGTGCTTACTCACCGCACCTTATTTTCTCAGCTGGCAGCCACGCTGGGACATGAGAGAGGGAGAGCGAGAGACAGAATATATAATCGGTCGGCTCCCTTAAGCAGCACAACACCATCTCTGACCCCGCCAACACCTAAGGGAGAAGAGAAACTTTATAAAGGGGGCAAAAGACAAGAAAGGGAAAATTCATTAAGAATCAGACAACCTACCTTGTCAGACCCAATTGGGCCCGCACCAGTGAAGCAACTAGGTTGCATAGCGCCCACATCAACCGGCGCACCCCTGCACCGAAGGGCAGGACGGAGAGCACACGGCACCAGAAACCAAGGTGAGGAGAGGACATAGGGGAGGGTTTGGTCCCCAAGGGAAGAGTGGGTTAAGCATCCAGAGACAGTTTAAATCCAGAAATCCTGTGTTTCAGGCCCAGTTTCCAGCCAAACAGATTCCGGGGAAGGGTTCGAGGTCGTGAGAGGTCAGACAGGCTGAGTGGTGTCCCTGTGGATACCAGGTGAGTGTTGCACTCAGTCGTGGGGACAAGAGGAGGACATTGGGGGGGGGGAGTCCTGCACTGTACTGGTACCGTCAAAACTGCCAACCGGCAAACTTTACTTTCAGTGGCTGTTTTGCATTTCAGCTCCTTGCGGTACAGCAAATAATAAGCACAGTTCCTGGCTGTCTATGTGGACTGTCCTCACTGCTTGGGTCCCGCACTCTGCTGAGGGGGCTTGGGCTTGGTCAGTCCTGCTTTGTGGGAGTCCGGAGGATCTTCCAAAAGCTTTAGGCCAGCCTAAAAGTAACGTACACAATCTGCTGTACCTCTCCCTGGCTATGCGGTTCCTGCAGCAACTCTGAGGAAATTCAACCAGCTCCGAGATGGGTGTCCAGGTGGTTTACTTTGGAGTTGATTGGTCCCACCAACTCAAAGGGAGAAGTTGCCCTGGCAGAGGCTTCTGTCGATGCGAACTTGGCAAGTAGTCACTGCAGCAGGGCTTCACCGGGCAAACCAACAGTCCAGGAGTTGCAGCAGGCATCCTCTTCAAGCTCTTCTTGGTTCTTTCACCCAGTGGTAGACTCTGCCTTCCAAGCCAAAAGACTCTCCTTTTATTCAGTTCTCTCCCATTCATTCCAGCCTAGCTGTCACTCACCAAGCAGGGTGGCTGTCCTTGCCGAACAGTCAGCCAGCCAATCACCAGAGTGCATTTGGGTCCCCTAGGAGACTAAGCACAGGGAGTTTCGGGCACCTCCTCCCTGCCTCTCTACCCCAGACACTCTGGAGCCAGAGGCTGGTTTCACTCCTGAAGACCGCCAAAGGCGAATTAACAAAGGGACCAAACCTTGTTTGGTGTGCCGAGAAACTCTAGAAAGACCTTTCCACAAAGACCTGGCAAAGACTGGGCACCATTTTAAGAAAGATGGCTGGACACCATTTTTAAAAAGATGGCTCCTGTAGTTAACGTTACCGGGTGCAGGAACGGGTGCTGTTAGTGCAAACCTTGGTAATTCAAAACAAACCACTGCCACCAGCCATTTCAATGAGGAAAGGGTAACATAAAAAAATGTTACATGAGCATTCAGACACAGGATAATAAGTAACCCCTCCAGCACTCTATTGTAAGATTGGGTGTGCTGGGTCTAGCAAGTACAATGCCAAGTAGTCAATTTCACTTTACTGCTCTGGGAAACAGTTTATCCCAGAGAAGTTATTTAAATCTTGGGAAATCTGAAACACTTCCCTGTGCCAATGCACTGAGGGTGCTGTGTGACACAATTGTAAAAGATGATGCCTGTGGAGTTTCAGACTCCATAACCAAAAAAAAACAGGTAAAATTCACACAAAAATACATGAGCGAGTGGGGAAAAAGGGTCACACTTTCTCCAGGTTAAACAAATCAAGTCCTCAAAATCTAGCAAAGTTGCTGGGGGTCTCTAAGTTCTAGGGAATTAGCACATTTTTGAGAATTCTGCTTAACCAGTATGATTGCTTCCTGCGTCTTCCTAGTTCACGCTTTTCTGCTGATGCGCCCCATGCAAGAGTGGCTCTCGATCCAATGGTGTTCAGCCGATGGCCAGTGGAACGATGTAGTGGTTGTCTCAGCAGCCCTCATTCAGTTTCTGCAGTGGTGGTCAAGGGAGAAAAACTGCAGGGAAAAACCTTCACCACCCCCGCAGTAGAGGCCCCTCTCACCACAGACTCGTGTCTGTCAGGGTTTGGGGGAGGTGGTGGGCTCACCTCCTTCAACCGACGGCGCACAGCATGTGGTCTCAAGCAGTAGTGTCCAATCACATCAACCTGTTGGAACTGCTAGCAGTGTTCAAGGCACTGAAGGCTTTCCAGACACCTCCAGGGAAGACAGTTCTAGTCCTTGCGGTTAGTGCCTTGGCCTTGTACTACTTGAACAAACAAGGGGCCACTCCTTCTCTAGGGCTATCCAGACTGTCCCAGACCATCTGGAAGTGGGCACTCAAACCCTACTTTCCTATTCTCACAACATGTTCCAGGGGCACTAAGTCTTCTGGTAGACGTACTCTGCAGAGACTTCCCTCTACCTGTAGAGCATGAGTGGTGGCTACAAGAGGGCATTTCACTCAACGTCTTTGCAGATTGGGGCTTCCCAGAGATCGACTTATTCGCCACTCTGGACAACACCCAATGCCCAGACTACGCCTCCAGATACCCACAGAACCGCTCCAAGGCGAACGGTCTCTGGATAACATGGTCTGGGAGATTTGCCTACGCTCCCCCACAAGCCCCCAGATTCCCCTTCTCAACAGAACAGTGGACAAGATGCACCAGGAACCAGTCACGATGATCCTGGTGGACCCTTTGTGGGCCTGCCAGCCTTTGTTCTCCCATCTAATGGCAATATCAATCTCTCCTCCGAGGAAGCTGCCATGCCCGTACAACATGTCGTCCCAGGATCTGGGAGGGACACTACATCTATGCCCCCAAACACTCAACTTGGCAGTCTGGCTCCTGAAGTACGTGTATGGGCACCTTCAAATCCCTCAGATGCATGGACAGTCTCGGAGGCATGTAAATCTACCACCAGATACTGCTACTCCAGTAAGTGGAAGCGATTTTGTTACCTGGTTTAATACCAAGGGCATCAATCCTACTGATTGCTCTCCTAAAGATATTGGCCTGTACCTTACTCACCTCTTGGATTCAGGACTGGTTTTCAATTCTCTAAAGGTCCACTAGGCTGCTCTTTCGGCATACACCATGTCCCAAAGTAAGGTTTCATGGTGGAAGATTCTGGTGATTAAAGCCTTTATGGAGGGGGTTAAGAGAATTCATCCCCCTGTCTCCAACTCAGCCCCCGGATGGGCCCTGAATGTTGCTCTTACCAGACTAATGGACCTCCCTTTGAACCATTGCACAAGGCTAGTCTTAAAGCACTCGCCTACAAGACTGCCTTCCTAGTGATGATCACCGCTATAAGGAGAGTTGGTAAACTACAGCCCCTTTCAGTGCAGGACCCCTTCGTCACAATTCAAAGACAAGGTGGTTTTGTGCACACACCCACAGTTTGCGCCCAAATTTATCTCGAGTTCCATATAAACCAGCTCATAGAACTACCAACCTTTTTCGAGAACCCCACTAACATGGTAGAAAGGAGCCTCCACAAACTAGATGTGAGGAGAGCAGTAATTAACTATCTGGAAAAGACAAAGCCACTAAAAACAAACTTGTTCTTTGTTTTTGTGGCAACGGGTAGGGAAGGGGACCCTGTCTCTAAACCAGCTATTTCCAAGTGGATCGTAAACTGCATCACACGGTTTCTCTCTTGCCAAGAGAGATCTACCCTTCATGCCTAGATTTCACCCGACACTGGGCACGGGGGCTACCATAGCATTAATTGCAAATGTTTGTCTAGATTCCATTTGCAAAGCAGCAACCTGAAGTACTGTACACACTTTTACAGAACACTACTGCCTAGATACACACTCTAGGTCTGATTCTCAGGTGGGACAAGCAGTTTTGGGTAAAGATGTGGGGTAGCACCCTTAGGGTGCACTACAACAACCTTAGCCTCCTGGCAATAGGACCCAACCTTTTGTACAAGTCTGAATTACACAGGTTGGTAGTGTGGCTGTGCAGCCAGGCTTATCTCAAGAGGGGTAAACGTGAGCTGTAGGGAGTTTACACAAAGATTCAGTGACAAGAATTCAAGTAAACACTTGTACTGAAGGTTTCTTGATAAAAAAACAATTATTTACCGGTCATTTATTTACCGGTCAGTTGAATAAGCCTTCGTTAGGAGGGAGCAATATAATAGCAACACACAAATACCTTCAAAATACACTCTTAGCTTCTAAATCAGCAACCACCCATTGGGGATGAAACAGACACTTGCTACACACTTGGGTGACCAATATTTGGGACACTGTGGACGTTGATTTATTACTGTGTAGCATTTAGAATAGTACTGAGATGAGTGTCAAAGAAAAGGTTATTAGAACAAACAAGAGATGACAAATATTCTCACAGGCAATACTTTTGGACCCCCCAATGCAGAGTAAGTTGACACCTTCCTGGAACTATAGGTGCAACACAATGTCTGAGAGAAGTCATTCATTGAAACAGTCTAAGCCAAAGTCAATGGGCCAAAGTCTATGTGGCTGAAGCACTTTTTGCAGGTAAGTAAGAACAGTCTTTGCACAATGTTTTAGAAGTCTTTGAAGAAAAACGAAGAATCAACATAGGGCCACAAGCTGTTGGACTTGTGAGTAGTAGAAGCAAATCTACACCAAGAGGTAAGTTCTCAGACTTTACAGTACCTTTAGTTAAAAGAAAATGCAGCAGATGACTTCTGTTCCTGTGCAGGTATGCAGATCCTGGTGTTCTTGGGCCTCCTTCGTGGGAACAAGAGTGAGGACTTCTGGGGAATCCTGCACTGAAATGGGACGGTCACTGACAGCAACCACCAATCTTCAAACAAGTGGCAATTCAGTGTTTCAGCTCCTTGCGTCTGCCGCAAATGGCACCACTGCGGTTCCTGGCTGTTGATGGGCTTTCCTTGCATCTCGGGTCCAGCACTCTGTTGTGGCTCAGGCCCGGTCAGTCCTGCTTCCTGGGAGTCCTGAGGATCTTCCTGTAGCTCTTGGCCAGTTTAAAAGTAACGCACATGAACTGGTGTAGCTCTCTACCAGCTTGTCCAGGTGGCTTACTTTGGAGTTGATTGGTCCCACCAACTCTAGGGGAGAAGTCGTCCTTGCAGGGCTTGTCTAGTTGGAACAAAAGTTTCAGCACAGCAGCAGGGCTTCACCGGGCAAACAAACAGGCTAGGAGTTGCAGCAGGCGTCCTCCTAAACTTGTTCTTCAGATTCCTTCGTTCTGTGGTTGACTCTGCCTTCCAAGCCAAAAAGCCTTGCCTTTTATGCAGGTGTCTCACATTCATTCCAGCCTAGCTGCCAAACAAACAGCAGGGTGGCTGTCCTTGTCGGACAGCCAGCCAGCCAATCACCAAAGAGTGCATTCCTGGCTCCTACGAGACTAATAGCTAGGTTTTCCTAGTGCACACCTGTTTTGTTTTTAGAAATTAACTACTATGAAAAATTGGTAATGGGGTGCCGGGGGAAAGAACTAACCCTCACACTAGGTTGTACAATTTATGAACCAAACAGATGACCACAATCTTGTGGAACTCTCCCGTCCCCTGCACACCCAAATTGGTATTGTATAATCAATCCATTGATAAATAATGTTAAACACTCACTTTTGAAATTCAATTATAACACTCTTCATGCATGAATTGTTTTATAGATTTTTTACTTAAAAATATATATATTATTTTGTTAGACCATATAATATATACCAAACTTTCAAATCTACAGTTTTACAGTGTAACACTTTGTTAACCATTTCACATTTCTAATGATGTGCGGATCAAGACTTTTTACTGTCTATTCAATTGTGAAATGGTTAACAAAGTGTTACACTGTAAAATTGTAGATTTGAAAGTTTGGTATATATTATATGGTCTAACAAAATAATATATAGATTTTAAGTAAGAAATCTTCTATAAAACAATTCATGCATGAAGAGTGTTATAATTGAATTTCAAAAGTGAGTGTTTAACATTATTTATCAATCAATTGATTGTACAATACCTATTTGGGTTTGCAGGGGATGGGAGAGATCCACAAGATTGTGGCCATCTGTTTGGTTCCTAGGAGATTAAGCACATGGAGTTTTGGGCACCTCCCTCACTTCCTGCCCTCACTGGACACCCTGGAGCCCGAGGCGGGCTTCACACAAAATTAACGAAGGGACCAAACCTGGTTTGTCGCGCAGAGTAAACCTCAAGAAGGACCTTTCTACAGAGAAATGGCAAAAAAAGACCAGGCCATTTTGCAAGAAGTGGCACCCAAGGGTGCTTTACTGAAGCTGCGAACACAGCCCCTGGTAAAGACGCACCACACTAGTGAAAAGTAAAACAGTGCCACCAGCCATTCATCGAGCAAAGTGAAAAATTAAATTGTTTCAGGAGGAGCTAGACAAAGGGGATACTAGGGAACCCCTCCAGCACCCTATTGTAAGATAGTGTTTGCTGGGCCTAGAAAGTTACAAATGTAAGTAAAGTCAATTTCACTTTAGTGCTCTTGGAAACAGTAGTTTATCCAAGAGAAGGTATTTAAATCTTAGGGAAATCCGAAAGAATTCCCTGTGCCACTGCACTGAAGTTGCTGTGTGACACAATGTAAAAAGTTCCCTATGTAGTTTGCCAGACTCCAAAACCAAAAGAAACAGAGTTAAAAATCACATTGAAATACGTGAGTGGGGAAAAAAGGGTCTCGCTCTTGCCAGGTAAAAATTAAAAAGTCCTAGAGTCCAGCAAAAGAGCAGAGGGTAGAGGGAGGGGGGGGGGAGACTCTAAGGTAGAGAGGAATTGGCACATTTCTGAGAATTCTCCCTAACACAGTGCTAAAACATCCCTTTGCTACTGTTCATTCACGCTTCCAACCACCATCTCTGGGTACTGCTCGCTAGTCTGTACAGCATGTGATTCTAAGCAGATCTACAAACATCAGAAGACCTGCAATCAGAAGAAATACGATTACAGTGAGTAATGTATCTGCTTAGATTCACATGTGCCCACCCTTCCTCCCCTCTTGGAGTAGAAGGAACATATACTTCTTACACCTTCTCGCTTCTGTACTCGCGCAAACTATAAGGCTCCCTCATGGCAGAAAATAAGTGGGACCTTGATGCGTGAGGGATTTTGGGTACACTACACGTCACTTTGCGGATAGTGTTAGTCACGCCCATGTCGAACTCCCTTTCTATCTTTGAAAAAAAATATGAAATACTCTGCGCTTAACACTAGATGTCGGACTATATGCACAGCATGTGAATCTAAGCAGATACAATCAGAAATACGATTACGTTGAGTAATGTATGTCATTTGCTTTTACTTACGAAGAGCTACAAGTAATCCTATTACTTAACTGGAAGCCTGCCCAAATATTTAATCGTAGGCATTATGTGCATAACTGTGTCTTTGTCAATCTGATGCGCTCAAGCTGGGCCACGATTCCTTGATGCGCTTTAGTAGATGGCCCGGCCACAATGTAGATGCGAGAATATGAAATTCATAATCTGTGTCTTGTGTGAACAAGAAAGCTTGGGTGTTCAGTTAGATTTTCATGTATATGCCAAATCACCTTCACGTGAGACCCCCAGCACTTTTTGCTGCACTTGTGTATTCTTTTTCGAGGGGATTGGGTCCTCTGACGTATTCCAGATCTGACAGTAATCACCACAGCTGTGCTGCTTCGGAAAATCTTTCGGCATCTGCGTCCTGCTTCAATGACGTCAATACGCCGCCCTCGAGGACCTCCTCAGACAGCCGAGGACACTGGATGTTATCAGTAGGACGCACGACACCCGTAGCCTCGGTTCCGTTTTTTCTGCGAACGTGTTCGCTTTGGAGATCTCGGCGTGCCTCGACTCTTTGGAGTTTCTGTTCTTTCTCGGTTCTTCGAACCTGTTCGTATTGTGTAGTATATTCTTTGTGAAGCTTCCACCCCGCGTCCGGGCTTCAACAAGTGTGGGGACTGCAGGTCCAAGATGTCGGTGACGGACTCGCACGAGCCTGCCTCTGGTGGCTCGGGGAGGCCCATGACACGGATGATTGTGTCGACTGCCAGTCGCTTACGTCCAAGGTCTTGCGGGAACAGTAAGAAGCAGCTGTCGGTCAGTAAGGTGTCCAAGCCCCGGAAGGCAGGGTCCACTGGGCTTTCGACGGACGATTCGAGGGTCGTCTCTCTGCATCATAGATGTAAGTCTAGGGGGTCTCGTTCCCGGAGTGGGTCCTGCCACTCCTCTGGCTCTTCGAGGCACTCCTGGAAGCGCCGTCATAGGTCGCCTTCTCCGTCCTCTTCCGAGGACTCCGCCCGTCGGCGGGTTTCTTATCCCACCAAGCGGTCCTCTCCGGAGGAGTGGGCTTCCTTCAGGTAGACAATGTTGGCGATTCTTGAATCGCAGGGCTCCGGTCCGTCTGTGCCTCCGAGAGCGGTCGGTCGTGACCATACTGGAGGCACCGCTCGTACGCCTTCTGGCTCGGGTGGTCGGCACAATTCGCGGGAGAGGTCCCGCTTGGACAAGGGGAATCGTTCCAGTCATGCCCGTTCCAGGTCCCGCTCCTCGACGTGCTCGAGCGCACCTGTGAAGTCTTTGAAGAAGACTTCGACGCCGGTGGCGCCGAGGTCGTCGACGGACTCTCTCGAGGCTCCGCCTCCGAGGAAGTCGTCGATGCCATCGGTGCCCAGGCTGTCGAAGGACACGCTCGGGGCTCCGCCCTCAAGGCCTGTGTCGAAGCCGTCGATGTCTGTGCCATGCTCGACCTCGACGCCGTTCCGCTCGGCGCCTTTCAAGGCTGTGGTGTCTGAGGTACCCCGTGGCATGGGGGAACCCCCTGGAAAGGCTCTGGCCAAGCAAAACAAGTCTTTCTCCCCTGTTCAATGCACACTTTCCAGCCTATGGATTATATTTCTGAGTTGGATGAGGGTTCTGATGATGGGTTGGTTCCGGACACGGTACCAGATGAGATTCTTTCTGGTCATAGCCAGATTGAGGACTTGCGTCAGTCACTGCATGACGCCAGTGGTCTGGAGGTGGAGTTCTGTAGGCCTGAGCCTGGCACCCATGCAGAGTCATCGTACCGGTGCCTTATGTCGAGGGTCACTGACACGTTGGGGTGGTCGGCGCCCCCAGTTGATTTTGTGCAGGATGACCTTACGGATATCCTCTATCAAGGTCCACCCACTGACCCGGTACTGCGATTCCATATGGCTCTGCAAAGAAGGGTGGCAGCGGCTTGGACTGCTCCGGAGTGTCTCCCGGCAGTGGGCAAGTCTTTGCCCCGAAAATACCGCCCAGCTAGTAGTGACCCTTGCTACTTGTCCACGCACCACACTCCGGAGAGTTGGGTGGTGCAGGCGGCTACGGCCCCAGCTAAGCAGGCGTTGTATCCTACCATCCCTCCTGATAGAGACAACAAGAGTTTTGGGGGCTGGGCGAAGAAAGTGTTTTCTTCAGGGGGTATGGCGCTTCAGGCAGCCAACTCTGTATGTGCCTTGTCTCGTTTCACGCACACTCTGTGGAACTGTATTGCCTTAGTGGCTGAACATATTCCTGAAGCGGACGACCGGGATGGTTATCTTGCTCTGGTCCAGGATGGCAAGGGTGCCATGTGTGAGGCCGTTCAGTCGGGTTTGGACATGGCAGATTGCGTCAGCCGGTCCATGGCGGCGAGCACCGTAATACGCAGGTTTGCGTGGTTGCGGAAGTCTGGGTTTGCTCCTGATGTTCAAGCCCGGCTCCTCAACATGCCCTTTGATGGTGTCCATCTTTTTGGCAGCAAGGCTGACGAGAGCCTTGAGAGGTTGCAGACCTCAAAAGCTGCAGCGCAGTCGTTGGGTACGCTGCAGTTCGCCAACCTCCGCCTTTTCGTCCTAGGGTACAGCAAGGGAGGGGAGGTTCCTTTCGTTATTAATCATCCTTTGGTAAAGCGAAAGGAGCTGCTAGTCAAAGGGGCCACCGTGGAAGTGCCAGAGGTGGAAAACTAGGTACTCGAGATGCCAAGGCCGCTCGGGCTGTTGCTTCTTTGCCCTCAGACAACGCCGCAGCCGCTTCAGCTCAGTCATGAGGCCATGTCCCATGGTTTGCCGGTTGGGGGAAGGCTGGCGCAGCATCTTGCAGAGTGGCGCGCCATTACTTCAGATGTTTGGGTTCTGGAGATCATAACCCACGGCTACTGTCTTCCTTTCTGGCAGAGGCCTCACGACAATCCACCGGGGAATCTCTTTGAAGAGTCCGGATCCGCTCCTTGCGCAGGAAATTCAATCCCTACTGGAGAAAGGCGCCATTGAACTGGTGCCTGTAGCGGAGAGGAACAAGGGATGGTATTCCCCTTATTTTTTGATTTCCAAGAAAGACGAGGGGATTGAGACCCATCATGGACTTGCGCGGTTTGAACAACCTCCTCAGAAAGGACAAGTTCAAGATGGTTACTCTCAAGTCCTCCAGGCCCTTCAACTTCAGGACTGGTTGGTGTCGCTAGACCTCAAGGACGCTTATTTTCATGTGCCGATACATCCAAAGCACGAAGGACCTGAGGTTCGCGGTTGGAGACTTGCACTTTCAGTTTCGGGTATTGCTGTTCGGCTTGACCTCCGCCCCGAGGGTCTTCACCAAGCTCATGGTAGTAGTGGCAGTGCATCTCAAGAAAGGGGGGGATTAACGTCTACCCCTACCTGGATGATTGGTTAATCAGGGCACGCTCTCCCGAGCAAGTCCTGGATCATCTGTCCGTCAACTGCCACTCCCTCCACAAGCTAGCCTTCTCCCTCAACTTCAAGAAGTCCCATTTAACACCAACTCCGAGGCTCCAGTACATCGGAGCAGTGCTCGACACGTCCCTGGGGCAGGGTTTTCCTCCCCAGGTGAAGGCTCGTCACATTCAGCAGGTGGTGCACCAGTTCAACTGGCCCAGAGTCTCCCGGCGTTCGAGTTCTTGAGACTGTTCGGCCTCATGACATCCTGCATTCTTCTGGTGCCAGAGGCCATGTTGCGGATGCGATCTTTGCAATGGGCACTCAAGCTCCAGTGGTCTCAGTCCTCCGGCAGGATGTCGGACCCTGTTCAGGTGCCGTCCTCGGTCGCCCAGGACCTTCTGTGGTGGGCCGACTAAGGCAATCTGATGAAGGGGGCTCCATTTTGGCTGCCCTGGCCGGAAGTGGCGATCGTGACGGATGCATCCCTCACGGTATGGGGAGCTCATGCCAATGAGTGGTCAGCGGTCGTTGGTCTCCATCTGTGCCCAGACTCCATATCAGTCTGTTGGAGCTGAGGGCAGTCAGGCTAGCCCTGAAGGATTTTCTGCCGACTGTGTGAGGAAAGAATGTCCTGCTCCTGACGGGCAACACAGTGGCCATGCACTACCTCAACAAAAAGGGGGGGGCAGGGTCACTTCCTCTGTGCAGGGAGGCGATGCAGCTGTGGTTCTGAGCAATCCAGCAGGAAGTTTCGATCTTGGCAGTTCATCTGGCCGGAGACGAAAACGAGACGGCGGATGCTCTGAGCAGACAGAGTGCGAATTCTCACGAGTGGGAGTTGGCTCAGGAGATTCTCCTGGAGATCTTTGCCCTTTGGGGGACCCCTCAAGTGGATCTCTTTGCCTCCAGTGCCAACCGGAAGTGCGAGAAGTTCTGCTCGCAGGAATTTCCTCCAAAAGGAGCCTTAGGAGACGCGTTTGTGGTGGAGTGGTGGTTCCCACTGCTGTACGCTTTTCCTCCAGTCCCCGTCATCCCACAAGTACTGCGGAGGTTACGGAGGTTCGGTTCCTGGATGATCCTCATTGCTCTGGCGTGGGCCCAGAGGACGTGGTACCCGGACCTTGTCGACTTGTCCATCTGCCCTCCACGTCGTCTTCCCTACCGAGACAATCTGCTCTCACGGGAGGAATGTCAAGTTCTCCATCCAGAGGTCAGATCCCTCAACCTTCACACTTGGCTTCTGAAAAGTTGAGGTATATGGATTGGGACCTCCCTGAAGGCGTGATGGATGTGTTGCTTTCGGCCAGACGGCCAGCAACAAAGTCTCTATACCGTTGCCGTAAGTTCTGCGACTGGTGCAGGGTTGAGAATGTGGATCCTTTGGCATGTGACATTCCCTTGGTTGTCTTTTTTTGCTTTCTTTGGCCCACAGGGGCTTGCAAGTGGGTACCATTAAAGGTTACCTGGCGGTGCTGTCCATATTTAAGCGGTCGTCTGAAGTGTTCCTATTTTGCAATTCCTTAAATTGCTCAGTTTCTGAAGGGGCTCACTAATGTGTTCCCTCCTTCACCTTTCCAGGTGCCCGGTTGGGATTTGAACCTTGTTATCAAGTTTCTGATGGGTGCTCCGTTTGAGCCTTTGCATTCATGCCCTTTGAGACTGTTAACTCTTAAAACTATTTCTGGTTGCGGTCACTTCTGCTCACAGAGTGAGTGAGTTACAGGCACTTTCAGTTAAGCCACCCTTCACTGTGTTTCATAAGGACAGGGTTGTCCTTGAAGTTCGTCCTTCCTTTCTTCCGAAGGTGGTGTCGAAATTTCATTTAGGCCAGAAGGTTGTTCTTCCGGCGTTTTGTCCTCCGCCACATCCTGGTAAGGAAGAGGAGAGGCTCCTTAGGCTTGATCCTAGGAGAGCGTTAAGCTTTTATATTTCACGCATGTCCCGGGTCAGAGTGGACAATCAACTCTTTATTGGTTATGCTGGAAAGCGTTTGGGACAAGCTGTGACGAAACGGACTTTGTCTCGCTGCATTATTTTGGCTATATCTGTGTTACAGCTTGGCGGGTAAGGACCCATCGGTCAGTTTACGGGCCCATTCTACCAGGGGTATGGCTGCCTCTACTGCCCTACAGAGGGGTGTTCCTACTGGTAACATCTGTGATGCAGCTACCTGGGCTTCGGTACACACTGTTTTACGTCACTACTCCCTCAGTTCCATCCAGGGGCAGGATCTGGCCTTTGGCAAGGCGGTCCTTTACTCTGCAATTTGATTGGGCGTTCTAAATTTCTGGTTTCTAAATTCTTTTCCCACCTCCTTGCATTTGTACTGTTTTGGGAGTCTGTCCTAGATATTGAATACGTCGGAGGACCCAATCCCCTCGAAGAACAAGTTACTCTTACCTGGTAACGTTCTTTCGATGGGATGGTCCGACGTATTCCATATCGCTCCCTCCCTGCTTTCCCCGCTACAGAATTTCTTATGCGATGGCAGCTTACGTTTCCGAAAGGCTTTGTGTGGTTAGACTGGCAGAAGACTGGTGCCACACGTTCTGGGAAAAAACTACAACTGAGGCTACGGTCGTCGTCCGTCCTACTTATAACATCCAGTGATGTCGGCCGTCGGAGGAGAAGTCCTCGAGGGCGGCGTATCGACGTCATCGACGCAGAAAGATTTTCCGAAGCAGCACAGCTGTGGTGATTACTGTCATAGATATGGAATACGTCGTCGGACCATCCCATCGAAGGAACTTTACCAGGTAAGAGAGTAACATGTTCTTATATGTTCCTCAGTGATTGCAGACCTCGTCCCCCTTCCCCCCCCCAACCAATTCACCTTTTTATTACTTTTTATGGGTTTAATTTTTCTCTCTGCAGTCTATTCTTTATTATAACATTTTGGTTATCTTTAAGCATTTTATTTGGGCAGCTAGTGCCCTAAAGAGAAGTAATATTGCTTCAGAAATGTGGGTCTTGTAAGGAAAGGCATTCCCTTTTGCTCTGTGCCCTGCTGTACATTTGGCACCTTTCTAGATGTTAGTCCTGTTGGTCTGAGTAAAGCACCTTTTTCTACAGCTGTGAACACTAGATAGTGTAGAGTGGGAGTGTATTGGCGAGTAGACATGGTCGCAGTATTCTCCCAGCGCAAATCTCACCTCTGTAATGTAACCCCTTTCTTTTTTTGTCTCCTCAGGTCAGCCTGTTTCTGGGGTGCCGGGGTTTCCACCTGCTCCCACGCGAGTTGTCTTTACGAGACCCACGGCGCCGACAGTTCGCAACATACACCCCGGGGCTCCGCCCCCTCAAGGAGCAGCGGTATGACAATTATTTAATTGGACAGGGGGGGGGGTTGTTGGACCAGATTAGTTTTGATCGATGATTAAGAGTTTTTTAATTAAATCTTTTTAGAGAAAGTAATAATGCTGTCATAAACCCATACATTTAGAGGTTGCTATTTCCCAGAGTAGTTTTTGCTGTAGTTTTTTTGTTTGGGGGTTACCCACACATTCAAGCTCCCTCCCCTTTCACCCCTTTTCACTTTTATACCCCATCAGGACTTAAACGTTTATTTCTTTGTCCACATTTTCTCAATTGTGGGGTTGCATTTTGCTGCATTCTGCATGGAGTTTTCAAATGGGTGACTGTAGACTACTGTTAGAGTATTTTTTAATTGTGCTTCATCCCCTCTCCTAGTGCGGCCCCTAGCACGTTTGCTGGACCTTTCTCTTTCAATCCTGAATGAGTGGAGCCTTTTTGGGCTGTCATTTGGAACTCTATTCTTTGTACGCTACTTGTAATATGGAGTATATCTGCTCCATATCTCTTAAAGGCTTCTGTTTTACTATTGCAGCACACCTGTCCTTATGGGCAGTGTTGCTGGGCACCCTTGGGGTCCTCCTTTAAATTATTGTTTTTATTATATCCTCAAGTAACTACAGTTCTCAAGGACAGAGAGCTACTTGGTGTCTCTCCCAAACCCTATATTCTGCGGAATTGGCATGCACCACCTTCAGTGGATTGCCAAAGGGGTACTTGGTATCCCCCTTGTCTCTGCTCATGTGGCTTTTTAGTTACATACAAAATCACCTAGTTATGGCTGGTGGCAGTGTTCTAACAACTATTGTGTATTTCTTATACCGCTGTCTGTGTCCATAGCGTGGGTAGTGCACAATAGGGGCACCCAAGTACCAACTTGGGGCCTCCCTTCTTTTTTCGCCAGTACTAACGTGGTGGTTCTTTGTTAGCCCTTCTACCATTCTGGGAAGGGTCTGTGTGTGTGTTGCCTTTGGCAGGAACCAGTGTCTAGGCCGGCAGGAAGTGGGGGAGGAGTCTTCCACCTATCCTTTGTCTGCCAGAGTGCTTGAATAGGTCCAGCTCCCACTGGGGGTCTGGCTGTCCTGATTGGACAACCAAATGCCCCTTTCTGTAAAATGCTGAGAGATTGCAGAGGAGTGTGCTGGAACTATATAGAACGTGAGGCTTCTGGAGTGTACAGCAAGCCGACCACTGGAAACAGAAGTAATCAAAGATCAGATACGCCTGCAAACCCTTTGCAAGACCGTGAAGCTACCACTGTTCTCTTGACCCAGTTTTCTATGCGACAGAGGAGCTCCGAAGAGGTCGACTCCTTCCCTTTGGCTGATGGGAACACCATTCCCAACACAAACTTTGAAATGAGCCTCCTACCAGAGGTCCTAGGAGCTTGCAGAGCTGTGGCACCCCAATACCAAGAGATCTGCCCATTTCGAGTGAATTGTCATGGAAATGCCGAATCTGTCCAAATCTTTGAAACCTTAAGGACACTCCAGAGATACGATCCAACTCACTCAGACCCCCTCACCAGAGTGTGGGACTGCAGGAAGTGAAGATTGACGGGGTGATCTGTGTCCTTTGTTGGTGCTGCTGAAAAGGTGCCAAAACTGCATAATGAACCAAGAAGTTACTGAAAGTCGTGCTATAGGTCCTCCCTCGAGACTGCTGCTGAGACACCATCCATTGTCCTGCCTGTCGTCATCAGTCCAAGGAATCCAGAGGATGGGTCCAAAGCTGCCTTATCACGGAGGAGCCAACACACAAACTTTCTTCAAACCAAAGGTACTGTGGGGGGAAAAAGGTATTGCTTACCTGATTCCAAGAAGTCGCTCTAGAGAGTTGGAGTGCTTATAGGTGTGTTTTGGGCAATCCCCTCTTGCCTCTGACCCAAGCTGCTGCTTGTGTCCCCTTTTCGAGCCTGTTTTTAGGTCTCCTTTTTTAGTTGCTAAATTGCTGCTTTGATAACTTTAGACACTGAAAGAAATTCGTAGGACCTTTTCATGATTTGCTGTTTGGCAAAACGTCAAGCCCTCTTCGAACTGCCTTTAGATAGGGTTGTGTTTTTGGACTTGAAAGAATTGCCAGTCGAAGAAACCGTCTCTAGAATATTGAACTAAGTTCCTGCTGCACTAACTTATTTTCCTCCCTTTTTAAGTGACTTTCCTATATGTTTCAGGAGTAAATGCATCACCGTATGATCTGTTAAACTGCATGAGTACGCAATTAACGATAATACGATAACCTTGTCTTTTCCCTTTTTACCATTGCTACAAATGTAGCCACAATCGAACACAAACGTCAAAGTGCCCTTTGAATTGTAAATATAATATATACTTTTATATAAATTATAGGTATGTTTCTTTGTACGTGTGTAACTGGGTTCAGTGTACTTACCTATAGCTCACACCTTCCTCTTAAAATAGGCCCAACTGCTCTGCCACTCTTCCAAGGTCCTTGAGTAGTACAGGCTGATACTAAAAGTTGGGAGATCTACAAGCCACTGGGGATAGCTTACTAAAGTCTTAATGCCAGTAGGACTTTATGAAAAAACTCCCCTAACTACTAGCCCACTGCAAGAGTTACATAATAACTTGTTTATTTATATTGTGCACCTGACCTGAAGGTATCTGGGCGCATTACAAGAAGGTACAAATCTTAGGTTACATATAGAGTGCGATACAATAGATGAGATCCAGAAATAGACCAAGAGCAAAACGGCAGTTCATGGCAGGATCAGGCAGGATCAAGCAGAGTTCATGCAACGGGCATGTGGTCGAACAAAATTCCCTCCCACCCACCATAGCTTAAGTATGTTCACACCCCACTCGGACTGTAGAAAAATCTCTTTAATTGGCCCCCTATTCCCAAAACCAATGACCTGTAGAAGAGAATGACCTGTCTTTCAAACAACTTAATGTTTTACTAGGGGTGGATTGATTGGAATGCACTCTCGATATGCTGGTGCTGGATATTGTATATTCGTTAGGTGTGCATGCACTGAAACTAAAGCCTACAACATTACGCTGAAAGAAATGTTTAGTCCCAGGGGCTGCTGCATTTGTAGTGGTAGTTTGAGTGATCGGGCAACATCTGAGAGGCTGCCTTTGTGGGGTGGGAATCAACCAGCCCCAAGGCGAACAGCAGATCGAGCAATCCCCCGAGAAGCTGTGACCTTCCAGGGCTTCAAACCACAAATACCTTGGACCTCCGACCCATTTGCAGAACTAATCCGCCCAGAACCAGATAACATTTCAGTCGTTCCATAGCAGCCTAGATTTGCATTGCTAGAGAACCAGCAGGGCAGCTTCCTTTGGACCCTGTAGCACATAAATTAATGATTCTTTTGCTACTCCCTTGGACAAAGGTTTCTTTTTTTCATTGGACTACCCTCAACCCTTTGCAGGAGGAATGCTGCCACATACGTACACACAACCAAGTTGTTCTGCTTTTTAATTCTTTGTATGTCTCCCTAGCAGGTCCCTGGCAATGGTGGGAACGCCCCCCTTGCTCAGATGATCAGTGGACTGGTCGGCCAACTTCTCATGCAGCCAGTACTTTTGGGTAAGTAGTACTTGATGATCGAGCTGCACCCTTTATTTAGTATATCTTGGAATCTCACTGCTGTGCTTATTTCGAGCTTCTGCTGCTCACTTCATCAATTTTCTTAGTGCATATTGATCTCCATCTGTGTGCAGCTTTTCTTGCTTTTAGAAAAGATATTTTCTTTTTGCTGCTTTCCTCCCAGCTGTGCATGCTTTTTTGTGTTTTTTTTTAACCTGTCCTGACCTCTTGGAGATAAGTAAAGCCTTCTGCCTGCTACCTTTGACCTTTTGCTTATTCTTATGGGGAAGCTAATCAGTGAAAAGACTCAATACTGAGCGTCTCTTTATGAATTCTTGTTCTAGTACAATGTCATTTATAGCGCATCTGTACAGAAGTGCTTCCAGGCGGGACAAGATCGGGAAGACGGAGGGAGGACGAAACAAACTATCTTGCTTGACCTTGTCATTCAGATCATGTGAGGGGGAGGTGCAATCAGGGCTGCATTGCTCTGAGCAAGTGCAGCCAGGGCAGTGTGGCTCTAAGTAAATGCAAGGAGGCAGGGCACTGTCGGTTCCATTTACTACCCCTAAGTGTGTGGTGGCCCGGAGGCAGTGCAGGGGCTTCCTGTCATGGAGGAGCCTGGTACCCAGTGAGACTGAGGGTAGCCAGTCAACCAGTCAGTGCAGCAGACAGGTGGGTCAGCAGGAGAGAGAGAAAGCGGAAGCAAAAGGGAAGGTCTTGAGCTGGACAAACTGAAACAGCTTAAGTTTAAGGGACAGGGAGGCCATTCCAGAGTGAGGCACCAGCAGAGAAGAGATATACCCCCACCACTCTCTGCCTCGAAGCGTCTGTCCCTCAGTTGGAGGTGGCTGAGCGAAGGGCTTGAAAAGGAAGATATTTAGGAAGAGACAGTTGGAAGTAAGGGCCCCGGCCCCAGAAAGCCTGGTGGACAATGCAAAGGGTCTTGAACTTGATCTTTGCAGCCACTGGGTGCCACTGGAGAGATTTCAGGGCTGGGGAGATGCAATCCCTAGGCTTGAGGCCAGGGACAAGTCTTTCAGTCCTGATTTGGATTAGTTGCAGAGGGCAGATTGAGAAAGAGGAAAGCAGATTGAGAAAGAGGCTGATGCAGTAGTCCAGCCTAGAGAGCACCAGGGCTCTGGAGGCGGTGAGCTTCTGGGGCAAAAGTGATAAAAGGAAGAATACTTCAGAGGAGGTGCCGCTGATATTGGGCCTTCTTGGCAAGGTCCATGATGTTATGTGAGGAGAGAGTGCAGTTAAAGATAACACCAAGGTTTGTTGCCTCACAGGAAGGTGAAGGAAGTTTGAGGAGAAGGTAGAGGCAAGGTGGGCCATATAGACATTTAAGAGCTAAGGTGAGGGGTTGGAGCCCTGGTGAACACCACATGTGGAGAGAGAAGACCCAAGTTGGACCTTGGAGGGTCGGTCTAGGAGGAAGGAGCTCGACACCAGGGCCTGATCTGTGATGCCCAGGTTCTCACTGAGACGATTGGTCAGGATTGCAAAAATGAGTGTCAAAAGCAGAGGAAAGATACAGTAGGATGAGGATGGAAGGAAGGCTAGAATCTAGATTAGCGATCAGATCTGTTTCCGTGCTTCTGGCTGCTCGGAAGCCAAACTGATGGTCATGGAGACAACCGACAGATTCAGTGTGGAGAGTAAGCTGAGAGATGGCCAGCTCTTCCAGGAGATTGCCCAGGAAAGGGCATACATCACCCTAAAGTGAAGTGCGGTTAGGATACTTTGTTAGGTAGAATTCCCATCTTGTATGATCTGCTGCTTTTTAGGGAGATTCATCAGGTTTATACTTAATCCCCTCTCCTAGTGAGACTCCTAGCACTCTTTGCTGTACTTCTGAACTTTTTTTTTGTTATCGTGTATGAGGGGAGTCTTTTTTTTGTTTTCCTCTTATTCCGTTTTATGTTCTAACCATGTGAACGCTGTTCCTTGTTATACCTATTTTTATGGAGTTTTGCTTTCCTCCATATTTGTTAAAGGCATCTGTGTTACACTTTCGCAGCACCCTCTGTGTAGTGTTGCTGGGGACCCTTTGGGTTCTCCTTCTTAGTCTTTCATTTTCCCGAAGAATGGCTGCTCTTAAGGAAAGAGGGATACTTTGTACCCTTCCTAAAACTTTGACTTATGAGAAATTGACACACACCACCCTATGTGGAGTGCTAAGTGGTACCTAGTATCCCCCTTCTCTCTGCTCTTGTGACATTTTGGTCGGAGACAACCCTGTAGTTATGGCTGATGGAAGTGGATATATTCTAGCAGCTTTTGTGCCATTTTTTTTTTTACTGCAGTCTGAATCCTTGTTGGGTAAAGATTTGGTGTAGTACACTTGGGGTGTACTACAACAATCTCATCCTCCTGGCAAAAGGACCCAACCTTTGGTATAAGTCTGAACTACACAAGTTGGAAGTGTGGTAGAGCAGCCATGCTTAGCTCAAGAGGAGTCAATGTGAGCTGTAGAGTGATTTCACAAAGGTTCACAGTGACAAGTATTCAAACAAACACTTTTCTTGATAAACAACTGACCGGTAAATCATTGTTTTAAGCCTTCTTTGGAAGGGAGCAATATAATAGCAACACACACACACACCCCTTCAAAATAAACTTAGTTCCTAAATCAACATGCACCCATTTGGGATGCCAGACACTTTCTACACCCTCAGGTGACATCATTAGTTGGGACACTGTGGACATTGATGTTACTGTAAGCATTTAGAATAGCACTGAGACGTGTAAAAGAAAAGGTTAAGAACAAGCAAGAGATCACAAATATTCTTAAGCAGGCCAATACTCTTCAACCCTCCCTAGTATCAGAGGAGAGAAGTCTTTCAGTGAAACAGGCTAGGCCAAAGTCAATAGGCAAGTCTATGTACCTGAAGCACTGCTTGCAGGTAAGTAAGAAAAGTATTTACAAAATATTTTAGAAGTCTTCAATGAAGAAGAATCATCCATGTAGAGCCACAAGATGTTAGGCTTGTGAAGGGTAGAAGCAAATCTACAACAAGAGATAAGTTCTCTTAGACTTTACAGTACCTTTAGTTAGACAAAAATGCAGCAGATAACTTCTGTTCCTGTGCAGCTTTGCAGATCCAGGTGTTCCTGGGCCTCAGTCGTGGGGATAAGGAGGACTTCTGGGGACGGAAATCTTCAAACTAGTGGCAATTTGGTGTTTCAGCTCCTCGCGTCTACCGAAAACGGCATTACTGCAGTTCCTGGCTGTCGAGAGGGGCTTTCCTTGTATCTGGGTTCCAGCATTCTGTTGTGGCTCAGGCTCGGTCAGTCCTGCTTCCTGTGAGTCCGGAGGATCTTCCTGGAGCATTTGGCCAGCTTAAAAGCAACGCACACAAACTGGTGTTCCTCTCCATGGCATTTCAGTTTCCAGCAGCAACTCTGTCGAAATTCAGCCAGCTCCAAGAAGGATGTCCAGGTGGCTTACTTTGGAGTTGATTGGTCCCACCAACTCAAAGGGAGAAGTCGTCCTTGCAGGGGCTTCTCTGTCGATACAAAACTGGAGTTTGAGCACAGCAGCAAGGCTTCACCGGGCAAACCAACGGTCCAGGAGTTGCAGTAGGCGCCCTCTTAAAGTTGACTTCGTATTCCTTCGTCCAGTGTTCGACTCTGCCTTCTAAGCCAAAAGCCTTGCCTTTTAGGCAGGTTTCTCCCATTCAGTCCAGCCTGGCTGTCGATCACCCAGCAGGGTGGCTGTCCTTGCCGGACAGCCTGTCGGCCAATCACCTTGGAGTGCATTCCTGTCTCCTAGGAGAATAAGCACAGGGCATTTCAGGCACCTCCTCACTTCCTGCCCCCACCAGGCACCCTGGAGCCAGAGGCGGGCTTCACTCGTGAATCCCGCCAAAGACCAAGCTAACAAAGGGACCAAACCTGGTTTGGCGCGCTGAGTAAATCTCGAAGGACCTTTTTTCCACAAAGAAATGGCAAAAAAAGAAGACTGGGGCCATTCTGACAGAAATGGCACCCAATGGTGCTTTAATGCAGCTGCGAAGGCAGTCCGCAGTAAAGACACCACGGTAGTAAAAAGTAAACCACTGCCACCAGCCGTTCATCGAGGAAAGGGTAACATAAAAATGTTACATGAGAAGCTAGACAAAGGGGATACTATGTAACCCTTTCAGCACCCTGTTGTAAGATATTGTGTGCTGGGTCTAGAAATTTAAAAGTGTAAGTAAAGTCAATTTCACTTTACTGCTCTTGGAAACAGTAGTTATCCAAGAGAAAGGTAGCTAAACCTTTGGGGACATCTGGAAGACTTCCCTGTAGCACTACACTGAAGGTGCTCTGTGCTACAATGTAAAAAGATTCCTATGGAGTTTCAGACTCCGAAAACCAAAAGAAACCGAGTAAAAATCACTTTAAAATACATGAGGGTGGGGGGAAAAAAAGGGTCTTGCTCTCTCCAGGTAAAAATGGAAAAGGTCCTATAGTCCAGCAAAAGAGCTGGGGGACTGTAAGGTAGAGAGGAATTGACACATTTCTGAAAATTCTCCCCAACAATCCCCATTCCTGTTCATGCACAGAAGGGTCCCCTATGTTCTAACCTGGTGGCTCCTTTCTTTTTCGCCATTTCTTGTGTGGTTGTCCTTTGTTAGCCTTTCTGCTACCATTCTGGGAGCGGGCTGTCTGAAAGTGTTTTGCTTTTGGCAGGAACCCTTTGTGTAGCAGGCCTTAATTCCAGTGTCTGTGAAGATGGGAAGTATGGGAGGAGCCCAAAACGCCCCTTTCCTTTGTCTGCTGATGGGCCTGAATAGAACCAGTTCCCACTGGGGGCTGGCTGTCCCGATTGGACAGCCACCCGCCCCTTTCTGTTAACTGCTTGTAGTTTTCAGAGTAGTGAATGGGAAAGCCGAATAAAAGATGAGGTTCCTGAGGCAGAAGGCAAGTTGACCACTGGAACAGATGATCTGAAAACAACCACTCATGCAGAACCTTCCAGTAACCGTGAATCGACCACTGCTGTCCTGACCTAGTTTTCTTATCGGCAGAGGAGCTTTGAAGAGGACTCCCCACCTTTGGCAGGTGGGAATCAACCAGCCCCAAGGCGAACAGCAGATCGAGCAATCCCCCGAGAAGCTGTGACCTTCCAGGGCTTCAAACCACAAATACCTTGGACCTCCGACCCATTTGCAGAACTAATCCGCCCAGAACTTTGAGTGTTTGAACAGTTTTTCTAAAGTCCTACCTACACTTAATAAAACCATTCATCTGAGGCAGTACATAAGCTCCGCTCTTAGTATAAGGCTGTACCACCGGAGAATAAGGTAGCTGTTGGGTAAGAATTGGTGTAGTAACACTGTTTGAGACTATACAACGGTTATCTGCTTGGTAATGGGTAACCCACCTTTTGGTGTAGGCCTGTACTACACAAGTTGGTAGTGTGAATGAGCAGCCAGGCTCATCTCAAGAGGGGTAAATGTGAGCTGTAGCAATGGAATTCAAATACAAGTAGCGAAGTAACACTTGCACTCAAGGTGTCAGTTTAGAAATAGTTATTTATTTGGCATCAGTTTATAAATGAGTGTTGTTTAAAAAGGGCAAGATATGTAACACATATACTTTAAAATACTTTTCCATAATCCGCACAAGTTCAGTGGATACTCTTTAGAGATGCTTTTTACACATTCTACACCTGGAGGTGACTACATTCACATTGGGGAGAATTCTTAGAAATGTGCCAATTCCTCTCAACCTTAGAGACCCCCAGCTCTTTTGCTGAACTCTAGGAAGTTTTCATTTTTCCCTGGAGAGTGAGACCCTTTTTCCCACTCATGTATTTTAATGTGATTGTAACTCGGTTTTTGGAGTCTGACAACTCCAGAGGCATCATCTTTTACATTGTGTCGCACAGCACCTTCAGTGCAGTGGCACAGGGAACTCTTTCAGATTTCACAAAGGTTTAAATACCTTCTCTGCGATTAAACTACTGTTTCCCAGAGCTGTAAAGTGAAATTGACATTACTTACATTTGTAACTTTCTAGACCCAGCACACACCATCTTACAATAGGGTGCTGAAGGGGGTTACCTAGTATCCCCTTTGTTTAACTTCCCATGTAACATATTTTGTCTATATTCGCCTTCTAAAACATTGTGCAAAGACTTTACCTGTAAGAAGTGCTTCAGCTCACATAGACTTTTGTCGCCTGTTTCACTGAATGACTCCTCTCTCAGCTGACATTGTGTGGCACGTATCCATCCAGGAAGCGGTTAACTTACTCTGCATTGTGGGTTGGGGGGATCCGAAAATATTTGCCTGCTTAAGAATATTTGTGATCTCTTGCTTGTTCTAATAACCTTTTTAACACTCATCTCAGTACTATTTTAAATACCAACAGTAATATATTCATGTCCACAGCGTCCTAGCTATTTAAGTGACCTGAGGTTGTAGGAAGTCTGTGACATCGCCAATGGGTGTTTGCTGATTTAGAAACTGTGTGTTTTGGAGGTAATAGTGTTACTATTATCTAGCTCCCTTCGGAAGAAGGCTTAGTCAAATGACTGATACATACATTAATAATTGTTTAACCAAGAAACCCTGAGTATAAGTGTTTATTTGGATACTTGTGAATCTTTGTGTAAACTTCCAACAGCTCACATTGACCCCTCTTGAGATGAGCCTGGCTGCTCAGCCACACTAACAACCTGTGTAGTTCAGACTTATACCCAATGTTGGGTCATATTGCTTGGAGGCTAAGGTTGTTGTAGTGCACCCAAAGGGTACTACCCCAAATCGTTACCTAACAATTCACAAGGACACTAATGGTATTTATTTATCGCTAGTTATACTTTGCAGATTCTGAGGTCCCTAAAGGGAAAGGTTAACGGAAGGAAAAAGGTTAAACTGTTTCTCAGGGCATGTGAGTATACTTAAGTCTTCCAATGAAGTCTAGACAAGTCTTTCCCAGCAAGAAGTCTAAAAGAAGTCACCACCTATGAGGGACAGAAATATCAGTCAATGGACTAGAAGAGTCTGCAGGGAGCCAGCACAGCCAAAGTAAATTGGAGCACAGTCTATGGAGCAGGGTCACTTCTTAGAAAATAGAGTTTTGTAGTAATCACTTGTAGGGTCATGTTGGGGAGAATTCTCAAAAATGTGCTAATTCCCTTCACCTTGGAGACCCCCAGCAACCTAGCTGGATTTTGAGGGCTTGATTTTGTTTACCTGGAGTGACCTTTTTTTCCCCACCCTCTCGTGTATTTTGATGTGTGTTTTACTCTTGTGTTTTCTTTGGTTATGAAGTTTTAGACCACTCCATAGGCATCTTTTCATTTGTGTCACACAGCACCCTCCGTGCAGTGACACAGGGAAGCCTTTTTGGCTTTCCCAAGGTTTAAATACCTTCTCTGGGATAAACTACTGTTTCCCAGAGAAAGTAAAGTGAAATTGACTTTACTAGTCTTTTTAAATTCCTAGACCCAGCACACCTTATTTTCCAATAGAGTGCTGCAGGGGTTAGATACTCATGTAGCAGTCCCTGCCACTCTAAAACTTGAGGGGAACCATCTCTGGTTCCGGATAGCACCTCAAGGCCTTGCTCTTTTCTTCTACCGTCGCTCCCCCTCTCTACTGCGGATCTGTTCTCTCTTGGCACCGTGCACCTGGCCACCCTCTGTGCTCCGTGTCGTAAATCTCCCCCGTCTCACCTGGGATCGCTTCTTGCTCTGTTCCGCGGGAGGATTCCTCTTGTGGACGGATCGGTGCTTGTATAGGCTCGCTCGAGTCTCGTCTGGCTGCAGAGCGCGTTCAGAGTTCCGGGAAGGTCGCAGTTCCAGGATGTCCAGGAAAAAAAGTAGCAGTCGCTAGGAATGAGGATTCCGGGAGCAGAATTAGAGGGAAGGGGTGAAGGGAAGGAAGAAGGAACCAAGAAACTAGGAATAGTGGTTTCGCCGAAGAGCACACACGTCCAGTCACTACCTAATGATAGCGTTGAGACGTGCAGGGCCGCAGCCAATTTATAGAACGTGCCGTGTGCGACGTGAAGGCTGGTGCGAGGTAAGTCACTTGGCATGGCCATGTTGGGAGTAACAAGGAATACAAGCCCCATCGCGATAAGGACCAGGGGGTTCAGAAGGGGAAAGTTCTATGGGTCATGACAGCATGCCTCCTCCGAAGACCTGTTCCTCCAGGTTTGCCCGGGTGTATGAGATGGAATCTTCTAAGCAATCGAGCGGTATTTAAGTTAGAAACTGGTTCCCAGGTTCTCTCGCTAGGAGGATATCCCTTCCATTCGACCCCGTGGAATCGCATATTCTGGACACTTCATATTCCAGCTGATCGTCCACCACTACAGGAATGGGTCTGCAGGATTTTTGGGTGGATTTAATGTAGGGTTTCAATAGGGAAGTGTGAAAGACTGGTTGTATTTTCTTCCAGGAGTCAGGTAGCTCGAGTCGGAATGAGACAGGATTGATGCTTTCCTTTATGGAAAATGGTCCATAGTACCGAGGGGCTAATTTGTTTGGCCGTAGATGTCGTGGTAATAGTTTCGAGGACAGCCAGACTTGATCACCAACAGAATAAGAAGGCGCTGGTCTTGTTTTGGAGTCCGCATAACGCTTAGTGCGTGTCTGGGTCTCTTTCAATTGTTCCTTGGCTTCCTTGTGTCTGTTGATGAGTCTGAATCCATGAGTCGAGAGTCGCTACTGGAGTGGGATGTGGAAGAACAGAAGGTAAAACAGATGGGTGAAAACCTTGACTGCAATAGAAAGGGCTGACCTTGAGTGCTGAGTGATCGGAATTGTTGTAGGCAAACTCGGCCAGGGGTATGATGAGAGACCAGTCATCCTCAACCTTGGTGGCAAAACAAGAAAGCTATTGCTCCAGGGTTTGATTTACACGTTCCGTGGCTCCGTTGGTTTGTGGGTGATAACCTGATGAGAGAGCGCGTTGGATCCCTAGAATACGACACAGATGTTTCCAGAATTGTGGGACGTATTGAGGTCCTCGGTCGGATATGATCTGGGAAGGAAGTCCATGAAGACGGAAAATGTGTCCCAGGAAGATTCCAGCAAGTTCTAAGGAGGATGGTAGTTTATACAAAGATGTAAAATGAGCCATATGAGTGAACAAGTCTATGGTTACCATGATGGTCGTGTATCCTCGGGAAGGTGGTAATTCCACAATGAAGTCTGTAGCAATAAATTCCCATGTCTTGTTGGCAGCGATGGTTGCAGTAGAAGACCCGCCGGTCTCTTATGTTTGTTTTGACCACAGATAGTACAAGCCTTGATGTACTGTTGTACGTCGGTCTTCTTTCCAGGCCACCAAAACTGTCTCTGTATAAGACGGAGGGTGTTAGTTATACCACAATGACCGGAGTGAAGGGTATCATGGCAGATGTTTATTTATCCTTTGTTGTAATTTCTGCGTAGGAATGACCAGTGCATTGTCCTTGAATAAATATCCTTCCTTAACTCTTAAGATTCCATGGATTCTTCATTGAAATATCCTTCCAGAGGTCAGAGGACTGGGTCTGCACTCGGATTTCTTCCGGGAGGTTGACTGCTTCAGCTACAAAGATAGTGTGGGGAAACATCTTAGGATAGGCCTTGTCTTCAGTGGCTACGTAGTCTGGACGTCGAGACAAGGCGTCAGCAATCATGTTTTGTGATCCGGGAAGATGAGTGATTTGGAATTGGTACTGGGCAAAGAAGTAGGCCCAACGCGCCTGACGACTGTTCCTGCACTTCAACGACTGTAGAATTTGGAGGTTCCGATGGTCTGTGCGGACCTGAACTGGATATCTAGCACCCAGAAGTAGGTGTTGCCATTCAGTGAAGGCTTGGCGGATGGCCAACAGTTCCTTCTCCAGGACGGAATAGTGTCTCTCGCTGGGAGTCAGGGTTCGTGAAAGGTAAGCAATGGGGTGTTCCAGTTTATCCTCAAGTTCCTGTTTCAAGACTGCTCCTATGGCGTAGTTAGTCATCCGTTTCCACTAGGAATGGGCGATTTATGTCGGTCCAGGATGGGGGCTTGCATGAACTGTCTTCAATCGTTGGAATGCTTTATCTTGCGGTGTAGACCAGATAAAGGGGGTGTCTTTCTTCAAGAGAGCAACGATCAGCTGTACTACCTCGGAAAAGGTAGAAATAAACTTCCGGTAAAAGTTGGCGAGCATCAGGAAAGATTGTACTTGTTTCACAGATGTGGGAGCGGGCCAAGCCATTATGGCCTTTACCTTTTGAAGGGTCCATACCAATTCCTTCTGGGCTAAGGATGAATCCTAGGTAGTGAACAGAAGTAACGTGAAACGAGCATTTTTCGGGTTTGGCTAAAAGTTTGTGTTCACAAAGTCGTTGTAGTACTGCCTTTACATGTTCTTCATGCTTTAGAGGATCCTTGGAAAAAAATCAATATGTCATCCAGATAGACAATGACGAAGAGGAACAACATGTCAGATAACACCCTATCCATAAAACGCTGAAAGACTGCGGGAGCATTAGCTAGTCCAAAGGGCATGACTAGATATTCATAGTGACCATGGGGTGTTCTAAAGGCTGTTTTCCATTCGTCTCCTTCCCGGACACGGATTAGGTGGAAGGCACCCCGGAGATCCAACTTCGTGAATATTACGGCACCTCTCACAGCTTCCAGGATATCCGAGATCAGGGGCAGTGTGTACCGATCTTTGAGGGTGCATTGATTTAAGCCTCGATTGTTGAGGCAAGGTCTGAGTTCCTTGGTATCCTTCTTGGGAACGAAGAACAACAACAAAGCACCTGCTGGAGATTTCAAGCGTTTTATGGTGCCGTTTTCAAGATTGGGGTCTAGGTATTCCCGAAGGGCCTTTTTCTCAGGTTCAGAAAGAATTAACATTCTGCCAAAGGGAATTACTGCTGAGGGATCTGTATCTATGGCACAGTCTTCGGGCCTGTGAGGGGGGTAAGGCTTGGACTATGGCAGTAGAAAATACATCAGCATATCCCTGATAGGCCTCTGGAACTTGTATGATATTGGAAACCATGAGTGGTGTTTCTTGGTCTCTTGGTGGTTCTTTAGGAGGTTTCGAGGAGGGATCCAGGGATAGACAATGGGACATTCAGAACTCTGAACCCAGGAATAATGATCCTGCTGTCCAATTGATATACGGATTGTGCTTTTGTAACCAGGGCATACCCAAAACCATGGGGTAATGGGCTGACTTAATGATGTCGAATGTAATCCGCTCGTGATGATGGTTTATGGAAAGTTGGATCTCTTTAGTCTGCAGGCTTATGGGTCCTGAAGAGAGGGGTCTTCCATCAATTGCGTTCACCGGCTGCATGGTGTTTCGTGTCTCGTACGGAGTATGATGACTAACAACCCAGTCTTGATCAATGAAAATTCCCATACCGCCGCAGTCCACCAAGGCCAGAATGGGATAGGTCTTGTTCTTGGAGGGCGACAGGAAGGCCTGTAGTACTACCAAATTGTTTTGTCCAGGAGAGTTCAAGGATGGAATTGATGTGGAGCAAACGTCTGTCTCCTGACACCTCGCTCCATCTAGGATCGGGAGCTGGCGTTTCCTGAACGCCGTGGAGGGGCTAGAGGGCATTCTCCAACAAGGTGTTTATCCGAGGCACAATACATGCACAGGCCTGTGTGGATCCTTCTACTCCTTTCTTGCGGGGAAATAGGCCAACGGAAGGCTCCTATTTGCATGGGTTCCGGATCTATGTCGGGGGTTGGGGCAGGATCTGTTTTTACATAAGTCTCAAGGGAATTCTTTTGAAAGGGTATCTTGGTCTTTCTTCTTTCAGCCTCTTTCCTGGATTCGGAAGTCTATTTGCATGGCTAGATCCATAAGAGCTTGGAATGAGCTAGGACGAGCCACCCTGGCTAATTTGTCCTTAATATCCTTGTTTAGACCCCTGCGAAATAGTGAAACTTGCTTCTGAGGACCAATCCGCTTCCTTGGCCAGTTGTTTGAATCTAGTAACGTACGTTAGCATATCCTGAGAGCCCTGTCGGAAATCAAGTAACCGTTCCTGAGCACTGCAAACCTGTTCTGGGCGGTCGAACAGTCTTGAGTGCCTGAATGAATCCATCATAATCATCCAGGAGGGCATCTCCTGAGTTGACTAAGGAAGTGGCCCAGGTCAACGCGTTCCCTGTGAGGTGCGAGATTATGAAGCCCACTTTCGCCCTGGAAGTTGAAAATTAATGGGGCTTAAAAGTAAAATGCACCAAGCAGGAATCCAGGAATCCACGTAAGGATTTTGCCGAGCCATCATGTTGGTCTACCACTCCACCCAGTAACACACTGTCCTTGTTAGCGGGGTCGCAAGACAAAACAAGCTGTTTTAACGCAGCATTCTCAGCTTTTAAGTTCTGTACTTCAGTTGTGAGTTCTTGCATGCCACGCATAAGGTCCTGGACTGCTTTCTCCATAGCAGTATCAGTGTTGGTCGTTTGGCGTCTCAAACTGTTGTAAATCTCCCCCCCCCCCCCGTCTCACCTGGGATCGCTTCTTGCTCTGTTCCGTTCCTCTTGTGGACGGATCGGGTCTTGTATAGGCTCGCTCGAGTCTCGTCCGGCTGCAGAGCACGTTCTGAGTTCCGGGAAGGTCGCAGTTCCAGGATGTCCAGGAAAAAAGTAGCGGTCGCTAGGGATGAGGATTCCAGGAGTAGAATTGGAGGGAAGGGGTGAAGGGAAGGAAGAAGGAAGCAGGAAACTAGGAATAGTGGTTTTGCCGAAGAGCACACACAAGTCAAGTCACTAGCTAATGATAGCGTTGAGACCAGTGAGACGTGGCCAATTTATAGAACGTGCCGTGTGCGACGTGAACGCTGGTGCGAGGCAAGTCGCTTGGCACGGCCATGTTGGCAGTAACAAGGAATACAAGCCCCGTCGCGATAAGGACCAGAAAGTCCAGAAGGGGCAAGTTCTATGGGTCATGACACTCCGGGCCCAGGTACCTGCTCTCCCTGCCCCCTCCCGCACTGCCTCTGGGCCACCCCTTGCACTGGGGTCTGTATCTGCACCCATAGAGCCCCCCTTTTTTCTTCCTGCACTTATCAGACCTACCCTGTCTGCTGTCTTTAACCTAGCACTTGCAAATTGCTGGCTGCGCTACCACTGTTTGTTGCCTTTATTATTTATTTATTATTGATCTGTTTCTCCTCTGCTTCGCACTTACCACTTCTCCCCCCTTTCCATGCACTTTTCCCCTCCCCCATGCACTTTCTCGTTCTCATTGTCACTGTGCCTAGTAAGATCGCTGTTTTGTTCTCCCCTGTTCCCCTCCATTGCCTTGTCACGCTCTGAAACACTTGTCTACGAGCATGATAGAAATAAAATATCAATATCAAAAAAATGCTACCCTTTCCTCTTAGAATGGCTGGTGGCAGTGGTTTTACAATGAACTACCATGATTTTTCCTGACCCCGAACTATTCGTAGCTCTGGTAGCGTTAAATCTCGGGAGGCATGTTTTTCAAGATTGCGTCTGGGCCCCTTTGTTTAAAAAGGTCCCGGTCTTCTTTTTTTGCCATTTCTTTTTGGAAAGGTCCTTCTAGAGTTTGTTGCGCCATGCCAGGTTTGGGCCCTTTGTTCCTTTGCCTTTGGAGGGCTTCAGGACTGAAGACCGCCTCTGGCGTCTGAGTGTCTGGGGTGGGCAGGAAGTGAGGGAGGTGCCTGAAACTCCCTGTGTTTAGTCTACTAGGAGACCCAAATTCACTCTGGCGTGATTGGCTGGCTGTCCAGCAAGGACAGCTACCCTGCTGAGTGTGCGGCAGCTAGGCTGGAATGAATGGGAGGAAACTGGATAAAAGGTGAGTCTCTTCACTTGTAAGACAGTCAACCACTGGAACGAAAGGACCGACGACGAGCTGGAAGAAGACGGCTGCTGCAACTCCTGGACTGTTGGTTTGCCCGGTGCAGACCTGCTGCAGGTCTGAATCGCCAAGTTCACCTCGAAAGAGAAGCCCCCACAAGAACGACTTCTCCCTTTGAGTTGGTGGGACCAATCAACTCGACCCTAAGCCACCTGGACACCGTATCTCGGAGCTGAGTGCTGCAGGAAACCGAATAACCAGGGAGAGGGACACCAGTTTGTGTGCTTGACCTACAGCTACCAGAATGAAGATTTGCCAGTTGCAAGCTTTTTGACAAGTCCCAGTGCAGTGCAGGAGCCCCCCGACGTTCTCCCTCTTGTCCCCGCGACTAAGACACAGGAACAGTGAGATCTGCAGGATCTGCCAGGAACAAAAGTCATCAGCTGCCTCTTTTTCTTCATTTGTAAGGTACTGTAAAACCAGACTGAGTACTTGCCTCTCGCGGTGAAAGTTCTTGAAACGTTCCGAATTTACAGATCTAATCGGCTTGTGACCCAACATATGATTCTTCTTGGTACAAACTATTCCTAAGAACCTTTGCAGAGACTTTTCTGTTTAACCACCAGAACTGCTTTGTCCTATCCAAGATTTTAGCCCATTGACTTTGGCCTAGCATATTGAATTGAACTGACCCTTCTCGTGAACTCTAAATATTTGCACTGTCTAAAGAATATTGTAACCTTTCATGTTCTAATAATCTTTGCCTTTTACTCCTTGAAAAGTATTTCTGAATTGGTATTGAAGTGTATTTGTGTATTTGTGTGTATAATATAATTCCCTACTTCTATTGAATGTTTTATAATTGGATGGTTAATAAATTTGGTATTTTTAACCAAGAAACCTTGAGTGTAAGTTTATTTGAACACCTGTGATTGTAGACCTCTGTGTAACATCATTGAAAACTCACATTCCTTCTTGAGATGAGCCTGGCTACTCAGCCCCCTACCAAAACTGTGTGGTGCAGACTAATACCAAAGGTTGTTTTTGCTTACACCTGTAGTCCTAATTGTCTGTAGTGGTTCCAAAGGGTACTGCATTCAAACTTTGCTTAACAGGTCCCAAGCTGTTACACTTGTGACAAGCAGAGTTGGAATCAACTCTAACAAAAGTAGCCACTGCAAGTCTCAACTGAGGAGCGCAGCTAAAGACGCAGAGTTAAGTACCACAAGTCTAAACAGTACCTCTGGTTCGAAGAACAGTGGTCTAGCTGGATTCGCTCCTGTTGCAGCGATGCAGATCCTGGGTTCCTGAGCTTCATTCGTGGGGACAAGAGCGAGGATGTCGACAGCTACAGGCTCTTTTCGGATCAGCAGCACTTTGTGGTTTCAGCGCAGGGTAAACTGCGCCACCACTGGTCTGATACCAGTTGGGCTTCCTTCATTCCTGGGGTCCTGCACTTTGAGGGGACTTGAGCTCTGGTCATCCTGCTTCTGGAGTGTCCTTTGGAGACCCCTGCAGCTTCTGGCTGCATTGTAGACCTTGCACTTGACTATGGATTTCGCAACCCCTGGCACTAGGTTCTTGCAGCAGCGAAGAAGTACAGCCAATCGCGAAAGATGGTCCAGTAGAGTTTCTCAGGGGTAGTTGGTCCCACTAACCCAAGGGAGGAAGTCGTCCCTTCCAGAACTTCTCATGTCAATTAGAAAAAGGAGTTTCAGCACAGCAGAAGGGCGTCACTGGGCAATTCAAAGATCCAGGAGTAAGCAGCATGCTTCGTTCAGTTTCGTCATCTGGTGTTTCTGCCAGTGGTCGACTGCCTCTAGTCCCAAAACCCTCGCCTTTTAAGCAGGGTTCTCCCATTCATGCACAGCCTAGCTGCCACTCAAACAGCAGGGTGGCTGTCCTGAAAGGCCAGCCAGCCAGCCAATCAGGACTGGGTGCATTCAGGCATTGCTAAAGACAAAGGACTACGGGAGTTTCGGGAACCTCCCTCACTTCCTGCCCTTCCAGACACACTGGAGCCAGAGGCAGGTTTCAGTACTGAAGCCTTTCAAAGGGCTAAAACCTGGCTTGGCGCGCAGAGTAAACCCCAAGAAAGACCTCACAAACAAAAAAAATGGCAAAAAAAGACTGGGTTTATTTTGACAAAATGGTCACTTATGGTTTGGTATAGTGCAGTTGAGGATTTAGACTGCGCTCGAAAAGAACAATGGTAGGAAAATTAAACTACTGCCACCAGCTGTTTAAAGTAGTGAGGGTAACATGACAAATGTTGCATGAGTAGGTAGGAAAAGGGGTTAAGAACCCCCCCACCCCCACCCCTCCAGAACTCCCCATAAGAAGGGGTGTGCTGGACCTACAAAGAGAAAAGGTAAGTAAAGTAAATTTCACTTTACTATTCTTGGGAACAGTAGTTCACACAAGAAAAGGTATTTTTTTTTACTTTGTCATATTCGATCAACACACAATTTAACTGTCCCCAGTATTCCCACCTCCCTCCTAACAGAACTCGTCTCGCGGTAACGCACACTGTTCCCCCAGTGCACATCATAAATATAGGATAAGTCAATGTATTCAGTCAAACAGTAATCCCCTGTTTCACTTGATTCCGTTAGTCCATGGGCACCATCTCCACTAGTTAGAGTCCATCCTGCCTCACTCCTGAACAAGGAGACTCGCCATCCATTTCTACCAGATATTCCAGATATTGTCGGAACGGAGGCCAGTAGTCAAACGGGCGGCTTGTGATTGGTATGACCGTGGCATACTTGGATTCCCTTCTTTCCCCAGTTTCTGGCCACCAGGTGCCTGGCCACTCCCACTGCCATACCCAGTAACTTCCTCTCTGTGCGGGACCCCCCTTTGATTGGGGCCAATAGCCATACCTCGGGTGCATATTCCTGCAGCGTGGGTAGCATTTCGCTCACTGCCTCTTCAATCTTCCTCCAGAACACACTAATGTGCGGGCAACACCAAGCTACATGAGAAAAATCGGCGGCCTCAACACCACATCTCCTACAGCCCGGGAAGCAGGTGGTGTAGATTCTACTCAATTTCATTGGGGTATAGTAGGCTGGATGAACAAATTTAAAGTGAGTCAGTCTAAATCGGGCATTTAGGGAAATTTTCCGGGTTTGGCTACAAATGAGTTTCCATTGTGCATCACTTAGGTCATAACCCAAGGAGGCTGCCCAAGCACTCTTGTAGGCCGTTCGCCCCACATCTGCTACACTCCGGATCCCTTTATAAATGGAAAGATACCAATTTACTTTAGGTCTGAGGTTTAATAATGAGTTGTTGTACCGAATTAGGAGCAGGGGCCCTCGGTAAATCCGGCCACATAGCTTTTAATACCCCTCTAATTCTATAGTACAGGAAACAGGGTCACCGCATTGGGTTCGCCTCTTTCGTGCAATTCTTCCCATTTTATGAACCTCCCATCCTGCGTCATGTCTCCCAGCGATTGCACCCCCAGTTTGCCGAAGTGGTCCTTAAACACTTTTTCGTGTGTAAGTTGAATGCCTAGAACATAGATTGACCAGTCTGGATGAAAGACTGGCGTAGCACCGGATAATTGGCTCACCCGCTCCCTTGCTTTACAGGACATGTTCACTGGCTGGACCTCACCCCTCGGGGCGTGCTCCAGATAGCACACAGGGCTAGGTGGGTGTACATGTTTTCCAAATTTAATATTGGCAGGGCCCTCATCATTGGGGTGGGAGGTTGCAAAAACGAGGGCCTCTGAGTGTGATGTTTTTGCCTCCCCAAGGATCCAGGCTGCTGGGGCACTGAATGCACCCAGAAACTGATTAATTTCGCTAATGAGGGAATGTACTTCTCCCGAGAGCTTTACAGGCAGAGTTAAAGTGGTCTCTCTGGCAAGCAGTGGAGGCAGTGGAACTGCAATTGGGATTTTCCTTTTTACAATCCGCTTTTTCCATGCAAGAGCTTGCATGAGGTCGGGCACAAGTGCAGATATTAGCAACAAATCGGAGGATAACATGGTGTTGGGGAGATTCATCATTTTTATGCTTCATCCACCCTCCTAGTGAGACCCCAGCACTTTATGCTGGACTTCTGGTCCTTACTCGTACGTCCCGTCCCCTTTCCTCCATACTGCATGGGCGTCCCTTGTGAGGGACGGGAGACGGAACATTTTTCACCAGAAAAACCTTCTTCCCCTTTAGATTCAGAAGCACGTGGGGGTGTGGACCTGGGAGCATGCGCTGCCCTGGCTCCGCCCTCCAGCGCCACACTTCAGTCACCTTTTCCACGTCAACGGTCCGAATTCACCAGCGCTCCTGGGTTTGGCTTCGGCCATGTAATTCCACGCGCGGATACTTTTTCTGTCTTTTTATCATACAGGTACTCAGTCCTCCGGCATCACGCTCCTCCCCGGCGCAGGTAGACTTCCTCAGGGTTCAGCAGATGGCCATCCTGCGACGGGCTCTTCCCAACTTCAGACCCCAAACACCTTCTGCCTAGGTTGTCTTGGCCCAGACCATGGTTGGCAAGCTTGTACAGCGCGCAATGCCCCGTCTGAGTTCTCTGAAGAACATACTAGTCCGGTGGAGGCAGCTTTTCCAGAAATTGCCTCCAGAGGACCTCAAGGACTTCGTCAAACATCGATCCAGGCCCAAGGTAGGGCCTCTATTCTACATCGCACCCTGCAAGGGAGACTCTTTCCCAAGGACTCGCCCGCACCGGAAGGACTGCTCTTGTTCTCGTACCAGCATGTGCACCGAGACTGCTTCAGCTACAGGCAGAGGGGTCCCTGGATCCTCCCTGTGACAGTGTTGAGGGTTCGGAAGGTTCTTGTACCGGGTCTTCACCCGAGGGGCTACACCCTTGTGCCAGCATCATATCCACGCCCTTGTACCGGCAATACGTCTGCTGGCCCCCAGGCTGAGGATGTCGCACCTACCGGGTCTAGGCCCGAGGAGCAGGGTAGCCCCTGCGATCCACTCAAGAGTCCTGGACGAGGCTTGCCCCAGCAAGCCGAGCAACATGACAGGCAGGTGGCAGGCAGCTCGACAAAATGGCTGCTGTGCCAGATACCGTCCAACGCCATTCCAGGAGTTTGGCGAAGGAGTGTCAAGGTGGGACTGACCTCCACCAGGTACGTGGCCCACAGCCTCTCCTTCATTTGCGCAGGGCAGGTTCCCGCTATGTCCATATGGGTAGGGTATGCAGCAGCTCCAGCAGTCTCCCGCTACTCCTTTATCACCTACCACCCCTCCAGCCTGTGAAGACCGGTTCTTCGAGAGGTTCCGTGGGCTCATCAAATCACCTCTGATGGGGTTTATCCCCTGGGATGCCATCAGGGATGTGCTCCCTCCAATGCTTCCAGCACCTCTGGCTCCTCCACCGGAACCCCCGGTCCCGGTGCAGCCTTTGTCTCCGGCCCCCCAGCTGATCCCTCAGGCGATTCCGTTCCAGCCTCCTCGACGGCCTCTGGCTCCGGTCCCCGTACCTCAGCCTCCGGCTCCTGCTACTCCTCCTATGCAGGATGCTCCCGATTCCCAGGACACGGACGATGAGGAGGACCCTGACACCCTCATCAGCAATGGCCTTCCACAAACGTCTTGCAGGCCTGGCGGAGTACCTCGGCCTATCTCAGCCTGAGGTCAAGCAACCAGTGGAGGGGGTCCTTGCAGAAGTCCTCACGCGATGCCCCTCCGCTAAAACTGGAATTCCACTGCAGACTGACGTAGTCTCCCTGCCCAAGAAGGGTTGGCTCAAGCCCCACTCTGCCCAGCCGTTCAATCGACTCCTGGACGTCAAGTACAGGCTGATGGAGGGCTTGCTATCGGCCCATCCTCAGCCACACTCCTTGGCGATTGCTGCGGCATCATACTCCAAGCCTCAGTCATCCTCAGCCTCATCCTTTGCGTCGCTGCTAGGCAAAGTGAAGATCTTGAAGGCTTACCCGAAGAAGTTGTATTCCAACACGTCCTTGCATCTTCTTCAGGCCAACGCTGATGCCATGCTGGCTGCCGCTAACCAGAGGTTATGGCGGGAAATTGCGGACTTGCTCCCAGAACTCCCTACTCTGAGCCAATCACGTTTTAAGACGGGACTGGCTGAGGCCAAGCTGGTGGCGCAGGACCTCATGGAGTCCATCATGGCCCATATTGACACCCCTGGCCGTGCCATCTGTATCACCACGGACATGAGGACAGCCTGGCTCTGCATCGAAATTCAACCCGGATGTCCAGGATTGCATATTAGACCTGCCATTCGAGGGGTTGGGGGTGGGGTGATGGGACCCTATTCCACTCCACCACAGATGAGGAGCTGGAGAAAAAGAAAAGCAGCTCACAAACAGTCAAGTCTTCATCCATCTTAACAAAGACCACGATCAAATCGTGCACCCAGTCACATCAGCGCTCCGACAAGGGGCGTAAATACGGAGGGTTCAGTGGCTTCCAAGAACAGAGGTCCAGGCAGCGGGACAGCTGGCCGACTCCACATTGGCGCATGCAACAAAAAAAGGGGGGGGGTGAGGAGTAAGGGCTTTTCTGATGCTTGTTAATCTGCTTAGAATCGCATGCTGTGCATATGGTCCGACATCCAGTGGTAACCGCGGAGTATTGCATCTTGTCTTTCGGGGACCGAAAGGGGACGTCGGCATAGGCCCGTCTGTAACACTATCCCTATCGTGACATGTAGTGTACCCAAAATCCCCCTCCCCCCTGTCCAGATGTCCTATGTATGGACTCCCCACCTTCCACCCCGGCCCACCAGGCTTCTCCAATAGACGATCAGATGGCCTTTAATGCAATCTTAAGGAAGGTAGCCGATCACATTCAGATCGCCATCCAGGAAGCAATACCTGAACAAGATTTTGTGGAGGACATTCTTAAAGGAGAAAACCCCCTTCAGGCACGCCATACCACTCCAAAATTCATTAAGAGGAGACTAGCTTCTTCTCTTGTTACACCAGACCAGGGCAGTCAATCCAAGAGTGGAGAAATGATTTCGGCCATCGGATACAGGCCCTCAATATATTAAGCCACGCCACCCCCAATTCCCTAGCGGTTACCACCACCCGGAAACAGGCGGGAGTACCCCTTGCCATGGTAGAGGCACCTCCCAATAAGGAGTCTAAAAGATTATAAGCCTTGGGTAAACGTATTACCACGGCAGCAGCCTTTACCACGTGCATAGCAAACACCACTTTGCTTGCCAGCTATGCTGATGCGCAATGGCACCTTATACAAGGTCTCCAGGAGGTGCCTGAACCTGAAAGATCCAAATGATTTGCCATTGTGGCTGAGGGCAGGCAAGTCGATCAAAATGTCAAACACTTTATATACTGCAGAGACGGCAGGAAGAACCCTGGCACAGGGACTCCGCTTAAACAGCACGCTTGGATCTGAATTCCAAGTTGCTCTTATTGACAAGCCTATCGAAGAGTTGAATCTCTTTGGTAAAGCAGTCGACGATGCTCTGGAGACTGCCAAAAAAGAGCATGAGACTCTGAAGTCCCTTCAACTGATCACACAAAAGCCCCCTCCCCCCCCCCGAGGGGGAAGTGGCTCCTGCAGGTCCTTTGGAGGCCACTCCTTTTACGCCCTAAACATCTACAACATGGGGAAACAACTGGAACTCAAGCCAAGCATCCAGCACTCCTGCTAACTATCCACCTAGGGGTCAGCGACACAGGAAGGGCAGAGGCAGAGGCCCCAACTCCAGGGATACAGCAACCTCTGGTCAGAAATGACCTACGGATCCTCTCCCATGCCACCCCAGTCGAGGGGCGCTTAACATCTTTCCTTTCGGCATGGGAGGGGGATTACTTCAGACCAGTGGGTTCTAAAGACAGTCGCCCACGAGTACTGCGTGGAATTCACCTGACCTCAACAGTTCAGACCGCCCAAGACAAGAGGCCTGATGCCAGATCTGAGAATCCTGAAGCAAGAGGTGGAAGCACTTCTGGAAAAGGACATCATAGAAGCCGTCCTTATTCTTCAGGTAAACAGGGGTATGTATTTATTTAGTGTACTTTCTTGTACCCAAAAAGGACCTCCCCAAGTGCCCTGTACTAGACTTGTGCCCAGCCAGCAAATTTGTCAAACCTCAAAAGTTTTGTATGGTAGCTCTGCAGGAAGTTATTCCACTGTTGAAACAGGGATTACATGGCAACATTGGACATGAAAGAAGCATACTTTCATATTTCAATGTTGCCGGCACACAGAAAATACCTAAGGTTCATGATAGAGGACAAGCACTATCAGTTCAAAGTACTCCCCCCTCGGCATTGCCTCGGCGCCAAGGGTGTTTACGAAAGTCCTGGCAGTGCCAGCAGCACACATGTGCAGACTATCCGTCCCAGTATACCCTTACCTTGACGACTGGCTCATAACAGGAGACTCTTACGAGGCATGCCTAAACAATATGCAGAAGACTATAGACCTCCTATTCAGTCTAGGATTCTCCCATCAACAAGAAGAAATGCAGCTTAGACCCCAGTCAAGCCAAACAATTCCTAAGTGCTCCGATTCAGACAAAGGAGGGTCTGGTCTTCCCCTCAAATGAGAGGGTTCAGAACATGCTTTCTCAGATCCCTCAATATGTAGCCAGTCGGGAAGTGACAGTACGCAAGGCTATGCGCTTGCTAGGTATGATAGCATCATGCATTTATTTAGTTCCCCACGCGTGGCTGCGCATGCGTCCCATGCAAGAGGGGCTCTACAGCCAGTGGTGTCAGGCAAGCGGACAAAGGGAAGATCTGGTAGTTGTCTCGCTAGCCCTCGTTTTCTCTCTGCAGTGGTGGTCGAGGGAATACCTCTTGAAGGGGAAGACCTTCACCCCCCCCGCATTGGAAGCCACTCTCAACAGACTCCTCTCTCACGGGGTGGGGCCCTCACCTACTTCAGCAGACAGCGCATGGAATTTGGTCCCCACAAGTAGCATCCAACCATATAAATCTGTTGGAGCTATTAGCAGTGTTCAAGGCACTAAAAGCCTTTCAGACTCAACTACAGGGGAAGACAGTTCCGGTCCTGACAGACAGCACCACAGCCATGTACTACCTAAACAAACAAGGGGGCACACACTCTCCAGGGACATCCAAGCTGCCCCAAAACATTTGGATGTGGGCTCTCAAACGCAAGATGTTTCTGTTTTCCAACACGTTCCAGGGGAACGCAATCTTCTGGCAGCCGTGCTCAGCAGAGATTTTCCACTGCCCTTAGAATACGAATGGCGTCTACATGAAGACATTGTCTCAACGTCTTTGCAAAATGGGATTTCCCAGAGATAGGTCTGTTCCCTACTCGGGAGAATGTCCAATGCCAAGACTACGCTTCCAGGTATCCCCAGAAGCGTTCCAAGGGGAACAGACTCTGGATAGCGTGATCGGAGAAATTTGTCTACGCTTCCTCGCCCCACCCCCACCCCCCCCCCCCCCGACTCCCCTTCTCAACAAGATGGTGCACAAGATGCACCAGGAACCAGTTACCATGATACTGGTGGCACCCAGGCACCCATGTGGGCCCACCAACCCTGGTTCTCATCTGATGGAAATGGAATCCACCCCCCCC
The DNA here is from genome assembly GCF_040938575.1 of Ambystoma mexicanum. Lineage (NCBI taxonomy): Eukaryota > Metazoa > Chordata > Amphibia > Caudata > Ambystomatidae > Ambystoma > Ambystoma mexicanum. The sequence continues at coordinate 762,325,611 of NC_090938.1, forward strand.
CATTTCTCACCCAGCTCCTGGATGCGATCTAAATGTGGTTTTGAACAGACTCATGGGTTCTCCCTTTGAGCCAATGCATAAAGCAAGTCTGAAAGACCTTACGTACAAGACAGCCTTCCTAGTGGCTATCTGTTAGAAAGGTTAGCGAACTACAGGCCCTTTCTGTTCTAGACCCTTTTGCTACAGTCCACAGGGATAAGGTAGTTCTGCACACTCATCCCAGAGTTGCGCCTAAATTCATCTCCAAGTTCCATGTAAAACAATCGATCGAACTAACCACTTTCTTCCAGAATCCCACTAGCATGGCCGAAAGGAGCCTACACACACACCCACACTAGATGTGCGCATGGCAGTCATGTTCTACCTGGAATGAACGAAACCACTGAGGAAAATAAGTTTTTTGTTTCAGTGGCAGCTGGCAGAGAAGGGGATCATGTCTCCAAAATCAGCTAGCTATCTCAAGGTGGATTGTCAAATGCATCACACTGTTTAGCTCTTGCTAAGAGAGAACTGCCCTTCAAGCCTAGAGCACTCTACTCAGGGCACTGGGGCACCTCCAACTCCGGGTACTGCTCGCTAGTCTATGCACTGCATGTGATTCTAAGCAGATTAACAAGCATCAGAAGACATGAATTACTCACCCTAACAACATTTCTGATGATTGTATCTGCTTTGATTCACATGCGCCCTCCCTGCCTCCCCGCTCGCATTGGAAGGAGCATAGATGCCTTACTACTTTCTCTCCATGTACTCACTCACAATAGCCTGGGGCTCCCTCATAGCAGAAAAAATACAATCGGAGGGACCTCGGCGTGAGAGTTATTTTGGGTACACTACACGTCGCGATAGGGATAGTGTTCCAAACACACCTATGATTACGTCCCCTTTCGGTCCCCGAAAGACGCGATGCAAACCTATGCGGTTACCACTGGTGTCGGGCCATATGCACAGCATGTGAATCTAAGCAGATACAAACATCAGAAATGCTATTACGGTGAGTAATGCATGTCTTTCCAGTCCCCCTTCTCCACAACAGCCTCAGAGGGAAAGAAGCCAAGACACGCCCTTCTGGGTCCACATGTCTCCAGTGGGGGGCAGGCTCGCTCTCCATGCACATTTCTGGCACCAGAATTTTCCGGACCCCTGGAACCTCTGCCTAGTATCCACAGGGTACTGCCTACCCATCCCAGCCTCTGCTCCCTCAAGTTGGGACAGCATCTCTTCTGGTGGAGATCCGATCGCTCGTAGAGAGCCAGGCCATGGAGGAAGTCCCAGCCTCCCAGCGAGACTCTACCTTTTACTCCAGGATTTTTGCCATTTAGAAAAAGAATCGGGTGGGTCTGAGTTGTGCTGGACCTTTCCACCCTCAACCTCTGAGCTCTACAAAAAGTAAAGATGGTTATGCCTATATATCTATTTCTGATGCTTGTGTAATCTGCTTAGATCACATGCTATGCATAGGCCGACATCTAGTGGAAGCTGCAGAGTATTACAGTTGTTTTCGAAACTCGAAAATGGACGTTGAAATAGGGGGTGCCAGTAATACTATCCCTCACGCGTGTAGGTCCCTCGGATTGGTTTTTTCCGCCATTGTGAGCGGTTGCATATAAGCAGAGTGCATTTCGGCTTACGCCATGGAACTTGCAACATACTTAAAATTAGTATCTCTTTCTATCCTTTATCGACGTGGGACAATTTAGTGATTGTTTCGCCTACACTAGTTCAGAACTTACACTGGTGGTCAAGGGGAAGTCCTTCCACACACCGGAAGCACAAGCGATCTTCACAACAGACTCGTCACTTTTCGGGTGGGGGGCCCACTACCTTCACCACACAGCACACGGCCTGTGGTCACAAGTGCCTGCACAAACACATCAATGTACTGGAGTTATTGGCAGTTTTCAAAGCACTACAAGCCTTTGAAATCCACCTCACAAACCAGTCGGTACAAGTCCTAACAGACATCACCACCACAGTGTTTTAGATCAACAAGCAGGGAAGCACACTCTCCAAATCTGTCCAAACTGGCTCAGAAAATATGGAAGTGGGCACTCCGATGAGGGATGTCCCTGTCCTCAACATGTTCCAGGGGTACTCAACACTCTAGCGGACTCTCTCAGCAGAGATCCTCTGCCAGAAGACCACGAGTGGCAACTACACACGGACGTGGTAGACCACATCATCTCTCTTTGGGGCTACCCCTCTCTAGACTTGTTTGCTACAAGAGAAAACAAGGTATGCCCAGACTTTGCGTCCAGGTTCACCCAACCAGACGCCAAGGGAATGCCCTCTGGATGAGCTGGTCAGGGAAATTTGCTTACGCGACCCCCCCCCCCCCCACTCCATTAATCAGCAGAATAGTCAACAAACTAAGGATCAGATGACACTCATCCTAGTTGCTCCTATGTGGGCGAAACAACCGTGGTATCCACATCTGCGCAAGCTGGCAATGTGTGATCGCATCAAGCGCCCGTACAAGGTCAACCTGTTGACTAAGCACGGGGGAACAACGATACACCCACAACCTCACTCTTTGAACCCAGCAGCATGGCTCCTGAGGTCATAGCCTTTCAGAAACCTTAATCTTCCACAACGGTGTATGGATATCCTAAAGGAAGCACGGAAACCTAACACCAGACACTGTTATTTCGACAAGTGGAATAGATTTGTCATTTGGTGCCAATCTAAGCAGATCAACCCATAGTGTACTCATCACACATTCTAACCTATATGCTCCACTTATTGGATTCAGGGTTGGTCTTTAATTCTTTGAAAGTCCACCTAGCGGCTTTATCGGCCTATACCGCCTCTCAAAGTGAAGTCTCATGGTGAAAAGTGCCAGTCATTAAGGCATTCATGGAGGGAGTGAAGAGACTACACTCCAATCTCTAATCCCCCCACCCCCCGCCTGGTTGGGACCTAAATGTGGTACTAGCAAAACTCATGGGACCTCCCTTCAAGCCTTTGCATCAAGCTACCCTTAAGCCCATTACCTACAAGACTGCCTTCTTAGTAGCTATTACCTCCATAAGAAGAGTCAAAGTTCTCCCAGCCTTGTATTTGTATTTTATTTATATAGCGCAACCAGGCCCAAGGGCAACCGGGCGCTTATCTTGACAAGGTAGTACAATACAGTAATAGTTGGTTAGGATAGAAAGTTAGCACAGCATATACATAGAGTAAAGTTATACATAGTATACAATATAATGTATAGTAATATCTACAGTTGCAGTATAGTACATAGTTTACAATGTGCTGTGCACAATATCTACAGTTTAGCAGGAATACATACAGACCAAGGCAATTGAAGAGCCGAGAGAATATCCTGAGGTGATTTTAGACATTTAGGCAACAGTGGTAGCTAGCCACAATTTGGTTTGTTTGAAGAGGGTAGGAGAAGGTTCTGACCTGATGGAGGAATCAAGTTCCATAGTTTGGAGGCAAGGACAGGGAAGCTGATTTCCACCGGCTTTCTGCAGTTTGTATCTGGGAATGGTCAGACAGTGTGCTTGAGCCGATCTGAGTAGTCGGGTGGGTGTGTACTGAGAGACGCGAGAGGAGAGAGAGGTGGGGGCCTGGTTGTTCAAACATTTGTGTGAGGGTAAGAGATTTCAGGGAAATTCTTTGTTACTGAGAGCAAATGTAAGCTTCTCCTTGTCTCGGAGATGAGTGAAGATCTAGTGATGTTGAGGGCAGCTCTAATGGCATTATTTTGAGTAACCTGTAGTTTGTTCAGGTTACGTTGGCTAGTCCCTAGATATAAGGCATTGCAGTAGTCTAATTTTGACATAACCAGTGTCCTGGCCAGGATAGTGCAGTTCTGTGTGGTAAGGAAGAGACGGCATGCTGTAATGAGCTTGCAGTGTGTAGGCGGAAGCCGAGACAACCGCGTTAGTTTGTCTATTAAGTGATAGAGTGGAATCGAGGTAGATTCCTAGTGTTTTGGTGTCGGAGGAGACTTTAATAGAATTACCCTCGATGTTGAAGGTTTTGAAGGCAGGGTCGAGTCTATTAATTCGTTGTTGGGAGCCCAGGAGGAGGAGCTCTGTCTTATCGTTAAGACAGAGCTCATGCTGGGCCATCCAGGCTTGGATGACTTGGTAGATGTCATTCAAGGCTTTTGTGCCCACTATGTAGTCACCTGTGATTGGGATGATTATCTGGGTGTCATCAGCATAGTTGGTGTAAGTGACGCCCAGATAATCCAGTACATCAAACAGTGGTTTAGTGAAGACGTTATAGAGCGTTGGTGAGGTACACGAGCCCTGAGGTACCCCACAAGGCACCGGAGTAGGCTCTGCTGAAGCGGTGGGTGAGAATACCCTCATCTGCCTGTTATCCAAGAAGGAGCTGATCCATTTGGTAGCTTTTGCTAAAAAGTGGACAGCAGATTTCAAGTGGTGACAGAGGATTTGATGGTTGACTAGATCAAAAGCTGCCGATAGATCGAGGAGTAATAGTAGGGCCAATTTGCTGTTATCTTTTAGGTCCTCAATTTGGGTTTTCAGATCTAATAGGGCTGTTTCCGTCCAATGCTTAGGATGGAAGCCAGATTGTCTTGTGCCAAGCAGGTGGTTGTTAGCTAGGTATTTTTCAATCTGTAAATACGCTGCCCTGTCCAGAATTTTCAGTAAGAATGGGACCGTGGTAATCGGCCTATAATTAGTAGGGATACTCGGATCCAGCAAGGGTTTTTTCAGCAGTGGGATGACCCAAGCGTCCTTGAGGTTATGGGGAACAATGCCCGGATGGAACGAGGAGTTGATAAAGGCAGTGATAAAAGAGGCAAGTTCATGGGCAGATTCCTTGATGATAGGGGCTGGAGTTGGAAGGTTTCAATTTACTAATGATGCTTTCTACCTCAGTAATAGTAAGCGGGGAAAAGCTAAAAGGGGTGTGCGTGAATAGGGGGTTTCTAGGTTTATTAGTAATCGGTTTACTTTGGAGAGGTGTTAGTAGGCAGTTTTGCTTGGTATTAATTTTAGCCTGTAAAGTGGATATTTTAGTGAGGAGAGCTTTTTGGATCTTTTCACACCAAGTTCTGTCCTTAATGCAGTTATCGGGGGTGGAGGATGGGGATTCTAATTCCTTAAGAATTTTGAATAGCTCCTTCGTGTTAGATTCAGCTTGTGAGATGCGTTGGTTATGTGTTTTTTTGGCTTGTAGAATTGCTTCCTTGTAATTAAGGGTTACTAAAATGAGGTTGTCTTTGTTAGTCTCACAAGGAAGGCTTTTCCAGAGTGCTTCGGCGCTCCGCTTTTCTTTGTGAAGTGTTCTAAGATATGGAGTGAACCAGGAGTTGAGGTGGGCACACTGTTCAGATTTCCTAGTTTTAAGAGGTGCTATGGTGTTAATGGCTTTGAGCAAAGTTTGGTTGAAGATGTCCACCAGGACCGTTGGGTCGTCAGGTGAGAGAGCTTGATTATTAAGTATGGGCAGGATCAGAGTGAGAAGTTTGGCCTTGGTAATATCCTTTTTGTTTCTAGTAGGGCTGGATGGCGCAATATTGGGTTTGGTGCGAGGATCTATGGCTGGTATGTTGAAAATGATGCAGTGTTCTGACCAAGCACAGGGGTCGTTGAAGATGATATGCGTATTACAGTTTAAATCAGCTATTCCAATCGAGCGTCCTCCCTTTGGAGTGGGTGGGTTCACAAATGCGATGAGCGAATCCTAGATTTGAGAGATTACTGGTGATCTCGCCAGTATGTGAGTCATTGGGATCTAATCCAAGATTAAGGTCACCAAGAAGTAAGACTTAGGAGTTAGGTTTGGTGTTGTCTGCCAGAATGGTTAAGATGCCATTTGAGAAGGTAGCAAGTGGACTCGGAGGTCTGTAAATGAGGTTCATAGTAGCTGTACTGTTGTGAGGTAGAGAAAGTTTGACTGCGATGGACTCAGCCGAACTGAATTGTGTTGAGAAACAATCTTACATTGATCTCATCTTTGTGGATAAATGCGACTCCACCTCCTTTGGAAAGGTTGGAGTTGCGGTCATTTCTGATAATGGAGTATCAATTACGAATGGCAAGTGCCAATAAGGGGCCTGAGGATGCGTGTAGCCACGTTTCCGTAATGGCAAAGTCACGGTTTTGTGATGAGATCAGCGATGTCAAGGGCATGGGCAGGGAGGGGATCTAGCATTGATAAGAGCACCCCTCACCTCATTGTCAGTGCAAGACCCTTCGTAAAACCAATTTGTCTTTATGGATGACAGACTTACCCTAGGTTCTCCCATAAATTAATTTCCAAGTTCCACGTAAACCAATCGATTGAGCTTCCGGCTTTCTTTCAGAATCTAACCAGCTCAGCTGAGGTCAAACCTCACACACTAGATGTAAGGAGGGTGGTTCTCTGCATGGCTACAGGCAGACATGGAGAACATGTTTCCAAGAGAGCCACCTCCAAATGGATAGTCAAATGTATACAATTATGCTATTTATTATCAGAAAAAACAATGCCTTCTACACCAAGAGCAGACTCCACACGGGGTACTGGGGCTACTCTATCCTTTATTGCAAATGTCCCCTTAGACAACATTTGCAAAACATCTACATGGAGCTGAGTTCACACCTTCACTCGACACTACTGCATTGACGCACATTACGAGACAGATACACAGGTGGGACAAGCGATTCTAAGACATCTATTTGCTGCTACTAACTCATCTCAACCCACCACCTTCTCATAACACTGCTTGCTAACTTATGCATAGCACGTGATCTAAGCATCAGAAGGAATACATTACTCACCGTAATCGTATTTCTGGTGCTTGCATCTACTTAGATTCACATGCACCCACCCTTCCTCCCTTGAGAAGGTGCATAGATGTTATGAGCTTTCTGTATATATCCGCTTGGGAACTCTGTGCTCATGCTACTCCATGTCAGAAAAAATACAATCTGAGGGACCTACACGCGTGAGGGATCATGGGTACAGGGGACGTCACACCAGGGATAGTATTACTGGCACGCCCTATTTCGACATCCATTTTCGAGTTTCGAAAACTAATACTCTGCAGCTTCCACTAGATGTCGGCCTATGCATAGCATGTGAATCTAAGCAGATACAAGCACCAGAAATACGATTACAGTGAATAATGTATTCCATATATCTCTATTTCTCCAGCACGGGGTCTGGCATGGATTCACATGCTCATGAATAATCCCTGTCAGGCTGGGAAATCCTCGGTAAAGAAAAAATCAGTATCAGTGTCTGATCTGTCTTTCTTAGTAGTAACCAATCACTGATCTCTGGGTCATACTGCCCCCAGCCAATGACTGCCCTCTCCCTAAGCCCCGCCTCTGGAAGCCATCCTCAGATTTTTACCGCACGCTCAAGTGTTGGGAGTCCTCGTGTTTAGCTCTCGGGTTTTTTTACTGCGTTTCCCATTTTTTCAGGAGAATTTCTAATTTTTTGGTTTAATCGAGCCTCAAGCTCCACCGTTTCTAGTTCCGATAATGGGGACCCGTTTCGGAATTCTTCTACGCCCCTCAAGGGTGAAGTTTTCGTCGTGTTTACACTTCTTGGAGGATTCCGGAAGATCTGCGGCCTACCTCAACGGACATGGCCCAGGACAAGGGGAGCTCGACGCCCGGATCCAAGCTGTTCAGGAACTGCCCTGGATGCGGATTGTATAACGTTTTCAAGGAGGACGGGCATTCGCGATGTCTCTACTGCCTCCATGGGGACAAGACGCACATGGAGAAGCACTGTGCGTTCTGCAAGAACCTTTCGGAACGGTTCAAACAAGATCGTCGTTCCCGCCTCGCCACCTGGCTGGAGAAGGGCACAGCAAGTGAGAAGGCGAAGAAATCGTCTGAGCGGGCTTCTAAGTCCTTTGAGGGCGCCCCGGCGACGGGGGCCCAGTAGAAGGCCAAGCACCGTGAGTCCGCGGGCTACGGGAACGCCAAAAAGTTGGGCTCTTCGGTTGCCAAGCAGGGCGTTACTTCCCCGGCACGTTCGACCACAAGCCAGCGCTCTGGTTCGGGGAAAAGGAAGTCCGAGAACGCGGGTAGGATGCTGGAGCGGACCCGGTCGATCTCGAAGGGGGAGCGAGGCGCTGACCCCCCGGCCCCTCCCCTTCCCCCAAGGCGAAGGCCCAGGATGCACCTAAGGTGGTGAGGGCTCTGATCCACCCGCTAAGGCCTCTACCGAAGTGGTCGCTGCGACCCTGGAGGAGCCGGCTGAGACTATGCCAATGGAAACGGCCTCTGGGCCCAGAGTATCACTGCCGCCGCAGAGGGAATCCTGTTTCCAGCCCGTCGCTAAGACCCCCGTGAAGCCCCCGGCTGAAAAAGAGGGGGGGGGCGGCGGCCATTACAGACTCGGAATCCGCCTCTGGAGTCCGAGAAGGGCCTCAACGAAAGGTCCATAGGCCTCAACGAGAGGTTCGAGAAGGTTCGATCCCAGGGGACGGTCCCTGCTGACGTAATCGAAGATAGCAACGACAACGACGAACAGGGCCCAGTGGAGCGGACATCCCGTCCGTCGCAGCCATTGCCTGAACCGGATAGCTCAGCGGCCATTTTGTTGGCAATCCAAACCTTTATATACCGAGATGAGGACGAGATTACCACGTACCCCGATGGATGAGCCAGAATCAGGCCTGTCGGGAAGCCCTCCGAACAAGCGGAGGAGAGTCCACCCTTCGTGCCTGCGAGACCGGTTGACCCCTCATCCCCCTCGCCGGGAGAGGATACGGCGACGGACGATGACAGCGGCGACGACACAGTGGACATCCCGTCGTCACCCCCATCCCCCCTCGGCATCCCCAGCCGACAAGGTTGGCTCGTTCCACGCCTTCATAACCAGGTCATCCGAGCTCTTCCAGCTCGGCCCTGAAGAACAGAAAAGGGAGGGGTTTCTGTACCAACGACGAGAGGCTAAGAGGAAGACGTTCCTCGCGGTGCATTTACTTGACATCTGGGACGAGGGGGCTTGCTGTCCTCAAGAACCCTGCCATGACACCCACCAAGAGGGACAGGTATGAGAAGAAGTACCGAGTCCCCGATGCCGCCCCCTTGTGCCTCAGGGCCCAGCTTACGCCGGACTCAGTCGTCTCGGCAGCGGCTAAGAAGAAGGCAGCGGGCGCGGCGGCTTCCACTTCACCGTCGGACAGCGAGGGCAAGAAGTTGGACTCTATGGGACGACGAGTCATCTCTTCGGTGGCGACAACGATTAAGGCAGCCAATGCCTTAGCGATCGTGGCCTGCTACGACAGGGAACTCTGATTCAAGATGGCTCCTCTGCTAGATTTCCTGCCGGATGACAAAAGGGCGGAGGCCCTAGAAATTCTGCAGGAGGGCGAGGTGGCGTCGGATCACACAACGGTGGCTACGGACATTGCCGATACCAGATTTTGCCAACTGGGCAACAGAGTTTGCCTCCGACGACTAGGATGGCTCAAGGCAACAGACTTTCGCCAGGACGTCCAGACCAGAGTGTTGGACGTGCCATTCGACGGCAACATCCTCTTTGGTAAGGCGGTGGATGAGTCTCTACAGGCCATAAAGACCGACTCGGAGACGGCCCGGGCCCTTGGGGTGCTTCAGCAGCAGCGGCCCTTTCGGAGCCCCGGAGGCACACGGGGTGCCTCCAAAGGATCCAGCGGTGGCTCCTCCACTTACCGCCAGGCGGCCCGCTCCTCTTCCCAGGAGGCCTACAGAGGTCGCGGCAAGCAAGGGGGTTCCCGCCGTCGCCGCCAAGGCAGCCAAGGCGGCAAGGCCGCTTCCAAGCAAGACTGTCCTGGCCGGGTTGTCGGGCCCCCACCGAAGCACCCCGGTGGGAGGCCGGCTGACGAAGTTCGTCAGTGTGGGAGTCCATCTCCACCAATCGTTGGGTGTTGGACACCCTGGCCAACGGGCACTCGCTGGAATTTCTAAAGTGCCCTCGCATTCCTCCCGTGGCAAGGAAGGAGAATCACGTCTCTCAACTGCTGTTGGAAGTAAAGGCGATGCTCAAGAAAGGTGCCATCGAGCTTGCCCCAGGAGGCTCCGGGGCTCTGGAGTGTACTCAAGGTACTTCCTCGTCAGAAAGAAGACAGGCGGTTGGCGCCCTATCCTGGACCTGCGTCGGTTAAACAAACACATCAAGGCGCAGAAATTCAGGATGGTCACCCTCCAGCACGTGCTGGGACAGCTGGCGGAAGGCGACTTTTGTCGTTGGACCTGGAGGATGCTTACTTCCACATCCCCATTCTAAAAAGGCACAGGAAGTTCCTCAGGTTCGTGGTTCAGGGACGCCACTACCAATTCAGAGCCCTACCGTTCGGATTAAAGTCGGCACCCAGGGTTTTCACCAAGTGCCTGGCACCAGTGGTGGTGCGGCTGCGCCTGCAGGGGATCCACAGCTACCCCTACCTGGACGACTGGCTAATCCGGGCAAGGTCAAGGGAGCTCGCCGTCGATCATCCGCTTGCTCACGGAGCTGGGGTTCACCATCAACTACCCCAAATCCCACCTGGTTCCATCCCAAGTAGCACTGTTTTTGGGGGCGAAGCTCGATACAGTGGAGCAATTGGCCTCCCCTTCAGAGGAGAGGACCAAGACCATCCTGGCCAAGGTGCGGCGCCTGCTAGCCACGGACGTGGCCAGGGTGAGGTCTATCAAGTCCCTTCTCGGGATGATGTCCTCATGCATCTACCTTGTGCCCCTTTGCAGACTTCGGATGCGTCCACTGCAGGAGTTCCTCGATGCCCGCTGGTTTCAGGCGAGGGGCTGCTTCGAGGACAGGATCCCCCTCGACGGTGACTACGAACGCCTCTCTGTAGGGTTGGGGGGCCCACACCAGAGATCTCCACACAAGAGGCCTTTGCCTCCCGGAGGTGAGGTCTCTTCACATTAACATCTTGGAGCTCCGAGCGGTGTTCTGGGCGCTCAACTCGTTCCTCCTGTCCCTCAAGGACAAAGTGGTGAGGATCTTCACCGACAACACCACCACGATGTTCTACATAAGGAAGCAGGGGGGCACCAGATCCCCAGCCCTATCCCAGGAGGCCCAGGATCTGTGGCACTGGGCCGTCGCCCAGGGGATGTTTCTGGTTCCCTTCCACCTGGCCGGAATAAAAAACACCATCGCCGACTCACTCAGCAGGGAGCTGCGCTCGTGCCATGAGTGGGAACTGCGCCAGGATCAAGTGGATCGACTCTTCCAACGATGGGGCAAACCCAAGATCGACCTGTTCGCGACAGCGACTAACTCAAAGTGCCAGATGTTCGCCAGCAGGTTCCCACAGCCGAGGAGCATGGGCGATGCTTTCTCGTTCCCTTGGGGCGGCTTGTTTCTATATGCGTTCCCTCCATTGCCGTTGCTGCTCCGCCTCATCAACCAGCTCATGAAGTCCAGGTGCAGGATGATCCTCGTCGCACCGGCGTGGCCGAGGCAGGTCTGGTTCCCTGACCTTCTGGACTTGTCAATGTCCCGCCAGTCAGACTGCCGGCAGACGCAGATCTTTTCTCCAGAGAAGGAGGCGCCATTCTCCACCACGACCCACAGTCGCTGAACTTGCAGGCCTGGCTCCTGCAGCACTAGAGTTTGGAGGGTACGATATCCCGGCTGATTGCAGAGAGGTTCTTGCAAAGGCCAGGGCGTCAAAACTCTTGTGTTACGGTCATAAATGGAAGAGGTTCTCTGTCTGGTGCCGTGCACAGAAGATTAATCCTCTGCGAATTACGGCCCCTCAAGAGCTGCCGTACCTGATGTTGCTGGACCGGCTCACGCCTCCATAAAAATACATCTGGCTGCCATCTCCCGATATACCAGGACGACGGGACGGGCGTCCTTCTGGTCCCATCGCCTGGTGATGGAATTTATGAAGGGACTATTCCGAACATTCCCGCCTTTGAAGGCTCCTGCCCCGGTGTGGGAGCTTAATGTGGTGCTGACCAGGCTCATGGGGGCCCCATTCGAGCCTATGCATTCGGCGCCTTTGAAGTTCCTGTCATGGAAGACAGCGTTCCTTGTGGCCATCACCACTGCACGATGAGTGGGAGAGATTCAGGCCCTATCTTGCAAACCTCCATACTTGACTTTTCATGACAAAAGGGTGGTGCTGAGGACGCACCCCTCCTTCATGCCCAAGGTGCTGTCCGACTTCTACCTCAACGAGCCCTTGGTGTTACCAGTTTTCTTTCCGTCGCCTTCGACGCCGGCCGAGAGGACTTTTCACTCGCTGGATGTAGCTAGAGCGCTGAAGTTCTACGTGGACCGCACAAAGAGTTTTCGTAAGACGTCACAACTGTTTGTCAACTTTGGGTCTGTGAATCAAGAGAAGGCTCTCTCGAAGACTTCCATCTCCAGATGGCTCTCCGGCTGCATCATGCATTGTCATCGGTTGGCAAACCGACCGCTGCCCGGTCGTCCGAGAGCCCATTCGACCAGAGCGATCGCTGCTACCACGGCGTTCCTGTCTGGTGTGCCCCTGCTGGATATTTGCAGGACTGCTACGTGGAGGTCGATGCACACCTTCACAAGATTCTACTGCGTCGATCGGGACTCCAGGGAGGAGTCCAGGGTCGGCCAAGCAGTGCTGCGCAACCTGTTCGCTTAAGGTGAGCCTGGTGAGGAGGTAAGAGATGCTTAATGTTGAGTCTATTGCCACCTCCCGTGGTTGTGCATGTGTATACTGTTTTGTATCCTTTTATTAATGAGCATGTGAATCCATGCCAGACCCCATGCTGGAGAAGGAACAAGTTATTTACCTGTAACTGTTGTTCTCCAGCATGGGACTGGCATGGATGCACATGCGAACCCTCCCACCTACCCCTCTGCGGCTCTTCACTTGGTCATACTGCCACTTGGCGTGCTACCAAATCTCGGGATGGCTGCCAGAGGCGGGGCTTAGGGAGAGGGCAGTCATTGGCTGGGGGCAGTATGAGCCAGAGATCAGTGATTGGTTACTACTAAGAAAGACAGATCAGAAACGAAACTGATACTGATTTCTCCTTTACCGAGGATTCCCAGCATGACAACGGGGAATATTCATGAGCATGTGAATCCATGCCAGACCCATGCTGGAGAATATATATATATATATATATATATATATATATCACGCTGGTAGCTCACAAGCATCGGGCGCAGGAACAAACTGAGGACAAACCTACAATGTACGGGGATGAAGGGTTACAGGACACACATAATCAGGGTATCATTTTAACTGGGTTTACAGGGGTGCCTGCTTTATTTGAATAGGAGTGTCTTCAGTTTTTTTTCTGAAAACAGATTGTTTGCCTCCATTCTCAAATTAATTGGTAGGTTGTTGCACTTTCCGGCTGCTACCATGGGGAATGCTCTTACCAGTCCGAAAGTGTGTGAGATGCTTCACTAATCTTGCACAGTTCAGCAGATCTTAATGCTCGACTAGGAATGTAGAAGTTGACTTTAGATTTTAGGTATTCTGGGGCTTTCCCATATAGGTATCTGTGCACAAGGGTCAAAGCCTTAAACTGCATCCTATCTTCAATTTTCACCCAGTGAAGTTCTCTTCCGGCCTCACTGATATGATCAAATCTTGACTTTTGCTTGGTAATTCTAACAACATTGTTTTGAATGTGTTGGTAGCTAGTGAGGCATTGTTTGCACCTAGGGTGAGAGCATTGTCATAATCAAGGCGTGATGGGATCATTGCCCTTGCTTTGGTGGCACAGTTGACATCTGACAGGTAGGGCATAATAGCTTTTAGCAGTCTAAGGTAATAGGAACAGGTTTCTTTTTACATATAGTGCCAGGGCTTCAGTACCCAGAGATGCTTCAACCATCATTCCCAAGGTTTGGACTTTTCTCAGAACCTGGATATGAGTGTAATCTATCTGGAAGGTACTGTGAGGAGTTGAATTTAGCTCCGGTTTGATGTGAGCCAAACACCATTAACTCTGTTTTCTTATTATTCAGACACATCCAGTTTGCGTCCATCCACGATTCTACTGTTCTAGATTGTAGATAACAGTTCCCTATCCTTCTTCTAGTGGCCACTCGGTTCACTTACCAGCTGAGTATCATCAGTGTAATTTGTGTAAAAGATGTACATGTGGACAAGGACTAGATAGCTCAAATAGAGATTAAATAGTCAGACCACCTAGGATTTTGCGGCATGAAATGGCAAATTTTGCGGCATGAAATGGCAAATTTTGCGGCACAAACCTTTATTTATTGCGGCATTTTTGTGGGACATTTTGTATTAACTGGAGGGTGTAAGATTGCCACACTGCAGGACATAGGCAGAGTGCAAGGCTACAAGAGAGCCAGGGTATCATTATTATGTATCTTTTGTATTAATTTAATAGGAAGAGTCCCAGATGTGTCTGGCTTGGCAGAACAGTGTTTGATTTGGCTACAATTCTGGTTTAATGTTCATGCCTATTGAATAGTATTAACTAAATTGATAATTATCAATTGTAATGCTGAAAATATTTCCCTGCTGTTCTCCAATCCCCCAAACACCCAGACACCTCTCACCCACTCTCCATCACAACTTACATTCCTTAACCTCTCACTCTGTCATACAAATACTCACTTGCTATGTCACACTGTCAAGTCACAATTTGCACTGCCCAGCCCCTGCCACACTCCAAATCATACTCCCAACTCACGCCTTTACACTCTACAATTCCTCCCGCAATACAGTCCTTCATTCTTTTCTGCTGCTTCTGCATCTTGCATCCTTTCTCCCATTCTATCACACTCTTCCCTCATCCTTTTTCCCAATCTGCAGCTCACTGCCTCTTTCTGGCCAACCGCTTCCTCTCTGCTTTCTGGCTCACTGACCACACGCTCCCTCTACTTTTTGTACCTCTGCTCGCTCTCAGATTTTCTGGCCCACTGCCCCACTGCTTCCTCTGCTCTCTTGTGCAGCGCTTCCTCCTCTGACCCACTGCTCTCCCTCTGCTTTCTTGCCTATCACTTCACATCTCACCCATCACTCTCCCCCCCTCTCTCTCATAGTGTAACCATTTTTTTAAATGTAGATTTTGACCCAGTTCCTCAAATAATGGGGCGTTTAAAAAAAGAACGGAGGATATGCTATTTTTAGACCCATTTTTTGGAAACGAGCAGGTCACCTTATTCTCAAAGGTGACCGGCGCATTTCCACAGGCTTGAGCTGTAGCGCACATTGTGCGCTGGCCAGCTGCCTTGAATGTTGTTCTGGGTTGTTTGACCGAAGTGTAATTATTTGCGGCGGAATTGACCGTAGTCAATTTCGCTGCAAATTGATTTGCACTTCAGCCAAACAAAACCCAAAATGTACCTTTTACCACCACCCCTCCCCTATTTAACTGCTTGGTCCCCTGTAGTGCCAGATCCATCCCTCTAACGCGGGTCGGATCAGACTCCGCAGGGTCCCTTTTTCGTTTTTTTTTTTTCTGTCCCCACCTCCAATTTTGAGGAAAATGGTCAAAACACTTCTGCAACCACCCGAGACCAAAAATACTGAACATTGGGAGCGGGTGACACCCTCGCAACACATGTTCAATCAATTTTTATAAATACCGACTAGTACTGGACGAAATAGGTCATTGTAACATTCGATATATTTTTGTCATCAAAATGGGCAGTACTTTGAATAGAATCGCTCTCCCGACAGTGTTCTGCAAGCTCCCAGCGCCTTTCACAGGGACAGGCCGTCCAGGTGCCTGCCGCTGTAAAATGCGACCCAAATTCTTTTGATCCTGTTTAAGCAACAGAAATGCAAGCGACACATCAGCGGTTCATACCTTAAAAGAAATGCATGACAGGGTCAGGAAAGACCCTGTCATGCAGTGGCAGCCCCACATCCCGTGCGCGTAGGGTTGCCTACAATTTATGCTCATTTAAAAGTGCATCTTGATTGGAAATTAGGGATGCACTTTTAAATTGACAGAAATGCCACTTTATTAGATCAAGGAGGTGAAAAAGGCCATCTGAATGGGAGCGCATAGAAAATGTGCCCATTCATGTGTCCCTTGTGGATTGGGCAGCACTTTTTTGGGGCGCAAGTGATGAGATGTGTTAGCGCAGTTCATGTCATGTGTAAAAAAAAAAAAAAGTTGAGAACCTGGCACCCTGAGTATTTTTTTAAAAAGTAATTTTTGCAAATTACTTACGTTTTTAAAAACTTTTTTTAAAATGCTGTTTTTGCACAAAACAGCAGTTTTTGTGGTATTTTGCGGGATCGCAAAATCGCTGGAGGGTCTGAATAGTAGAGGTGACATACTAGCTCCCTGAGGGACGCCGCATAGGATGTCTTTTTCAATGGAGAGTTTGTCCGGCCAATGCACTCGTGATTTTCTGTTTTTGAGAAAAGTGGTTATCCAACCAATTGCCTTTTTAGAGCAGTTGGCAGTTTTCTCTAAAGCGGTTTTGAAGAGGTCATGATCTAGAAGGTCAAACGCAGGAGGATCAACAGGCAGGCCCTCCCTTTGTCCATTATGCTTTAACATTTTGGTTTGTAGGTCGAGCATGGCAGTTTGTGCTGTGGGCTTCTCGAAACGCTGATTGTTGATGGTGCAAAGATTCAGATGCTTCGACATGGGCTTGTAATTGCTTGGTGGCTATCTTGTCCATGATTTTTAAAAAAGTTAGTTTGTGATGGGCCTCAAATTATTAGGGTCTCTTTGATCAAGGTTAGGTTTCTTTTACCAAGGGAGTGACGGTCAGCTTTTTTATTGTACTGGGTACTATTGAATCATGGAATGATGCATTACTGATTTTCGTAAGAATAGGATTGAAAATGTAGTGTTCTCCAGAATTATTTTGGGCAGTAGTATATTTTCCACACAGAAGGTGGGTTTCATTGTGGCCAGTACACCCACTATTTCTTCAGTGGGAATTTCAGTAAACTTAAGATTCAGTGTCCTTGTTGCTAACCTTGGGTGGGATATTGTTTCTCCTTTTTATTGGATTGAGCCTTTACAATTTGTTCCCTAGCACTGGAGATTTTAGAGAAGAATGCCGTTTGGGTTTTGTCACATTCCTCTTGAATAGGTGTGAAAGATGGTGTAATTGCCTTAGGTTTTTCTATTGATTTCAGAATGTTGAAAAGTTGGCTGGTGGTGTTTGTTGCGGTTGAGATTTGTTCATTGTAATGATTTATCTTGGCCTCAATGACCCTGATCTTATATTTTTTCTCACAATCTCTCGAGCTCCCTGTTGGATGTAGAAGGATCATTTGCCATTCATTTTCCCTGTTTAATTTTTCCTTTTTTAATTCTGCAATTTTGGCAGAAAACCAATTTTGATGTTCGGTGTTAAATGTAAATATTTTAGATTGCAGCGGGGCACTCCGGTCCACCAGTTTCTTTGTGTGGAATAGCAGATTTGTCATAAGGGTATTGCATGAGTCGTCATCCTTGTAGTTGTTCTTAATGTCTTCTATGCATTTTTCTAAGTGGCCTCTTGCAGTATTTTTAACGTTCCGGCAGGTCATATTCTTAGGTTCATTAGGGACCTTAGGTTTTGGGAGTGTTGGAGTCATTAGAAAGGAGGCACTATAGTGGTCTGACCAGATGCATAGTGTAGTCTTGTATTCTCGTGTTACAAGGTTATGCGTTACTACCCAGTCAAGTTGATGGCCATTGTGGGTTTGTTATAGTCGATGTTGTTCATTAATCTTTCTAGGTTTACTGGCTTCCTTGTCTTTGGGGTCTCCAAACCAACGATTGAGATCTCCAAGTATTAGGGTTGCAGTGTTGGGCCCTTTTAATAGGTTGAGTTGATGTATAAGTTCCTCATTAAGTTCGGGCATTGTAGTAGGTTTGTATACTACAATACGTATTATACTACTGTTGTCTGTTGGAAGGTATTTCAAGTACAGAACTTCACTGCCGTTACAAGAAATGTTAGTTGAGAATAAGTGGATGGAGTAATTGTTGCAAATACCCCCCCCCCCCCCCCTTTGGCCTGATTCCCTATTGGTGTAGCAAATTGAGTATCCTTCTGGAGCAGCGATATCACAAGTGGGGCCTATAGGATCTTTTAGCCAGGTCTCAGTGATGCATAGTATGTCCAGATTTTCCTCCACCATCATGATTTATAGCAAGACATTGTGCAAGGAAGACTTGATGGGCTCCCTGGATCTGAAGGACATGTACCTACACGTCCCGATTTGGCAGCCCATCGTGCTTTCCTACGGTTCAGAATCATGGATACCATTTCCAATACAAGGTCCTTCCTTTTGGCCTCAACTCGGCCCCCAGGGTCTATACCAGACTCATGAATACTGTGGCTGCCCTCCTCAGAGCGCAATACCTCCATCTACCCATACCTCGACAACTGGCTCGTCAGGGCTACATCTCCGGAAGCGTTTCACCACTTCTCCCATGCTCTTCTGAACACACTGCACAATCTGGGCTTTTCGCTCAATCTCAAAGTTGCAGCTGCAGCCCACGCAAACTCGGACATTCTTGGGCCTCATCTGGGACATGTGTTCCGAGAAGGTGTTTCCGTCGGAGGACAAGATCATAGCCATCAAGAGGGCCACGACTCACTTCCTCAGCAGAGAAGTGACCTCGGCCTGGTGGTACCAGCACCTCCTGAGTCTCATGGCAGCGGTCCTATTAGCCAACCCCCACACGAGACTCAGGTTGAGTAGGATATAGTTGAACTTTGCGGCATCATGGAACCAGGAGCAGGGCTCTCAGTACGAGATGATCAACGTTCCTCCATCTCTCCACCCGGACCACTCATGATGGTCCAGGGACTGCAACTTGCAGAAGGGCAAGCCCTTCCGGCCTCCCACCCTGCAGGTCACCATCACCACGGACTCCTCGCTCGAGGGCTGGGGAGCCACACTGGACGATCTCTCGGCCCACGGCTTTTAGGGGGAATTCTCATAAATGTGCTAATTTGCGTCACCTTAAAGACCCTCAGCAACTTTGCTGGATTTTGAGGACTTGTTTATTTTACCTTTTTTCCCACTCATGTATTTTGATGTTTGTTACTCTCGTGTTCGATTATGGAGTTTTAGACAACTCCATAGGCATCATCTTTTCATGTGTAACACAGCACCCTCAGTGCAGTGACACGGGGAAGCCTTTTAGGCTGTCCAAAGCTTTTAAATACCTTCTCTGGCATAAACTGTTTCTCCAGCATGGGGTCTGGCATGGATTCACATGCTCATGAATATTCCCCGTCGTCAGGCTGGGAATCCTCGGTAAAGAAAAAACCAGTATCAGTTTCGTTTCTGATCTGTCTTTTGTAGTAATAACCAATCACTGGTCTCTGCGTCATACTGACCACAGCCAATGACTGCCCTCTACCTAAGCACCGCCTCTGGCAGCCATCTTCAGATTTTTACCACACGTTCATGTGTTGGGATCCTCGTGCTATTGCTCTCGAGCGTTAGTGCTATTTTTTCACGTTTTTTCTCAAAAACTTCGTTTTTTTCGGTCAAAAGAGCCTCAAGCTCCACCGACTCTCCATCCGATCAACGGGGACCCGTGTCGGATTCGTCTGCGCCCCTCAAGGGTGAAGATTTCGTCGAGCTACGCTTTTGGAGGACTCCAGAAGTTTCTCAGGCCCGGACATGGCCCAGGAGAAGGGAAGCTCGACGCCCGGAAAGCTGTTCAGGATCTGCCCTGGATGCCAGCTCCAGAACGTCTTTAAGGAGGATGAACACTCCTTTTGTCTCTACTGCTTACATGAGGACAAGACACACGTGGAGAAGGACTGTGCGTTTTGCGGCAACATGTCGGAGCGGACCATGAAGGACCGCCATCAACGTCTCGCCAACTGGCTGGAAGGGAAGAGCCCGTCAGGCGAGAAGAAGAGGAAGAAATCCGAGCGGGCTTCTAAGACCTTTGAGGACGCCCCGGCGACGGGGGTCCAACACAAGGCCAAGCACCGCGAGTCCGCTGGCACCGGGAGCGCCGAACGGTCGGGCTCTACGGGCGCCAGGCAGGGCGCACCCTCCCCGGCACCTTCAGCCACGAGCCAACGCTCTGGGTCGGGTAAGAGGAAGGGCGAGCACCCGGCGAAGCTCCTGGAGAGGCCCCGGTCGAGCTCGAAGGCCCCATCGGAGGGGGGAGCGAGGCAGTGTCCCCCCCTCAAGGATAAGGCGGTGAGCGCACCTAAGGTGGTGAAGGCCTTAATCCATCCGGCCAAGCCCTCTATCGATACTGTCGCGGCGGCCCTGGCTCAGCCTGTGGAGGCTACACCAGTGGTGGCGACCTCGGAGCTCAGAGTCTCCCTGCCACCTCGGAGGGAGTCCTCTTTTGTGCCCATCGATAGGACCCCCGTGAAACCCCCGGCGGGGAAGAAAAAGGGGGGGGGGGCAGGGCGTCGTCGTAGATTCGGCCTCAACCTCAGAGGAAGAGCTGATTGAGGTCTTAAGCCACGGCCTTGGCGTGGAAGAAGACCGGCCCGTCGGGATGGATCCCGACGCAGGCGACGACATTGTCGAGGGTACCGACGGGGCCCCTGATCGCCCGTCGGATTCCCCTTTGCCAGTGCCGCAAGACAACTCGGCGGCCATTTTGTTGGCTATACAGTCCTTATGTTCAGAGATAAGGACGAGACTACCGTTGCCGACGGAGGAACCTCTCCCGTCGGGGGATCCAGAACCGGGACCTTCAGGTGCTCCCCCGCCCAAGAAAAGAAGGGTTCAGCCTCCACCTCCTTTTCAGCCGTCGCGCCCCGTCCAGCCCTCCTCCCCGTCCACCCGAGGGGATGATACGGGGACTGACACGGCAGCGACGGGTACGGACGACGAGGTGTACGACGAGGATCTACCGTCGTCACCTCCCACCAGGGCTTCCCCGCCCGACGAGATTGGATCGTTCCACTCCATGATCGCCAGGGCATCCGAGCTTTTCCAACTCTGCCCTGAGGAGAAGAAAAAGGAAGGATTCCTTTATCAACGGCGCGAGGCCAAGAGGAAGACGGTCCTCGCGGTGCCTCTACCGGACGACATTTGGGATGAGGGCCTCGCCCTCCTCAAGAACCCTTCCAAGACGCCAGCTAGAAGAGACCGGTACGAGAAGAAGTACCGGGTCCCGGACGCGGCCCCCCTGTGCCTCCGGGCGCAGCCTACCCCGGACTCCGTCGACTCCGCGGCGGCCAGGAAGGAAGAAAGCGGGGGGGGGGTGCGGCCTCCACAACGACTTCCCCACCGGACAGCGAGGGAAAGAAATAGGACGCTATGGGACGCAGGGTCATCTCGTCGGCAGCGACGACGATTAAAGCGGCCAACGCCTTGGCTATCGTGGCCCGCTACGACAGGGAGTTATGGTACAAACTGGCTCCCCTGCTGGACTTCCTACCGGACGACAAGAGGGCGGATGCCCTGGAGATCCTACAGGAAGGCAAGGTGGCGTCGGACCACGCCATCACTATTGCGACGGACATCGCCGACACTGGGTTTCGCCAGTTGGGCAACGGCGTGTGCCTTAGGCGGCGTGGATGGCTCAAGGCTACGGACTTCCGTCAAGACGTACAGACCAGAGTCCTGGACATGCCGTTCGATGGGAACAACCTGTTTGGGAAAACAGTGGACGATTCCCTCCAGGCCATTAAAGCGGACACTGAGACGGCCTGGGCCCTTGGGGTTCTGCAACGACGGACGCCCTTTCGGAGCAGCGGAGGCAAGGGCGCCTCCAAAGGTTCTGGCGGCGGTTTCTCGACCGACCATCAAGCGGCCCGCTCGTCTCCTCAGGAGGCCTACAGAGGACGAGGCAAGTCTGGCGGACCCCGCCGTCGTCGCCAAGGAGGTCAAGGCGGCAAAGCCTCGTCGAAACAGGATTGAACCGGCCGTGGGGTCAGGCCCCCACCGAAGCACCCCGGTGGGAGGCCGGCTGGCGAGCTTCGTCAGCGTGTGGGAGTCCATCTCCACCGACCGTTGGGTGCTGGACGCCTTAGCCCGGGGCCACACGCTCGAGTTTCAAAGAAGGTGCCCGCGCGTCCCCCCCGTGGCCAGGAAAGAGCTTCACGTCCCTCAGCTGCTCCTGGAGGTAAAGGCGATGCTCAGGAAGGGCGTCATCGAACTCGTCCCAAAGAGGCTTCGGGGCTCCGGAGTTTACTCGAGATACTTCCTCGTGAAGAAGAAGACGGGAGGATGGCGCCCCATCCTAGACCTGCGACGTCTGAACAAGTTCATCAAGGCGCAGAAGTTCCGGATGGTCACCCTCCAGCACGTCCTGGGGCAGCTGGAGGAAGGAGACTTCCTGTCGTCGTTGGATTTGGAGGATGCCTACTTCCACATTCCCATCCTAAAGGGGCACCGAAAATTCCTCAGGTTTGTGGTCCAAGGGCTTCACTACCAGTTCAAAGCCCTCCCCTTCGGACTACGGTCGGCACCCAGGGTATTTACCAAGTGCCTTGCACCGGTGGCGGCGCAACTGCGCCGCGAGGGGATCCACGTCTATCCCTACCTGGACGACTGGCTCATCCGAGCCAAGACGAGGGAGCTCGCCGTGGAGCACATGGCAAGGACCGTCCAACTTCTCACGGACCTGGGATTCTCCGTGAACTACGCCAAGTCCCACCTGGTACCCGCGCAAAACGCACTGTTTCTGTTAGCGAAGCTCGACACAGTGTCCCTTCTGGCCTCCCCGTCGAAGGAAAGGACCAGGTCCATCCTGGGCAAGGTACAGCGGATGTTGGTTTCCGACGCGGCCAAGGTGAGGTCCATCAAGTCCCTCCTCGGAATGATGTCTTCTTGCATCTACCTCATTCCCAATTGCAGGCTCCGGATGCGCACGTTGCAGGAGTTCCTGGACGCGCGCTGGATCCAAACGACGGGCGGCTTCGAGGAGAGGATCACACTCGACGAGAGTTTCCGCCGAGCGGTCCGGTGGTGGGGCACACGCGCGCATCTGACGGCGGGCATGGACTTCCAGACCCCAGACCACCAGGAGACAGTGACCACGGATGCCTCCCTGGAAGGGTGGGGAGCGCACACCGAAAATCTGCACGCGAGAGGCCTCTGGCTCCCGACGGAGAAGTCCCTCCATATCAACGTCCTGGAGCTCCGTGCAGTGTTCTGGGCCCTCAGGTCCTTCCTTCCGTCCCTCAAGGGCAAGGTGGTGAGGATCTTCACCGACAACACCACCACCATGTTTTACATCAGGAAACAGGGCGGAACCAGGTCCCCAGCACTGTCCAAGGAGGCGCAGGACCTGTGGCATTGGGCAGTCGCCCAAAGGATGTTTCTGGTGCCGTTTCATCTGGCAGGGATAAAAAACACCATCGCCGACTCACTCAGCAGGGAGCTGCGCTCGTGCCACGAGTGGGAACTACGCAGGATCTAGTGGATCGCCTCTTCCGACGGTGGGGCACACCCCAGATCGACCTGTTCGCGACAGCGACGAACTCCAAGTGCCGGAGGTTCGCCAGCAGGTTTCCCCAGGCGAGGAGCATGAGCGATGCTTTCTCGTTCCCCTGGGAGGGCCTGTTCCTCTACGCGTTCCCTCCTTTGCCACTGCTAATCCGGCTCGTCAACCAGGTCAAGAGGTCACGGTGCAGGATGATCCTCGTCGCACCTGCGTGGCCGAGGCAGATATGGTTCCCGGACCTTCTGGACTTGTCGGCGTCCCCGCCAATCAAGCTGCCGGTGGACGCGGATCTACTCTCCAGGGAAGGAGACGCCATCCTCCACCACGACCCGAAATCGCTGAACTTGCAGGCCTGGCTCCTGCAGCGCTAGAGTTTGGAGGATACGACATACCGGCCGACTGCAGAGAGGTTCTTGCAAAGGCCAGGGCGTCCTCGACTCTTAAATGCTACGGACACAAATGGAAGAGGTTCTCTGTCTGGTGCCACGCACAGAAGATTAACCCTCTACGGATTACGGCTCCCCAGGTACTGCCGTACCTGTTGACGCTGGCCAAAGCTGGACTGGCACACGCGTCCATCAACATTCATCTTGCTGCGATCTCCCGATACACCAGAACCACGGGCCGGACGTCCCTGTGGTCTCATCGTCTGGTGAAAGAGTTCATGAAGGGACTGTTCAGATCGTTCCCGCCGGTGAAGTCGCCGGCCCCGGCGTGGGAGCTCAATGTGGTGCTGACCAAGCTCATGGGACCTCCGTTCGAGCCTCTGCACTCGGCCCCGTTGAAGTTTCTGTCGTGGAAAACAGCGTTTCTTGTGGCCATCACCTCCGCACGACGGGTGGGAGAGATCCAGGCCCTTTCCTGCAAGGCCCCGTACTTGACTTTTCACGACACGAGGGTAGTGCTCAGGACGCACCCCTCCTTCATGCCCAAGGTACAGTCGGACTTCCATCTCAACGAACCCTTGGTGTTGCCTGTGTTCTTCCCGTCGCCTTCGTCGCCGGCTGAGAGGACTTTGCACTCGCTGGATGTGGCTAGAGCGCTGAAGTTCTACGTGGACCGCACAAAGTGTTTTCGGAAGACGTCACAACTCTTTGTGAACTTTGGACCTGTCAATCAGGGGAAGGCTCTCTCGAAGGCTTCCATTTCCAGATGGCTCTCCGGCTGTATCATGTACTGTCATCGGTTGGCAAACCGACCGCTGCCTGGCCGTCCGAGAGTCCATTCCACCAGAGCGATCGCAGCTACCACGGCGTTCCTTTATGGTGTGCCCCTGTTGGACATATGCAGGGCTGCTACGTGGAGGTCGACGCACACCTTCACGAAATTCTACTGCGTCGATCGGGATTCCAGGGAGGAGTCCAGGGTCGGCCAAGCAGTGCTGCGCAACCTGTTCGCCTGAGGTGAGCCTGGTGAGGAGGTAAGATGCTTAATGTTGAGTATGATGTAATGCTTAATGTTGAGCCTTTGCCACCTCCCGTGGTTGTGCATGTGTGTACTGCTATGTATTCTTTATTCATGAGCATGTGAATCCATGCCAGACCCCATGCTGGAGAAGGAACAAGTTACTTACCTGTAACTGTTGTTCTCCAGCATGGGTCTGGCATGGATTCACATGCGAACCCTCCCGCCTACCCCTCTGCGGCTCTTCACTTGGTCATACTGCCACTTCACGTGCTTCCAAATCTGAAGATGGCTGCCAGAGGCGGTGCTTAGGTAGAGGGCAGTCATTGGCTGTGGTCAGTATGACGCAGAGACCAGTGATTGGTTATTACTACCAAAGACAGATCAGAAACGAAACTGATACTGGTTTTTTCTTTACCGAGGATTCCCAGCCTGACGACGGGGAATATTCATGAGCATGTGAATCCATGCCAGACCCATGCTGGAGAACAACAGTTACAGGTAAGTAACTTGTTCCTTCCCAGAGAAAGTAAACTGAAATTGACTTTACTAGTCTTTCCAAATTCTTAGACCCAGCACACACTATCTTACCATAGAATGCCTGAGGGGGGTACTGAGTATCCCCTATGTCTAGAAACTCATGTAGCAGTCAAATGCTACCCTTTCCTCTCAAAATGACTGGTGGCAGTGGTTTTACAACGAAGTACCATGATTTTTCCCGACCGCAAACACCGGGCCATGTTTTTCAAGATGCTGTCTTAACCTCCTTTTTTAAACTGGTCCCGGTGTTTTTTTTTCGCCATTTCTTTTTTTTTTAAAGGTCCCGCTAGAGTGTCTCTGCGTGCCAAACCAGTTTTGGTCCATTTGTTCCTAAGCCTTTGGCAGGCTTCAGGACTGAAAACCACCTCTGGCGTCCATGTGTCTGGGTTGGGCAGGAAGTGAGGGAGGTGCCCGAAACTCCCTGTGCTTGGTCTACTACGAGACCCAAATGCACCCAGGCATGATTGGCTGACTGTCCGGCAAGGACCGCGACCCTGCTGGGTGAGTGGCAGCTAGGCTGGAATGAATGGGAGGAAACTGGATAAAAGTCGAGTCTCTTGGCTTGGAAGGCAGTCGACCACTGGAACGAAAGAACCGAAGACGAGCTGTAAGAGGACGGCTGCTGCAACTCCTGGACCGTTGGTTTGCCCGGTGAAGCGCTGCTGCAGGTCGGAATCCCCTAGTTCATTTCAACAGAGAAGCCCTTCAAGGACCACTTCTCCCTTTTGAGTTGGTGGGACCAATCAACTCGTAAGCCACCCGAATACCATTCTTGGAGATGGTTGTATTTTTCTCCGAGTGCTGCAAGAAACCAAATAGCCAGGGAGAAGGACACCAGTTTGTGTGCTGGACTACAGCTACCGGAATTGAAGATTTGCCTTTGCCAGCTTTTTGACCAGTTCTGATGGAGTGCAGGAGTCTCCCGACATCCTCCATCTTGTCCCCACGACCGAGGCTCAGGAACAGCGAGATCTGCAGGAACTGCCAGGAACAGACTTCGTCAGCTGCATTGTTTTGTTCATTGTAAGGTACTGTGAAAACCTGACCGAAAGCACTTACATCTCACTGTGAAAGTGCTTGAAACTTTGGCAATTTGCAGCCCTAGTCAGCTTGTGACCCAACATATGAACCTTTCTTTTACAAACTACTTTTGAGAACTTTGGCAAAGACTTTTCCGTTTAACTTCCAGAACTGCTTTATCCTATACAAGACTTTAGTCCATTGACTGTGGCCTAACCTATTGCATTGAATCAACTTATCTGGGGTACTAAAACTATTTGCAGTGTTTAAGAGTAACTGTAATATTTGTTTTGTCAACTTATTCCTTTTTGCTCCTACTTCAAATGCTCTGAATGTCATTTTGCTCCTCCTTCAAAGTAGTCTAAATGCCTCAGAACCTGATATTTTGATATACTCTAGTATATTTTTGTGTGATATCTATTTCCTGCTCCTAGTGAATGTTTTATAACTGACTGTGAAATAAATTAATACGTGTTTTACCAAGAAACCTTGAGTATAAGAGTCTATTTGAATACTTGTAATTATAGACCTCTGTAACATCATTACAGCTCACATTCCCTCTTGAGATAAGTCTGGCTGCTCAGCTCTCTACCAAAAACTGTGTGGTACAGACTTATACCAAAGGTTGGTTTTGCTTACACCTGTAGTCCTAGTTGTGTGTATTGATCCCAAAGGGTACGGCATACAAACTTTGCCTAACAACGGCACCTGGACCCGACCGGAGCAGGAGTTCCACATCAATTGGTTGGAGCTGATCGCCATCTGGCTAGCGCTCCTAGAGCATTCCTTCCACTTTTCAGGGGCAAGGTTTTCCTCATCCAACACACACAACTCGACCAGCATGTTCTATGTCAACAGGCAGGGAGGCACCAGATCCCCTCCACTGTGCAGGATGGCAATCAGCTGTTACTCACCACTCAAACAGGCCGAAGATGTGGAGGAGTGACCTTGGAGATGATGATGGTGGTGGTACAAGAATCGATATTCAGCCTTCCATCCCAGCCCCCCTGAGTACAAGACTCAGGCTTCCTCCCAAGAGGGGCTCTTTTCTACAATGTACCTCTCTGCTGTTTCAGTTGGGACAGACAGAGGTGTCAATTGAATAAAAGAGCGGGGAGAACACACACCGCAAATACCAATGCTGCAAAGGAATACAAAGATATTAGACAGTGTTGAATTAAAGGCAAGTAATCAGAACAGTTGTATTAAATGGGAAACTACCTAGGTAAGTATTGGAGTGGAGCTTCCCCGGGGTGGATCTACAAAAAATATAACACAATGAGTGGGAATATTCTAAAGAGCCTTCTCGGGTATCAATCCCAACTATATATCGAACTGGTAACAACTAACCTGAGTAAGGATATTTGATGAAAGTAATCCAGGAAACGGAAGACAACGAAAGGAGAAAATAACAAACAAGAATGTTAGTATAGGGAAGTAGCCCCAAACGGCACGAGGGTCACACTAGTGCCGGGTTGGTGCAGTTTCAGCAGAGCGTTTATATGCACTTGAAGATAAGTTCACAATATAGTCACTCAATGTCCCAGAATCCAACAGAAGACAAATATCCAAACAAAGTCGTGGAGAGAAAATAGTAGCAGTGACAGGATTTGTCAATTATTAATATGTACCTGAGCACACATGCATCCAGAGTAGGTGTAGAAAAGTTCTGGATTGTTGACAGCAAGTCCTCTGCGAGGAAGGCTTTGGTTCCGTGTCCAGAAGCGGCAACCTGGAATGAAGTACCGCAAGAGACAGCAGGAAGCCGGATCCAATAACGTTCCGAGTCAAAAGCCAGACGAGCACGACAGGAAATAAAGGCGGAGGCAAGCCAATCCAGTAGTCGGGCAAGGGTCAGAACCAGGAAATCAGATAAGAAATCGTGTGGAGAAGACACGAAGTAGTAACGGACGTAACCGCTTGTAGCTTGTAACGCTAATTAGTAGCAACAAACCCTTGAAAGACGGTGGTTTTATAGCCGTATGGGGACGTGTCTTGCCGTACGTCTTCCACGTACAGGACGTGTCGGCTGACCCGGAGTCCGTCGTAGTTTGTACAGGCACCATGGCAACCTGCATCTGGTCCACAGGGGAGCTTGTAAAGAAGTATTCTGCAAGGAGGCCCGCAGGGAAGCCGAAGTGTAACATCAGCATGTCGGAATGGGCCCTGGAAAACATCTACCTCACGTCAATCCACCTTCCGGGGGAATCCAACCTGGAGGCGGACAGGCTCAGCAGGTTGGGAGCGGACAACTACGAGTGGCAACTAAACAACCTTGTTATTCAGGTGATCTTCAACAGATGGGGTCTACCCCAGGTAGAGCTCTTTGCCACCTGGCACAACAAGAAGTGCCGTCTGTTCGCCTCTTGGCAGGGACAGGGCCCCGGGTCCCTGGGCAACACATTTTGGATTTAGTGGAACGGCATGACAGCGTACGCCTTCCCGCCGACGCCACTGATTCAGAGTGATTTGCAGGATCAAGGAGTCTTGTCAGCTCAACATCATTCTAATAGCTCCATGGTGGCCGGCCAGGCCATGGTTCTTGGAGCTGCTCCGCTTCTCGGAAATGCCACACAGATTCACCTTCCGATGTGCCCAGCACATCTGTCGCAGCAGGGGGGCAGAGTCATCCACCCGCACCACAGAAACTAGCCCTCGCAGCGTGGTTCCTAAGCAGGTAAAGCTAAGGCACCTCAGCCTCTCCCAGGCAAATCTGGAGATCATACAGGGCACAAGGAGCAAGGCTACCAGGGCCCAGCATAAAAGTAAAGGGACCAGTTTCTGCCACTGGGCAGACTCCAAGGAAATCGACCCTCTGGCATGTACTTTGGAAGACATGCTCTTTCTCGGCGCACCTCGCCCACTCAGGCATGCAGGTGGATACCTGCCGCACTTATATCGAAGCCATCTGGGCTTACAGGAACTCTGGAGGGTGGGGGGGGTAGTCTCCTCCTCCAATCCGATTATCAAGAAACATTTGACGGGGCTCGCAAGACTCTACCCGCCCATCAAGAGGCCACGCCCCATGTGGGACCTGAACATAGTCTTGGGCGCCCTGGCGCACAAACCATTGGAGCCAATGGTATCTGCAGACATCAGGCTGGTCACCATAAAACGGTACTAGTCGGCCTTGGCTTGCAGAGTCAGCGAAATCCAGGCGCTGGTCGCCTCAGAACCATATACTACCTTTCACAGGGACAAAGTAGTCCTGCGGACACACCCAGCATTTCTGCTTAAGGTGCCGTCTGCTTTCCATCTAAACGAAGAAAGAGTCCTTCCTATGTTTTTTGCTGATGCTAAGGACGAGGCACAGTTCTGCACTGCCTGGATGTCGGGCGTGCCCTGAAATCCTACCTTGACAGTACCAAGGGCTTCCGCACGTCAGACAACCTGTTTGTCACTTTCTGTGGTGCAAGAGAAGGCTATCAGGACTCCATATCTCGCTGGATGGTCTCAGCCATCAAAGAAGCATACTAGGGTCAGCACAAGCCGCTTCTGGCTAACATGCACACCCACATAGTCGGGGCCAATGCAACAGCCATCGCATTCCAGCGCCATGTCGCTTGGCAAGTCATAAGCAGGGCGGCCACTTGGGCCACTCACTCAGCTTTCTGCAACCACTACTGTTTAGATGCCGGCTTTAGATCTGAGGCGGCTTTCGGACAGGCGGTTCTGCGTAACCTATTTGCTTAAGGTGGGGTCTCCTCTCCACCCTGGGGCTACATTCAGTTTAATCGCCCATGCAGTATGGAGGAAAGTAGACGGGACGTAACAGTAATTATAAGTTACTCACTGTAGTGACTAACTTACTTAGTCTATAGTCCCCTTTCCTCCATACGTCCCACCATCCCCCCTGGTGTCATTAGGCATTGTTGACTCGTCAATGGGGACTGATGTGTGGTGCCAGGGGGGCAGAGTCAGGGCAGTGCATGCTCCCAGTGCAGCACCCCGCATGCCTCTAAATTTAAAGGGGAAGAAGGTTTATCTGGTCAAAAAGATTGTCTTCATCCCTCACAAGGGACGCCCATGCAGTATGGAGGAAAGGGGACTATGGACTAAGAGTACGTTAGTCACTACGGTGAGGAACTTATAATTCTTCTTTCAATCCTGAATGAGTGGAGCCTTTTTCCACTCATTCATTCTTGTGGGCTCTGTCTTTTGGAACTATATTCTTTGTATTTTACCTGTACTATGCAGTCTGTCCGCTCCATAGTTCTTAAAGGCATCTGTTTTTATTACTGCAGCGCAAGTTCCGTATGGGCAGTGTTGCTGGGGACCCTTACGGTCCTGCTTTAAGATTATCTTTCTATATCCTCGAGTAACTATAGTTCTTAAGAATACTTAGTATCTCTCCCAAAACCCTATAGTCTGAAAGATTGCCAGACGCCACCTTGCGTGATGTGCCAAAGGGATATCTAGTATCCCCCTTCTGTCTACTGTGACATTTTAGTTGTATAGAAAATCGCCTAGTTATGGCTTGTGGCAGTGGACATGTCCTACCAACTATTGTGTAATTCAAATACTGCAGGCTATCGCCATAGCCTCGGTAGTGCACAATGGGGGCACCCAAGTACCACCTTGGGGCTGCCCTTCTTTTTTTCGCCATTACTAGGGTGGTTGTCTCTTGATAGCCCTTCTACCAGTCTGGCTGGGGAGGTCAGTGTGTGTTTTGCCTTTGGTGGAAAACCTTGGGTATCCCCGCTAGGCTCCAGGGTGTCTTGGCAGGTAGGAAGTGGGGAGTCGGCTTCCAGTCCCCCCTCCCCTATCATTTGTCTGCCAAAATGCCTGAATAGGACCAGCCTCCACCCACAGGTGGTCTGGCTGTCCTGATAGGACAGCCAAGCGCCCCTTTCTTTAAAATGCTGAGAGATTGAAGAGGAGTTTGTTCTGGAATGGTTTTAAAGGTACGGCTTCTGGAGTGAAAAGCAAGTTGACCACTGGAAACTGAAGTAACGGAAGAAGATGATCAGAGACTCCTGCAGAGCCTTTGCAACACCGTGAAGCAACCACTGCAGCCCCTTTGCAATACCGTGAAGCAACCACTCCTGTCCTAACCCAGTGTTGGGGAGAATTTTCAGAAATGTGCTAATTCCCTTCTACCTTGGAGAGCCCCAGCTATTTTGCTGGACTTTAGGACTTTTTTAATTTTTATCCTGGAGAGAGTAAGACCTTTTTCTCACTCTATTGTATGTTTCTGCTTTGTTTTGAACACTGTTGCTTTTGGTTTTGTAATCTGACAAACTCCATAGGCATCATCTTTTTACATTGTGAGACACTGCACCTTTAGTGCAGTGGCACAGGGAAGTCTTTCAGATTTCCCAAAGGTTTAAATATCTTCTCTTGGTTAAACTGTTTCCAAGAGCAGTGAACTGAAATTAACTTTACTTTTGTAACTTTCTAGACCAAGCACACGCTATCTTATAATAGGGTTCTGTAGGGTTTACTTAGTGTTAGGCAAGATTTAGTGCAGTACCCTTTGGGTGCACTACCACAACCTTGACGTCCTGGCAATAGGAACCCAACCTTTGGTATAAGTCTGTACTACACATGCTGGTAGTGTAGCTGAACAGCCAGGCTTAGCTCAAGCGGCATCAATGTGAGCAGTAGGGGAGTTGTACAGATTCAGTGACAAGTATCCAAATAAACACTTACCCTCAATGTTTCTTGATTAAACCATTATTAATTTAAGTAATTTTGAATAAGCCTTCTTCAGAAGGGGCAATATAATGACACACAAATACACTTCAAAATACATAGTTTCTCTAAATCAGCAGGTACCCATTTGGGATGGTCGCACACTTCCTACACCCTCAGGTGACTTAAATAGCTAGGACTCTGTAGGCATTCATATACCCTACTAGGTGACTGACAGCTAGGCTGGAATGAATGGGAGAGAACTGAATAAAAGGCGAAGCTTTTGGCTTGGAAGGCACTCTACCACTGGACGAAGGAACTGAAGAAGAACTTGAAGAGGACGCCTGTTGCAACTCCTGGACCATTGGTTTTCCCAGTGAAGCCCTGCTGCTGTGCTGAAACTTCAAATTGAGGGGATTGAGACCTATCGCTACAGTCCCATTCCTGCTCAAAATCCTGGACTGCGCAGTCTACCTGCAGATTCAGGATTACCTCAAACTAAACAATCTCCTGGGTTTAAGACAATCAGGGTTCCGCCCTAAACATGGCACGGAGTCAGCTCTGATCGACTTGAAAACTCAGATGGAGTCACTGAAGTTCAATGGGAAGCTAGCTCTTCTCCTCGATCTCTCTGCGGCTTTTGATCTGGTCAACCACCAAATACTCTGCCAGCATCTCAAATCCGCAGCCCACTTCTCCGACTCTGCCAATGCCTGGATCCACTCATTCCTGAGCAATAGATCCATGAGGGTCTTCTCACCGCTGGCATCAGCGGATTCCTCCCCTATTCACGGTGGCGTTCCTCAAGGCTCGTGTGTATCCCCTACGTTGTATAACGTATTCACCAAGCCCCTCTTCGATGTGCTTGACTATCTCGGTGTCTCCTACACTAACTACGCGGACGACACCCAGATACTCATCCCTATCACAGGAGACTACACTGCTGACACCAAAGCCCTTAACGATGTTTACTCGGTCATTCAGGCCTGGATGGCACAGCACGAACTTTGTTTTGACGATAAGACTGAGCTCTTACTTTTAGGATCAAATCATCGGCTCAACAAACTAGACCAAACCTAAAAGTCCTTCATTATTGACGGCAATGACATTAAAGTCTCCAAAGATACTAAGACACTAGGGGTCTATCTTGACTCCTCGCTTTCTCTGAACAGACAGACAAATGCAGTTAGGTCAGCTTCGGCCTATGCCTGCAAACTTATCACTGCCTGTAGACCCTTCCTAAACTCCACCAACTGTATCGCACTTGCCAGAACTCTTGTTATGGCCAAAATCGACTACTGTAGTGCGCTCTACCTAGGGACCAGTCAGTCTAACCTTAATAAATTGCAAACTGTACAAAATAATGCCTTAAGGGCAGCCTTAAACATCCCGAGATGCTCTCATATCTCCTCCGTCAGATCGGACTTACGCTGGCTCCCGGTAAAACAGAGAATTGCCCTGAAAACCCTAGCTTTGACTCACAAATGTCTGAGCAACAATGCCCCACCTTACATGTCCGCTCGCTTCTCACGCCACACCTCCACTCGACCTACCAGAGCAGCCCAAACTCTCAGCCTCATCATGCCTGGATGCAAACTCCAAAAAGCTGGTCGGGTGAGCTTCCCCGTCCTGGCCTCCAAACTCTGGAACACCTTGCCCACACCTATCAGAAATGAACCATCATTCCACTCCTTCAAGAACAATACTAAAACATGGCTGCTCTCCCAAGACCCATGAGACCTTGACACAGTCCAGATTCCATGTGGGGTACAGGACTGAATATACCTTTTCTCTCTGCTCTGTCCCTGTATTATACGCTGTTAATGGTACCCTTCAGTACATGTATATATGCTGTATATTTTTGTAACTTCTGTAACTACTTTTTTGTAACATGTTTAAGAGTATGCGCCCGGTTGCCCCAGGGCCTGGTTTTTTGCGCTTTATAAATCAAATAAAATCGAATTGTGTCCTCCGACGTATTCCACATCTACGACGGGTAATGACCACAGCTGTGCTGCTCTGGCAAATTTTCAGCAGAGGGCGTCCTGTGTCGATGACGTCGATACGTTGTTCTCGAGGGCGTCTGTCGAGGGTCGATGTCACCGGATGTTATATATAGGACGCACGGCACCCATAGCCACAGTTGCTTTTTTTCCGCAAACGTGTTTGCTTCGGAATCTCGGTGCTCAATTCTTCTCTTCGATAGCGATGTGTTCTTCTACTACCCCGAAGTCGGGCTTTAAGGCTTTAAAAAGTGTCCGGACTGTGGTTTGAAAATGTCCATCACGGACCCACACGACATCTGCCCCTGGTGCCTAGGCGGAGGCCACGCCACCGACGACTGCAATGATTGCCAGTCTCTGACGTCTAAGGCCTTGCAGGAACGTAAGAAGAAATTAAAGGTAGGAAGGTTGTCTCTAAGCCCCATAAGTCAGTCCGCTGGGCTTTCGACCAATGACTCGAGGGGTGACTCTCCGCATCGGCAAAAGTCCAGGGGGTCTCGGTCTAGGAATGGTTCCCGCCATTCCTCTGCCTCGTCGAGGCATTCTAGGAAGCGCCGTCATCGGTCGCCTTCCCCGTCTTCATCGGAGGACTCGGCAAACTGTTGACTTGTCCCACCAAGTCTTCGTCGCGGGCCGAATGGGATGCATTCTGCCAGCAGATGATGGCGATTTTCGAATTGCAAGGCACAGATCCGGCCGCGTCTTCGGAAGAAGCTGGCAAGGCACAGGCTCGGTACACTACTCGCACGCTTCCGGGCTCGGGCGATCAGCGCGATCATCGGGAGCCGTCGAGGTCCCGCTCTGACAAGGGAGGTAACCATAGACTTGCCAGATCCATGTCCCGGTCCTCGACGCCATTGAGACTGTTGGTACCTGTGAAGCCTTCGAGGAAGGCGTCAACGCCATTGGCGTTGTCCGTTGAAGGATGCTTTTGGGGCTCCGCCCTCGAAGCAGTCTTCAACGCCATCGGCGCTGTCCATCGAGGGACATTCTCGGGGCTCTGCCCTCAAAGTTGACGATGCCGTCAGCGCCTCGGTCGATGTCGACACCGATTCCCTCGGCGCCTTTAATGCCGTTTGTGGAGGATTTGCCGGAGGTGCCCCAGAGGGCTGTGGAAACTCCGAGAAAGGCTATCAGTAAGTCTGGGAGGCCTGTTTTTTTAGCCCTCCTCTTCCTCCTCCCAGATTGGATTTGTTCCAACCTTTGGATTATATTTCGGAGGTGGAGGAAGGGTCTGATGAGTAGAGGAATGTGCCTCCTGATGTCCCGGATGACCTTTTGTCTGGGCACAGTCAGATGGAGAAACTTTGTCAGACCTTGCATGACGCCAGTGGTCTTGACACCTCTCCGGAGATGGAGTTTGGCAGGCCTGAGCCTGGGACGCATGCCGAATCCTCCTATAGGCGTCTCATGTCAAGGGTGACTGAATACTTGGGGTGGACTCCTCCACCTGTTGGTTTTTATCAGGATGATCTGATGGATATCTTGGACCAGGGTCCTCCCGGTGTTGCCATTCCACATGGCTTTGCAAAGAAGAATGGCGGCGGCTTGGACTGCTCGGAGAGTTTCCCGCCAGTGAATAAGTAGCTTCCAAAAAAATACCGCCCAGCCAGTAGTGACCCCTGCTACTTGTCGACGCACCCTACTCCGGAGAGTTTGGTGGTGCAGCCCGCTACTGCCCCCACAAAGCAGGCTGCCTACCCTACCATCCCTCCTGATAGGGACGATAAACGCTTTGATGGTTGTGCGAAGAAGGTATTTTCATCTGGGGGTATAGCTTTGAAGGCAGCCAACTCCGTTTGTGCTTTGTCGAGATTCACTCGCACTCTGTGGAACTGTGCATCTTTGGCAGCTGAGCATATTCCCGGAGGGGAGGAACAGAATGGTTTTCTAGCCCTCGTGTGAAGCCGTTCAGTTGGGTTTGGACACGGCAGACTGTCAGCCGGTTCATGGCGGCGAGCACTGTGATGCGCAGGTTTGCGTGTTTGCGGAAGTCAGGGTTGCTCCTGATGTTCAATCTCGGCTTCTCAGCATGCCCTTTGATGATGTCCATCTGTTTGGCAGCAAGGCTGACGAGAGCCTTGAGAGGTTGCAGACCTCCAAAGTTGCAGCAAAGTCTTTGAGCGCTGCAGTACGTCAACCTCCACTTCTTCGTCCTAGGGGACAGCAATGGAGGGGAGGTTCCTTTCTGTACTACTCTACCTTTGGTAGATCGAGAGGAGCTGCCAGTCAAAGGGGCCACGTACCAGAAGTGGAAAGCAAGGTACTTGAGGTGCCAAAGCCGCTCGGGCAGTTGCCTCTTTGCCCTCAGGTACTGCCGCAGCCGCGTCCACTCAGTCATGAGGCCATGTCCCATGGTTCGCCGGTTGGAGGCAGACTTGCACAGCATTTTGGAGAATGGCGTGCCATTACTTCGGATGTGTGGGTTCTGGAGATCATAGCCCACGACTACTGTCTTCCTTTCCGGCAGAGGCCTTGCGACAGTCCACCAGGGAATGTCTCTTTGAAGAGTCCGGATCTGCTCCTTGGGTAAGAAATCAAATCCCTGCTGGAGAAGGGCACCATAGAACTGGTGCCTGTAGCGGAGAGGAATACGGGATGGTATTTCCCTTATTTTTTGATCCCGAAAAAAGATGTGGGATTGAGACCCTTCATGGATTTGCGTTGGCTGAACACGCTCCTCAGGAAGGACAAGTTCAAGATGGTAACTCTTTCTCAAGTCCCCCAGGCCCTTCAACTTCAGGATTGGTTGATGTCTCTCGACCTCAAGGATGCTTACTTTCATGTGCCGATTCATCCCAAGCACAGGAAGTACCTGAGGTTCGCGGTTGGCGACTCAAATTTTCAGTTTCTGGTCCTGCCGTTAGGATTGACCTCCGCCCGATTCGTCTTCACCAAGATGATGATGATGGTGGTGGCGGCAGCGTATCTCAGGAAAGGGGGGATTCATGTCTATCCCTACCTGGATGACTGGTTGCTCAGGATGCGCGCTCCCAAGCAAGCCATAGAACATCTGTCCGTCACCTGCCACTCCCTTCACAAGCTGGGCTTCTCCCTCAATTTAAAGAAGTCCCATTGGCCACCTACCCAGCGGCTCCAATACATCGCAGCAGTGCTCGACACATCACTGGGGCAGTATTCGCCTCCCCAGGTGAGGGCTCATCACATTCTGGACCAGTTTCGACATGCCCAGAATCTCCCAGCGTAGGAGTTCTTGAGGTTGCTCAGCCTCATGGCATCCTGCATTTTCCTGGTGCCAGAGGCCAACCTGTGGATGAGATCTCTGCACTGGGCTCTCAAGATGCAGTGGTCGCAGTTCTCTGGCAGGATGTCGGATCCCGTTCAGATTCCTCCCTCGGTAGCACAGGATCTTCTGTGGTCGGCTGTCGATGGCAATCTGATGAAGGGAGCTCAATTTTGGCAACCTTGGCTGGAGGTGACGATCATGACACCCATCCCTCAGTGGTTGGGGGAGCTCATGCCAATGAGTTGACAGTCAGCGGCTGTTGGTCTCCGTCAGAGTCCAGACTCAACATCAATCTGTTAGAGCTGCGGGCTGTCAGTCTAGCCCTAAAGACTTTTCTGCTGTCTGTGCGGGGGAAGAATGTCCTGATTATGACGTACAATACAGTGGCCATGCACTACCTCAACAAAAAAGGGGTTGCAAGGTCACTCTCGTTGTGCAGTGAGGCGATGCAGCTCTGGTTCTGGGCCATCCAGCAGGAAATTTCGATCTCGGCAGTTCATCTGGCGGGAGACTAACACGCGGCGGACGCTCTGAGCAGGCAGAGCACGGTCTCTCACGAGTGGGAGCTGGCTCCGGAAGTTCTGTTGGAGATCTTCGACCTTTGGCGAACCCCAAAAGTGCATCTATTAGCCACCAGTGTCAACCGGAAGTGCAAAAGATTCTGCTTGTGGGAATTGCCTCCAGGAGGAGCCTTGGGGGATGCGAACGTAGTAGAGTGGTCCTTCCCTTGGCTGTATGCATTTTCTCCAGTCCCCGTCATTCGGCAAGTGTTGCGGAGGTTAGAGGTTTGGTTCCCAGATGATCCTCATTGCTCCGGCATGGGCCAGGAGAGCTTGGTACCCGGACCTTCTAGACATGTCCATCTGCCCTCCACGCAGTCTTCCCTACCGAGACAATCTGCTTTCAGGGGGGGTGGGTTCTCCATCCAGAGGTCAAGTCTCTAAGCCTTCATGCTTGGTATCCGAAAGGTTGAGGTATAAGGATTGGGACCTCCCCGAGGACGTGATGGAGGTGTTTCTTTCGGCCAGAAGGCCCGCAGCGAAATCCTTGTACCGTTGCCATTGGAGAAAGTTCTGTGACTGGTGCAGGGTACATAATGTGGATCCTTTTCAATCTTCCATTCCTTTGGTTTTGTCTTTTTTGCTTTCTTTAGTCCACAAGGGCCTGTAAGTGGGTACCATTAAGGGTTAACTGGCGGCGCTGTCCATATTTAAGCACTTGTCTGAGGAATGTTCTTATTTTAAGATCCCTTTGATTTCTCAGTTTCTGAAAGAGCTCACTAGTGTGTTTCCACCATCGCCTTTCCATGTGCCGGGATGGGATTTGATTTTGGTTTTATAGTTCCTAATGGAAGCTCCGTTTGAGCCCTTACATTTTTGTCCATTGTGACTGTTGTCCTTTTAAAACTGTGTTTTTAGTTGCTGTTACTTCCGCGTGCAGAGTGAGTGAGTGAGTTGCTGGCACTTTCCGCCAAGCCACCCTATACTGTGTTCCATAAGGACAGGGATGTCTTGCGGGTGCAGCCTTCTTTTCTTCCGGAGGTTGTGTCGGAATTCCATTTGAGCCAGAAGGTGATCCTTCCAGCGTTTTTTCCTCCTCCACATTGTGGTAAGGAAGAGGAGTGGCTCTGTGGGTTGGATCCTCGAAGAACTTTTGAGTTTCTATCTCTTGCAGATGTCCCAGGTCAGAGTGGACGATCAGCTCTTTGTTGGTTATGCTGGAAGGCACTTGGGTCAGGCTGTTTCCAAACACACCTTGTCAAGATCATTTTGACGATCTGTTACCGTTCAGCGGGAAAGGACCCTCCAGTAGGCTTACGGGCTCACTCTACTAGGGGTGTGGCTGCCTCCACTGCCCTACAGAGGGGTGTTGCGATTCGTAATATTTGCAAAGCAGCCACATGGGCCTCTGTCCATACTTTTGTGAGACACTATTCCTTGGACTCCATCCATGGGCAGGATTTGGCCTTTGGTAAGGCAGTCCTTTATTCAGCAATTTGATTGGGCATTCTAAAATTATAAATTCTAAATTCTTTTCCCACCTCCATACGTTGGTACTGCTTTGGGAGTCTGTCATAGATGTGGAATACGACGGAGGACACAATCCCCTCAAAGAACAAGTTACTTACCTTATCTGGTAATTTTCTTTCGATGAGATGTTACTCCGGCGTATTCCACATCGCACCCTCTTTGCCTGCCACTCTACAGAATTTCTTATGCGATTGCAGCTTACGTTTCTGCAAGGCTTTCTGTAGTCATACTGGCAGGAGATTAGTGCCACACGTTCTGGGAAAAAACTACAAATGCGGCTACGGGTGCCGTGCGTCATATATATATATAACATCCGGTGATGTCGACACTCGACGGAGGCCCTCTAGGAACAACGTATCGACGCAGGACGCCCTCTGCCAAAAAATTTCCAAAGCAGCACAGCTGTGGTCATTACCTGTCATAGATGTGGAATACGTCGGAACATCCCATCGAAAGAACGTTACCAGATAAGGTAAGTAACTTGTTCATTCGTATCGTCGGAGAAACCCCTGCAAAGACGACTTCTCCCCTTGTGTTGGTGGGACCAATCAACTCCAAAGTAAGCCACCTAGACATCCTTCTCGGGGCTGGTTGAATTTCCAGTTGCTGCTGGAAACTGAATAGCCAGGGAGAGGAACACCAGATTGTGTGCGTTGGTTTTAAGTTGGCCAAGAGCTCCAGGATGATCCTTCGGACTCCCAGGAAGCAGGACTGACCGAGCCTCAGCCACCTCAACAGAGTGCTGAACCCCAGAAGCAAGGAAAGTCATCTCGGCATCCAGAAACCGCTGTGTTGCTATTTGCGGTTGTCACAAGGAGCTGAAACTGAAGTGCCACTTGTTTGAAGATTGCCGGTTGCTAGCAGTGACTGTCCCATTGCATTGCAGGAGTCCCAAGAAGTCCTCCCTCTTGTCCCCATGACTGAGGCCCAGGAATAGTGAGATCTGCAGAGCTGCACAAGAACAGGAGTCTTCTCCAGCTAGAAAAGCGTCCAAGGGCCCATTCGACGAGTTCTACATCGTCGTCGACGGCGTTGTGGCCCGGAATTCCGCTGGGGGATATCTGCCAGGCGGCTTCCTGGTCGGTACCACACAGGATACCCGGCATTACTGTCTTGCACAGCAACATGCTGAAGATACACAGATGGGGCGTGCAGTACTACGTCACCTGTTCCAATAAGGTAAGCCCCAAGTTGGGAGTTACACCCTTCGGCAACTATGCTTTAAAGTGTCGTGTCTTTCACTGTTAACATACTATAATGTAATGTGTTGCCATGGTAAATATGCATTGTGATTATTGTGATGTTGGTTTGCATACACGCCTCCAATGTTGGGGGATACTGCTATACACATCTATTCTAAGCATGTGAATCCATGAAAGATCCAATGCTGGAGAAGGGAATAGTTTCTTACCTGTAACTCCATTTCTCCAGCATTGGTATCTTTCATGGATTCACATGCGCCCACCTGCCTCCCCTGAGCATGCAAACCAGAGATCCCCCCCCCATATTACTTTGGGGGCCGAAATCTGAGGGAGCCGCGGGGGCGGGGCTATTTATACCTCTACGTCCTAGTGGCGCCGGCGTGCGTGGCCCAAAACGACATAGATAGGACACAAGTGTCGGAATTTTTCCTATGGAAAATGTCTATATAATTTACCGAGGATTCCGAGCCTGACGACGGGAATATTCTAAGCATGTGAATCCATGAAAGATACCAATGCTGGA
The DNA here is from genome assembly GCF_040938575.1 of Ambystoma mexicanum. Classification (NCBI taxonomy): domain Eukaryota; kingdom Metazoa; phylum Chordata; class Amphibia; order Caudata; family Ambystomatidae; genus Ambystoma; species Ambystoma mexicanum. The sequence goes on from NC_090938.1 coordinate 762,366,460, forward strand.
GAAACGGAGTTACAGGTAAACTTCCCATCTGCTGCACTTTCCCTTCATACTAAAGGTACTGTAAAGTCTAAGAACTTACCTCTTCTTGTGGAGTTTTGCGTCTTCCACTTTTCACAAGTCTAACAGCTTGTGGCCCATTTGATTTTTCTTTTCTTCAGACTTCTAAAACATTGTGGAAAGACTTTTCTATTTATCTACAAAGAAGTGCTTCAGCTCATCTTGACCTTTGCCTATTGACTTTGGCTTAGCCTTTTTCACTGGGACTCTTATTGGGGGATCTGAAAGTATTTGCCTGCTTAAGAATATTTGTGGTCTCTTGTTTGTTCTAATAACCTTTTCCTTTGACTTACTCTTACATGATTCTAAATGCAACAGTGATATTAATGTCCCCAGCACCCTAGCTATTGAAGTCACCTGAGGGTGTAGGTTGTGTGTCTGGGCCATCCCAAAAGGGTACTTACTGATTTAGAGATTGTGTATAGTTTATGAAGTGTATTTGAGTGTTACTATTACATTGCTCTCTTCTGAAGAAGGCTTATTCTAACTGACTGATAAATTAATAATTGTTTATTCAAGAAACCTTGTGTGTAAGTGTTTATTTGAATACTTGTTACTGTGAATCTGTGTAACTCCCCTACAGCTCACATTGACCCCTCTTGAGATCAGCCTGGCTGCTCAACATGCTACCAAAACGGTTTAGTACAAGCTTATACCAAAGGTTGGGTTTTCCTACACCTGTAGTCAGAGTTGTTGTAGTGTTCCCAGAGGTTACTGCATACAGCCTTTGACCTCCCATGACCTCTGCCCAGAGCCTTTCCTCCGGACGAGGTGGGGTCTTTCCATGCAATGATCGCCCGAGCATCAGAGGAAAAGAGAGGTTTCTTTTGTCTGCAACGGGAGATGAAAATTAAGATCATCCTTTCGGCCCTGCTCCTGGACGATGGTTGGGATGATGTGCTGGCTTTGATGAAGAAGCCCTCTACAGTCCCAACAAAGAGACCGGCTGGAGAAGTACAGGGTGCCGGACTCTGTGCCCAAATGCTTACAGTATCTGGTGTCGCTGGACTCGGTGGCCTCGCCGACCGTCAGGACAGAATTCATCAGGCTCGGCGTCCTCTTCTTTTTCCATCGTTGTCCGGAGGGGTGGAGAAGTTTGATGCGATGGGTAGAAAGGTTATCTACTCGGCGACGGTCGAAGGCTGCCAACGCCCTCGCAATCATGGCCAGATAAGACTACGAGCTGTGGTTTAAGTTGGCTCTGCTACTGGACTTCCTCCCCAATGACAAGCGGGTGGAGGCTTTGGAGATCCTTCAATAAGGCGACGTGGCTTCGGACCACGCCATCACAGTGGCCCTGGACATCACGGACACAGATTTCCTCTAGATGGCAAATGCAGTCTGTCTTCACCATTGTGGCTGGCTCAAGGCCACCAACTTTAGACAGGAGGCCATGTTACGAAAAGAGGCGATAGAGCTGGTTCCACAGCGACTCTGGGGCTCTTGAGTATACTCAAGGTACGTCCTCGTAAGAAAGAAGACCGGGGACTGGAGGACCATTCTCGACCTACGACCGCTCAACTTCGCAAAGTCCCAGAAGTTCTGGATGGTCACCCTGCAGCATGTGCTCGGCCAGCTGGAAGAGGGGGACTTTGTCGTTGTTGGATCTGGAGGACGCATACGTCCACGTCCCCATTCACCAAGGACACCAAGTTTCTGCGCTTTGTTTTTCAGGGGAAGCATGATCAGTTCAAAGCTTTCTTTGGGACTGGAGTCGGCGCCCAGTCTTCACCAAGTGCAAGTGCTTGGCGCCAGTGGCGGCCCATCTGCGACTGCAAGGGATTCACGTCTACCCCTACCTGGACGATTGGCTCATACAGGCCAGGTCGAGGGATATCTAGGTCCAACACACGTTCGTCTGCTGACAGATCTGGGGTGCTCAGTGAATTATGCAAAATCCTGCTTAACTATACATCACAGGACGCTCTGTTCCTGATAGCCAGGATTAATACAGTGTCATGCCTGGCGTCAGCGTCTAAGGACAGGATATCTGCCATCTTGGTTAAGGTGCAACGCTGTTGGCAAAGATCGTCCCAGTGAGGACCGTCAATTCACTGCTCGGTATGCAGTTTTGCATATACCTGGTTCGACTCTGCAGGTTGCGGATGCACCCTCTGCAGGAGTTCCTCAACGCCCGTTGGGTCCAGGTGACTGGAAGCTTCCAGGACCGGATCACGCTCAACGAGGAATTCTGACGAGCAATCAGATGGTGGGGTGTACGCTCCATTATGATGGGAGGCATGGATTTCAAGAACCCCCCCCCCCCATGCCAGGAGACTGTCACAATGGATGCGTCTCTGGAGGGGTGGGGAGCTCACACTGGACGTCTTCACGCCAGAGGTCTGTGGCTGACAAAAGAGAAAACACTACACATAAATGTACTGGAATGAAGTGCAGTGCTTTGGGCCCTCAAGTCGTTTCTGCTGTCCCTCAAAGACAAAGTGATGAGGGTCTTCACGGACAATACCACCACAATGTTTTACATCCGAAAGCAGGGGGGACACCAGATCACCAGCGCTCTCCCGGGAGGCACAGGACTTGTGGCACTGGGCTGTCACCCAGGGTATATTGCTCATTCCGTTCCACCTTGCGGGAGTACAGAACACGGTCGCTGACTATCTCGGCAGGGAGCTACGCTCATGCTACAAGTGGAACTTTGGGAAGGACTAAATGGACAACCTGTTCATCAAATGGGGCAATCCCCAGATCGATCTGTTTGCTACGCCGATGAACACCAAGTGCCGGAGGTTCGCCAGCAGGTTTCCAAAGCCGGGGAGCATGGGGGGGACGCATTCTCATTCCCCTGGGATGACCTGTTTCTGTATACGTTCCCGCCGTTGCTTCTTCGAGTCATCCATCAACTCGGACGGTACCAGTGCCGGATGAGCCTCGTCGCACCTGCGTGGCCGAGGCAGATCTGGTATCCGGACCTTCTCAGCATGTCGGCGTCCCCTCCAGTCAAGCTTACATGTTCGCAGATGATCTTGCCAGGGACGGAGGTGCAATACTGCACCACGACCCAGGATCGATGAACCTGAAGGCCTGGCTCCTGCAGCCTTAAAGTTCGGGGGTTATGATCATCCAGCAGACTGCAAGGAGGTGCTCGCCAGGGCATTGCCTACTCTGAAATGCTACGGACACAAATGGAAGAGATTCACAATTTGGTGCCTTTCGCAGAAGATCGACCCTCTGAGGGTCATGGCCCCTCAAGTGCTTCCATATTTGCTGTAGTTGGCTAAATCGGGGCTGGCTCATGCCTCCAAGGTTCATCGGGCAGCTACCTCCCGCTACACTAGATCTCCAGAATGATCCTCCCTGTGGTCGCACCGTCTCGTTAAGGAATTTATCAAGGGACTGTTCAGTTCGTTCCCGCTGGTGACTGCTCTGGCCCTGGCTTGGGAACTCAATGTGGTGCTGACTAGGCTCGTGGGGCCTCCATTCGAACCTATGCATACAGCTCGGCTGAAGTTTGTTTTGGAAAGACCGCTTTCCTCGTGGCCTCTGCCAAAATAGTAGGTGAGATCCAGGTGCTCTCCTGTAAGCCACCTTTCTTGTGGTACTGCGGACTCGCCCCTCCTTTCATGCCCAAGGTTCCTTTGGACTTTCACCTAAACAAACCCTTGGAGGTACCTGTGTGTTTTTTCCGACCCCTTCGTCGACGGCTGAGAGGACTTTGCACTTGTTGTATGTGGCTCGAGCGCTGAAGTTTTGTGGCCCGCACAAAGTTTCTGGATAACTTCTCAGCTCTTTGTGAACTTGGGTCCTGTGAACCATGGGCAGACCCTATCCAAGGCTTCCATTTCCAGGTGGCTGTCCGGCTCTATCGCTCACTGTCACCGGTTGGCAAACCGATCACTGCCTGGCCATCTGAGAGCCTTTTGTACCAGAGTGATCGCTGCTACAAAGTCTCCTTTCTGGTGTGCCCCAAGCGTTCTTTTGTGGTTTGTCCCTGCTGGTCATCTGCAGGGCTGCTACGTGGAGGTTGACTCACAACTTCATGAGACTCTACTGCGTCGACGGGGATTCCAGGGAGAAGTCCCGAGTCGGACAAGCAGTGCTGCGCAACCTGTTTGCTTGAAGGTGAGCTTGGTGAGGAGGTATGAGATTGCTTCTTTTGAGCCTTGCCACCTCCTGTGGTTGTGCATGTGTGTATTGCTATGTATTCTTTATTCACAAGCATGTGAATCCATGCCAGACCCCATGCTGGAGAAGGAACCAGCTACTTAACTGCAACTGTTGTTCTCCACCATGTATAGCACGGATTCACAAGCAAACCCTTCCGCCTGCCCCTCTGCGGCTCTTCTCTTGGTCTTACTGCCACTTTACGTGCTACCAAATCTGAAGATGGCTGCTAGAGGGGCTTAGGCAGAGTGCAGTCATTGGCTGGAGGCAGTACGACCCAGAGCTCAGTGATTGGTTTATAGGAGAAAGACAGTTTGTAAACAAAACTGTTTTTTCTGTTACCGAGGATTCCCAGCCTGGCGGGGAATATTCATGAGCATGGGAATCCATGCCAGTCCCATCCTGGAGAACAGTTACAGGTAAGTAACTTGTTCCTTATTTAATCAAAAAAACCTTGAGTATAGGTTCCATTTGGATACTTGTCACTGTGAAACTCTGTTGCAACCCTACAGCCCACATTGACTCCTCTTGAGGTAAGCCTGGCTGCTCAGTCACCCTACCAACTTGTGTAGTACATGCTTATACCAAAGGTTGGGTTAACTATTGCCAAGAGGACAAGGCTGGTGCAGTCCACCACAGGGTACTGCATACTATCTTGCTTAACACCCCGTTTTCTGTGCAACAGGAGTTTAGAAGAGGATGACTCCTTCCATTTGGCTGGTGGGAACAACTAGTCCCAAGAGGAGCTTTGAAACAAGCCATCTCCCGATGTCCTAGGAATTGCCAGAGCTGCAAACCCCCAATACCAGGAGACCCACTGCTCATTTCGAGTGCATTGTTGTGGAAAGGCCAAATCATCTAAATCTTTGCTGAACCCGTAAGGAGACTCCAGAGATCCGATCCAACTCGCCCAGACCCCCTCACCAGAGCGTGGGACTGCAGGAAGCAAAGAAGATTGACCGGGTGAGCCGTATCCTTTGATGCTGCAGAAAAAGTGCAAAAACCAGAGCGAACCAGGAAGTTGCTGAAAGTCTCGCCCCAGGTCCTCCGAGACTGCTGCTGAGATCCCGTCCATTGTCCTGCCATCAGTCATCACTGTTGGGGAGAATTCTCAAAAATGTGCTAATTCCCTCCACCTTAGAGACCCCCAGCAACTTTGCTGGATTTTGAGGACTTGATTTGTTTAAACCAGGAGAGATTGTGACCCTTTTTCCCCACTCGTGTATTTTAATGTGATATTTCATACACTCTTGGTTGTGGAGTCTGACCAACTCCATAGGCATTATCTTGTACATTGTCACACAGCACCTTCAGTGCAGTGGCACAGGGAAGTCTTTCAGATTTCCCAAGGTTAAAATACCTTCTCTGGGATAAACTACTGTTTCCCAGAGCAGTAAAGTGAAATTGACTTTACTAGTCTTTAAATTCCTAGACCCAGAACACCCTTACTTACAATAGAGTGCTGGATGGGTTACTTAGTATCTCCGGTGTCTAGAGGCTCATGTAGCATTTTTATGTTACCCTTTCCTCACAGAATGGCTGGTGGCAGTGGTTTAGTTTTGAACTACCATGGTTTGCATTTACCGCGGCTGTTCGCAGCCCTGGTAAAGCTAACCGCGGGGCCATCTTTTTCAAAATGGTTTAACCTGGAGTGTGACCCTTTTTCCCACTCTCGAATGTTTTTTGTGTGAATTTTACCTCTGTTTCTTTATGGTAAGGGCACCTCCCTCACTTCCTGCCCACCCAGACACTCAGGCACCAGAGGCGGTCTTCACTCCTGAAGCCCGCCAAAGGCGAATTAACTAAGGGACCAAACCTGGTTTGGCGCAGAGACAAACTTTAGAAGGACCTTCCCAAAAAGAAATGGTGAAAAGGACCGGGACCTGTTTAAACAAAGGGGGCTCAGACGCCATCTTGAAAAATATGGCTCTCGCTATTTAACGTTACCAGAGCTACAAATAGTTTGCAGTCTGGAAAAATCATGGTAGTTCGTTGTAAAACCACTGTCACCAGCCATTCTGAGAGGAAAGGGTAGCACTTGACTGCCTCATGAGTATCTAGACATAGGGGATACTAAGTAACCCTTCCAGCACTCTATTGGAAGATAGGGTGTGCTGGGTCTAAGAATTGAAACGACTAGTAAAGTCAATTTCACTTTACTTACTCTGTGGGAAACAGCAGTTTATCCCAGAGAAGGTATTTAAACCTTGGGAAAGCCTGAAAAGATCTCCCTGTGCCACTTCACTGAGTGTGCTGTGTGACACAAATGAAAAGATGCCTATGGAGTTGGTTAGACTCCGTAACCAAAGAAAACTTAGGTAAAATGCATATCAAAATACATGAGAGATTGGGAAAAGGCTCACTCTCTCCAAGTAAAAAAAAGTCCTCAAAATCCAGCAAAGTTGCTGAGGGTCTCTAAGGTGAAGGGAATTAGCACATTCCTGAAATTTCTCCCTAACAGAGGTCCAGGAACAGTGAGATATGTTCCTGTGCAGCTCTGCAGAAGTCTTCAGCTGCATCTTTCTTCTTTACTAAGCTACTGTAAAACTAGCCTAAGAACTTTCCTCTTACTGTGGAAGTGATTGTAGCTTCTGCAACTCCCAAGTCTAATCAGCTTGTGGCCCTACATTTGGTTCTTCTTTTTCTCAGACTCTTACGAACTTGTGCAGACTTTTCCATTTACTTACCTGAAGTTCTGCATCCTATACAAAGACTTTGGCCTATTGACTTTGGCTTAGCCTATTGAATTGAATGACTCTTCTAAGTGCTATCTGAAAGTATTTTCCCTGCTTATGAATATTTGTAAATTCTTGTGTTCTAATAACCTTTGCCTTTTACCAACTTTTAAAGAGTATTCTGAATGTCAACAGTAAGGTATTAATGTCCCCGACACCCTTGTTATTGAGGTCTTCTGTGGGTGTAGGTTGTCTGTGGGCCATCCCAAAAGGGCCTTGTCTGATTCAGAAACTCAGTGTACAGTATTGAAGTATATTTGCATTACTATTCTATTGCACCCTTCTGAAGAAGGCTTTATAACTGACTGATAAATTGTTTGCAAGAAACCTTGAGTATAAGAGTTTATTTGAATACCTGTAACTGTGAATCTTTGTTTACCTCCACTACATCTCACATTTCCCCTCTTGAGATAAGCCTGGCTGCTCAACACGCTACCAAAACTGTGTTGTACAAGCTTATACCAAAGGTTGGGTTGCCTATACCTGTAGTCCTAGTTGTTTGTAGTGTTCCCAGAGGGTACTGCATTCAAACTTTGACTAACAATGAGCACCTTTAGGTGCTTTTGCTGCAGCTGTGAACACAGCCTGCGGTAAAGGTGCACCAAATTAATACACGTTATCACTGCCACCAGCTATTGAAGGCAAGTGTGTCCCTGTAAAAGAATTGTTATTTTTAATATGAATGGGAATACATTGTATCTCCCCAGCACTCCACATAAGGTGGGATGTGCTGGCTTCACAAAATAAAATGTAAAAGGGATCCAAAGATCCTTTCTAGCCTTGGGAACTGTAGTTGTCTCAAGGTTAGCAAACGAAAGTTAAAAAGGGAACCCCTAGGGCAACCCAGCGACAAAAGGCACTTATTGCCATTACTTTGTTAAAGAGGATATCTTAAGACACTATGGAGAGTCAAAAAATAACACCCGGAAAAAGAGTAAAAGATTGAGAGTGTGGAAAAAGGTTCCCACTCACTGAGGTATTAAGAAAAAATAGCCTGCTAGTAAAGCAAAAAAGTTCAGGGGTTGACCCAGGTCAGGAAGATTTACCAGTTCTGTGAACATTTTGACCAACAAGCAGCTCCTCCGGCGTTATACCACTTCTCCCTCCTGGGTCCGCGTAAGCATTAAATCGTCTCCGGGTGTCGGTTGCACCCCAAGGCGCGAACACTCATCAGGCAACAACACCTGTGCCCTTAACCCCTGCGGGCTTCGCCCTCTGAGAGGGGTTGGGGGGGGGGGTTGATGCACAGCATTTGTGAAGGGGGCGATGCACAGCATTTGGGAAGGGGGCGGGGCACCATCAACAGCAGACACCCACACCCTTGCCCCTGGTGGGTATTTATAATCATTTTTACAATACATGGTGTCTCAGTGGTTGGACTCTTAGGCAAGATTGTATGTAGTAACCCTGTGTAAGACTATGCCATCCTTGTCCTCTTGGCAACAGGGAACCCATCCTTTGGTATAGGTCTGTACTACACAAGTTGGTAGTGACTGAGCAGCCAGAGGGGTCAATGTGAGCTGTAGGGATGTAACATATAGATTCAGTGACCGATATTCAAATAACACTTGTACTCAAGGTTTCTTGATTAAAATAATTATTTATTAATTTTAAGCTAGATTTAGAATAAGCCTTCTTTAGAAAGGGGCATATGCAACAATAAAATACACTTCGAAAATACACTCCTTGAGTTCAATTAAGTAGATACCCTTTTGCAATGTCCAACACACATGTCCTACACCCTGAGGTGACTTCAATTGCTAGGACACTGTGGACATTGATATATCACTTTAACACTTAAATGCAATACTGGAGTTATGGGAAAAGGTTAGGGAAGGAAACCATGGTTAACACATTTCTCCAAACAGCTAAGTACTTTACAATCCCCCCAAAAAACATAGGCTAACCCTTTCCCAGCTGTACACGTAACATATGTATGACTTTTTGAGGGACAAATAGTCGGAGGTTAGAAGTGTCTGCAGGACAGCCAATGTCAATTGAGCAAAGTCATGGGGAGCTGAGGCACTTCTTCAAGATAGAACAAAAGTCTTGCACAATGTTAAAGAGTTTTTGGGCCACAAGCTGGGAGGCTTGTGAAAAGCAAAGATGCAAGCAACTCTGCAAAGACAGCAAATGCAAGTCTCCAGTGAGAGCGAGCAAGCTACACACAAGGTAAGTACCCCTATTTACACAGTACCTTGAGTCTGAAGAAGAGAGTCCAGCTGGCTTTTCCTGTTGTAGTCCTGCAGATCCTGTTCCTGGGCCTCAGTCGTGGGGGACAAGATGGAGGACGTCTGGGGACTCCTGCACTACGGTTTTATGGTCGGCAGCAGTGGACTTATTCCAGATCAGCGGCACTTTGCGGTTTCAGATACTGGCAAATGGCACCACTGCAGTTCTTGGACACCTTGTGGGCTCCCCTTGCTTCTGGGGCGGGGGGGGGGGGGGTCCAGCACTCTGTTGAGGTGGCTCAGGCTTGAAGTGTCCTGCTTTGAGGGAGTCCGGAGGATCTTCCTGGAGCTCGGGTCCGGCTTAAAAACAATGTACTCATTTCTGGTGTTTCTGGCACTCGGTTCCAGCAGCAGCAAGTACAGCCAGAAGGGAGCGGGGTTCCAGACAAGTTCGTCTTTGGGTCAGTTGGTCCCACCAACCCAAGGGAAGAAGTCGTCCTTTCCGGGCTTCTCTAGTCGATTAGAAATGTGGAGCTTCACCAATGCAGCAGGGCTTCACCGGGCAAACCAACGGTCCAGGAGGGTGCAGCAAGCTTCTCTTCCATTTTCTTCTTGGTTTCCTTCGTCCAGTGGTCGACTCTGCCTTCCTTGCAAAAGACCTTACCTTTTATGCAAGTGTCTCCCATTCATTCGCAGTGTAGCTGTCACTCACACAGCGGAGTGGCTGTCCTCCAAGGACAGCCGGCCAATCGCCTTTTGGGTGCATTCCTGTAACCAAGGAGACTAAGCACGGGGAGTTTCGGAAACCTCCCTCGCTTCCTGCCCAGCCAGACACGCTGTAGCCAGAGACAGGCTTCACCAGTGAATCACGCCAAAGACAAAACGAACAAAGGGACCAAAACTAGTTTGGCGTGCAGATTAAATCTCGAAGGACCTTACAAACGGTGAAAAAAGACAAGCCACTTTGACAAAATGGCCACCCATGGGTGCAATACTGCAGCTGAGGATTCAGCCTGCTGTAAAAACGCACAATGGTACAAAAATTAAACCACTGCCATCAGCCATTAACTGTAGTAAGGGTAACATGAAAATGTTATGAGAAGGTAGACAAAGGGGATACTAAGTCACCCCCCAGCACTTATGGAGGATGGTGTGTGCTAGGTGTACAAAGAGAAAAAGATAAGTAAAGTCAGTTCCACTTTACTACTCTAGAAAACAGTAGTTTATCCAAGACCAGGGTTTTAAACCTTATGAGAAATCCAAAGACTTCTCTGAAACACTGCACCGAGGGTGCTGTGTGCCACAATATAAGAAGGCGATGCCTATGGAGTTTCAGACTTCAAAACCAAAAGAAACGGAGTCCAAATTAGATGGGAATACGAGAGAGTGAGGGAAAGTTCTCTCTCTACTTGATAAAAATTAAAGTCCTTAAGTCCAGCAAAAGAGCGGGTGGGGTCTCTAAGGTGAGAGCGTTTTAGCACAGAAATGAAACTTCTCCCCAACAGTTGCTGTGTGCAATGTTAAAAAATGAATACAAGATTCAAAAAGGCAAACCTAGTTTTCAAGTACTGATAGTCTGACGGACTGACCACTTTCCCCATGACAATGCGAAAAAGGGAAGTGGGCGTGTAGGCTATATCAGCAAGGGATCTACATGCAGCCAGGCAAGGAAACTGGGAGCAGATCACCCAGTCTATGGTAGAGTGGAGTGTGTGGGGCTAGGTGTTGGGGTGGGGCCATTCCTTGAAGCAAAACGTAAGGGTGTACCATAGATGTCTATGTGAATAAAGCAGCACAAAATATCTTTCCTTGCACAGGCAACCTGCTACATTGAAACTCTTGATGACTGTCTAATCGTATACCGCCAACTCTGGCACAGCCATAACATCACACCATTTTTAGATGTGTTTTTGGGCTGTCTGAAGCACCTTCCCCAGCATGAACCATTTCCATGTACATGAAATGCTTGTTCCTGGATTCTGAACATTCTTCCCATGGATGGCCTTAATCCTCCCCATACTAGAGGGGTGGTGGAGACTGTCAAAAGGACAGTGTTGTACAGATGGGACTTAAGGTAATTTTGTGCCCTGTTGCGCAAAAAATCCTACCATAAAGTGTAAAAAAGCTGCACAGGATTACACCTAAAAAACCTACTGCAGGCACAAGCCTGTCAAGGATTCACTTTGTACGGCTGCAATACCTTTGAGACAAAAATAATGAAAAACAATGTTTTACTGCACTCCTGGGGCGCATGTTAGCGAGAATTCTCATTTCTGTGCTAATTCCCTTCAACCTTAGAGACCCCCAGGTCTTTTGCTGGACTTTTAATTTTAACCGTGCATTGATTGAGCCCTTTTTACCACTCATGTATTTTGATCTGAATTGGATGGTTTCCTTTGTTTTTGGAGTCTGACAAACTCCATGGGCATCTACTTTTCGTATGGTGACACACTGCACCTTCAGTGCAGTGTTAGGCAAGGTTTGTATTCAGTACCTTGTGGGAACACTATAAACAACTATGACTACAGGTATAGGCAACCCAACCTTTGGTATAAGCTTGTATTACACCGTTTTGGTAGCGTGTTGAGCAGCAAGGCTTATCTCAAGAGGGGAAATGTGAGCTGTAGTGGAGTTACAGAAAGATTCAGAGTTACAGGTATTCAAGTAAACTCTTACACTCAAGGTTTCTTGCATAAACAATTATTCATTTATCAGTCAGTTATAAAGCCGCCTTCAGAAGGGAGCAAAGGAATAGTAACGCACAAATACACTTTAATACTGTATGCTTTGAGTTTCTGAATCAGACAAGACCCTTTTGGGATGGCCCACAGACACAATTTACACCCACAGGTGACTTCAAAAACAAAGGTGCTGGGGACAATAATATCTTACTGTTGTCATTCAGAATACTCTTGAAAGTTGGTAAAAGGCAAAGGTTATTAGAACAATAGACCACAAATATTCCTAAACAGATACGTACTTTTTAAATATTCTTACAAGTCATTCAATTCAATAGGCTAAGCTAAAGAAAATGGGCAAAGGTCTTGGATAGGGTGAAGCACGAATGGTAAGTAAATTGAAAAGAATAATGCAATGTAGAGCCACAAGCTGATTAGACTTGAGTTGTGGCAGTTACAAGCACTTCTTCAGTAAGAGGTACGTTCTCTTAGACTTGTTTTACAGTACCTTGGTTAAGTAAGGATGCAGCTGATCACTTTTGTTCCTTTGCAGCTCTGCAGATCTCACTGTTCCTGGGCCTCAGTCGTGGGGACAAAAGGGAGTATGTCAGGGGACTCCTGCAATGCACTGGGACTGTCAAAACCGGCAAACTTCACTTTCAGTTGCTGTTTCGCGTTTCAGCTACCGCAAATGGCAACAACACGGTTCCTGGCTGTCGAGGTGGACTGTCCTTGCTTCTGGGGTCCCGCACTCTGCTGAGGGGGGCTCAGGCTTGGTCAGTCCTGCTTCATGAGAGTCCGGAGGATCTTCCAAAAGCTTTAGGCCAGCTTAAAAGTAACGCACACAAACCTGGTGTCCCTCTCCCTGCCTATACGGTTTCCTGCAGCAACTCTGAGGAAATTCATCCAGCTCCGAGATGGGTGTCCAGGTGGCTTACTTTGGAGTTGATTGGTTCCACCAACTCAAAGGGAGAAGTCGTCCTTGCCAGGGGCTTTTCTGTCGATGAGAACTTGGCATTTTGGCACTACAGCAGGGCTTCACCGGGCAAACCAACAGTCCAGCAGTTGTGAGCAGGCATCCTCTTCAAGCTCTTCTTCGGTTCCTTCATCCAGTGGACGAGACTGCATTCCAAGCCAAAAGACTCACCTTTTATTCAGTTCTCTCCAATTCATTCCAGCCTAGCTGCCACACAGCAGGGTTGCTGTCTTTGCCGGACAGTCAGCCAATCACCACAGAGTGCATTTGGGTCTCCTAGGAGACAAAGCACAGGGCGTTTCGAGCACCACCCACACTTCCTGCCTACCCCAGACTCTCTGGAGCCAGAGGCGGGTTTCACTCCAGAAACCCTGACAAAGGCGAAATGAACAGAGACCAAACCTGGTTTGGCGCGCAGAGAAAATCTGTAGAAGGACCTTTCCACAAAGACATGGTGAAAGAAGACCGGGGACCATTTTGTCAAAGATGGCTCTGTCATTTTGAAAAAGATAGCTCCTGCGGTTGCTTTACCAGAGCCGCGAACGCAGCCCGCGGTAAATGCAAGCCATAGTTCAAATGAAACCACTGCCAGCAGCCATTCTGTGAGGAAAGGGTAATATAAAACATGTTATATGAGCATCTAGACATGGGATACTGAGTAACCCCTCCTGCACTCTATTGTAAGATAGTGTGTGCTAGGTCTAGAAAATTCCAATGCCAAGTAAAGTCAACGTCACTTTACTGCTCTGGGAAACAGTAGTTTATCCCACAGAAGGTATTTAAACCTTGGGAAATCGGAAAGATTTCACTGTGCCACTGCACTGAGGTGCTGTGTGACACAATGTAAAAGATGTCCATGGAGTTTGTCAGATTCCATAACCAAAAGAAACCGAGGTAAAATTCATATTAAAATACATGAGAATGGGAAAAAGGGTCACACTCTCTCCAGGTTAAAAAAAAATCAAGTCCTCAAAGTCCAGAAAAGTTGCTGGGTGTCTCTAGGGTGGAGGGAATTAGCAGATCTTTCAGAATTCTACCTAACAAGTGTCGCAGAGAAATCCTTTAGATTTCTCATAAGGTTTAAATACCTTTTTTTTGGGTGAACTACAGTTCCCAAGAATAGTACAGTGAAATGGACTTTACTTAACTTGTCTCTTGTAGGTCCAGCACACACCATCCTATGTGGAGTGCTGGGGGGGGGTTACTTTTCCTACTTTCTCATGTAGCATTTTTTATGTTACCCTCAATACCTTAAATGGCTGGTGGCAGTGGTTTAATTTTCCTACCATGGTGCTTCCTCAGCTGCAGTATAGCACCATGGGTGACGATTGTCTCTTTTTTCACCATTTCTTGTTTGTGCTGTCTCTCTGGTTTTACTCTGCGTGCCAAACCAGGTTTGAGCCCTTTGTTTGTTTTGCCTTTGGCGGGCTTCGGTACTGACACACACCTCTGGCTCCAGTGTGTTTGGCAGGGCAGGAAGTGAGGGAGGTGCCCGAAACTCCCATGTCCTGTGTCCATGGTTATCTGAATGCACCCAGTCGTGATTGGCTGGCTGTCCTTGCAGGACAGCCACCATGCTGTGAGTGACAGCTAGGCTGTGCATGAATGGGAGAAACCTGCATAAAAGGTGCGGCTTCTTGGACTGAAGACAAGTTGACCACTGGGAAGAACACCCCGACGAAGAAACCGTGAACGAAGCTTGCTGCATCCTCCTGGAACGTTGAACTGCACGGTGAACCCTGCTGCTGTGCTGAAACTCCTATCTGATCGACAAGAGAAGCTCTGGAAAGGACTTCTTCCCTTGAGTTAGTGGGACCAACTAACCCTGAGACGAACTTTGCTGCAAGACCTTTCCCCAACTGGCTGTACTACTTTGCTGCTGCTGGAAGCGAGGGCCAGGGGCTGAGAAATCCGTAGTCTAGTGAAACGTCTGTAAGCTGGCCAAAAGCTCCAGGAAGACTCAGAGAACCCTCCCGAAGCAGGATGACCAGAGCTTGAGTCCCCTCACTAGTGCAGGACCCAAGGAATGAAAGATGCCCAACCGTTGTCCAAGATACGTGGTGGCGCAGTTTACAGAGCGCTGAAACCGCAAAGTGCAGATGATCCGAAAAGAGCCCGTAGGTGCTGCCGACCTTCAAATTGCTGTGCAGGAGTCCCCAGACGTCCTCACTCTTGTCCCCATGACTGAGGCCTAGGAACACAGCATCTGCATCACTCCAACCAGCTGGATCCTCTTCTTCTAACCTAAGGTACTGTTCGGACTAAGGGGTGCTTACCTATTTATCTGGAATTCTGGTGCTCTCCATTGAGAATTGCGGTAGCTGCTTTTCTAGAGTTGATCTCCACTCTAACTTTCACAAGTGTAACAGCTTGTGACCCAACAGTGGTTTTCTACAACAAACTCTCTAACTTTGCAAGACTTTAACTATGTAGGAAGTGCCTTCGCTCCATAGACTATGCTCCAATTGACTTTGGTTGTCCTGGCGCTCTGTAGACTCTTCTGGTCCATTGACTTTTATTCTTACTGTCGCTCATAGGTGATGCATTGGTTTTGAACTAATATTGCTGGGAAAGGATTTTATCTAGACTTCATTGGGAGATTTAAAAGTGATCACATGCTCCGAGAACCTGATTATGGTTGTGGGATCGATCTGTCACTTGTGCGCTAGTTTCCACTTTCGTATTGATATAATCAAACTTAAATTCTCATAGAGAAGGCTGGCTGCGAGCAAAATGCTTCCCTCTAACTTCCTACAAAGTTTTGAATAAGTTGACAGTAAAATTTAGGTTCGGGAAGGTGTCTGGCGCTCAAACCCATAAAGGTTAAAGAAGTCCACTGTTAAAAGTTTTATATCACTGAAATAACTCTGATACTATACAGTATCACTTATGCTGTGTGGATTTTTAACAGTCTTGAAAACGACCAGTGGTCGAAACACATGTCGGCTGTTCAAAATCTGAGGAATAAAATAAAAACACCAATTGCTTTATCATCTGAGTTATTTCAGTGATATAAAACTTTTAACAGTGGACTTCTTTAACCTTTATGGGTTTGAGCGCGAGACACCTTCCCGAACCTAAATGTTACTGCTCCGAGAACCTGTTAACCTTTTTCTTCCTTTAACCTTTTCCTTTCTACCAACCTCAGAATTTATCAAGTACACAAGTGATATATAAATGACAATACTGTCCTAGTTAGTGAAGTCACCTCAGGGTGTGGGAAGTGTGTAGGAAGCATCTCTAAAGAGTATCTACTTGCCTGACAGGATTCTGAGGAAGTGTTATAAAGTGTATTTTGATTGTTGCACATTGCTCTTTTTAAAGAATGCTTATTTAAAACTGACCGTTAAATTATTTTACTAGAAAACCTTGAGTATAAGTGTTATTTGGATACTTGTATTGGTGAATTTCGATGCTACAGCTCACATTTACCCCTTTTGAGATGAGCTTGGCTGCCCACACTACCAACTTGTGTAGTACAGACCTATACCAATAGGTGGGTATCCTATTACCAAGAGGACCAGGGTTGTGTAGTCTCCCACAGGGTTACTTCATCAAATCTTGCCTTACAGCACAGTGCTAAAATAGCTCAATGGTAGAGGGAGTCCATCTGCAGTGGTAGTCCTTAACGACTGCACAGTTACCTCAAACCCAAATTAGGTAAAGTAGGGAGTGAGGTTTAAAAGAAGAAACTCATTTCAGGGTCAACAAATGCTCAGCAGATTTTCAGGGTCTCGTTGTGGATGTGTTGGGTAAGATTTTCATAGGTTAATCCTCCTGACCTTTGTCCACCTCAGAACCTTTGGATTTTACTGGTGGACTTTTTCCATAGTTTTCTACTCTTTCAATGGGCGTCATTATGGGTGTCGTGTTTAAGACTCTCCAGTGTCTTTTAAAAGTTATCCTCTTTGATATCTTTTTGGAAATAAGTGCCTGTTGCTGGGTTGCCCTAGGGGCTCCCCTTTTAACTATCATTGGCTAACCTTGTGGGAACTACAGTTCCCAAGGGTAGAAAGAATCTTTAGGTCCCTTTTTACGCTTTAGTTGGTGAACCAGCACACCCCACCTAATGTGGAGTGCTGGAGAGATGCAATGTGTCCACTTTCACACAATCTGTAAAATTTCTGTTATATGGACAAGCTTACCTTTAATGGCTGGTGGCAGTGATATCTTTTTATTAATTCAGTGTACCTTTACCGTGGTCTGTTTGCAAAGCCCCAGCAAAGGCACCCATGGGTGCTCATTTTATTAAAATGGCCCCGTCTTGTTTTTTTTTTTTTTTTGCCATTTTTAGTGTTCCTTGTCCTTTCTTCCTTCCCCTGACATCCAGAGTGGGAAACCTTTGTGTGATTTTTATCTTTCCGGAAATCCAGTGGATTCCCCGCCCAGTCTAGAGTGTCTGTGAAGGCAGGAAGCAAGAAAGGAGTACAAAACTCTGCAACCCTTTGTCTTCCAGCCTGGGTGTGAGATTCCGGTTAAAACTGGAAGGCTGGCTGTCCAGAAAGGATTGCCAACCCCCCCAAGTTTGAATGTTGCAAGGCTGTTTGGTTGGGTTTCTGAATAAAAGTTTAACCTGGAAGCTGAAGAGGTAGTCAACCACTGGAACCAAAACCTATGAGGATGATGAAGAAAAAGTAGCTGTGACGATTTCCAGAGAGCCTGCTGTGTAACCGGAGCTTACTGTAGTCCTTCCTTCCAATTGACCTGGGGACTCTGAAAATGATGACCCAGGACCTAGTAAGACCCACTAGACCTGCATTTTGAGATCTCACGCTGTTCTGAGACCTTGTGGGGCTTCAAGACTCCAATACCCTGGGACCTGGAGCTATTGTGTGGTGCATAGTCTTCCAAAGCTTGTTGAAACTTCGTGGGCATCCTGCTGGATCTCTAGAGGCACGAATCGAGTCCGAAAAGTTCCCTCACCAGAGGGACCTTACCATGACGAGAATCAGACTGGCGATATTCTGTCTTCTGTGCTCCTGAAAAAGGTGCCAAATCCACAGAGCCGCATCCAGCCGTGAGGAAAACCTTGCCTAGAGCCTTCCCTGTGATCCTTGCTGCAATAGTCCTTCATGTGTCCGGTCTGCTGTCTTTTTAATGAAGCAATTCAATGACCGGGTTTTTGCCTGCAGATCCTCAAGTCCTCCTGCTGCAAAATCTTCTGTGCTGAGGTACTGTGCTGGCTTGGGTGTTTACTTACCTGACGTCTCTTGTGATTGTGATTCCTGTGTAGTTTGGGGGAATTTACTGTGATTGGGAGGCCTCTGTTCACCCAAGCCCACTGCTGGAATCCTCCTAGGGTGTCTTCTGTGAAGCCCCTGGACCCACAACTAACTCTGTAAAGTACTCGTTCTAACAGCCTTCCTTAGGATCTCTGACGTTTGCTATTGAAGATCCTATCCTGACACTGCCTGTTGGACATTAGATCCTAGTGACCCCCCGACCCCCTTTCTGCCACTGAGAACACTCCTGCTCCAAGAATAAGGGAAAGACTTCTAAGGATTGTTTAAAATGATTGGTTGGTAACTGAGAGTGAACAGTTACAAAAGTTATTACTTACGTTAGAAATGTTCTGCCATTCTGAAAAGTAGATAAGGTTATTTTACTGTTATGGAGAATTCTCTGTTTAGGCTGAATTTCCTAACCTAGTGAGTCCCCCAGCAGCTTTGCTGGATTTTTGGCGTTTAATTTTTTCTCCTGCCAAGAGTGAGACTTTTTCCCTCACTCTTGGACATGATATGAGTGTGTTCCTATGACTCTAGATGTGTTTAATGGGCTATGGGGTCATTTACTCCATAGGGCTTCATGTGTTTTTGTGATGCGTCTTACACAGCACCCTCAGTGCAGTAACACAGGGGTGTCATAGTTACCCCCCAGTATAGACTCCATACCCTGGGACTGACTACGGTCTCCCAGGGCATGTAAAGTCACCATTGACTTTACTAGTCTTAAATTCTGAACAGAACCAGTACAAACCATCATATTGTGGACGTAATGGCTCGGGCAATTAGATTGCCCCGGGGTCTGTTAGTCGAGGGGGCACGTCTCCGTCCACCCTGATCGAGTTTTGGCTGGTGGCAGTGGATACTACTTTTTATATTCAACCGCAAATATTTCTCTATGGATTTTTCCCATTGTTCGAGGCTACTATCTTTATTTGTTTAATTACGATAGCCTCGAACATACTGCCGGTTTATTTAATTATTATTAATTCACCGGTTGGTATTTTTTGCCAAAACTCTGTTCTAAAATGGCGTTTGTGTTCTCTTCTGTGACTCCAACCCAAGTCGAGCCCTTTGTTCCACTTTTTGGCGGGCTTCTCCACAGAAGCCCTCCAAAGTGGTGCCACTCTGTCTGGGGTAATTAGGAGGGGTGGAGGGGGATTTAGGCACCCTGGACTGAGTTGCCTAGGTAACTCAAGTCGCACTGCGTCCTGATTGGCCCAAGTGGTGAGCCGGCATGTTTGAGTGACAGCTAGGCTGAGTGAATGGGGGTTTTCTGCATAAAAGCAGGGCTTTGGGGACTGGAACTTGAGAAGTCGCCACAGGACCTAAGAATCCGAAGAGGGAGAAGCTGAGCCGACCTGCCACGACGACACCACCGGTGGAGCCCTGCTGGACCGTCTCACCACTTTTCCCAACGACAGAGATCTCCCGCCGGAGAGTCTCCTTCCTTTGACTGGTGGGGATAACCAGTTTCACTGTCTTTTCGCCTTCCCGACGCATCTCGTGGCCGCCTTGCCTGTGCCAAGCACCCCGGCAACCGGAATACCACGTTTTACCACGACCGCGAAATAAAGGGTAATACCTTTAACCGGAAAACTCTGCGGCTGGTTTCTTCCCTGGCAGTGCAACGACCTTCATCTTTCCTCCAAGTCGAGATCTTCTCTTCCCCTGGATGACGAGACTTGCACCCGCTGCCAGGAACAACTGCCACCGCTGGAGGATCCTTCCCACTTAAGGTACTGTGTCCCGCCTGGCTTCCCTTGCCACCGACTGTACGGGGTAGATTTAGCCCCCGGCTTTCGAACCTGGGTCAGCCTGGGACACCCTGGCTAAACTTTTCTGAGCCTCTCAACTCTTTTCAAACTCTCTGCAAGACTTTCTAAGCCTAGTGTAACTGTGTGGTCTTGGGTGCATCTCTAAGAGTGGGCCCAGCTTATGGACTTAGGCTCACAAGTGACTTTTGCTCTTCTGCCTTGCTAATGGTGTTCCGAAATCTTAGAGTGGTGTATCTTTCCATATGCTGTCTTTTTCCCTCCCTTCTTCGTGAACTTATTGGAGTGCCATCTATAGTTAAGCGCTCACCTCTGTATGGAAATAAGTGGTGTTAACTAAGACTTATCTGATAAGGAATAAGGGTGTATATATTATAATAGGTACTGTGTTTAGAGTGTTTTACAATAAGAGTGTTTCAAACAATGTGTTTTTAAATAAATAATTATATACTTTGATACTAAAGCTCTGGTCAGTGTTTGCTTGTGTTATTGTATCTGAGTGCCTATTGTGTATACTTTGCATACTGCCTAACTCTTCTTGAGGGAAGTCTGACTGCTCAGCCACAGCTACCAGATAAATCTGGGTGGTACAGACTGCTACCAAGTGGGTTAACTGCTAACACCTGTAGTCCTAAATATTTTGCAGTGTTCCCAAAGGGAACTGCACAGGTTTCTGCCTAACATTTACTCACCTGTGATTTGGTTTGTGCCTCTTCGCCAAAAGTAATGCTGTTGGCTTCTCTTAACTATTGCTTTCAGAAAATGTGTGTTTAAGTTTCCCACCTGGGTCTTGCTTCCCCTAACTTTCTGTTAGCATGTCCAGAATGAGTCTGCCTTAGGTTTTACCTTCCTAGAATAACCTGGTCTGTTTTAGACGGACACAAAAATAGTTTTAGGTTTATACCTGCCTTTTAAGTTGCCTAAAGCGCCTGTAAAAAAGTGTACAGATTTTACTTATCTTGAGTATAACACTGTTATCCTAAAATAAGTTAGCTATTGCTTCCCTACGTCTGTGAACTGAAAAGCAACTGTAATTGCATATTAATCGCCAAGGTCCAACTCCCCTAGAATAACTGTTTTCCTGAATCAAATTTATAGGTTTATACTGTTCCTAGAATCTGTTTCACTATATCAGAAAAGTATATTGTCCAAGTGATATTACTATGTGATTTCTTGCTGAGCGTCACCGTGCAACTGATGGGGGGGGGGGTCTACTACCCTGGTATTACTGAAAGTAATCTAAAGGTAGCTATTGGTTTTGACTTCCTTAGAACTCCTGTTAGGTGTTCCAAATAAGGTTATATGCTTTGGTCTGTACACCTTCAAGCATAGTGTTGTGTTTTTATAATTATAGTTATATATAACTTATTCTCCCCAAAATTTATCTGGGCCTACTTGTGTTTAAATAAACAATTGTATTTTTATAATGCATAGTGTTTCAGTGTTTCTGTGGACTATTTGTATTACAATTAAATTTGTACTGATTCTACAGCCCTCTCTCCCTCCTAAGATCAGCCTGGCTGCTCTGTCTACCCTACCATGAACTCGGGTGGGACAGCCTTATACTAAGAGTGGAGTCTTGTACTGCCTCAGTTGAGCGGTTTTATGAAGTCCTTAGGACTTTGTTCCTGCGCTATCACCTATTTCGTGATCTTGCTCCTTTTCTTGAAGCAGTTGCTTTTGTACTGCGTTGATTAATAATAAACAATAATTGAAATGTTGCTTCATTTCCAGGTCAAGGCAGCCCCTCAGACCCCGCGAGCACCAGAGCCCCATCTTCTTCCTCCTCCTCTACATTGTCCTCTTCCTCCTCCATCTCATCTTCTTCCTCCTCGAACCCTTCCTTGTTGTTCTCTGCCACATCCTCGATGTCCTCATCAGTCTCCGGCACTAGCACCACCATGGACAACAGCTCTACTTCCGCCAGCACCACAGCCCCTGACCCTGGTGCCCAGCTACCGGCGGCAGCAGAGCTTCAGTTCTCGCAGCTTTTGGGTAACCTCTTGGGTGCAGCAGGTTCAGGGGTTGCTGGTGTGCCAGGCTTGGGGACCCCCACTGTCACAGTGGCAATGCCCGGCATGCCATCGTTTCTCCAAGGCATGACTGAATTTCTGCAGGTACAGTGTGCTCATGTTTTTACACTGTAGTAAAATCTATTCAGTTTATAAACTCTATGCCTTGCAGACATTAAACAAACATTAAATGTTTGTGAAATTGCTACAATAGTACCTATCCTTTTTTTTTTTCTGGTTTCTAATTTCTTAATTTGTTCCATAGGTGACTCAAACCATCCCCACTACCCAACCTGCTTCAGCACCCCAAACTCAGAGTGCTCCACCACCACAGCAGCCATCACCCACACCTTCCCATGCCCCGAATTCCCATGCCTCCCAGCCCTCCAGCGGGCCAGAGCGAGCAGGCAGGCACACTGTGGACCAGGATGCCTTTCCACCAGAGTTTTTTACCAGCGTGGTGCAGGGTGTCCTCTCCTCCATGATGGGCTCCCTGAATGCCCAGCACGGCAGCACAGAGAGCATTGCTGATTTCATCCAGCGCCTGAGCGGCAGCACGAACATCTTTGAGCCTGGGGCAGATGGTGCACTTGGTATGTTATTTTATTATTGGGCTAGTGAAACGGTATACTTGGCTAGACTGGGTTGAAATATCCTGTTCTGCTCTATTGAAATTTTGATTGGGAGGCTTTGATCCTAATTTTGGAAGTAGTCGCCTCTGGCGCTGTACGAGTATCTGCATAGACTGAGAGGTTGGGCTTTGCGTGCCGATTGCTTTCAGACAGTTTTTTGTGGAGTGGGTCCACCATTATTGCTCTACTTACTGGCTGCTGTAGTTTCTAGAATTGAAAATACACAAAATACAGCTTTATGTCCACTTTTCAAAATGTTTTTTTGGTAGCTGTGATGAGGTGAGAGGTGCGGAAGGTGCCATAAATACTACTAAAAACAGGAGCAACTTTACCTTATTTTCCTGGGATAAAATAGCCAGTGACAAAACAGCCATTTTCAGAGGTGGTCTGCTCTTTCTATTCCCCTTTTTTATTTTGGATCTTAATGTTGCAGGTTTCTTTGGCGATCTTCTGTCACTCATATGCCAGAATTTCTCAATGGTGGACATTGTGATGCTGTTGCATGGTCAGTTCCAACCATTGCAAAGAATCCAACCCCAGCTGAACCGCTTCTTCAGAGAGGAATTTCTTCACAACCAGGAACCCACTGAACAGAACACTCGGGTGAGTGAGGACACCATTATTGTAATTGGCACATAACAGCCCTTTGAGCACCCTGCTGTAGGCTCTGGGCTTTGTTTGAGAAGATGCTCCTATTAGGCAGAAAGTCCTAAGCTGTAGCCCTGGCATGGACCACCTGTTTAGCCCTCATTGGCGACCATTTTTTGTAATGTTATAAAATGAAGTGAAAGGAGTATTGTTCGGAAAGATTTCTTCACTACACCTTTCCTTCCATTTCTGTGGACCCCCAAATGATGATTTTGATTTTGACCTGGTCTTTTTGCATTGAAGCCTAGACTGGCTTTTGCTAATTTGTCAAGGGGAACAAACCTGTCCTTCCCTTAAGCCTTACTTTGTTTCCACTGTTAACTTGTATCACTGTACAATGTATCTTACAATGCAGTACAATGGGGCACACTAGACTAACATTGTGAGGATTTTTGGTAACTGGAGGTGTGCTAAATGGACCAGCAGGCAGCAGCAGTTACTTTTTCATCTTTTGGTGTAATTTACTTTAGTCTTACTGCGTTTACCACGTTTGCCTACGAACTGTGGCTAGTGCCCAAACAGGGCCGTGCCACAGGGTTTTTTGTTAGTTCCTTGGACATCTTGTCTTTAACCCTTGTTCCTGGCCTGCGAGGCCAGGAAAATCCTTCTATGGACTTCCATTGCCCAGGAAAGCAGAGGCTTTTGGCGGGCTACTACAGGGCCGTGTGTCTTTGTTTCCAGGAAGTGGGTTGGGACTGTCTGGCCCCAATTCACAAACTGGTTTCAGTGTGTCTGAATGTTTTTTATGAGTTGTGCCACCAATGGTCCTTATTTAACCACTGCTGCAGTGTGTGGGGGCCAGATTTGTCATTGGCTAGTGGAAGTTTCTTTTTGGCTTGGAAAGCAGAGTTGACCACTGTACAAAGCAATACGAAGAAGAACTTGAAGCGGACGCCTGCTGCAACTCCTGGACAGTTGGTTTGCCCGGTGAAGCCCTGCTGCTGTGCTGAATCTCCAATTTTGTTTCAAGTAGAGAAGCCCTGCAAGGACGACTTCTCCCCTTGAGTTGGTGGGACCGATCAAATCCAAAGTAAGCCCGTCTGGACACCCTCTCGGAGCTGGTTGAAATTCCACTGCAGTTGCTGCTGGAACCGAATAGCCAGGGAGAGGAATACCAGATTGTGTGTGTTGCTTTTAAGTTGGAAAAGAGCTCCAGGAAGATCCCCCAGACTCCCAGGAAGCAGGGCTGACCGAGCCTGAGCCACCTCAACAGAGTGCTGGACCCCAGATGCAAGGAAAGCCCATCTCGACAGCCAGGAACCGTGGCGGTGCTTTTCGTGAGGGTCACGTGGAGCTGAAACACCAGAGTGCCACTTGTTTGAAGATTGCCAGTTTGAGTCGGGGACTGTCCCATTGCAGTGCAGGAGTCCCCAGAAGTCCTCCACCTTTACCTCACGACTGAGGCCCAGGAACACCTGGATCTGCAGAGCTGCACAGGAACAGAAGTCATCTGCCACACTTTCCTTCTAATCAAAGGTACTGTACAGACTAAGAACTTGCCTCTTGGTATGTAACTACACTTGTTCTCTGTTGGTGAGACATGTGGTTGCTCTGTGGAGTTGCCAGATTCTTTACCTCACAAGCCTAAACAGCTTGTTGTCCTACTTTGATTTCTTCTTCTCTACAAAGACCTCTAAAAACATTGGACACAACTTTTACCTACCTCTGAGAAGTGCTTCAGCTCACCTAGACTTTTGCCAAATGACTTTGGCCTAGCCTTGCTCCCTGAATGAGACTTCTTTCTTCTTGATATTGTATTTGGTCTTCCTTCCAGGAACGGTTAACTAACTTTGCATTGGGGTTTTTTCAAAAGTACTTATCTGCTTTCAGAATATTTGTGAGATCTCTTGTTTTATCTCAATATCTTTTCTCTTTGACAAACTCTTAAATCTGATTCTAAATGAAAACCGTGGTATATCAATGCCCAGTGTCCTAGTTACTAAAGTCACCGGAGGGTGTAGGAAGTGTCTGCTCACGACAAAGCATTCCCATATGTAGAAGATGACTGTTAACAAATCTCTACAAACTAATGGATCAACAAGGAACAATAGGAGGGGTTAGGTTTCGCAATACCTCGTATAGTACAAGCAACAATAGCAGCGACCCTGACGATGCAGGAGAAGGAACATCTACTGAGAATAAACCGACCAACAAAAGAGATGGAGGACAGTCCACTAGACGCCAAAGCAATGGAGGCAGGAGAAACAACCAGGGGCGTTTTTTATACCAGGCCCAAAACAAACTGGGACGACGAATCCAAACAAACCCGGAGCGGGACTCGCTTTTGATCAATTTATCGGACTACACATTAACAGAAGCGGAACAAAAAGTCCTTAATAGAGGTCTAGGATATGTTATGACCAAAGAACACGATCCGTTTGAATTTCGCATAGAGTTTAACAAACTCATGAGAAAAATTCACCTCAAGGAATTCTTCGCACTCGAAAAAGAAACACCAAGTGATGGACCTACCAACTGTACCGGTTTACGTAACCCCTCTACATTTTATCCTCCAATGCATAGTTTCTCCTGGAATCACTGATCTTCGAAAAGAAAGTCATTGCAGATATTGTCTCCCTCGAAACTAATCAACAAAGACCTTTTCAGAATCTATCAAGAACGGAGCTAAAAGCCCTCGACTCCCTATCTACTAACACTTCGATCATCATCAAAAGGGCTGATAAAGGCAGAGGAATCGTGATCCTCAACCGCAATGACTACATCAAAGAATGCGACAAACAACTGAGCAACACTCACTACTACCGTCCACTTGCAGAGGATCCTACTAAAGAACTCCAAATACTGATCTCAGACAAGATTGCCAAGGCCAAAGATTGCAAATGGATCTCTAAGCAAGAAGCAGACTTCCTGCACAACAAGAAACCAAGTATCCCCACGTTTTATACTTTACACACTCGCCGAATACTATCTCAATCTATGTACAGAAAATGCAATCCTACCTTAAAGACTCTAGGGACGTCATTAACCACTACAAGAACCTTGAATTTGACCCCTCCACCTGCCTACTACTGGGATTCGACATAATCTCTCTTTACACTAATATACCCCAACATGCCTCACTTGACACCATAGAAGAAATACTTCTTACACGTGAAGATTATGACTCCGTCCCTACCGCCTTCATCCTGTGGTGTGTAGAACTGGTGCTAAAACAGACCTACTTAGAGTTCAACGGGAACTTCTACCAACAAATTGAAGGAACCGCTATGGGGGCCTCTATGTCCCCTAGTATAGCAAAACTCTATGTGGAAACATTTGAAAAATCTCATGTCTATAATAGCAACAACCCTTTTGCCAAGAACATCAGAAAATGGAGCTGATACATCAACTATATTTTGGTGCTATGGGAGGGCACCCATACTGATGCCAATAACTTTTTCTCCTTGCTAAACACTCTCAACCCCCATCTACAGTTCACCATGACGGCTAGTAATGAATTCAACTTCCTAGACCTTAGCATTTTTCCTCAAAATGGGTTTCTTAAAATCAAACCTTACCACAAACCTACAGACAAGAATTCCTTATTAGATTATTCCAGTCACCATATTAAACCTCTGCAGGACAATCTTCCTTTTGGTCAATTTTTACCCCTCAAAAGGAATAGCTCAGATAAAGACACATATGAAGCAGAAGCCACTACCCTGAGTAAAAAACTAAGACAAAGAGGTTACCCCAAATAATTAGTGAAAAAATCAGCTAAAAGGGCATATAATAACCGAGAAGCCCTATTGGAACCTAAACCTGCCAAAACAAAAGATGATCGTATTGGCTGTGTAAACACTTTTACTGACCAGAGTTTTAAAATCACCAATATCATCAAAAAACACTGGAAAATCTTTAACAGTAGCACTCAATCTATGCCTATTCCGATCTTTGCCTATAAAAGAAGTACCACAGTAAGCAACAGAGTTAGTAATAGCAAACTGAAATGCCTAAACAAACCTGACCCCAAATTGACCACTCTATGGGGCCTCCCAGATGCCACTGGACACTATCCCTGTGGCTCCTGTGAGGTATGCAAACTTACCACCAAAAGTAAAGAAATTGATATTGGTCTTTTTAAAACGCTGGACCCATAAGAATCTCACTAATTGTAACACTGAGTTCGTTGTTTATCTAATTACATGCAAATGTGGACTGCACTATGTGGGGAAGACTATTCGCAAAGTGAAGACCAGAATTATGGAACATCGAAGCTGCATAAGAAACAAAACTGAAAATGCACCTCTAGTCAAGCACTTCACCCGCCCGAAGCATAACCACAAAGATTTTACATGGACAGTGCTGCTGTCCCTTAAAGGGAGTAATCCTGAAAATCGTGAAAATAAAATTCTAAAAATGGAACAAAAAATGATTTATACCCTACACAGTGATGCCATAGGTCTAAATGAATCAGTTGAATGGCATAATATCTAATCCATCCATTATGACACTACTGCTCCACCCACACACATCCCCAGAAGTCTGCATAAAGTTATACTCTTCATGACAGTGTATTGATAACCAGCCTATGGTTTGAGCCAGTAAATGACTACTTATTAATTTCTTTTTGACTCTCCTCTATAAGGCCCGCCTGTTCTCCAAATCTTTCAGACTCTAATCTAGGGTCAGTCCCGTGCACATTTAGCAACTACACTTTACCACCATCTAGAAGCTAAATACGGAATGCCACCACTCTTACTAGCCCGCTCATATATTGTTTAATACAGTATGGATCTTTGTTAACTCCTCCATACTGAGTCAAGAGTTTTTTCACTGGTACTCGTGACCAACCTTAATCTTCCACACTCTATCTTTATATTTAGTAGTATTCATTCTATTACTTTAATACTCTCACATTATAAAATGTCCTTTGCCCGCAATTTCTATTGTTCACTCTGTTATTGCTGACGGGCAATGAACATCATTGGTTTTTCTATCCACTCCATCCAAACATGGCCGCCACCTTTTTACCCCGTTCCTACCTAGCCCTGATGTAACTGACACTATGATAGGACTAACTCCGTCACTATCACTACGCCGATGCCTTCGGCCTCCGTGCACAGCCATTTGTCTCTGTGGAGCTCTCCCTACCGGATGCATACGAATTGTTTGTTTGCAAATTGCTCGAATTACAATTGACCTTTTCACAATTGACCGAATTGTGAAGGTTAATTGTAACATATATGCGGGGGGAAACCCCCCGCTACCCCAAACCCGCCCCAAACTCATATATATATGTATATGTGTATATGTGTATATGTGTATATATGTATATATGTGTGTATATATATATATATATATATCAATTGTGAAAAGGTCAATTGTGACCCTTTAAATTCGTGCAATTGTGCATTCGAACAATTGCAAACGAACAATTCGGGTAATACCCTCCCTACCAGCACTAGATATCGCCCGTCAGTCTCACCACAATAGGTAAGTCCCGCCAGACTAACTACACTCTTTATTCACTAACCTTACTCTAAACGCTGCACATACCTAACACGCTATCTTTTTACAGCATGGTATACGGGAATGTTACCCGTCTGCCTCCCAATGTTTGCTGTCATTTACCTACGGCCGAACAACTTATATCCCCGAGTGCAGGTAGGCGACCCGAGCTGCATGCCACACTCGCACCTATTATATACACCATGGGATTCTTTAAGGGCGATTTATAACGATTTATAACATACTGTCACGGATACGGTATTCACGATTACTATTAAAGCCTCAGACATCGATTTACTTTATCGATCATGCACCATATATTATCACAATGGTGTTTGACTGTATAAAGGACACCTAGGATTTAGGCTCTACATTACTTCCTACTCCTTTGCCACATCCTCGAGGCACTGCTATCATGACCCCATCCTTATACACCGTCTCCAGGTCTCCACTTGGACTCCAGCGATTCATGGGATTATCACTGCCGTATCATCCCTAATTGACTATACTGTTCCTGCACTGGCTAACTATTCTTCTGCAAGCTAGATTTAGAGCCTAAATGTCTCCCTCTACTATCCATGATGGGACTGCCTACTGATTTTCTATGTGTTGTGAACACTAATGGGGCTTCGATTTATAAGCATTTTTAGGTGCCTTATGTATACTATATATCCTTGTAGGACTGAACGTACCTCCTACACCTACTTCGTTTAAAGTAGAGCGCCCCCACCAGCACCAGACAAGGTAATTCACCCTTATGTGGTATTCTAGTTCTTTCATTTGAACCTATCAAAGTATCTAGCTACTCACAAGGTGACCCTTTGTTTTATGTGTTTTTAACCCTACAGGTGCTATGAGATAAACTTTGACCATATCTATGATCCAATAAGAATTAGGTTTTGTCGTAATAACTATCGACTCCTGATGAATGTTCTATACTTATTTCTAAAAGAACAAACATGTCGCGACAGTTCTCTGGATTAAAAACAGAGACATACATTTATGCAACATAAATCCTAATTGAATCTGGTACATTACTAATTGTTTTATATGTACCAATTGTATGTGTTTTTTTCTGTGAATTTGTTTTAACTTGCATTCATAGCCTGTTATGTATTCCTTGTTTTATATTGGATGTGAAGTATTGTAGTGTGGAACATTGAATTTAATTATGTTTTAACTTTTATGACCTACTATTAAAATTGATGTTGATTTTTTTCTAACAGTGACTGGTCCCTTTCCCTAGTTTGTAACTCTCAACTCTAGCACTTGTATACTAGCTGTCTCTTATCATATATTGGAAGTGTCTGTATGCCATCCCAAAGGGGTACTTACTGATTTAGAAGTATTAAGAGTGTGTATTTTGGAGTTTATTTTGTTACTTTTATATTGCCCCTTCTGAAGAAGGCTTACTCAAACTGACTGTTAAATAAATTAATAATTGTTTAATCAAGAAACCTTGTGTGTAAGAGTTTATTTGTATGCTTGTCACTGTGATTCTCTGTAACTTCCCTATAGCTCACTTCGACCCCTCTTGAGAAGCCAGGCTGCTCTATCACGCTACCAACCTGTGTAGTACAGACTTGTACCAAAGGTTGGGTTCCTATTGCCAGGTGGTCGGGGTTGTTTTAGTGCACCCAAAGGGTACTGCATACGATCTTGCCTAAAGACCCCTGCACCCACTCTAGAGAGAACTTGAAAGAAACTGAAGGAGCCAAGAATCCTGTCCAGCTGCAAGACCCACAAGACCAGAGACCCTTTGGAAGAAGCTCTGGCGACCAGCTTCTACTGCTGTCCTGGTTGAGCCCTGTCCTGTTGTAGATCTCAAGCAGTTGTGTGAAGGAGCTGCAACCCCTGGAGTGAAGGGAACATCCATTCTCTAAGTTCTACGAGCCTTTCGAAGTGCCCCTGGGTCACCCGGTGCCTGACCAGCCCAGAGTTTGGGATACTTTGTTGCAGACGTTCCGGTTTGAGGGCTGGAACTTGGAGGGGATGTTTTGATAACTTCTAAACTCTTGCAATAGCTTGGCTTTGCCATTTCTTGTTCACGCAAGTACTCTGAGCTTTGGGTATGCTTTTGTTAGTTAGAACAAGCTGTCCTCTACCACTTGGAACTTTTCATTGAACCCCAGAGAGCCTACCTTAATTTTTTTCCAGCCTCACAAAATTGTATGGAACTATGAACGTTTGGGCACAAGGACCCATTGTTGGGGAGATGTATCAGTTGTATGCTTAATCCCCTCTGCTAGTGAGACCCCCAGCACTTTTTGCTGGACTTCTGGACCTTTTTCTTTATCTACTGAATGAGGGAGCCCTTTTCCCCTCCTTTCTTATTTGCTCTGACTTTTGGGAACTGTTTTTGTTGTACCGTATACTATGGTGTCTGCTTTCTTCCATGTCCTATATGCAGTCTTTCTGGGAACCCCTGGGGGTCTCCTTTGATATTCTTGGGCTGTCCTTAAAAAAGAATGCTCTTCAGGATAGAGGGATACCTTGTATCCTTCCTAAAATTAACTTATGAGAGATTAGCACACACCACATTGTGTGAAGTGCTAAGGGGATACCTAGTATCCTCCTTCTCTCTGCTTCTGTGACTTTTTGGTCACGGTGACAACCATAACGTTATGGCTGGCGGCAATGGACCTGTTCTACCAGCTTTTGTGCCATTTCGTTCTGCAGATTTTATTTACAGTCTTGGTTATGCACAAAAGGGTCACCTATGTTCTAACATTTCTTGTTTCCCCATTTCTTGTGTGATTGTCCTTTGTTGGCCCTTCTACCATGCTGGGAGGGGGAGGGTTTAGTGAGTTTTGCCTTTTGCAGAAACCCTTGATGTTCGCCGAGTTTATCTAAAGTCCACTTAACTCTATAAAACGATCCGTTGGTATATAGGTCCGCAACTCTTAGTAGAAGTCGTCTGTACTAACCAAAGGATATGGTAGAATGGCAGAGCATCCAGGCTTATCACAGGAGGAAGATGTGAGCTGTAGGTTATGTTAGGGAGAATTCTCAGAAATGTGCTAATTCCTCTTAATTTCACTTTACTGTTCTTGGAAACAGTAGTTATCCAAGAGAAAGGTGTTTTAAGCCTTTGGGGAAATCTGTAAGACTTCCCTGTAGCACTGCACTGAAGGCGCTGTGTGCTAGAATGTAAAAAGATGCCTATGGAGTTTGTCGGACTCCAAAAACCAAAAGAAACAGTGCAAAATCACATTACAATACATTAAAGAGTGGGGAAAAAGGGTCTCCCTCTCTTCAGGTAAAAATGAAAGTCCTAGAGTCCTGCAAAAGAGCTGGGGGTCTATAAGGTAGAGAGTAATTGTCACATTTCTGAGAATGCTCCCTAACCGCGCCAAACCAGGTTTCGTCCCTTTGTTAGTTTTGTCTTTGGCAGGATTCACGAGTGAAGCCCGCTTCTGGTTCCAGAGTGTCTGGCAGGGGCAGGAAGTGAGGGAGGTGCCCGAAACTCTGTGCTTAATCCCCTTGGTTACAGGAATGCACCACGACTTCTCCCCTTGAGTTGGTGGGACTAATCTACTCCAAAGTGAACTTGTCTGGACATCCTCTCGGAGCTGGCTGTACTTCCTTGCTGTTGCAGGAACCGAAGTGCCAGGGAGAGGAACACCAGATTTGGAGTGCATCACTTTTAAGTCAGAACCGAGCTGCTGGAAGATCCTCTGCACTCCCAGGAAGCGGGACTAACCAAACCTGAGCCACCTCAACAGAGTGCTGGACCGCAGATGCGAGGAAAGTCCAAAGTGGTAGCCGAGAACCGCAGTGGTGCCATTTGCTGTGACACAAAGTGCCACTGAATTGAAGTTTTGCTGCTGCTTACTGACCTATTGCAGTGCAGGAGTCCCCAGAAGTCCTTCCTCTTGTCTCCACGACTGAGGCCCAGGAACAACAGGATCTGCAGAGCTGCCTGGGAACAGAAGCCAGCTGGAACCATTTCTTTTAACCAAAGGTACTGTACAGTCTACGAGAACGTACCTCTTGTTGTGTAGCTTTACTAGTTCTCAGTTAAGACTTTTCTTGGTTGCTTCTGTAGAGTTGCTAACAGCTTCTTTACCTCACAAACCTAAACAGATTGTGGCCCTATTTTGATTCTTCTTTTCTACAAAGACTTCTAAAACAATGTGCAAGAAGTGCTTCAGCTCATCTAGACTTTTGCCCCATTTGACGTTGGCTGGCCTGGCTCCCCGAATGGCTCTTCTCTCGGTGTTCGTCTTCCTTCCAGGAAGGGTTTAGCTTACTTTGCATTGAGGGTTTCAAATGTACTTGATTGCTTCACTATTTGTTTAATCTCTTGTTTTATTCTAATAACCCTTTTCTTTAACACTCATCTCAGTATTGATCTAAATGTACCAGTAATATATTAATGTCCAGTGTCCTAGGTAGTTAAGTCACCTGATAGTGTAGGACGTGTCTGTGGAGGTTTGCTGATTTAGAGAAACTAAGTGTATTTTGAAGGTATTTGTGTGTTGCTATTATATTGCTCCTTCTGAAGATGGCTTATTCAAACTGACTGTTAATTGTTTAATCAAGAAATCTTGAGTGTAAGAGTTTAATTGAATACTTGTCACTGTGAATCTGTGTAACTACCCTACTGTTCACATTGACCCCTCTTGAGATG
This sequence comes from Ambystoma mexicanum, assembly GCF_040938575.1. Classification (NCBI taxonomy): domain Eukaryota; kingdom Metazoa; phylum Chordata; class Amphibia; order Caudata; family Ambystomatidae; genus Ambystoma; species Ambystoma mexicanum. The sequence continues at coordinate 762,399,572 of NC_090938.1, forward strand.
AGCCTGTCTCCTCAACCACACTACCAACCTGTGTAGTACAGACTTATAACAAAGGTTGGGATCCTATTTCCAGGTTGTCAGGGTTGTTGTAGTGCACCCATAGGGTACTGCTCCAAACCTTGCCTACCAACTTCTAACAAAAAAAAATCCTTTCATGTGTCGAATATGCAAATGTGTAATATGGATGAAATACTGTTTGATATTAAGTTAGTATTGTGCTGCATATCTAAATTGTTTGGAATAAGCTGCTATAACAGAAGATATAAATGTTAATATGCATTTAAGGGTTTTATTTAATGTAATTTTTTTTTAAGATTGTTATCTTTTGTATACAAAAATATGAAGTGTTTAAATTGTAAATGTTGAAAGGTTATAAGTGAACCATAAATATAAAAAAATATGCTGAAATAATCGCACCTCACTTGTGTAATAGGTTTGAGTCTTTATCCGCCGGCCTCCTTCCGGAGTCCACCCAGACAGCTGTAGTTACTCTGTTGCTCAAACCTAATTAAGATCCCCATAACTGCGCCTCATATAGGCCCCTTTAGTTGATCAACACAGACAATAAGATCCATGCTAAACTGCTTGCAGATGGACTTCTCTCCCATATGGCGGCCCCGGTACTCCCGAACCAGTCTGGTTGTATTCCGGGCAGATCCACTGAGAACTGTTGGCGCCTCTTCTCCATGATGCACAACGTCAACGAGGAGGTCCCTATAGTGGTAGCAGCCCTTGATGCTGAGAAGGCCTTTGTCTATGTCGAATGGCTGTTCGATTCGAGGTTCTGCGCAGATCCATCTACTATACACATCCCTGCAAGCCTTAATCCTTCTCAATCAGTGGACTTCGGATGCCATGATCCCGACTAGAGGTACGCGGCAAGGTTGCCCCTTCACCCCTATCCTTTTTGCGCTAGGGGTGGAGCCTTTCACTTATGCCATCAGGGAATTCCACTCACATAGGGGGGTGCAGATACACTCACGTCTCCATCTCCCTTTATGCTGAGAATCTGTTGCTGTATGTTAAACGTCCCAAACAGAATCTCCAGGTACTGGTACTAGACCTCTGTGTTTGGGGGATTCTCTGCAATGCGTATTAACTGGTTAAATCTGAGATTTTACTGCTAACCCCTTTGGTGCTCCTAGTTGATATCGGCATTGACTTTCGCTGGTGCCCCAAGGCATGAGTAGTTGTCTGTACTTCGTCCTCCCGCCTCTTTGAGGATAACTATGTTGCAGCCCTTCTGCAGCTGTAGCGCATGGTTGAAGTTTGGATAAATCTTTCCCAGGCCGCCCGTCTTGCCCTGGCCAAAATGGTAGTGCTGCCTAAAATGCTTTATATATTTAACAATGACCCACTGCTGATTTCCCCAACCCACCTTGATTCTGGAGGCGTATGTGATCTATATTGACCTAATTGGTGTGGGCAGTAAACCCACGCGGATAGCGCTTGATGCACTATCCTTTCCCTATGCATCCGGAGGCCTAGACTATCCTGATATGTATGCCTATTATCTTGCCACCCAGCTTTCAATATGCAGTTTGGTGGTGGCACCCCTCAGAACTCTCGCACATCAATCTGGAAAAGGCAATTGCCCATCCATATGATGTGAAAGGCTTACTTCGGGGGACACCCAAACGTATTCCTAAGGACTAGATACAGCCCATGGCAGTGACCCGCTGGCCGTGGGTCAGAGTGAACGACGAAGCCTGCGTTCCTAGCAATTTCCACGCAGATTTTGCTGTGTTTTCAGTTCACAGCCAACCACTTGCATCAGAAGAATCCTTTAAAATACAACTGCAGAAACTGGAGGTTCATACCCTGGGAGGCATCATACATAATGGCCAGTTCATACAGTGGGATCTCCTAAAGAGTTCGGGTCCTTTAGAATGCCGTTTCCCTATTATTTTACTACAGACTAAGGGAAATGCTACAGGGATTGTGGAGGGATTTTCCGGCTGCCCCGGACCCTTCCTCCTTGACGCACTGTGACTAACCCTTCCACTCTCACATCGTTTCTGCCCTATACAAATTGATAACATCTTTGCGCCCAGCTCCCCGGGTGGTGTTTAAGGCTAAGTGGGATGGAGTTTTGGGTTCGTCTGAAAGGATCAGTGGCAGTCAAGCTGTAGAAGGGAAATTTCTCTGAATGCCAGGTTTCGCTTGATGCAGTTAAAGTTCATACATCAGTCCTACCTAACTTTCCCCCGCACGACTACACACATTTTATCCAGATGGAAGTGCAGCCTGCCCAAGATGTACGTTTATTGATGCAGACTTCATACACATGGTTTGGATTTGCAGTTCTTTTAGGCAGGGGTGTCTGGCACAATAAACACAATCGTTCTGGGATGCTCACTAGACTCTCCAGTGCCCTGGCTGCTGGCATTTTGTCGCTCTGACAAGAACTGTAGAGAAATTGCTTGCCATGGCATGAGTGGTTACTAGAGCGGTAATTGCTAAATCTTGGATGACAGGTCCTCCTCAGTGAAGGAGATGAGTTTGAGAAGGTGTGAAATGTGTGAAACTACCTTTCTGATGCTTGTTGATCTGCTTAGAATCACATGCTGTGCATATAGTCCGACATCCAGTGATGACCGCAGAGTATTGCATCTTGTTTTTCGAGAATCAAAAGGGGATGCCAACATGGGCCTGCCTGTAACACTATCCCTATGTGATGTGTAGTGTACTCAAAATCCCTCACGCGTCGAGGTCCCTCAGATTGTTTTTTTCCAACCAGCGTACTGGTCGCCTTATAAGGAGCTCGTCTAGAGACATTGCTGTTGTCATTCTTTCGACCCTTGGTCGTATATTATGAAGTTATTGAATATTTTCCTACCGTCTAGTCCTTCGAATGCTGTTTTTGATCTATGCCGAAGCCGGTTCCACAGACCTTGGACAGTGTTCCGGTCGGCGCTGCCAACCACGTGGCCAGGCCTTCTGGCTGGCCTACAGAGTAGGGAAAGTGGGATCGGGGTGGACATTTCCTTTTCTAAGATTGCCTTTCCCTTTCCTTTTAGTTCCTTGGGTCCGTTGGTCACTATATTTTTCCTCAGCTATGGTGTCAAAGTCCAGTCTTGAATCTTCCTGCAGGAGTGATGCTGGCCCACCAGACCCCCTAGGTGTGCCAACTCAATAATCTCTAATTAGATATAATTACTAAACTGGCAAACCCAAGGGGAAAGGGGAATGGATAACAAAACAAAAGCAGATCTTCACTGGTTTTCTATGTAGACCTCTTATCTACTGGTTTTCCATCTAGAACTGGTGTACTGGCTAGATGATTCTTCAGTGTCGTATCTGTGAAAATCTAAACACATATAATGTACTATTAATATTACTCTAATAAAACTACAATTACTTTTACATGTTTTCAGTTAAAGAAATATATATATATACCTGCAGCCTATGCTTGATAGCTGATAGGATTATAATAATAGCTAAGTATCTTTCTTTCTGAATCTTTAAGCATCTTCTCTAATTTCTTCTTTTACTCAAACTTATAAACTCAGGAGTCTTAGTTTATTGTGAAGCAATAATTGTCCAAAAAATACTTCAAAAAAATGTCTTGGAATAATAAATATCCTTGACTGAATATTTATGTCGCCAAATCACAATGGATAGATAATTATATTTCTTCTTGGTAAAGTTCACTTAACTGAAGAACAAATGTTGAAGAGGAACACGCTGCTATTGACATCCGGAAATTGCGTGCTCATACCTTAACTCCAATAAAGAAACAGGAATCTTTAGATGAAGATGTGCTCTCCAAAATAATCGAAGCAAACAAACTCGACGCAAACCGCACCGCGCCCTCAGAAGGTGAACAGCGCACTTTGAAGAGGAGCCGCGCACACTGGAAAGGAACCGCGCTATTGAAGATGACCGCACACAGAACCGAACCGCGCACTTCCAACGAACCGCGCACTCAGGAAGATCAGAGTTACGGAATTATAAATCTTAGTCATTTGATAATACTTCCACGAAACGACGCGCAAGATTAGAAGCATGCATCACAACCAGGAAGTAATAGTAAACACAAAGGACGCACGATACACGCCTACAGGTCCTTTCCTCTAAATTATCTATGACGAAATTTCACGCGCACGCGAATATTCAAATCAATATTTTCGTAAGTTAGTATTGTAGTTAGTATAGTAAAACACAACAATAAGTTTCAACAGTTACACAATTTATACCTAAATTCTGAATACTATTCCATCAATAACGCTAATAAAGATGAAATGTAAATGCAGCCGCAATTACTAAAAACCGAACGTTTACTTTACCAGTCGGTAAACAACACGAGCATAGAGCACATAAAAGTTCATAGCTTTGTAGGTTTACAGTTTAAAGCTCATTTGCAAAAAGAATAACTTCTTGACTCAACGTGTAGATGTTATATTGATAACAAATAATAAGGGTTTTCCATTTATGGACTTAGCTTGCTTCATCTGTATTGATAATTATTCTTTCAGCGCTGGATGAGTTCTTCTTGAACTACTTTATCTTCTCAATTGTAATTTCTTCTTATAAAGTTTCTCAAGATCACTATAGTTACATTTTCTACAGAGCTTCAATAACTGCTACCTTCCACTAAGGAAACTGGAATGAAAGGCAGTTTAGAATTTTGGTGAAAGTTCCAAACTACCTCACAGCACCTCTCCTCCAATCACTGTTGTGGAACGGACCCACCATCTTGGCTTGGGAAATTAGGCACTTCCTGAATAGTTTAACATTAAGAAAACTTATGGAAATAATCAGATGTAAATTCAGAACTAACACCCAAACATCATTCAACCATTACTCTTACATATATGTGTGATGATGTAATCTCCTAAATGAGGGTTTTCTAGTATGTCTCTTTGTAAATGTGCCATGGGATCCTGACATATGGAGAGGACTCGTTTAGGATTTGTCCTTCTTGTAAGGCCAAATTTCCTTGGAGGGATAAACACTGTAAATGTAATGGGTGTCTGCCGCATAATCACGAAGAGACTGCTTGTTCAGCTTGCAAGCTCCTGCATCTAAAGACACTAAAGGAGAGCTCTGTTAAGAGGTGGGTGGCCTACGGATTGTGGCAGGCCGAGTCTAGTTCTCCCGCTGCCACAACCGCTGATTGTGACGAGGGGCAAAGTGGCGAACAGGCCATCGATTCAGAGGCCATTGACCTCTCGGCAGAGCATTCCCGCTCGGCGTCGTCCGGCCCTGTCAAGCAAGACTCGGGTCCTGCTATGGGGACTGTACACCCTGGCGACAAGGACGCACACTTTACACACGAAGGACACAACCCCCGGGACGTCTTCGACAAAACAGTTGAAGTGGCCCATAGCGCCAACGGGCACACCGGATATTTTGGCTGTGCCCGCCGAACGTCCGGATTGGCAGCCACATGTGCGCTTTGTGACCAGCATTCTAAATCGAAGGGCGCTGCCCCCAATATTCAAGAGACCATCGAGACTCATCGCAAGAAGGCGTCCACGGTCGAGGGCCCCAGTTCTGCCGAAAACAGCACAACCGCAGGCCCGTACTAGACACCTTTCCGCCTCTGAAGAGGTTGCCGAAAGCATTGCTAGGTTCAGGGATTTGTCGATACCTAAGGACAAACCTAGGGTTTCGTCGAAATCCAGGGATAGGCCGAAGGATTCATCGGAACCCACGCAGAGGCCTAAGGACAAACACAAAGACAGACAGCAACCCTTGGTCCCCCGAAAAGACTTTTCAGAAGGCACTGGAGGGATTTCTTCAACGTTGAAGGAGAAATCTCAATGTTCTGCGACGGAAAATCCATTGCAAGAGCCTTTTCCTCACCTAGACGACTCTGGTTCATCTATTTGGACCAGGGAGAAGTTTGAGGGATGTATGGATAGGTTAGAGAGGTTTGTACAACTCTCAGAAGTCCACGCCCAACAGGCCTTGGGAAGGAGCACTCCTTTCCGCCTGTGGCTAAACTTTGATCCTTCCCAAGAAGATTATACTTATGACCTCACTGAAGATGAGGTTCCTGTGGACCAATACAATCAGGATGAATATCCCTTTGCTGACTCTGAGGTTGTTCATATAGACCCCACAGAGGGTTGGGGGGGACAACCCGACCTGGTTGATCCTCAGCCTTGGCAGTCACCCCATCCAACACCGGAGCCTGATGCCTTGTGCATGGATCCCCCCCACAACAGCACCCACTCGACAGGCCTTCCCGGTTCAAGTGGGTATGGAAGGCAGCGGAACATTTTCCAGACTGCTATTCAGGAAGCTGTACCAGAGGCTGATTTTTGTGAAGGACATTTTGAAGGAGAAATCACCGGCCAGCTATTCCTGTTAAATTTGATAAAGCGGTTGGCCCCCTTCATTGGCACCTGCCTTGACTAGAGCAGTAAATCCTAGAGTAGAAAAATTGTTTCTACCTACCCCCTCTGACCCCCTTTACATCAGGGGCCATACTACTACAGACTCACTCTTGGTAACTACAACCAGGAAGAGAGGGGGGAGGGGGAGTGACCCTATCAACTGGAGAGGCACCCTCCTGACAAGGAGTGCAAGAGGCTATCTGCTCTAGGGAAAAGGGTCACAGCGGCTGCAGCCTTTTCCACTTGCATCCCAAATAACAAGACTTTGTTGGCTTGTTATGCCGATGCACAATGGGCCATGCTACAGGAGGACCTTGAAGTCCCTGAATCGCTGCAGGCTCGCCTGCTCTCCACAGTAGCAGAAGGCCGACAGGTTATTCAAAGTATCCTACAACATACTTTGGATATGGCAGAGAAAGCCGGCAGGTCTTTGGCTCAGGGTACCCTCCTGAAGAGACGCGCATGGTTACGAAACGCTGGGTTTAAACAAGAGACTCAAGCTTCACTGATAAATAAGCCGGAGGAGGAGACTAATTTATTTGGGAAGGGAGTTCACAAAGCGCTCGAAATTGCTAAAAAAAAGAGCATAACACCCTCAAGACCCTGGATCAAATTACCCAGAAACCTTCCACAAGGAGGGGAGCATGTCTAGATGTTCCTTTCGTGGCCAACATTTCCCTCAAAACCAATACAGCTCAGGAAATAATTGGTCCTCTCCCCAAGGAACCAGCAGCCACACCACCCTGTATCCCCCAAGAGGTCAAAGAGGGGCTGGATTTCTACCCCTCAAGGCTCCTCGACCTCGGGTCAAAAATGACCTGCAGATCCGGGTCCCCTCCATGCATCCCCAGTCGAGGGCCGGCTAATATTTCTTCAAGCATGGGAGAGGATAATTACAGACCAATGGGTGCTCAAGACCGTTGCCCATGGGTACTGCATAGAATTCTGCTGCTGGGCCCCCCAATTCAGACGGCCACGATCAAGACGCCTGACGCCAGAACATCTGCACATCCTGCTACAAGAAGTCGAGACCTTGGATGAAAAGGGCACCATAGAAGTACCTCTTCTACAAGTAAACGCAGGTATTTATTCAGTGTACTTCCTTGTACCCAAAAAGGATCTCACCATGCGCCCTGTACTTGATTTGCGCCCAGCGAACAAATTCATCATGCCTCAAAAGTTTTGTATGGTCACTCTGCAGGAGGTAACCCCCCCCCCCCCGCTCACACAAAGGGATTACATTGCAACATTGGACATGAAAGATGCATACTTTCATATTTCAATATTGCTGGCGCACTGAAAAACTCAAATTCATGATACAGGACAAGCACTATCAGTTCAAGGTACTACCCTTCTGCATAGCCTCAGCACCAAGGGTATTTACAAAGGTACTGGCAGTGGCAGCAGCACAAATGCGCAGGCTATCCATCCCGGTTTATCCTTACCTCGATGACTAGCTCATAACAGGGGACTCTTACGAGACATGTCTGTCAAATACCCAAAAGACAATAAACCTTTCATTCAGCCTGGGATTCTCCAACGAGAAGAAATCTAGCTTAGACCCCAGTCAAGTCAAGCAGTTCCTAGGGGCTCTAATTCGAACAAACAACGTCTTTGTCTTCCCCCCTCCAACCAGAGGGTCCAAAACATGTTTCAAATTGCTGAATATGTAGCCAGTCGAGAGGTGACAGTACGCAAAGCTATGCGACTGTTAGCAATGATGGCGTCATGCATTCATCTGGTTCCTCGCGCATGCATCCAATGCAGGAGTGGCTCAACAGCCAGTGGTGTCAGGCCAGCGGACAATGGGACGATCTAGTGGTTGTCTTGCCAGCCCTCGTTCTTTCACTGCAGTGGTGTTAGAGGGAGAACCTCTTGAAGGGAAAATCCTTTATTGCCCCTCACCCCCACAGTGGAGGCCACTCTCAGTACAGACTCCTCTCACAGGGTTCGGAGCTCACCTGCTTCAACAGACAGCGCAGAGAGCTTGGTCGTCAGACATAGCATCCAACCACATAAATCTGCTGGAACTGTTGGCAGTATTCAAAGCACTGAAAGCCTTTCAGTCACAACTGCAAGAGAAGGCTGTCCTGATCGTCAGACAGTACCATGGCCATGTACTATCTGAACAAACAGGGGGGCACTCACTCTCCAGGGCTGTCCAAACTGTCCCAGAACATTTGCAAGTGGGCTCTCAAACCCATGTTCCTGGTGTCACATGATGTTCCAGGGGAATTCAATCTTCTGGCAGACTTACTCAGCAGAGATTTCCCACTACCCATGGAGTACGAATGGCGATTACACGAGGACATGGTCTCCAACGTTTATGCAGAATGGGGCTTCCCAGAGATCGACTTGTTCGCAACTCTGGAGAACGGCTCAATGCCAAGATTACGCCTCGAGGTACCCCCAGAACCGTTCCAAGGGGGACGGACTCTGGGTCACATGGTCAGGGAAATTTGTTAACGCTTTCTCCCCCACCCCGACTCCCCTACTCAACAAGAGAGTGCACAAGATGCACCAGGAACCAGTCACCATGATATTTGTGGGCCCGCCAACCCTGGTCCACTCATCTGATGGAGATGTCTCGATCCCCCCCAGTTAAACTACCTTGCCCGTACAACATGTTGTCTCAGGACAAGGGGAAGACACTTCACCCATGCCCGCAAACATTGATCTTAGCGGCCTGGCTCCTGAGGTCATAGAGTTCGGACACCTGCAACTCCCTCAGATGCATGGACATACTTAGGGAAGCGAGAAAACCTAACACCCGATATTGTTATTCCAGTAAATGGAAACGCTTCGTTATCTGGTGTAATACCAAGGGCGTAAATCCCATTGACTGCTCTCCCATGTACATTGTATTGTATCTGACTCACTTGCCTCAGGACTGGTTTTTAATTCCCTTAAGGTTCATTTAGCTGCGCTCTCAGCCTACACTATGTCACAACATAAGGTGTTGTGGTGGAAAATACCAGTTAAGGATTTCATGGAAGTGGTCAAGAGGATAAATTCCCCCCCTCCATTTCTAATCCAGCTCCCGGATGGGACCGGAATGTGGTACTGTGGTACTAACTAGGCTTATGGGGGGTCTCTATTTGAACCTATGCATAAGGCAAGTCTCAAAGATATTACTTGTAAGACAGCATTCCTAGTAGCTATTACTTCTAGAAGGTGGTTTAGTGAACTACAGGCGCTTTCAGTTCTAGACCCTTTCGTTACAGTTCAGAGATAAGGTGGTTCTGCGCACTCGCCCTCAATTTGTGCCTACATTTATTTCCAAATTCCATGTGAACCAATCAATAGAACTGCCCTCTTTCTTCCAGAACCCTACTAACATGGCCGAAAGAAGCCTACACACATTAGATGTGCGTAGGGCAGTCATGTTTTACCTGGACAGAACTAAACCACTGAGAAAAACAAACCAATTTTTCATTTCATTGGCAGCTGGTAGAGAAGGTCATCCTGTCTCTAAATCAGCAATCTCAAGGTGGATTGTCAAATGCATCACACTGTTACTCTTGCTAAGAGAACTGCCCTTCAAGAATAGTGCATTCTACTCGTGGAACTGGGGCTTCCATAGCATTCATTGCAAATGTTCCCCTAGAGTCTATTTGCAAAGCGGCAACCTGGAGTTCTGTGCCCACCTTTACAAAACACTATTGCCTAGGCACTCATTCTAGGTCTGATTCCCAGGTGGGACAAGCAGTTTGAAGACCTCCTTTTCACTACTGTTCCTTCTCACAACCCACCTCCAACTCTGGGTACTGCTCGCTAGTCTATGCAAAGCATTTGATTCTAAGCAGATAAACAAGCATCAGAAAACATGCATTACTTGCCGTAAAAGCATCTCTGATGATTGTACGGCAAGTAATGCATGTACATGCGCCCACTTTTGCAACATAGACGTCTTACTACTTTCTCTTTTCTATAATCACAATAGTCATAAGGCTCCCTCGCGGCAGAAAAAATACAATCGGAGGGACCTCGACGTGTGGGGGATTTTGGGTACACTACTAGTCAACCACCCCCGAAACCCCCCCCCCCCCTCGCACCCCCTGCCGGGAAAGTAGACCTCTGGACTATTAGGGGCCCTTACGATCTCCCGTTTTGGAGATTGAAGAGTCCACTGATTCTTAAGTTAAATTGTGGAGATGGCATTGTGATGTTTTGTTTTTCCATGACCGTAAAGTACTTTATCAAGTGTGACCTCATTTTCGGTACTCTATTGCTTAAAGACTCGATGTGTATCATATGTACTTGCAGACGCAACCCTCCTGTACTACGTATATGCGCCCTGTATTGCGGCATACTCCTCCAGGGATTTAAGTATGCAAACTCTCCGTGTATTTCACTAATGGAAACACTGCAAAGTGTTTTGTTTTGAACACTATCCGTTGTTAGGGAGAATTATCAAATGTGCCAGTTCCTTCCACCTTAGAGCCCTGCAGCTCTTTTGCTAAACTTTGGGACTTTGAACTTTTCAATTCTATGTGCTTTCTGTGTTTGTTCCTTTTTGGTTATGGAGTGTAACCAACTCCATAGGCATCATCTTTTACAATGGTCACAAATGCACCTTCAGTGCATTGACACAGGGAAGTCTTTCAGATTTCCCAATGTTTAAATACCTTCTCTGGGATCAACTACTGTTTCCCAGAACAGTGGAGTGAAATTGACTTCACTTATCCTCGTACATTTCTAGACCAAGCACACCCTATTTTACAATAGTGCTGGATGGCTTACTTAGTATCCCCTATGTCTATTTACTCATGTAACAGTCAAATGTTAACCTTTCCTCTCAGAATGGCTGGTGGCAGTGGTTTTACAATGAATTACCATTTTTCCCGACCGCAAACTATTCGTAGCTCCGGTAACGTTAAATCACGGGAGCCATGTTTTTCAAGATGGCCCCCAGCCATTGTTGCTAAAAAGAGGACCGGGTCTTCTTTTTTTCACCATTTCTTTGTGGAAAGGTCCTAGAGTGTCTCTGTGTGCCAAACTAGGTTTAGTCTCTTTGGTCATTAGCCTTTGGCGAGCTTCAGGAGTGAAGACCGCCTCTGGCTCCAGAGTGTCTAGGGTAGGCAGGAAGTGAGGAAGGTGCCCGAAACTCCCTGTGCTTAGTCTCCTAGGAGACCCAAATGCATTCTGTGCTGATAAGCTGAAATGAATGGGAGAGAACTGAATAAAAGGCGAGTCTCTTGGCTTGGAAGGCAGAGTCGACCTCTGGACGAGGGAACCGAAGAAGAGCTTGAAGAGGACGGTTCCTGCAACTCCTGGACCGTTGGTTTGCCCGGTGAAGCCCTGCTGCAGGTCCGAATCGCCAAGTTCACACCGACGGACAAGCCCTGCAAGGACGACGTCTCCCTTTTGATTTGGTAGGACCAATCAACTCCCAAGTTAGTAACCTGGACACCTATCTCAGAGCTGGTTGCATTTCCTCAGTGCTGCAGAAAACTGTAGCGCCAGGGAGAGGGACACCAGATTATGTGCATTACTTGTAAACTGGCCCAAAGCGTTTGGACTCAGATGACGTCAGACTGACCGAGCCTGACACTCCTTAGCCGAGTGCAGGACCTCGGAAGCAAGGACAGTCCACCTTGACGGCCATGACCAGCGTTGTTACCAGTGCGGTAGCTTAAGCGCGAAACAGCCACTGAAATTGAAGTTTGTCAGTTGCAGGCTTTGACCAGTCACAGTGCAGTGCTGGAGTCCCCCAATGTCCTCCCTCTTGTCCCCACGACTGAGGCCCGGCAATAGTGAGAGCTACAGGAACTGTCAGGAAAAGAAGTCATCAGCTGCATCTTTTTCTTCATTGTAAGGTACTGCAAAACAAGACTGGGAACTTAACTCTCACTGTGAAAGTGCTTGACACTTTTGCAACTCACAGGCCTAATCAGCTCTTGACCCAACATATGATTCTTCTTTTTACAAACTACTTATAAGAACTTGTGCAGAGACTTTTCTGTTTAACTACCAGAACTGCTTTATCCTATCCAAGACCTTAGCCCATTGACTTTGGCCTAGCCTATTGAGTTGAATTGACTCTTCTGGTGAACTCAACGTATTTGCACTTTCTAAGAATAATTGTAACCTTTCATGTTCTAATAACCTTTGCCTTTTACTCCTCTTGAAAAGTATTCTGAAACAGTATTGAAGTATATTTGAGTGTTACTATATGATTGCCTCCTTCTAATTAGTGTTTTATAATTAACTGATACATTGTTATTGAAGAAACCTTGAGTGTAAGAGTTCATTTGAATACCTGTAACTGTGAATCTTTGTAACTCCACTACTGCTCACATTCTCTTCTTGAGATAAGCCTTGCTGCTCAACACGCTACCAATACATACCAAAGGTTGGCTTGCTTACACCTGTAGTCCTAGTTCTGTGTAGTGTTCCCAAAGGGTACTGCATACAAACTTTGCCTAACATCCGTACAGTGTCCACCAGATGTTGATGGGTTGGATAGAGGGCTGGGGGTGGAGATGGGAATAAGGAACGCATTAATGTTGCAAAACTGAATAAAGAGGAAGAAAAAAAAAATAAATGTTCTGCCGTTCTGAAAAGTAGATGTAAATTGATTTTACTCGCCTGTGAATTGGTTGTACCTCTTCGCCAAAGTAATGCTGTTGGCTTCACTACACTATTTCCTTCAGAAAATGTTTACGTTTCCCAACTGGGTCTTGCTTCCCTTCCCCTGACTGCTACCCTGTCCAGAATAAGTCTACATTAGCTTTTACTTACCTAGAAGAACTTTGAGTTATTCATAAAGAGTAACACTGGATTTTGCTTTCCGTGGTCTGTTTTAGACTAACACAAAGTCTTAGGTTTGTACCTGCCTTTAAGTTGCTTATAGCTCCTTTAACAAATGAATAGGTTTTACTCACCTTGAGTTTAACTGTTATCTTAAAATAAGTTAGTTATTGCTTCCCTTAGTCTGTGAACTGAAAAGCAACTGTAATTGAATATTACACCCCAAGGTCCAACTTCCCTAGAATTACTGTTATCCTGAATCGGAGTTATAGGTTTATATTGTTACTAGAATCTGTTTCACTAGATCAGAAAAGTATATTGTTCAGTTGATATTACTATGTGATTTCTTGCTGAGCTTCACGTACAACTGAAAGGGTCTACTACCCTAGTATTACTGAAAGTAATCTAAAAGTAACTATTGGTTTCGACTTTAGAACTCCTGTTAGGTGTTCAAAATACGGTTATGCTTTGGTCTGTTGACCTTAAACCATAGTGTTTTTTATAATTATATGTAATGTGATAGTACGTATTTCCCCCAAGATTTGGCTTGTACTGCAATAAACCATTTATTTATACAATACATAGTGTCAGAATTTCTTAGTGCAAATTAAATTGTACTATAAATGGTACAGATTCTACAGCCCTCTCTCCCTCCTAAGATGAGCCTGGCTGCTCTGTCTAGGCTACCATGAACTCTGCTGGTACAGCCTTATACTAAGTGAAGTCTTGTACTGCCTCAGCAGGATGGTTTTACTAAGTAATTGGACTTAAACAGTCCTAACAATGTTTTAAGCAGAGACTTGCAGCTTCTGTAGGAAAACGAATAGCAGTTGCACAAACACATTATAAACAACATCTTTGCAAACTGGGGACAACCAGACATGGGTCTGTTGGCAACCCAGGACAATGCACAATGATCAAACTATGCGTTCAGGTACCTTCAAACAGGCTCCAAGTGATACGCTCTGTAGATGGGCTGGTCAGGAATGCTCGTGTGCTCCCCACACCCAACAACGCTCCTAAACAGGATCATCCACAAGATGCATCAGGAACAAGTCACTCATTTTAATGGCTCCAATTTGGACATGGCAACAATGGTTCACACCTGCTCACAATGTCCCTTTGCTCACCACTGAAACTTCCATGCCCATACAACACGCAATCACAACATCAAGGGACCAGATATCATCAGTGCCCTCAAACATTGAACTTGGCAGCTTGGCTCCTGAGGTCATAGTTTGGTCATTTAAACTTACCTCAAATATGTATGGACATCCTTAAAGAGTCACGCAAACCTACCACCAGGCATTGATATTTCATTAAATGGAAACTATTTGTTATCTTGTGCAAAGCTTGAGACTAACCAATTGATGGTTCTCCTTCACACATTGTTCTCTATGCACTTTACCTGTTAGATTCAGGTTTGGTCTTCAACTAAGTCCATTTATTTCAATTTTATTAATATACATACAGCTAAAAGCTTTGTCTATACGACATAAAACCAGCAATGTTTACAATTTAAATGTATAAAATACATAGAAAAAACATAAATCCAATAAGAACCGATAAAGAATATTAGAAAATAAAATCACATCTTATATTTAGGTTAAAATAGATCAAAGCAGAGGACATCTTATCCGCAACTTAAGAGGGAAACACTGGTAGAAATCCTATACGCTCAAAGGTCATATCAAATATTTCAATACATTTCCTGTAAAATCTAATCCTTTAATAGATTAAATTCTCATCATTCCCATCCATAAACATTGTCCACATTACTTTTGGACAGTCACTATTAAAAGAATTACTATAGGATTTCATTTTATTTCTAATACTGTTTAGACTTTCACATTCTGTCATTATGTGCTCAAGGGATTCAACTTTGTTGTGTCCACATTACCGGCAGTTACGCTCATAACGGTGTAGGCCTTTCTTAGCATCCTAACATTCCAATACTTTGCTTTTGTTAAATTTTAGCAACAGCTGCTGTCTAATGACCCACGCTTCTGGAAATACTGCAATATAATTTGGCGGGCAGTTTCGGGAGTTAATATATTCGATGAATGGTCCACTATGTGAGTTACAAGAAAGTTGTACCACATCATTCTCACGATTATATGATCTAATCCTCTTTTTCAGCCAGCGTTTCTTTTGATGTTGCTCAGGAGTAGGTCAGTTTCACATGCACTCTTCCATCTATTGAATATTTTGACGCATACACCAATCCGAGTAAAATTATCTAGGCATAGAAAGGCTTTAGCGTAATCCCCGGTAACCGTGTTATTATTTAAAGTCATGAGGTCCACTGAGCACAAACTATGTTAATCCGGATGAATTGAATACATGTAAGATCATACTCCAGATAGAAATATTCAACTGATGCAGATTGCAGCATGCAAAACAATCTTCTTAACATTCTGGCTTCACATTCTTTTAACTCTTTATTGAAGCAATATCCCCTTATCTCTCCCATATGTTAGGACGGGCACTATTTTCATTATATAAAGTAATAAGACTGTCTTGACCGAAAAACCACCATTTCGGCCAAGAAAAGCACTCGCAGCACCCACCAACATCCAGCATGTGGTCTTGGTTCTCTCCCAATGAGACTTCCATTTAAGTTTATCATCAACTAATAGTCCTAAATAAGTGTAAGATGTGTAACACTCTAATTTCTTATTATCTAGGACCCAACTCATGGTAACCTGTTTTTTCCGAGTCCCTGCAAACACCATTATTTTGCTTTTTTCAGTATCGATACATAACCCGTTCAGCAAAACTACCTAGGCCATCAAGCAAACATTGGAGTCCCTTTGGTGTAACATCTAATACTTCATCCACATAGCCGAGCCAGTTTATGCGCTGTGTACTATCTTTAACAGGATGTAACAAATTTAAATTGAAGGCCACAGCAAAGTCAGCCAAATATAATTGAAATATGGTCGCTGTGACTATGCATCCTTGCTTTACTACCTTGCCAGTCAAAATAGATGCAGAGGGGCAAATTGCATTCAACGCATTTTAACACTTGTATCAGAATGGAGTAGCATCAACATCTTTAGACCACAAGGGATGTTTCATGCCTGCAGTTTATGCCAGAGTTTGTTCCTGACTACAGTGTCAATAGTGGCACTGAAATCTTTGTAGGATATATATATATATATATATATATATATTTTTTTTTTATTTTTTTTACAAATCCAGGTATATTCTACAGAAGATACAAGTGTGAGTATGTTGTGACTGGTTCATGATTTCGGTCTGAATCCAGTCTCAAAACTTGCTTAGTATTTCATGTTCATCTATCCATGCATTCAGTTTGACTAGTAGTATCCGTGCAAACACCTTAGCAGGGATCTCCAGCATGGCCAGAAGTTCACAGTTACGGGATGACAATGCTGGCCCTTTTTATATACGGGGAGAATATAACTCCAAGATAGTGGTAGGATACCAGAATTCCCAAATCTGTAAGTGCTACAATGCTTCCGCCTTTATTGAGGGACACATTTTCATTAGACCATTATTGATCCCATCAAGGCCACACGCTCACAGTTTAAATTTTCAATTATACCTTGAATAGCTGAGTGTGTTGCTTGGCATATGCATGGTGCATCATAGATGACAATGTTTGTTTCATCTACAGAACCCAAAGTTTTTGTTATATGATCAGCTCAAACCACTTCAGGAATAGAATTAATCGGTAGTTGCCACTTTTTGCTTGCTCTTATTTCCTTCCATATTGGCACCGTATTCTTTGTGGTGGCCAAATGAGCAATGGTTATCCATCGCTCATTTTCATACTCTTTTGTGTGACTGTAGCCATCTTCTGTATTTTGATTTGGCCATTTTGATTTTAATATTTAATGCTTCTGCATCAGTTTGCCATGTTGAAGACAAGAGTACAGTGGCAATTACGTAAAAAAGTTTCTTCTTTTCCTGAGTAATTTTAGGATCAAAATTATTTTGTTTCTTTGGTGACACATTGGTGCTTTCTTGAACAGATTTGTATTCACGTGTACAGGCCACCTAGTTCTTAATTTGCTTCATGTGAATACCTCCCTTTTATTCCGACCACCCCTTCTGGCTCTTTGACAAGCCTCAACAAAAAGGGGCATCAGTTGCTCAGACAATTTTTCCCTTGACCAGTTTCGTTGGGTGACATTGGATGCAATTTATTATTTAAGAAGACTTTAGCGGATTTATCATATGTCTTCTCACAGGGAACTGTGTCTAAGGTCTTAAACCATACACAGACAGGTCAATGGTTACTCATCACGCAACGCGATCCCCATATCACCCTTTCGAAGGGATTGTGTCCTCCGACGTATTCCTTATCTTTCATATAAGTTTCCAGCTTGCTGGCCTTGGAAATCTTTTCTGTAGAGGGCGCTGCGCGTCGACGTCCGCCGAGTCGATGTCCTTCGACGGCCACCGTATCGGCGTCTACGTCACCATGCCCATAAATAGACACGCGCTGCGTCCGTTGCTCAGTTCCGTTTTTCCGCGCTTCGTGGGGCCTCGGAACGTCGGTTCTTAGTTCAGTCAGGTTTATCTAAATCTATTTAGACAAATATTCCTTATCGTTCTCGATGGCTTCTTCATCAGAAATGACGACGCCGCGATCCAGCTTCAAGAAATGTCGAGACTGCGGTAAAAAAATGTCAACGATCCACACAGGGTCTGTTTATGGTGCTTGGGGTCCGAGCACCATTGTTCGGAGTGTGAGGACTGCATGTCCATAACGGCGAAAGCCCTGAAGGAGCGAAAGGGGAAGCTCAAGAGAGGTAAGTCAGCCAAATCCTCCTCAAAGGTTTCGTCGGCCGAGGCATTCCTCTCCTCGTCGTCTAAAAAACACTCCCATTCTAGATCTCGAAGCAGCTCCCCCCATTCGTCGAGATCTAAACACTCAAAAAAGAGACATTGAAGGTCCCATTCCTCCTTGTCTTCTTTGTCCCCAGAAAGAGTTTCCTGTCCCACCAAACAGTTCTCAAGCTGAGTGGGAGGAATTCAGAAAGAAAATGTTAAGCGTCTTCGAGAATGCGGCCTCGACCCCCTCGAAGACGGCTGAGGGTGATACCCCGGGTGAAAAACCCAAAAAATCAAAACACCGCGAGTCGCAGCACCCGGCGAAACATTCCACCCGAGAGCGCCATGAGCCATCGGGTAAGAAGGCACCGTCTTTGCCGTCGTCGAGGGTTCCATCGCTGTTGTCGAAGATTCCTTTGACGCACGGGTCAGCGCCATCGACGCCGTTGTCGAAGGGTTCCTCGACGCATCGGTTGGTCGATCGACTCGACGCCGATAAAAGAGAGGACCAAGGCTCCACAGCCAACAGTGTTTTCAAGGGCCTCCGGCACAACGCCGAGACCGTCGTCGATGCCCTCGAGTAGGATCCCGATCCTCTCGAATTCTTCGAGGCCCCTTCCATTTTTTTCAACGCCATTTTCGGCACCTTCGAAGCTGGTTACATCGGCGTCGACTACTTAGACATTTTCTTGTCCAATAACGACGAGTTTGGCTCCTTCGGCCCTAGAGATGGGCTTTACTCCATTTCAGAGATCAGAATACCCTGGTCTTTCTTCAATTTATGAAGAAAGAGAAGACTCTGACCAAGAAACTTTTGGTTTACAGAGATCCTCACTGCCTGCTGCAGAGGATTTCACCTCTGAAGAAAGGAGGCTGAAGGAACTACAGGACTCGCTTCATGAGGCCAGTGGACTTGACACTTCTGGGGAAGTGGAATTTGTAAAGCCAGACCCAGGGGGAACATGCCGAAACACCATATAGAACCCTGATGGCAAGAATAATTGAGTTTATGGGTTGGTCTGCGCCTTCACCTGTTTTCCAACAGGATGATTTAACGGATATATAGGACAAAGGCCCACAGGAGGACCCGGTGGTCCCCTTCCATGCAGCCCTACAAAGAAAAATTGCATCCAATTGGGAGACTCCCGAAGTCATCCCAGCAGGCAATCAAAGACTGTCGACAAAGTATAGGTTAGCGGCTGCTGACCCTGAATACCTGTCAAAACACCCGACCCCAGAGAGCCTGGTGGTTCAAGCGGCAACTTCATCCAGCAGTAGGACTGCTTACCCTACTGTCCCACAGGACAGGGATGACAAGAGGTATGACTCTATGGCAAAGAAAGTCTTCTCTGCCTGTAGTATGGCGTTAAAGTCCATCAACGCCACCTGTACACTCGCCAGGTTCAGTCACACATTATGGGAGTGTGCTTCATCAGCGGCTGACTGCATACCCGATGGAGAGGAGAAGGAAGCCTTCCTTAACATCATTCAAGATGGCAAAGATGCCATGTGCGAGTCTCTTCAAACTGGCATCGATTCCGCTGACAGTATCTGCAGGGCCATGGCGGCAAGTACTACAATCCGCAGGCATGCATAGTAACGAAAGTCTGGCTTTGCTCCAGATGTACAGGCCAGACTTTTGAATATGCCCTTTGACGGCTCTTCGTTATTCGGAAAAAACGCTGATGACAGTCTGGAAAAGTTAGACTTCTAAAGCAGCAGCAAAATCCTTAGGAGCTGCTATCCGCCAAACTCCTTTTCGCCCCTCAGGAACCTCTGGGAGAGGAAAGTCCTTTTACTATTCTGCATTCGGAAAAGGCAGAGGACAGCCAGCTCAAAGAGGCCAAAGAAGATCCACCCGAGGTGGATGGGTCAAAGGTACCAAGACCGCAGCAGCAGGTTCCTCTTTACCCTCGGCATTTGCATCAGCCGCCCCCAAACCACTCTGAGGCCTTCGCACACAAGACACCTGTAGGGGGCAGGTTAACTCGCCATCTGACGGAATGGCAGGCTATAACGTCAGATGCTTGGGCATTGGAGACAGTTGCCCAAGGTTACTGCCTACCCTTTCTACACATCCCTCAGTCATCCACCGGGGAACAGCTCCCTAAAAGTTCCAGATCTGCCCCTCTTGCAGGAAATTATGGACCTGCTAGAGAAAAGTGCCATAGAACCGGTACCTGTAGCGGACAGGAACAAGGGCTGGTACTCCCCCCTACTTTCTCATACCAAAGAAGGACGGAGGACTGAGACCCATCCTGGACTTGCGAGAATTGAACAAGTTCCTCAGGAAGGACAAGTTCAAGATGGTAACTCTCTGATCCTTCAGGCCCTCCAGCTCCAGGACTGGCTGGTATCTCTGGACCTTCTGGATGCTTATTTCCATGTGCCAATCCATCTCAAGCACAGTTAATACCTGAGGTTCGCAATTGGCAACTCTCATTAATTTCGAGTTCTGCCATTTGGGCTGACCTCCGCCCCGAGGGTCTTCTCCAAGCTGATTTCGGTAGTGGCGGCGAGTCTGAGGAGGGAAGGGATCCACGTTTATCCCTACCTGGACGATTGGCTTATCAGGGACGTATCTTCGGAACAGGCCTGGACCCAGCTAGATTGTCTGCCTCTTCTTTCACAGACTGGGCTTCTCCCTCAATTTAACCCTTTAAGTGCCATGGGTATTTCTCCCCAGTGCCAGAGCCTTTTTTGGTGATTTTGGTATGTGGCCATTCAATGGCTTGTAACTTTTTCGTTACATGAGATATCTCGGCCAAATTTGTCTCCTTTTTTCCCACATGTAGGCGGTCATAACGCCACCCAGGAATCCCAGGTTGCTGTAGGGGGCTGAGAGAAAATAAGGAAAATGTGCGAAAATTTTGGGTTTTTTCAGAAAATGCCAATAAAATGATGTACAAAGAAGCCTGTGGTTTTCTCCTTGTAAGAGCTAGGAACAAATGGTTTGCTGTGCTGAGTTCCCCAATGTGTTGGCTTTCAGGAACAGGTTGAGTGGAAATGGGAAAAAATTATTTTGATGGGGTTATCAACCGTTTTGAGAGAGGTAGGCGATTTTTGCCATTTTTGCCAATTGGACATGCATGGACGGAATGGAAGAAAAGGGCAGGAAAGCCAAATTGTAGGACAGAAAGGCATATATTTCTGAAAAGTAGACAAAATTCCAAGTTTAGGAAGGGGTGATTTGCATAGGTCAGGCAACAACTAGGTAAGGGAAACTGCCATCGAATGGGGGAAAAGCGGGAAAATGACTGAAAAAAAAGGTATGTGTTGGACATGGTTGGCTTGGTACGGCAATGGCTTCTATGAATTTTGAGAAAATCAATGCTCCGCTACATTCCCCCGACTCTTGCAGTTAGGAGAGCATACCATTTTTGTAGTGTTTGTACAAAACAAGCAATACCACAAGCCAAACACTGAGCCATGGTACACAGGAGTTTTACGCTCACGGCCTGACCAGACGCACTTAGCATGTGTAAATTGGGAAAACCAATGTGGTGAGGAACGGCAGCCATACTTTTTTTGAAAGAGCACAGGCAGACCTTTTCAAGGGTAGGTGACTTGTGCAGGTTACAAAAGTGTATGGTGGCTAAAGCAGCGACTAAATGTAGGTCACATTTGGGAAAAGAAAGGGTTGAGACAAAGGGCTCCAGCAAATGGGTCAAAACGTTATGAAAACCACACAAACACAACACATGGCCTACCGTCCCGCGTTCCCACAGGTGTCCCGATGAAAACGGTACTCCACATGTGTGGGTTCACCTACCTGGCCGGCAAGGGGAAAGCCTAAAACCCAAGTAACCCCAAGTCTGTTTTCAGAGGGAAATCGCAGATATTCTGCCGACCGGCACAACGTACAGATATGGGCCTCGGGTGTCCAAGCCACCGAAGAAAACGGGGAACCCCATGCATTTCCGAAAAGAGGACATCCGTGGGAATCCGCAGAGGTATGATTTGCGCACATCGCCCCAGATTTTTTTACCCAGACACCCCTGCAAAGTCCGAAATGTGGGGAAAAAATGCTTTTTCCGCACATTTCGCTTGACGCACCCATTGAAACACGCCCCCAACAACACATGGCCTACCGTCACGCGTTCCCACAGGTGTCCCGATGAAAACGGTACCTCACATGTGTGGGTGCACCCACCTGGCCGCCAAGGGAAAAGCCTAAAACACAAGTAACCCCAACTCTGTTTTCACACCGAAATGTCACACTCTCACATCATACAGATATGGGCCTCGGGTGTCCAAGCCACCAAGGAAAACAGGGAGCTCCATGCATTTCCGAAAGAGGACACCCGTGGGAATCCGCAAAGGTATGATATGCCCAAATTGCCCCAGATTTTATTACCCAGACACCCCCGCAAAGTCCGAAATGTGGGAAAAAATACGCAATTTCCGCACATTTCGCTTGACGCACCCATCGAAACACGCCCCCAACAACACATGGCCTACCGTCACGCGTTCCCACAGGTGTCCCGATGAAAACGGTACCTCACATGCGTGGGTGCACCTACCTGGCCGGCAAAGGGCAAGCCGAAAACGCAAGCAACCCCCAGTCTGTTTGCAGAGGGGAATCTCAGCCATTCTGCCGACCGGCACAACATACAGATATGGGCCTCAGAATTTCACATTTCAGACTTTGCGGGGGTGTCTGGGTAAAAAAAATCTGGGGCGATGTGCGCAATTCACACCTCTGCTGATTCCCACGGGTGTCCTCTTTTCGGAAATGCATGGGGCTCACTGTTTTCCTTGGTGGCTTGGACACCCGAGGCCCATATCTGTATGTTGTGCCGGTCGGCAGAATGGGTGAGATTTCCCTCTGAAAACAGACTTGGGGTTACTTGTGTTTTAGGCTTTCCCCTTGGCGGTCAGGTAGGTGCACCCACACATGTGAGGTACCGTTTTTCATCGGGACACCTGTGGGAACGCGTGACGGTAGGCCATGTGGTGTTGGGGGCGTGTTTCGATGGGTGAGCCGAGCGAAATGTGTGGAAATTGCATATTTTTTCCCACATTTCGGACTTTGCGGGGGTGTCTGGGTAATCCTGGGGCGATTTGGGCATATCATACCTCTGCGGATTCCCACGGGTGTCCTCTTTTCGGAAATGCATGGGGTTCCCTGTTTTCCTTGGTGGCTTGGACACCCGAGGCCCATATCTGTATGATGTGAGAGTGTGATATTTCCGGTGTGAAAACAGACTTGGGGTTACTAGTGTTTTAGGCTTTCCCCTTGGCGGCCAGGTAGGTGCACCCATGCATGTGAGGTACCGTTTTCATCGGGACACCTGTGGGAACGCGGGACGGTAGGCCATGTGTTGTTGGGGGCATGTTTCGATGGGTGCGTCGAGCGAAATGTGCGGAAAAAGCGTTTTTTTTCCCCACATTTCAGACTTTGCAGGGGTGTCTGGGTAAAAAAATCTGGGGCGATGTGCGCAAAGCACACCTCTGCGGATTCCCACGGGTGTCCTCTTTTCGGAAATGCATGGGGCTCACTGTTTTCCTCGGTGGCTTGGACACCCGAGGCCCATATCTGTACGTTGTGCCGGTCGGCAGAATGGCTGAGATTCCCCTCTGCAAACAGACTGGGGGTTGCTTGCGTTTTCGGCTTGCCCCTTGGCCGCCAGGTAGGTGCACCCACGCATGTGAGGTACCGTTTTCATCGGGACACCTGTGGGAACACGAGAAGGTATGACATCTGCTGTTGGCGATGTGTTTCGGTGAGTGGACACAGGGAAATGTCTCTGAAATTGGCCGGAAATGAAGACAATTCTCAGACATTTCGCTCTGGCCACCCACCGAAAAACACCGCCAACAACACGTGGCCTACCTTCCCGTGTCCCCACACGTGTCCCGATGAAAACGAAATGGAGGGCCCCACCTCATGCAACCCTCCCTGGGGGCAGATAGGGGGAGCAGATATCTGCCCCCAGGGAGGGTTGCATGAGGTGGGGCCCTCCATTTGGGGTGGGGGGGGGTTGAGGGCCACCCCCGTTGCCGTACATCATGCGCTGCCAATTTAGGGTGGCCCTCAGCCCCCCCTAAAAAGCAGCCTGTGATTTTGTGTATTTTTTTTTGTTTACCCAACTTGGCTTGGTGCAGATGGGCCCATTAGTGTGGCTATCTGCCCCCAGGGTGTCCTGCACCACCTTTTGGGGTGCCCCACCCACCCCACCCCCAATGGCTGGGGGACACACCTCATGCAGGCCTCCCTGGGCCGCCTCCAAACGGCTGCGTGAGGTACACCCCACCTCCATTTGGTGGGGCAGGACCCCCAATAGATGGGGCAGTAGGGTTTGGGCACCCTGGGGGCAGATAGCCACACTAATGGGCCCATCTGCACCAAGCAAAGTTGGGTAAACAAAAAACAAAATACAAAATCACAGGCTGCTTTTTAGGGGGGGCTGAGGGCCACCCTAAATTGGCAGTGCATGATGTACCGCAACGGGGGTGGCCCTCAACCCTCCCCCCCCCCCACCCCAAATGGAGGGCCCCACCTCAGGCAACCCTCCCTGGGGGCAGATATCTGCTCCTAGGAAGGGGCATCTGACCCCAGGGAGGGATGCATGAGGTGGGGCCCCCCCTATCTGCCCCCAGGGAGGGTTGCATGAGGTGGGGCCCTCCATTTGGGGTGGGGGGGGGGTTGAGGGCCACCCCCCGTTGCGGTACATCATGCGCTGCCAATTTAGGGTGGCCCTCAGCCCCCCCTAAAAAGCAGCCTGTGATTTTGTATTTTGTTTTTTGTTTACCCAACTTGGCTTGGTGCAGATGGGCCCATTAGTGTGGCTATCTGCCCCCAGGGTGCCCAAACCCTACTGCCCCATCTATTGGGGGTCCTGCCCCACATTTTGGGGTGCCCCCCCACCCCACCCCCAATGGCTGGGGGACACACCTCATGCAGGCCTCCCTGGGCCTCCTCCAAACGGCTGCGTGAGGTACACCCCACCTCCATTTGGGGTGAGGGGGGAGAGGGTCACCCCAAAAGGTGCGTCAGGACTCCCAATAGATGGGGCAGTAGGGTAGTAGAGCAGGGGAGCACCTGTTTGGATGAGACCTTAATGGAGCAGACCACTTTAGAGACCTCATCAGGTGCTATGTGCAAGAAGGACATAGCACAAGTGCAAGAAGGAAGAGAGTGATGGGGGCGAAGGGGGGAGCAAGGGAGCTGGAGGTTGAGTAGAGATGGGGGTGGAAGAGAGGACAAAATGTCCTGTGTTTTAGATGTGAAATGGGAGGACAGTGCAGTGCAGGGAGTCTGGGAAGGAAGGAGAGGTAGAGAGCCCCATTGGTGGGCTTGGACTTGCTTCCAGTCAGTATTTAGGATATGAGGACTCCTGCAGCCCTTTATTTAGATCAGGTTTGGAGCCAATTATCCTGTGTTGAAGAGCAGCCAACCATGGACGACACCCGAAGGGGCATGGCAACCCTTTCTGTGTTTGCCTCAGTAAAGCCCTGCTGGACGACCTGATCTGCACAGACCCTGAGCAGTGCTTCAACCCTCGAACTGATGGGACTGACCAGCCTCGAAACATTCTCGGGGATCCTGCTGTCCTGAGCCTTCGGAAGTGTCCCTGGACCACCTGGTGTACTGGCCAGCTCTCCAGTGGGCTACCTTGGTAGAATCATTGCTGTTTCGCTTGTGTCGCTGCAACTTTGTTGGCCACCAACTCGTGCCACAAGTCTCCTTCCTGCGAAGTTTCAGCTTCCCAGCATCAAAGGATCTTGCTCGGGAAGGTCTTCAATGACGCCATTATACCATATTTGTGTATAATAGTTATGTGATTCAGTCACACTATTACTAACATCACGCTAAATAACCAATGTTGATAGATTGTAAACATTGTGATGTGAACTACAGCCGTAAGTGTGAAGTGTTGTTTACTCTCCATCTTGTCCATTACGGCTTTCGTAAATGATGACCACTGTATATGGCTTTTTATGTTGTTTTTACTGTTATGCTTGGAGTAAATATTGATTAAAATATGTTTAAGATAACTTTTTGACCGTGGTGGTAGACAGAATTGTATGAAAATTCCACTGTGAGGATAATTTCTGATAAGTAGCCTTCCCCTTGGGTGTGTTAGAGGTGGGTAGCTAGTGGTTAATGTACTCGCTTGTTTGATGTATCCTTCCTCATATACCACAGCCCCCTTTACAAAAAATTGAGGAACCTTGTGTGCTCACAACATTTGTTTACCTTCAACTACGACTGGAAATTATAAGTTACTCACGTAGTGACTAACGTACTCCTAGTCCATCATCCCCTTTCCTCCATACTGCATGGGAGTCCCTCGCTAGGGACGGGAGACGGAACCTTTTTCACCGGAAGAAATCTTCTTCCCCTTTAAATGTAGAGGCACGTGAGGGCATGGTCGTGGGAGCATGCGCTCCCCCGACTCTGCCCACTGGCAACATTCCTCAGTCCCCTTTGATGCGTCGACAATATGAACATTGCCTAATGACACCCGTTTTATTAAGAGGGAGGATGGTGGGATGTATGGAGGAAAGGGGACTATGGACTAGGAGTACGTTAGTCACTACGTGAGTAACTTATAATTACTCCTACGTCCCGAAGCCCCCACTTCTATACTGCATGGGCGATTACAACTGAATGTAGCCCCAGGGTGGAGAGGTGACCCTCTTAAGTAAACAAGTTCTTTAGCACTGCCTGCCCAACTCATGCATCAGACCTGGAGCTGGCATCCAAACAGTAGTGGTTGCAAAAGGCTGAAGGGGTAGCCCAGGTAGCTGCCCTGCTAATGACCTGCCACGGAACGTGTCTCTGAAAAGCCACAGCTGTACCCTTTGGCTCTGATAGTGTGGGCATGCATATTTTCTTCAAGCAGTTTGTGCTGCCCCTCATATGCCTTTTGATTGCTGCCACTATCCATCTTGCTATGGATGCTTTGGAGGCTTGATAGCCTGGCCTTGATCCACTGAAGGTGACAAAGATCCTCAGTTTTACGGATGCTTTTAGTCCTCTCCGGGTAGAATTAGAATTATAGTGTGTTCCTGACATGTAGATGGTGCAGAAGCCTCTGAGCATCGTCCTCTGGGTCCGCGAAGGTTGGTAAAACTCCTCATTCAGGTGGAAGGAGACGACGACCTTTGGCCTTATGAAAAGTAGTGTAAGGCTCTGAAGCCGCCAGTGCCTGGATTTCACTGACCCTGCATGCAGATGTAAGGCCCACCAGTAGGGCCGTCTTAAAAGTGACTAGCTTGATGTCGGCGGACACTATGGGCTCGAAAGGTGTATGCGTGAGGGCGCCCAAGACCAGGTTAAAGGTCCCACACCGGGTGTGGCTTTTTAATAGGCGGGCATAGCCTGGTGAGGACCGTCGGATGTCTTTTAACCACCAGATTGGAGGAGGAAAATATCCCCCTCTCCTAATTTCAGTAGGCTCCGATTTCCGCGTAGTAGGTGCGACATGTCCACCTGCACCCCCAAATGTGCAAGGTGTGCAGAGAAGGATGGGACGTCATCCAGAGTGCAGGTCAACGTGTCGACCACCCTTGACTAAGCCCAGTGGCAGAACCTAGTCCACTTGCCTTTGTACTGGCTCCTGATGACCTCGCTCCTGGCACCCTGTATAATGTCCAGGTTGGCCTGAGACGGATATAGGTGCCTTAGTGTGGCCTGTTCAGGAACCACATTGCTAGGGCTAGCTTCTGGGGAGCTGGGTGGATGACCGTGCCTCCCGCTGTGAGTAGGTGAGCTGGGCCCAGCGGAAGATGCACCGGGGCCTGATCTGACAGGCTGAGTAGCTCTGAGAACCATGGCCTCGCTGGCCACCCCAGGGCCATCGGGATGACCCCGAGATGTCGGGCCTGCCTGATCTTGCAGATTACCCTCTGAACCCCCTGGGGAGTGGGAGGAAAGGAATAAGCGGTTTATCTGCATGGCGTTGCCCAGAGTGCCCCAGCCCAGACCCTGCCAGGATGCGATCTGGGGGCGCCTCCTGTTAGACCAGGTGGCAAAGCGATCCACCTGAGGATGACCCCAACTGTTGAAGATCCCCTGCAGGGCTTGTTTGTTAACGGCCACTCGTAGTTGTCCGCACCAGTCTGCTGATTCTGTCCGCCTCCAGGTTGGACTCCGCAGGGAGGTGGATTGCATTGAGGTGTATGTTCTCCAGATCCCATTTCCAGATGTTGACTGCCAAGGAGCATAGGCCTCCCTATCCTCAGGTTGTTATCCGTGCTCCACCAGACATGGTGCTGGTGGAGAAAGGGAGGAATGCTGACTAGTTCTGCTTGGGAACCCCGCTCCTGACTCCATGAGGCTGTGAAGTGCAGCTGCAAGCGTCTCATCTTGTGCCTTGTGTATGGCACTGCCAGTAGACATGCTGCCATGATACCCAAGAGGTGATGTTACCACCATGATGAGGTCACTGCTCTGCTGAGGAAATGGTATTTGGCCCTTTTGATGGCTGTGACCTTGTCCTCCGAGGGAACGCTTGTATCCCAGATGAGGCCCAGGAATGTTAGCTTTTGCATAGGCTCCAGCTGTGACTTCTTGAGATTGATTGAAAATCCCAATTCGTGCAGCGTATTCATGAGTGGAAGAGGTGTGATTGACCGCTTCCGAGGAACTTGCGCTGACGAGCCGGTCATCTAGGTACGGATAGACATGGTGACCCTGGGCTCTGAGTAGGGCTACCACCACATTCATCAGTCTGGTAAAGACCCTGGGGGCTGAATTGAGACTGAAGAATAGAACCTTGTATTGGAAATGAAAGCCCATGATCCTGAACCTCAGAGGACCGATGAGGCTGCCAAATCGGGAAGTGCAAGTATGCGTCCTTCAGCTCTAGGGAGCACATCTAGTCTCCCCTGCACAGTGACTCCGTGATGAGCACTGAGGTAACCATCTTGAACTTTTGAAAAGGGAGGGAAAGGTTCAAGGTGGCAAGGTCCATCACAACTCTCAGGCCAGCCTGGTTGTTGTGTATGGTGAAAATCCTGCAGTAGAAGACCATACCCCTCTGGGAGGCTGGGACTTCTTCCACTGCCTGGCTCGCTACAAGTGACTGAATTTCCACCAGCAGAGTTGCTGTACCAATCTGTGGGAGTGGAGGGAGGAGAGGGTGCGACTTTTAGGCGGTAACCTGTGGATACCACTGAAAGTCTACAGGAGTCTGCAAACCTCGCGTGACAAAACTGCGTGTGAAGGGCAAGCCTGCCCCCACCGGAGACGTGTGGACCCAGAGGGGCATGTCATGCCTTCTTTTCCTTCGGGGCTGAGGAGGGGGACTGAAAGAAGCCCTTGCTCCCTCCCCACACCCCCTTGTGTTTATGCCGGTGCTGACTAGGAGACCGGTCAGGCTGTCTCAATCTCAGTTCCTGGAAGCCCCGGAACTAGCCGAAGGCCCACCCCTTGTTGGAACTGTTGCGTCTGGCTGTACATCATGGGCGTGGACTTCGTTAGGATAGGTATAAGTCTGTACCACACACTTTTTAGTAGCGAGCTGAGCAGCCAGGCTTATCCCAAGAGGGAATGTGAGCAGTAGTTGAAGTTAACACATGTATCACAATCACAGTGGTTCAGGTAGACGCGTAAAGTCAAGGTTTCTTGGTAAACAAATACTCACAGGGAGCCAGAGCCCAGAATAATCCTTGAAAACCAAAAGCAAAAAGTAGGAAAAAAGGAGGCAGGTCTAAAGAGATCATTCTCTATACTTCACATGACAAAAATACAAAGAAATCAAAGAACCAGAGAAATAACGTTCCTAAATAAAACAGGAAAGAACATATTTCTGAAAAATCTGACCACTCCGTCTGGTGAAAAGACAGCGGAAACTAGCATAGCTGCTCTGCCTCTTTACAATTCCTCTCAGACCACAAATTCACTCACTTCACAAGCCAATAAGCGTGTACCGGGGGGAAAAAGGGAAGAAAAAGGCAGGCCTAAATTGTAAAGGTCCCAGTGTCATCAAAATTCAAACTTTAAACTTTGGTATGCAAACAGACCCTATAACATCTCCATCTGCAGCCCTTAAGAACAAAAATCAGCCCATACAAAATTGCCCCAATATTTCTGAAACAAAAATCGAATAAGGGAAAAGCAAATGGGGGTAAATTGAAGGAAAAACAAGTTGCTGTACAATTAGCACCAATTTTCTTAAAACCGATGGGGAAAACAAGCTCTACCTCCGCTCTCATCAATGCTTCTCCCTTAATAGCAGCCCAAGAAGCAATTCCACCAAGAGCCACAATTAATGAAGTTGATTGTCGGAATTAGGGAAATTCATAAATCTTGCGATTCCTCCTCAGGATCATAGCAGAGAGAAACTGGAAAGAAAACTGTACTGCTCCCCCATAAGAAAAGAAGAAACTGTGAAGCCTAATTTCACCGTTCCAAAAGTGTAGCTGAGATTAGAAAAACAAAATAAGGAAAAATCACTTAGCAGATCAGTTCTACTTTCAGAGATTAAGAACTACAATTTGTTTCTCTTTGCCTCAGAAGACATTGAGTACCTTTCATTTCCGATCAGAGAAGATAAATTCTTCGTGGAAATAGCCCTCACTTCTAGAAATGCGCAACAGGCCCTCATCACTAATAAACACGATCTAGCTAAAGGTCGTCTTCGGGTATTTGAATCAGAGGAGGAAGGAAGGTATGGCAATCGCCCAGGTCCTAAACAGACAGGAGTGGAGGACGCATCCTCTTCTATGGGTACCTCCAGAGCGATAAGAGAGCCCCAAAGCAAAGTTTCACCCGGGCCCAAACTAAATGAGAACCTGTTAACAAAAATCCCAGAAATGATCACACACATCTTCCTGAAACTAGGCGAGGAGCAGAACAGTCTTTAGTCAAAGGGGTCTCGGATTAATTTCCTGAAACACCAGAGGGCCGAGTTTCTTGAGGAAAAAGCAGCTGGAAAATAATCTTTTGCAACAGAATGACATCATGCTGCTTCAGGAAACATGGCTGGTTAATCCCATTGAAATAGAAGGCTTTACAATACAAAATCTTAAGGCCGCACAAAAACTTAAAGGGAGACCAGCAGGAGGCGTTTTAATAGCAACCAAAAACTGTCAAAGAAATCGTTCCACTATGCAACAACATGGTGGGCATTCAAGCCTGCAAAGCAGAGATAGGACCGAATGATTCTCGGCTTACCCTAATCCTGGTAAACGTCTACTGGAACCCTGCTAGGTCAAAACTCCAAGACTTCATAGAATCCCTACACTCCCTACTGTCAACGGCTAAGAGCAAATATGAGGGAGCACAGATCATCATTGCAGGGGTCCTGAATACTGATTGTATTAATTCAGGGAATGTGAGGTCTGGCCAAACTAAACAAAGTACTATACGGAAAGGCAAGCAATGGTGGGATTTTTTCCAGTCATGGGACCTGGACATGATGAATGAAAAAAGTAGGTCTGTGGAAGTGGCTGGACCAACCTGGCGTCAAGGGGCTCTGCGATCAACCTTAGACTACATCTTCATTTCATCATCTCTTACCCTACTTTGTCCCAGTCTTACTCTAGATTGGGAAGGGGGGAGTGATCACGCCAAGCTGGAACTACTCTTCCCCAAAATTCAGAGAGCCCCAACCTATAGATCACACAGGAATTGGAGGGTCACAAAGGTAAATTGAAAGTGGTCAAATACAGAAATGGGGAAATAAGTTAAACTTCTGGAGGCAGTTCCTCCTGCTATATGGGCAAATGAAATGCACCCAGAAAAATTTGGGAAATTTGTGTGGTCCACCTGCCAGCCAAGTGAAGGAAAGACTGCAGGGAAACAGATGCACCTTCACAATTTCGATGAGGAAACATTCAACAAGAAGAGAATCCTGCGCCAAACATTACGCCACATAAGACCAAATGAAGCAGAAGACCAGCCCATCTGTATACAAATGCTCAAAAAGGCTAAATAAACATATCGGAATTGGTCAAAGAATCACAAGCATCAAAAACGTCAAGACGGGTAGAGAATGCTTTTCCTCCTCAATGCAAATAATTGCAGGAACTTTTGGGTGGCATTAAACCAACTGGAAACCGGCCAAAATAGCTCACTCTGCAATTTAGTCCCTGAGCACAAGTGGGTGGAATATTTGTCCAAAAACTTTGAAGCAACTGAACTCAGAGATCATCCTCACCCAAACGTAACCTGGTCGCTGACATTCTCTGAGGAAGAAATTGAGGACCTTATTACATCCTCCTCTGTCTCTAAGGCAGCAGGTCCGAATGGCCTCACTTATCAGGTGCTTAAAAACCAACCAAAGTTATGGGCAAAATTAGTCTTCCATTTATTTCAAGAAATTCCAAAGAATAAAGTCTTCCCACCATCATGGAAGAGTGCACTTATTATTCCATTTTTCAAGGGGGGTGACAGGCGAAACCCAGTGTGTTATCGACCCATTGCCCTTTTGGATATAGACAGCAAAATCTTTGAAACTAATATTGAAAGAACTTACTTTATGGGTGGACTCTAGACACATCCTTCCCCCTCAGCAGACAGGTTTCAGGAAAGGCCTTTCTACCAGTCTTAATGGACTTATCCTGAACCTGTTGAGCAAAAGCTCAAATGAGAAAGAAGGTTCTCCACTATACGGGGCGTGGGTCGATTTATCAAAAGCGTTCGACCTTGTAGACAGATCCCTCCTCTGACAGAAACTTAATAATTGGGGGATTCCGGCACCCTTTCTTGCAATGCTCATAGAACTCCACAAGAACATTACCATCAGAGTGATATTGGACGAACCAGGCAATCTATCTGAAACAATCCAAGTCCTGAAGGGAGTATGACAAGGTTGCTTGGGTGCACCGTTATTCTTTAATTTGTTTCTTTCAGACATTGGAGATTTCCTAGCCTCTGCATCATTAATCTGCCCGAGAATTAAGGGAAGAAAACCCAATTGGTTAGCCTATGCGGATGACTTGGTGCTACTGGATGGCTCAGCGATAGGGCTGCAACAACTCCTATCCACACTTAACGATTATGCCAAACTGAACGGCCTCATAATTAACCCATCCAAATCTAAGGTCCTTATTTTTAAACATGGAAAAAAGGTGACCTCAAGAAACTGTTTTGGACAGCAAAGCAATCCCATGGGTGGACAAGTTAACATACCTGGGATATGAAATCCTTGCTCACCCAACCTCAAACAAGGTGATGCACTCCATTCTTAGGAAGAAATCAAAAATGATTGCACAAATGAAAAATCTGAAGATTCTGCAAATTTTCTATAATTCCGCTCAAGAAGTTCTACATAGGCAAAGTTGTCCCGGTCCTTCTCTACGGCCTTGAGGCAAAGCCTCTTTTGTGGAACTATGACTAGAGCAAAGTTGAGGGCTCTTTGTGGAAATCTTCTCTTCATCTCCCATCGTGCACTCATCTCGCTAGTCTGAGATTTGAGTTGGGTCTGACCTCTTTGAGTTGCCGCGCGGAGTGGAAGCTACTGTCCCTCTATCGTAACATAATTACAGCCAGTGTATCCACCCTTTTCTTCGATGTAAACCAACATCTAAAAAAGTCAAAATCAAAAAAACTCCTCGGCCTGGAAGAAAAGATTGGCTGCATTTTACATAGGCTGGAATTAACAATAGATACACTCATACAAAATCCTAAGAAAGTCAAAAAAACATTAGAAACGGAGGACTGGATTAAAACGATCGAGGGAATCAGAAGGCTTAACCCCCAAACCTATTCCGGACAGAAAGCTTGGCACCATCCTGCACTACCTGGAAAAATTCCCGGACCAAAGAATCAAAGAATTTTCTCAGGCTCAGACTGAATATAGCCCACACGGGTGAAATACTGGACCAAAGAAACCAGGGTGAGAAGGCAGTAAGCCTTTGCAAGATCTGTGCCTCTCTGAACTTACAATCCCTCAAACACCTGCTTCTGGAGTGCAAAGGCACATGGGCGATCAGGGTATCATCACTGGGGAGATTTGTAACTAGAGAGGAGAGCCTAGTTCAGGATGCATTTTGGGACAGACTGATCTCTGACCAAGAAGTCATGCTAACTGCTGAGATAGTAAAAATTTTGGAGAAGCTTACTATCTTAAGGAACTATCAACAGACTAGCCATGTTCTTGAACCCTCCAGTCAAGGGGATCAATCTATTTAGTTAAATCCCTGGTTTCTGAGACTTTATTTTACTTTATTTTATCTTGTTGCTTTACTCTTTCACCTTCTGTACTCTTAAATATGCAGGAAATACTGCTTTCTGTATGAAATTGGAAATTTTAATATTCTTTTTTTGTAAAGGTTTTCTTATAAACCAAAAACAAATAAATAAAAAATATATAAAAAGTAAACATATACTTACACATTTATTTACACAATCATTTAGAAAGCTTTCACTAGTAGAAATCAACTTAATATGAAACACCAAAACACTACAGTAACAAACTTGAGCTCCCCTGAAAAAGGAGCCAAATGGCACTCGAATTACCTTCAATGGGAATAGAAAGACATAAGTTTGTACAATGGATTAGAAAACACTTCTGTTAGGCAATGCAAAGGTTCAGTGTAACAAGAGGGTCAGTTCAATTCAATAGGCCAGGCCAAAGTCAATAGTCTAGTGTTCTTGGATAGGACAGATCAGTTCTGGTACCAAATGGAGAAGTCTTTGTAAATGTTCTCAGAAGTAGTTTTCATATGCTGAGTCACAAGCTGATTAAGTCTGCAAGTTGGGAAAGTTTACCGAACTTTCGCCGCAAGAGTTAGGATCTTTCAACCGGATGGCACAGTACCTTAATGTGAAGCAAAAAGATGTCAGCTGAAGATGTTGGTTCCTGGCAGTTCCTGCAGATCTCGCTGTTCCTGAGCCCAGTCATGGGGACAAGAGTGAGGATGTCATGTTGTTCAATATGGTGCCCAAGACCCCTCTGTATAAACCGACTCCACACCTCAGCCTTCGGCGCCTAGCACTGCTCCACAGTCTCCGGACCAGCCAGACACCCTAGTGGACACTGATGAGGATGAGGAGGACCCTGACACACCTTCTTCAGCCAAGGCCTTCCATCAACGACTCACAGGTTTGGCCGAATACTTGGGGCTTTCACAACCTGAGGTGGAACAACCGGATGCATGGGTCCTGGCCGAGGTCCTCACTCTACGCCCCGTGGCTAGAATGGGGATCCCGATGCAGAAGGGCATTGTCGTCCTGGCCAAAAAGGGATGGCTTAACCCCATTTGTTCCAGCCTACCAATCGATGCCAAGTACAGGCAATTGGAAGGGGATCCACTCTTGCTGTCGGCACATCCTCAACCACAATCGGTGATTGTTGCGGCCTCACTCTACTCCACACCTCAGTCGTCCTCCGCTACCTCGTCTTTAGCACTACCAGGCAAGGAGAAGATCCTGGAGGCTTACGGAAAGGTGTGTATTCCAATACCTCACTGCACCTTCATCAGTCCAATGCAGACGCCCATGCTTGCAGCCGTTAATTAGAGGCTTTGGCAGGAAATCTGCTTCCTTCCAGAACTTCCGGTGCACAGTCGAGCACATTTCAAGGCGGGGTTGGCAGAAGCTAAAATGGTGGCCCAGGACATCATGGAGTCCACCGCTGCTCACATAGATATGACATTTATAACGCGCCTATACACAAGTTTCCGACCCCTCAGGCCAGGCCATATGCATCTGCACGGCCATGAGAAGGACTGCCTGGCTACAGGATACCAAGTTCACCACAGAGGGTACTGCATGCAATTATGCCTAACACATATAAATGTCCACAGTGTCCTATCTATTTAAGTCACCTGAGGGTGTAGGAAGTGTCCGTGTGCCATCCCCAATGGGCATTTGCTGATTTAGAGAAACTGAGTGTATTTTGGAGGTGTGTGTGTGTGTGTGTGTGTGTGTGTGTGTGTGTTGCTATGCTATTGCTACCTCCTGAAGAAGGTTTATCCAAACTGACTGTTAAATGAATAATTGTTTATATAGGTGTTTATTTGGATACTTGTCACTGAATCTCTGTGCAACTCCCCTACTGTTCACATTGACCCCTCATGAGATGAGCCTGGCTGCTCAACCACACTACCAACCTATGTAGTACAGACTTGTACCAAAGGTTGGGTTCCTATTGGGAGGTCGTCATGGTTGCTGTAGTGCACCCAAAGGTACTGCTCTAAATCTTGCTTAACACCGGTTTACCAAAAAAAGGGTGGCCTCCTAAATCCTCCCCAGTCACAACCCCCCTGCTCTAGGATCTGTACCTGCATTCGGGCACCTAGACTAACCAGTGAACTGACGCTCTTTTCTGGGCTACCTTGCTGCAGCCATTGCCATTCTGAGAGCGCCCTTGGAACTTGGTGAATCTTCTTGTGTAACAAGACACCTGCTCCTGTATTTTCAGCCTTCTTGCATTAAGGGAAGCCGTGCAGGACCTATTCCTTTGTTTGCCCACAGTTGATTGCCTGCCAGTGCCTGAACATGAATACTCTGTTGCAACTAGTCTTCATTGCTCCCTGAGGAGGTGGTCTACTTGCAGAAGTCTTAATCTTTACTTGTTTGGGCCTTCCACTGGGAGGTGGCGAACAGATTCCTGTTGGGGATAATTTTCATTTCGAGGGGATTGGGTCCTCCGACGTATTCCATATCTATGACATGTAATCACCACAGCTGTGCTGCTTACATGTCATAGATATGGAATACATCGTTGGACCATCCCATCGAAAGAACGTTACCAGGTAAGAAAGTAACTTGTTGTTCTGTGCTAAATCTTTTCAACCTTGCTCACTCCCAGCTCTTTTGCTGGACTTGGGACATTTTACATGTTAACTCCTGATTGGGACCTTTTTTCACTCATGTGTTTTTCCCTGATTTGGATTTTGTTTTCACTGTTTTTGGAGTCTGACAAACGCCATAGGCATCTGCTTTTTGCATGGTGACACACATCGCCTTCAGTGCAGTGCCACTGAGAAGGCCTTTGGATTTCTCTTAAGGTTTAAATACCTTTTCTTGGTTGAACTACCGTTCCCAAGAAATAGTAAGGTAAAATTAATCTTACCTTTTCTCTTTGTAGGTCCAGCGCACACCATTTTATGTGGAGTGCTGCGGGGGTTGCTTATCCTACTTTCTCATGTAACATTTTTTGTTACCCTCACTACTTTAAATGGCTGGTGGCAGTGGTTTACCTTTTACTACCATTGTGCTTTTCTACCGCAGGCTGAACCCTCAGCTGCAGGACAGCACCCACGGGTGTCCATTTTGTCAAAATGGCCCCTGTCTTTTGCCATTTTCTGTTTGTGAGGTCGGTCTTGGCTTTTACTCTGCGAGTTGACAGATTTGAGCCTGTTGTGTTTTGCCTACAGTGTGTTTGTAAGGGCAGGAAGTGAAGGAGGTTCCCTGTCCTTTGTCTCTAGGAGTGCCTGAACGAAACCCGTCCTGATTGGCTAGCTGTCCTAAAAGGACAGCCACCCTGCTGTGTAATTGACAGCCTAGGCTGTGCATGAATGGGGAACCTCGCTTAAAAGGCAAGGGTTTGGGGACTACAGTCGGTCGACCACTGGAAAAAACATCTGACTAAGAAACCGTGAAGAGAAGCCTGCTGCAACCTCCTGGACCTTCAATTTCTTGGTGAAACCCTGCTGCTGTGCTGACCTCCTTTTACACCTCGACAGAGAAGCTCTGACGGAACGACTTCTCCCCTTGGGCTAGTGGGACCAACTAACCACGAGACAAACTACTTTTGCGCAATCCCTAACTTGTTGTGCCTCTCCATTGCTGCAGAACGCCAAGGCCATGGGTTGAGTGTCCATTGTCGAGTGCAACGTTTGCCGCAGAACTAATCCAGCCAAAAGGTCCAGGCGCCTCCGAAGGACACTCCAGAAGCCGGAAATCCCGATCCAGAGTCCCCTCACCAGAGTCCAGGACGGAGGGAGCAAGGAAGGTCCAACCAGAGATTTGTTCTGCATCAGTGCTGTTTGCAAAGCGCTGAAACCACAAAGTGCCACTGAATCAAGAAGAGCCCTTAGCTGCCGACCTTCCCGAGTACTGCCGCAGTAGCCCTCAAGACATCCTCCCTCTTGCCCACACGACTGAGGATCAAGAACCAGGGTCTGCATAGCTGTAGCAAGACAGAATCCAGCTGGACCACCTTTTCTTCTAACCAGAGGTACTATTTGGGCTTGGGGGTACTTACCTTCTTGCCTTATGTCATGCTCACTTGAGATTTGCCCTTGCTTAGCTTGCAGAGTTCATTTCAACTCCCCTTTGCACAGGCCTAACAGCTTGTGTCCTCAGTGATTTCTTTTTGAACAATCTGACTTTGTGCAAGACTTTGATCCAAGAAGTGCATCAGCACTGTTGACTTTGCCTGAATAACTTTGGCTGTCTTGGCTCCCTAAAGGCACTCTTCTAAATCCATTGACCTTGGCGTTGCTTCTCCCTCCATAGGTGGTAGCTTGTTGAATACTGTTACTGCTGGGAAAGGCTTACATAGACTCCATTGGAGGATTCACTTGTCCTCCCCTTTTTAAGAACCTGTTCTGACCTTTTTATTTTCCCTAATCCTTTCTTTTGATATTTTATTGCTATTGCGCTTGTACACAAGTGTTTCAGAGCGCGGCAAGGCAATCAGGGGGAACAGGGGAGAGCAAAACAACGATTTTAATAGGCCCAGTGACATTGTGAACGCGCAAGTGCGTGGGAGAGGGGAAAAGTGCATGAAAGGGGGGAGGAGTGGAAAGTGCGGAGCAAAGAAGAAGCGGATAATAAATAAATGAAGGCAACCAATAGTGTTTGTAGCCAGCAAGTGCTGGGTTTAAGGCAGCAGACAGGTTAGGTCTGATAAGTGCAGGAAGAAAAAAGGGGGGGGCTGCATGGGTACAGATACAGACCCCAGTGCAATGGGTGGCCCGGGGGCAGTGCGGAAAGGTAGCAGGGTGAGCAGGTACTTGGGCCCGGAGCATAGAGGGTGGCCAGGTTCACAGTGCCAAGAGAACAGATCAGCAGGGGAGAGGGAGGGCAAAGGCAGAAGCAAAGAGGAAGGTCATGGTGCTTCCGGAACCGGAGATGTTCTCCTAGTTTTAGGGAGGTTGTTCCAGAGGGAGGCCCCAGCCAAAGAAAGAGATCTACCCCCAGCTCGTTCCTTTAAAAAATGACTGACCTTGAGGGAGTTACACTGAAGAGCTCGAGGGGGGAGGTATTTGTGGAGGGCTAGCTGAAGGTATTTTTGACCCAGGCCCCAGAAAGCCTTGTGGACAATGCAGAGGGTTTTGAATGTCATCCTTGCATCCACTGGGAGCCAATGGAGAGAGTTCAGAGCTGGAGAGATACGATCCCATGGCTTGAGGCCAAGGACAAGTCTCGCAGTCCTGTTCTTGATTAGTTGAGAGTAGATGCAGGTAGATTTAGAAAGAGGCTGTTACAATAGTCCAACCTAGAGAGAACCAGTGCTTGAGAGACACTGAGCTTCTGGGGGAAGGAGAGGGAAGGCAGAGTATCTCTGAGGAGGTGCAGAAGGAAGTTTGACTTTTTAAAGAAATCAGATGTGGGTGGAGAAGGAAAGTGTGGAGTCCAAGATGACCCCCGGGGTTCTTAGCCTTGCAGGTGGGGGTAGCAGGGCGGCCAAGGGAGGCCGGACAGAGTGAGGAGAAAGGATGGTGAAGGTGTGCTGATGAGGTTATCAGTCTTGCTGGCATACAGACAAATCATTGGCGGCACATCAATCTTGAATGGCAGTTAGGCAATCGGAGATGGGAGAAGAGGTGGCTGAGGGCAGCCTGAAAATGAATGTCGTCAGGGTAGCATTGTAAATTTGAGCAGAAAATGGCAATGCAGTGGGTGAGAGTTGCCAGGTATTGATTAAAAAGCCTGGGCGAGAGGTTGGACCCCTGGGGAACAACACAGGTTGAGAGGGAGATGGATGATAGGAAGGAACGAAGTTGGACCTGGGATGCTCGATTAGAGGGGAAAGAGGTCAGCCTGGCCAGAGCCTGATCAGTGATACCCAGGTTATCAAGGGGACAGTTGAGCAGGATGGTATGGTTGACTGTGTCGAAGGCAGAAGAGAGATGGAGTAGGAGGACGACAGAGGGAATGTTAGTCAAGGTTGGAGAGCAGATCTTCACAGATGTTCAGCAGAGCAGTTTTCATTCTTCTGTCAGCTCTGAAGCGGACTGGTGGTAATGGAGACAGCCAGCAGAATCGGAATGAAGGTTGAGCTGAGAGATTGCCAGCTTTTCCAGGAGTTTGCCCAGAAAGGGAGTCATGGCAATTGGGTGATAGTTAGCCAGACAAGAAGGATCAGCTGTGGGTTTCTTGAGAAGAGGATGCACAAGGGAGTACTTCAGAGGGGAGTGGTAGGATCCTGAGGCAAAGGAGTGGTTGCATAAATCGGCAAGGGCTGGAGCGAGGGTATCAATGTGGTCCTTGAGGGTTTTAGAGGAACAGGGATGAACCTGTTTTGAAGAGGCTTTCATAAATCGGACTTATCTGGTGACCTCATCTGGGAAGAAAAGAGGAAATGACGAGAAGGAGGGCGAGGGGTGGCTGAAGGAGGTTCAGCAAGCACAAACTGAGAGGGGAGGGAAGGGGAGAGGAGGGGAGGAGAGGGTGGACAGGATGGCCTGGGTTTTTGAGATAAAGTTGGAGGCAAGGGCATTGCAGAGAGCCTGGGGGGGCAACAGGAGGGGTAGAGACTGCAGCAGGGTTGACCAGTTCCTTGCAGATTTTAAAGAGTTTGGCCTAGTTGTTAGATGCCGCACACACTGGCTTGAATGTGGACTCTTCTTGGTGAGGAAAGAGAATCGGTATTGCCTTTGGAGCAGGCGACAGGGCAGTTTCTCATAGGATGAACCCTACAAACCAGAGTCCACAATGTATATTGGTGTGATATATAAATGCAAATACTATCCTTGTCATTAAAGTCACTTCAGGGTGTAGGAGAAGTGTATTCTGCATATCCAAAGAATATTCACCACCTTTTGATTCTGTAAAGTATTTCCAAATGCTTACTTGAATTGTTAAAACGAATTGCCTTTTTAAAGAATGCTAATTTAAAACTGATGTTAAATAATTTGTAACTTAAACCTTGAGTATAAGTGTTACTTGGCTACTTGTATTGACTGATACCATCTGTACAGCTCATATTTACCCCTTGAGAGTGCTCAGTGACACTACCAACTTGTGTAGTACAGACCTATACCAAAAAGTGGGTAACCTAATACCAAGAAGAGAAGTCTTGTGTAGTCTCGCACAGTGTGACTGCACCAATTCTTAGCTAGCAATTCCTAAGCATCATGACAGTTCACAAATAAATATCATGTCTGAGATTGGCCTATATGAACCCACGGCCCCTAGGCCTTCCTCAATATGATGACCATAGCACATAAGTGTCCCCACTGGATTCCATAGCTTCTGCAGTGTTCTCTGGAGAAATCTGAGCCAGAGGGATTCTTTAACATAACGGTTTGTGTCCCTCCTCTGCCGCCACTTCTCTACATGGGCGTAGTCCTGTCCCTAAACTACTGGTTCCTTACTTTGGATCCCTTCCTAGGCCTTACCTAGTCACTGGGGCTCAGGTAGTTTACATACCTGAACTTTACTTACCTTTTTGACTTTTGCTTTATAATTACTGGCATCGCCCAAATCTCTTAATAAACCTTAGTGTAAAGTAGACGAACTGGTGACTTAAGGGCATGAGGCCACCTTCCCTCTTCGGGTTGTACTCATTAAGTGTAAGGGAAGCTATTCTGTTATTCTGGGTGTCTAATTTCATGTATGTAAGTACTTAGTTCACTGGTTATTAAAGTATATGCTTTCTTCTGATGGTGAAAATGTTATAGTAAGTGTGTAAACATATTTGACTAGAGTTTTTATTTGCTTCAGTGTATTTTAAAGGCATGATCATATGTTCTTGCCCTTGTAACTGAAATTATTGGTGGTGGTCTGTATGGACTCATTGTAGTCCTACTCACAGCCCCCTGAATCTCAGCCGTGTTGCTCCGATACCTTACCTTGATTGGGTTTGCCTAGGCCTCAGTTTCTCCCTGTTCGCCATAATAGGTTAGCCTCTCAAAAGCCACCCCCAGGGTTGATCTTGGTAATTTATTTTAACATGAGGCAATCGCACTAGGGCAGAAATTGGGTGTCTCGGAGGCACCCTTGGGACTGGGCACCTTGGAGGTGCCCCTATAACATATACCTTTTAGATGGTATAAAGTGATGTAATCGCACGGGAGGCTTCAGCACTGAAGAGACTAAGGATCCAAAAAGATAAAAGGGGGAGGGGGGCAAAGAGTTACAAAGTTGAGGGGGTCTAGGTACACCGAAATGGGAATTCTGGCTTAACAGATCATTTAATCACCCTAGGGCAAAAATGGACTGCCAACGGCAAGGCGACTTCAGAATTCCTTCTGGCCACAAAGTAAAATGGGGTTGAGTGCAGAATGTTGAGGTGGCTGGGGACCTTACCCAAAATTATCAGAAAAATGAATCCCGTCTTAAGAGACTGGCACTAGCAAGATTCACCCCGGATTAGGGAGTGACAGACAAGACGTGGTGGTGAGGAACACTCTGCTCCGGGAAGGCCTGTATCGTCCTGAGCAGCAGCAGGAGGGCGAGGCCTTCAGGTATATTGTTGCAGGGGCCTGACCTCCAGCTCAGTATGGTGGCCGATGCAGTGTTTATATAGGCCACAGGATGGTCCTTGGACACTTCAGAAGTCTTTGGACAGTGGGTTTCTCAAGCAAATGGTCAGGGGTTGTTGGTCTCTCCAGTTCAAGGGTAAGGTCTTTTAGGATCACAACAGGGGGAGGGAGGCAGGGCTTCACTGGGACAGGGTCATAGCAATGCAGGCCATCCTTGGTAAGTCTTCCGGGTTTTTTAGCATGAGCTTATCGTTCAGTGTCTTGGCTCCAGTGT
This sequence comes from Ambystoma mexicanum, assembly GCF_040938575.1. Classification (NCBI taxonomy): domain Eukaryota; kingdom Metazoa; phylum Chordata; class Amphibia; order Caudata; family Ambystomatidae; genus Ambystoma; species Ambystoma mexicanum. Next base: position 762,442,313 of record NC_090938.1, read on the forward strand.
TCAATATGATAAATTGCTGGAGGACTCTTCTATGGTGTTCCTCTGTAGCACTACACTGTAAGGCGATAAGTGCTACATTAAAACAATTCAAGAATCTCGCACAGGGGACTGAGTCTCCCTTCATTAGTAACAATATGGGCAGAGCAGTGCCACCAAAATAAGTGAGTCAAGCAAATGATGCAAAAGGCTTTACTTGCCTCTCAAATTCAATAAAGGGTTTAAGCCGTAGCAGATAGATGGAAGTTTCAGTTTTTGCAATGGAAGGCAACTTAGAATATTTCATAACTATTCAATACTTGTTGGCTTAAGCCAGTTCTTCATTTGGGGTAATTTCTAGACATCCTTGAGCACTGTTTGGATACCTGGCCTGTGAACTTGTTTGCTGAAATATTGGTATTTATGTGGCAAGAGAAGAACTTTGCTTTTGCGGTAGTAAATTCTAATTTTAAGGTATATGGTTTAATTTGTTTAACCCTTTTTGCTTTCCCCCACTTCACCTAAAACAATGTTTTTTTTTCTACATTGGAACTTTGTAACAGCCTTTTGGGTTTACCTATGTAGATTAGTGCATATGCTGGTTGGTTTAGTGTGTAGTGCTCCTGCCTTTTAAGTGGCATGTTTTCTTAAATTCTACGTTTCAAAGTCTTTCTGAACCTCCTTATACTTGAGGGCCAACTGTACCTGAAACCAAAACCCCATGATCTCCCAAGTCTGAACTTTAGTGCTCAGTGCACACTACAGAGAGCAGTGTGTGACAGGCCCTTGCGCAATAGGGCGGACGGAGCAGTCGCAGCGGTCAGAGCAAATATGCATTGACAGAGAAGCGATATACCTGAATGCCGATTTGAAGCACACGTTACGGGGCTCATTTTCTTGTCCTCGAACACGTTGAATAACAACGGCTCGTGTAAAGACACGCTGCAAGTGGGATTGCAGCCACAATTTGGACATCCGTAGGACAAAGGCCGTCCGTTCATAAAAATCTTCTTTGGACACAGAGGTTGTTTTTGCTACTAAGAAGGCTTCATACCAAAACGAATCAAGTGTTAAAAGAAAATAATTATACCTTTTGACACGGTAATATATACGCACTCCAAGTTTCCATACTTCACACAGCGTGAAGAACAAGACCAAACGCTTTGTTCTTTGAACAAGCAACCGTTATCAGAAGGAGCTCTAGATGCTTTTTCAGCTCTCCTGAGGAAGTCTCCAGACAAAGGTAAAAAAATGTTTTGGTTGTGATGGACGAAACATGTTGGGTTTCACACATTGGAAAATAAACAGTGTGGATAGTTAGATTGAGATTTGTGTCCTCTATAGGCAGAATAAGGAAGACTTTAAAGAACAGATTGTTCTGGTGAGGCATCTTCAAATCAGAGGTAGTGTCTTACGCTGCTTAACCAACACTGAATTGCACATAATTAGCAACTTTGCACATAATTATTGTATTGTCGAGGGATTTGTGAAAACATTACACTATTGGTTTTAGTTTTGTATAGGAAGGGTGTGTTGTATGAACATTTTATGGATGGTTTTACACTTTGAAGCATTTTTAGGATGTATTTTAGAATATGTAGTATGCTAATCATGTAGAAATGTGTCTTTAGTGAAATGTCAGAAGGGTTTGTAATATATTTTTGTACATACTATGTTGATAGTGTCCCCCCTTTTTTTTTTTACCAAATAAAGAAAAAATATTAAACTAAAAATTAGTGATTCAGGACCTATTTGGTACATGGCCCTAGTCTTTTAAATAATGGAGTGAAGAGGAAGAGAAAGAAAAGACTACATGGTTCCTTAGGTTTTGATTGTCCCTAGGCAGACAGAGGGCTGAACCGCGTTGTCTATAAATTAGCCCAACCTAGTCTTTTTTTGTTTGACAGGCCCTTGCATAGCCACTAGATGTGCCTCCGAGAGCCCCACACCAGTCTCTTCTGCAGATCTCTCAACCGGTATTCATAAAGCTATTATTGCGCTTCAAATAGGTTAAAAGAAAGTTCAAATGTGTGTTCAATGCACATCACAAAAGTAACTGGTATTGTACTTATAAAAAAGAAAGGGGGACAGTGTCTGCTGTACTCCTCTGATGGAGGCAAGGGCTGCAGTGTAAAAACTAAGGTGGAAAAGCATGAGATATATTACCAACACTGGTACCCTGAGTGGTGGACCAGTGCATCCATACAAAATGAGAGCGAGATGAGTGAGGCAACATGGCCTTTTCTACCCCAATAAGAGATGCTGCGTGACTGTCAATTGAGTAAAGTTATAACCCGTCTTTCCAAACAGTAATGGATCAAACACCCCAAATGTCAAGGAATGTGATGAACCTGGTATCCAAAAATCGAGCCAAAGATCTCCCTTGCACACAGTGCAAGCCGAGCAGGGTACCTATGGGGGCCCATGACCTGGGAGTCTTGTGGACTCCCAGGTTCACCTTTAGTTATGTCATTAGTAAGGCCCCTGGTGTGGGGGGGGTGGGCCTGCTGAGGTGGAAAAAACATTGTGAAACAAAGTGCAAGAAAATATGTCGGCAGGTTTACATGTTACAGCATTATGAATTTCAACCTAATACCACAAAGCAATAACTGAACTTTCTCTGATTTCAGATGGCAACTGACAACCTTATTAATGGACTGGAGGAGTACATCCGGGAGAGCTTTGTAAGTGTTTTTGCATGTGTCTCAGTGGAGGGGTGGGGAGTGGAGAGTCTGCTTGTTGGAGTTAGGGTGTGAGGGGTTAGTCTGATTGTAGTTGCAATCAATTTTTGCTGTTAAGGATTGCTTGGGGTGAAGAGGTGAATTGGGTAGGTATGGGACTGAGCGCGAGTGGCTGTTGGCAATAGGGCTATGGGGGTTTAAGTGAATGTTTACTATGGACTACTGGCAGGTTTGTCCTTAGATGGGACAAAAGGTAGGACATCTGTTAAGATTTGATTTAAAAGGGCTTTAGTCTTCCTGAGGGAAATCTCTTAATCCGCTCCGGGTGATGCTTCGTTTCATTGGTTTGTTTACAATTGTCCCAAATGCTAATTTTAAGTATTAATCTTGGTCCCCACAATGCAGTCTGGGTTTCTTTCTAAATCTTTATTGTAAATGAAAGCCTAGTAGAGGAAAGACAGAGGAGTGATGTATGAGTTCAAGAATTGAGCCTCAGGCTGCATGTTGCAAAATGGAAAATATTTACTCGTTTTGGTACTATGACAAAAAAAATCAGTTCTGAGCTCTTCCACGTGACCTACTCTTTGTACTACTTGTTCCTCGAGTTTGTTCATGACCTTTGTTGGGGAGATTTTCTTTGTGCAAATCTTACCTTTGGTCCTGAGCCTCCCATTACTACTGCTGGACTCACTGATTTTTTTAAATAAAAAGAAAAAATTTACTTTGAAGGAGAATGAGACTTTTCATTCAGCACCTGCATTTACTTTTGTTCCGAGAACATTTTACCCTTTTAAGGTTCCAAGTGGGAAGACCTCTCCCCTTATGTTTGGCTCCATACCTTCCCATGGCTGCTTCCCCACCTTTTTGTGGTGTGCTGCCAGGATCCCCTACGGTCCCTTTTGCAATATTTTGAGTTCACTGCTGAGTGCCAAGACCCACCAATACAGCAGTGGTCATTTCCCTTTTGACAAGGGTGTTTTACTGTTTGCAGCGTAAGCCATCTTCAGTGGAGTGCTGTAGGTGCACTTTGTGTGTTCCCTTATCTTTATTCGAAGTGGCAGTTTTGCTGCTACTTTCCAGGCATCCTCTGTATAGGCTGGCAGTTTTTACTTTTTTACCAATTTTTTTGGTATGCATTGTCTGGGCTGCTGGAGCAGCTGTGCTAAAGCAATCCGGGGGACTATTCTGAGAATATGTTCCCCTTTAGTGCAAGTCTGTGGTCGGAGTGTCTGACCCACACTTTCTCCCCAGCCTTGGTGGTTGCTGGGCAGATTCTGGGAGACTTGCTGTCCATTATTGGACAGCCACTGTTGGGACTGATTTTCTACACTATGGCCTGGTGAACAGATGTATAGAAGGCCAACCTCACTTATTGACGGTGACAACTCTGGGAGCTGTAGCCATACCAATTCAAGGTAGCAAGACAAATGGCCAAGGCTAAGTCTCAAGAGGTGGTGAGCTTGTAAGGGGTCCTCCATGAGTACACAGTTAAGTCAAGGAACACACTTGGACAAACGGGTATAAAAATACTTATTTGTGGACATAAAGCACTATGAAAATTGACTACTAGCATGTAATATTATCACACATATAAAAGATACAGATTTCACCAGCTGGGGGTCTGGCATGGATTCACATGCTCATGAATATTCCCCATCAGGCTGGGAATCCTCAGTAAAATAAAGTTTCACTTTCACTTACTGTCTTTCTCCTATAAACCAATTGCTGAACTCCGGGTCATACTGCCCCAGCAAATGACTGCCCTTTCCCAAAGCCACTCCTCGGCAGCCATCTTCAGATTTTTACCACACGTTCAAGTGTTGGGAGTCTTCGCTTTTCGCTTTTTGCTTTTTGAGCTTTGTGTTTTCTGGTCTTTTTCGGTAGGACATCTCTGCTTTTTGTTCAATCGAGCCTGTGTGCTCCATTGTCGTCCATCCGATCAACGGGGAACTGTTTTTCGGCTTCATTCTTTGCCCCCTCAAGGGCTTAAATCGAGTGTTCTTCTTCTTGGAAGTTTCAGAAGCCCATCAGGCCTACACATCGCCGCATCATGTCAGAGAAGGACTAGCCCATCCCCACCCCCAGCCCCCTTCAAGCTCTGCACCAGCTGCTGTTCTGCAGAATGTTTTCAGAGGACAAACTTTCCCAGTACACCCGACGCACATGGAGGAAGATTGTGAATTTAGCTATGGCTTCTCAAAGCGCATGTTTAAGGACCGCCACTCGACTGGCGACCTGGTTCAAGGCCCAGGCCTCGACCCCAGAGTCGTCCTTTGGGGCATGCCTCATCTGGATCCAGCCAATCTGAGTGGGCTTCTAAGTCCTTTGATGGCACTCCATCCGTGGGGGCCCAAGACGAGGCCAAGCACAGCGAGTCAACTTCCGCCGGGGTCGCTGTGTTAGAGTCCTGTGACTGTCGGGGCGCGTTCGTCATCTCCATCTGCTTCAATCTCCAGCTCTTCGCCAAGGAGAAAGTCTGCTACCCCAGGGAAGCTACTAGAGAAGTAAGAAAAGGCCAAACGGGACAAGGGATCTGCCCTTCCGATGCAGTACAAGGTGATCCAGGCCAAGTCGTCTTCCATCGAGTTGCTTGCTTCCGCCCTCTCGGCGGGCGCCCTGTTGGTGACCAGAGTGGAGCTTCCTCCCAGGCAGGAGGCTTTGGCCAAACCAGTGGAGAAAACCCTGGCGAAGAGGATGCCGCTACTCTGCCCTAATCCGACACCTCAGGACCCGAAGGGAGGGTTTTGGGGGGGGGGGGGGGGGGGTGGTGAGCTTCAGGGCATGGAAATTTCATCGTCCGATGAGGAAGATGATTTTTTCTGTCCACACCATCCCGGGGGAGATGGGTGATGACACCAGAATGTCGAAGTCGCCCGCCGGAGGCAGCAATGACCATGGGGCAGGGGACGACACAGGTGCTGGGCCCAGTGACCCTGTTCCCCAGATACCCCCAAGAGATCTGTCGCAGGTTATTTGGTCTTCCCTTCACACACTGGTGTCTGAGATTCAAAGTCGACTCCTGGCGGCTCCACCGGCGGGGACGCTGTTGACACGGAGGCCACCTCCGCCGAAGAAAAGCAAGAGGCATTCCACACCTTCTTTCCAGCTGTCGCTGATGCCCCCGCCTGCAACACTCTGCCCCCAACCCACCCCCACCTCCCCGGCAGGGACACTGGAACAGACTCAGCTACAACACACCACCGATGGTGGCCGCTCAACGCCACCAAGGGCTTCCCCCCGGATGAGGTGGGATCCTTTCATTCCATGATAGCCCGGCTTTCTTTTTCAACTCACTCCAGAAGAAAAAGGAAGGTTTCCTGTACCAACACTGGGAGGTGAAAAGGAAAGCAATTCTGTCGGTGCCACGCCTGGACGACGTCTGAGATGAGGGGCTGGCTCTCCTGAAGAACCCTTCCTCTACGCCTGCTAAGAGACCGGCTAGAGAAAAAGTATCTGGTGCCGGAGTCGGCACCCCAGTATCTGAAGTCACAACCATAGCCGGATTTGGTGGTCTCCGCTGCGTCCCAAAGAAATCGTCAAACCCTCAAAGTCCATCCACCCCGAACACCGAGGGGAAGAAACTGGATGCTGTGGGACATAAAGTCATCTATGCTGGGACGGTTAAGGCAGCCAATGCCTTAGCGATCCTGGCCCGGTACGATCGGAACTTTGGTACAAGATGGCCCCCATCCTGGACATCCTCCCCGAGGACTAGAGGGTAGAGGCAATGGAGATCCTTCAGGAGGGTGAGGTGACGTCTGACCACGCCATCAGTGGCCCTGGACATTGCAGACACTGGGTTCTGCCAGATTTGGTTGGCTGAAGGCCACCATCTTCAGGCTAGAGGATCTGGACATGCTGTTCGACGGAGATAACCTTTTTGGCAATGCAGTAGACGATACCATTTAGGCCATCAAAACCGACAGACGGCCCGTGCCCTTGGCATGCTGCAGCAGCAGTCAGTTCTTTCGTTCCTCATGAGGGAAGTCGGGGAGGTCTTCGAAGAGTTTTGACAGTGCATCGTCCTCTTACTGCCAACCCGCCCCTTCCACGACTGAGGAAGCCTACAGGGGTTGCACCAAGGCCTTCGGAGGTGGTCGCCATCGTCGAGGCTCCCAGGGAGGCACGCCGGCCTCCAAGCAGTGTTGAATTGGCCAGGGCATCAGGCCTGCACTCCGGGGGGGGGGGGGGGGGGGGTGGCTGTCGAACTTCGTCAGCTTTTGGGAGAACATCTCCACTGATCGATGCTGGATGCTCTCGCCCACGGACACAACTTGGAGTATTAACGAAAGTGTCTGCGAGTACCACCCGTGCCCCGACAGGAACAGCACAACCCCCAGCTGCTACTGGAAGTTCGAGACATGTTAAGAAAAGTGGCAATGAAGCTGGCTCTGAAGCAACTCTGGGGCTCCAGAGTTTACTCAAGGTACTTTCTCGTAAGAAAGAAGACTGGGGGGTGGAGGCCCATTCTCGATCTACGATGACTCCACTTCATCAAGTCCCAGAAATTCAGGATGGTCACCTTGCAGCACATGCTTGGCCAACTGGAGGAGGGAGACTTTGTCGTCATTGGATCTGGAGGACGTGTTCTTCCATGTCCCCATTCGCGTAAAACAGCACAAGTTTCTGCTCTTCATTGTACAGGAGAAGCCCTACCAGTTCAAGGATCTCCCCTTCGGACTGAAGTTGGCACCCAGTCTCTTCACAAAGTTCCTTGTTCCGGTGGTGGCTCACCTGCAACTACAGGGACTGGCTCATACGGGCCAAGTCGAAGGAAATCACCATTGATCACACAGAGGACGGTCTGGCTGCCGACGGAGCTGGGGTTCTCGGTGAACTATGCGAAATCCTGTTTGACTCCCATTGCAGGACACGCTGTTCCTGGTATCCAGGCTCAACACTGTCATTTCTGGCAGCTCCGTCGGTGGAGCAGATAGCGGCCATTTTGGGCAAGGTGCATCGGCTGTTAGCACTGAACAAACCCTCCAGGATATTGCGGCATGAAATGGAAAATTTTGCGGCACAAAAAAGAAAAAATTGCGGCACACAACTGCATTTTTTGCGGCATTATTTATTGTCGAAAAAAATACATCATTTAACATCTTTTTTTATCCAAACAGAGAACTTGAACAGTACAGAGTGTTGCACATTGAAACAGGAATGTTTGAGGTGATGTGGAGAACTTTTAACAAACCTTTGAGCTAACTTTATCGAGCAATAGCATCAAACTGTGAGCCTGAAATGCCCGTCATTGTTTTTTCAAAGCAGTCTTCAGAGTTAATGCCTTCTGCCACTTGATTTATAAGCACTATAATGGCACTGATTGCATAGCTTTCTGAGCACCCCCGGCCATTCCTGAGCTACATCAGTTTCAGTACTTGGTCTCAATCCCATCTCCCCTAATCACATCAGTCCTGACTTGCAGCTCCTCTTTTATTCTGTGGGTTCCTAAATATAGCTCTACCAGTCGACCTCAGTCCTGACTTTCAGCACTCTACGCAACTCCTGCTTTGGTACCTTCATAATGCTGCCCAGCTATAACCCCTGCATTTTCAGTACTGGGATGTAGACACATACAGGCACACACGCACACAGCTCTGCTGATCTACCTAAATTCTAAAATGCGCCCCTTCTGCTATCCCCCTACTGAGATCCTCTCACACAGGTGCGTCCAGGCACACCTGTCCCTAGTTAAGGTAACCCTTATGGTCCATTTCTGGAAGCCCATCACTGCTTCACTACCACTCTTTAGTCATGGCATGTGAACCCAATGTGTACGGGCAGTCCTCCGGGGTTAGGTCCACACATTTCAAAACAATGACATTGAAGTGGAGCTAAACACCCTCAAAGCCTAAATTAGCAGATAAGTACCAAAATCGAAAATTTTAAGACTGGGGAGTGAAGCGTTGGGTATAGATAGTGGGTGGGTGAGTGCAGTGAAGAAAGAGGAAATCCAAAGATGGCATGGGGGTGGTGGGATCCCTATAAAAGTAAATGGAAGGTGTATCTTAAAGATGACAACGTCGATACGATAATCTCAAAAAGACTCAGTCTCCCATCCAAATGAGCCATGAGAATCCTCCCTTCAGCGGAGGACAGGAGCATCTTCTGCAGGCCATCTGGCTTGCCTCCAAGGCTGAAGGCACTTCCCTCGCCAGCAGTCGTCCCCCAGATCTATACTCCCAGTCCGTTGCTGCGCACTGCTAGAATTGTTTTGCATAAATCAGGGCATTTATGTAATTCCTCTTAGCTCTTAGTCTTCACTGTGGGTCACCTGCGTCTGAAAATCACCTCCTTCCCAGTTCCTATTCCAGCTTTCTACCAGAAATAACACTCTGAGGTGCTCCCACAGTCGGTCCATCGCTACTAGTGTTCTGTGAGTTGCTCCCAAAGCCTTAATCCTCCACAGCAACACTGTTATTTGGGGAAGGGGTCCCTCAAGATGCTTCTTAAGCTCAACGGATCCAGTAAGCGCTCTTGACAGTAATCCTGCCAGGTTTCCTGGCACCTTAAATCCTTTAAGTCATTTAGTGCGGTGGACAGGCCACATCACTGGTGAGGGTCACAGCACAGCTGTGGCAGCAATGCGCTTTACAGGAGCTTTCTGCCATGTGAAGAGGATATGGGATACTGCTGTTGCCGAAGCTTGGTCTCGGCAAGCTTGGTGTCAGTGCAGACCCTCCCTAGAATAACTGTTACACTTAATCAGGTCCAGTACCTCTGCCAAACACAAAACGTGGGTTCCTTCCCCAAGATAGTTTCTATGAGTGTCCTTCACTGAAGTCCTGCTAAAAACAAGCATTTGCAAATCCAACAGTATTGACTTGATTTTAACATAACTGTGTATAGGAATTGCCAGCTGCTGCTATGGTAATTAATTGCAAGGCCTTTGTCATTTGTGTCCCGTTCTGTCTGGCCACGCTCTTTAGGACAGCCAGCCTAACATTTTGGGGTGTGGAGGGGGGAGAGGGCTACAGCTCGATCAGCTCCATGGAGGGGCTTCAATTCAAAGGCGTCAACCCTGATTCACACCTTTGAACTGAAGCCCCTCGGTTTATTTGCTTTTTGCTCAGTGGAGTTGTTAACCTTTGAGCTGCTGCAATTGGCAACCCCTCTGTGGATGCTATAAATCATTAAATGAGCGTGAAAAAGATACATAAAGCTAATGTGTCTTTTTTGTGCTCATTTAATGATTTATAGCGGCCATAGCAGGAAAAGGCAAATTTTGCGGTTTTTTTGCAAATCGCAAAATCGCCATAAGCTGGGTGGTCTGACTGAAGGTCGCCACAGTGAGGGCCATCAAGTCGCTGCTTGGCATGTCATGCATCTACCTAGTCCGGCTCTGTAGGTTGCGGATGCAACCACTCGGGAGTTCCTAGATGCCCGTTGAATCCAGGTGTCCGGAAGCTTCAGCAACAGGATCGTGTTAGACAAGGAGTTCCGTCGAGCGATAAGGAGGTGGGGCATGCGCTCAAACTTCGCCAAGGGCGCAGACTACTGGAGCCCCCGTATCAGGAAACTGTCACGACGGATGCTTCCCTGGAAAGGTGGGGAGCACACACCGGACGTCTTCACGCCAGAGGCCCGACACTACCGGAGAATATGCTCCACATCAACGTTCTGCAACTACGGACAGGTTTCTGTGCCCTCAAGTCTTTTCTTCCATCCCTCAAGGGCAAAGTGGTCAGGGTCTTCACAGACAATGCCACCTCAATGTTCTACATCGGGAAGCAGGGGGTCACCAGATCCCCAGCACTCCATGGACGCGCAGTAGTTGTGGCACTGGGCTGTCGCCCAGGGGATGTTTTTTTCATTCCTTTTCACCTGGCAGGAGTCCAGAACACCATTGCCGACTTCCTCAGCAGGGAGCTGCATTCTTGCCACTAGTGGAGCTTCGGCAGGATCAAGTGGACAGCCTCTTCCTCGGGTGGGGCAGACCCCAGATCAATCTGTTTGTGGGAATGAACTCAGAGTGCCAGAGATTCGCCAGCAGGTTCTCCCAGTCGGGTAGCAAAGGGGACACGTTCTTTCACATGGGAAGGCCTGTTCCTATATCTGTTCCTGCCGTTGCCTCTACTGCTACGAGTCATTGGTCAACTCAAACGTTGCCGGTGCAGGATGATCCTCGTCGCCCCATAAGGGCCTAGGCAGATTTGGAACCGGGACCTTCTCAGCTTGTACTCCTCACCTACAATTAAGCTGCCAGTGGTCGCAGATCTGCCAGAGAAGGCGCAATTCTGCAGCACAACCCAGGAGCGCTGAACCTGAAGGCCTGGCTCCTGCGGCCTGGGAGTTTGGTGGGTCCGAGCTGCCGGCAAATTGCATGGAGGTCCTTGCAATGGCCAGAGCATACTCTACTCTTGTGCTACGGGCACAAGTGAAAGCGTTTCACGACATGCTGCCGGTCGCAGAAGATCAACCCTCTGAGGGTCACGGCCCCGCAGATCCTTCATACTTGTTGTCGTTGGCTAAGGCGGGACTGGCGCACGCCTCCATCAGGGTGCATCTGACTGCTATCTCCTGCTACACCAGGTCTCCTGGACGGTCGTCTTTGGTCACACCGGCTATTCAAGGAGTTCCTCAATTGACTGTTTCAATCGTTGTTAGGCAGAGTTTGTATGCAGTACCCTCTGGGACCACTACACACAACTATGACTGCAGGTGTAAGCAAAACCAACCTTTGGTATAAGTCTGTACTACAGTTTTTGGTAGTGCAGCTGAGCAGCCAGGCTTATCTCAAGAGGGAATGTGAGCTGTAAGGATGTTAGAGGTCTACAATCGCAAGTATTCAAATAAACTCTTATACTCCAGGTTTCTTGGTTAAACACTTATTAATTTATTCAACAGTCAGTTTTAAAACATTCACTAGAAAGAGGCAATCTATGTCACACAAAAATATACTTCAGTACTTTACACAGTACAGGTCCGAGGCATTTAAATTACTTTGAAGTAGGAGCAAAAAGGCCTAAGTTAATAAAGAATTTGTTACTTTTAGACAGTGAAAATAGTTCACCAGAAGAGCTGATTCAATGCAATAGGTTAAGCCAAAGTCAATGGGCTAAAGTCTTGCATAGGATAAAGCAGTTCTGGTAGTTAAGCGGAAAAGTCTTTGCCAAAGTTCTCAGAAGTAGTTGGTAAAAGAGATTCATATGTTGGGTCACAAGCTGACTACGCCTGCAAATTGCCAAAGTTCCAAGCACTTTCGCAGTGAGAGGTAATTTTTCTGTCAGGTTTTCACAGTGCCTTACGATGAAGAAAAAGATGCAGCTGAAGACTTCTGTTCCTGGCACTTCCTGCAGATCTTGCTGTTCCTCCTCCATTAGTCGTGGGGACAAGAGGGAGGATGTTGGGACGCCTGCACTGGGACTGGCCAAAGTTGGCACTTGGCAAATCTTCAATTCTGGTAGCTGTAATAAAGCATACAAACTGGTGTCCCTCTCCCTGTTATTTGGTTTCCTGCAGCACACTGAGGAAAATACAACCAGCTCAGAGAATGGTATCCAGGTGGCTTACGAGTTGATTGGTCCCACCAACTGAAAGGGAGAAGTCGTCCTTGCAGGGCTTCTGTCGAGATGAACTTATCGCTTCGGACCTGCAGCAGGGATTCACCGGGCAAACCAACAGTCCAGGAGTTGGCGCAGCCATCCTCTTCAAGTTAGTCTTCGGTTCTTTTGTTCCAGTGGTAGACTCTGCCTTCCAAGCCAGGAGACTCACCTTTCATCCAGTTTCATCCCATTCATTCCAGCCCATCTGCCACTCACACAGCACAGTGGCTATCCTTGCCGGACAGTCAACCAGCCAATCACGTCAGAGTGCATTCTGGTCTGTTGGGAGACTAAGCACAGGGAGTTTTCGGGCACCTCCCTCACTTCCTGCCCACCACAGACACTCTGGCACCAGAGGCGGTCTTCACTCCTGAAGCTCGCCAAAGGCGATGAAACAAAGGGACCAAACCTGGTTTGGCACGCAGAGCAAAACTCTAGAAGGACCTTTGCATAAAGAAACGGCGAAAAAAGAAACTTGACCTGTTTAAACAAAGGGGGCTCAGACGCCATCTTGAAAAACATGGCTCCCGTGATTTAACGCCATCGGTGTTCGGGGTTGGGAAAAATCATGGTAGTTGATTGTAAAACCACTGCCACCAGCCATTTCGGGTAGCATTTGACTGCTACACGAGTTTCAAGACACAGTGAATACTAGGTAACCTCTCCAGCACTCTATTGTAAGATAGGGTGTGCTGGGTCTAGGAATTTTAAAAGACTAGTAAAGTCAATTTAACCTTGCATTCTCTGGGAAACAGTAGTTTATCCCAGAGCAGTTATTTAAACCTTGGGAAAGCCTGAAAGGCTTCCCTGTGTCACTGCACTGAGGGTGCTGTGACACTCGCATGAAAAGATGCCTATGGAGTTGTCTAAAACTCCATAATCAAAGAACACAACAGTAAAACGCACATCAAAATACATGAGTGGGGGGTGGGGGGAGTCCCACTCTCTCCAGGTAAACAATCCAATCCTCAAAATCCAGCAAAGTTGCTGGGGGTCTCGAAAGGTGAAGGGAATTGGGAAATTTTTGAGAATTCTCCCCAACAATCGTTTCCGCCGGTCAAGGCTCCTGCCTCGGCGTGGGACCTCAACGTGGAACTGACTAGGTTCATGGGGGCTCCCTTCAAGCCTATGCATCAAGCTCCTCTCAAGTTGCTTTCGTGAAAGACTGCTTTTCTCGTTGCCATAACCTCTGCCAGGAGGCTAGGTGAGATCCGGGCCCTGTCCTGCAAGCAGCTGTATCTAACTTTCCATGAGATGAGGGTGGTGCTGTGGACACACCCCTCCTTCATGCCAAAGATCCCGTCGGAATTCCATCTCAACTAACCATTGGTGTTGCCTGTGTTTTTTCCGGCGAAGTCGCCGCCGGCTGAAAGGACTTTGTACTCGCTGGATGTGGTGCATGCTCTGAAGTTCTGTGGCACTCGCAAAGAGTTTCAGGAATATGTCTCAGCTTTTCGTGAACTTTGGTCCTGTGAACCACAGGAAAGCTTCCATTACCAGGTGGCTCTCCGGCTGCTTCACAAACTGTCACTGGTTGGCAAACCGACTGCTGCCCGGCCGTCCGAGAGCCCATTCCACCAGAGTGATTGCTGCGACGACAGAGTTCCTGTCTGGTGTGCCCCTGCTGGACATTTGCAGGGCGGCTAAGTGGAGGTCCATGCACACCTTCACAAGATTCTACTGCGTAGACAGGGATTCCAGAGAGGAGTGCCGGGTTGGCCAAGCAGTGCTAAGCAACCTGTTTGCTTGAAGGTGAGCCATGTCCGAAGGTTAGAGTAATTGCTTCTGTTGAGCCTTGCCACCACCTGTGGTTGTGTATTTTTGTACTGCTATTTATTCTAGTTACCTGTAACTGTTCTCCAGCATGGGTAAGGCATGGATTCACATACAAACCCTCCCGCCTACCCCTCTGCGGCTCTTCTTGGTCATACTGCCATTTTACATGCTACCAAATCTGAAGATTGCTGCCAGAGAAGGGGCTTAGGGAGAGGGCTGTCATTGGCTGGGGGCAGTATGACCCAGAGCTCAGTGATGGGTTTAGAGGAGACAGTTTGAAAGTGAAACTGTTCTTTCTTTTACCAAGGATTCCCAGCCTGACATAATAATCATGAGCATGTGAATCCATGATAAGTAACTTGTTCCTTTTTTTTAAAGTCTAATTGGTATTGGACTATACCAGACCTATCCCTTTGTTTTAGGGCCCCAACGTCTAATATAGGCCTGTACTACCCAATGTTGGTATAGTGTAAGGGCAACCAGGTGTTAGGACAGTTTTTATAAAGTCCAACTAAGGGCTTCATAAAACCGTACATCTGAGACACTACATAAGCTCCACTCTTAGTCAAACGTCCATAGGAGAGCTTCTTTAAACAAGTAAGTATTTATTTTCAAAGTTAGTGTTCAGTGACTCCCTATGTGTTCAAGCAATAGGCCTGGGCAAGTGGTATGGGCAAACTACCAACTACACGAATCACCCACTCCTTTTCACAGGATGCACACCAGACTTCAGATGAGTAATACCAAAGCTCACGCAGTACCTTAGGAGACAACAAGAGCTTCCGAGTGGATGCCTTCAGGTTGCAGCAGCACAAGACCTGGTCACTGTATTCTTGGACTGGTGACGAAAGAACTGGACACTGGAGGGGAACTTGCAGCAGCAGTCTTCAGTGGAGACTTCCAGCAACGGATACCTCACAGATACTTTGTGGATTTGGTGCCTTTTTACAGTAGCCAGATGAATAGCGAAAATTGCCAGTCTGATTCTCTTCACTCTCCTGCACTCTGAGGGGACTTCAGGGATTTGAATCGTGTCTCTGGAGTCCACCAAAGTTTCAGACGGATTCTGACTTCGGAAGACCATGCACCGCACAATGGTTCGAGGTCCCAGTGTATTGGGGTATTTCAGCCCAGCAAGTCTCTGCAAATCATAGAATGGCTCCAAATGCGATCTCACCAGGCTCTGGGTTGTCGCTTCCGGCATCCCCAGGTCGCTTGGAAGGATGGTTAACATGCCCTGGAGACACAGGCTCTCCCGTCGCTGGAAATCATCTCGGCCTCCTTTTCTTCATCTTCCTCTTTGGATATGGTGCCAGTGGTCGACTACCTCTTCAGCTTCCAGTATCTGACCTTTTATACAGGAACTCATCCAATCAGTCGTGCAACATTCAAACATGAGGGGGTGGCAGTCCTTTCAGGACCGCCAACCTCCCAGTTGGAACTGGATCGCAGCAGGCAAGCTGGAAGACCAAGGGCTGCAGTGTTTTGGACTTCCTGCCTCCAGGTGTCTGATTTTTCATTGTGGCACACAGCACCTTTTGTGCAGTGGACTTCTCTTAATGTAGAACTACGTTTTCGTGGGTGAACTACTGTTCCCAAGAATAGTAAGGTGACTCCTGTCTTACCTTTTTCTTTTGTGGGTCCAGCACACACCACCCTATGATGAGTGCTGGGGGGGTTACATAGTAACTCCTTTGTCCCACTTCCCATGTAACATTGTTACACTTACCAACATGAATGGCCGCTTGCAGTGGTAGGCAAGATTTGGTGCAGTACCCTTTGGGTACACTACAACAACCTTGACCTCCTGGCAGTAGGGACCTAACCTTTGGTGCAAGTGTGTACTACACAGGTTGGTAGTGTGGATGAGCAGCCAGGCTTGGCTCAAGAGGGGTCAATGTGAGCAGTCGGGGAGTTGCACAGAGATTCACAGTGACAAGTATCCAAATAAACACTTGCTTTCAAGGTTTCTTGATTAAACAATTATTAATTTACCAGTCAGTTTGAATAAGCCTTCAGAAGCGGCAATATAACAGTAATACACAAATACACTCTTAGTTTCTCTAAATCAGCAAGTACCCTTTTGGGATGACACACACTTCCTACATCCTCAGGTGATTTAAATATCTAGGACACTGTGGACATAAATATATCACTGTTACATTTAGGGCAATAATGATATGGGTGTCAGAGAAAAGGGTTATTAGAATAAAAAGAGATCACACAAATATTATGTAGCAGGTTAAGTACTTTTGAAACCCCCAATGCAAAGCAAGTTAACCCTTTCCTGGAGGGAAGAGGAGTCCTTCAGGGAGCCAGGCCAGGCCAGGCCAATGTCAATTGGGCAAAAGTCTACGTTAGCTGAAGCACCTCTCACAGGTAAGTAGAAATCTTGCACAATGTTTTAGAAGTCTTTGTAGAAAAGAAGAATCAGTGTAGAGCCAAAAGCTGTTAGGCTTTTGAGTGGTAGAAGATGCAAGCAACTCTGCAGAAGCAGCCAAGACAAGTCTAAAATGAGAACAAGTAAGGCCACACAAGAGGTAAGTCCTCTTAGGTTTATAGTACCTTTGGTTGCAAGAAATGGGTCCAGCTGGTTTCTGTTGCTGTGCAACTCTGCAGATCCTGTTCTTGGGATTGAGGGCGCTCAAGTAACTTCTAACCAGAGCAGTTGATTCTTCTTTGGTGCTGAGAAAATGGCACCAAAACCTCAAAAGGCTGCTGAATCAAGGAGAATCCTTTGCTGCTGAGCCCCTCTCTAGAGTGCTGCTGCAGTAGCCCACCAGACGTCCTTCCTTTCGTCACCATGACCAAGGACCAGGAACAAGGGTTTGCTACACCAACAGGAAGGCAACCAGCTGGACCCAATTGTTCAGTTGACAGGTTCTGTGGGGCTTGGGGGTGCATCTACCTTTTGCCAGTTGTTTTGCTTCCTAGCTGGGAGTACTATTTTAAACCCTTTTGAGTTGTCCTCAACGCACTTGCCCTGACCTTTCAGTTTGTGCTCCTTCAAGGTGGCTCCTCTCGAGCTCCCGATTTACTTGGATACCTGTATTTACTAATTTCATTGTACAGCTCACATTACCCCTCTTAAGATAAGCCTGGATGCTCAGTCACACTGCCAACTTGTGTAGTACAGGCCTATATTAAAAGGTGGGTTACCTAATAACAAGAGAAGTCGTTTTTTTTCTAGTGCCACACCAGTTGGACTCTTCAAATTCATACCTAACAAGGAGTAACCCAGAAACACTGTGCAGCAACAATAAAATATAGATGTCAAAAAGCATAAAATCAAAGAGACACTATGGGGAGGAGTCTTGGAAAAAATGACACCCATAAAAAGAGAAAGTAAGGTTGAGTGTTGGAAAGGTTCCCACTCAAAGGTATAAGGAAAATCAATCAACCAGTCCAGCAAAAAGTTCTGGGGGTCTCACAAGTGAGGGAGATTTAGCACTAAAATGAAATTCTTACCTAACAAAGACAAAAGGGTTATGGAGTTTTGGACTCATCCCTCACTTCCTGCCTTCTCAGACACTGGAGCCTGGGCAGGGATTGCAAAGGTTTTGCACCGAAAACCAGCTTTACACTCGAGTCATTCCACCTAGAATGGCAGGTGAACTCAAACAATAAGCATACTTAATGTCAAAAAATGAGGAACCTACCATTTGAGGGGATTGGTTCCTCCGACGTATTCCACATCTATGACAGGTAATCACCGAAGCTGTGCTGCTTCGGAAAAGTTCCTGCGTCGATACGCCCATTTGAGGACCTCCTTCGACAGCTGACGTCACCTGATGTTATATGTAGGATGCACGACGACCGTAGCCTCAGTTGTTCGCGTTTGCTTCAGAATCTTGGCGCGCCTTGGTTCTTCTGTTCGAATCGTTTTATTTCATTTTTTTAAAAAAATCATGTCCTCATCTTCTTCTACCCCGTGGTCGGGCTTCAAGAAGTGTCGGGACTGCGGTTCCAAGATGTCTCTTACAGACCCGCACGACGTCTGCCTCTGGTGCCTCGGGGAGGACCACGCCACCGATGACTGTGACAATTGCCAGTCTTTGACTTTGAAGGCCTTGCGGGAGCGGAAGAAGTTATCTGTAGGTAAGGTTTCCAAACCCCGAAAGTCGAGATCCGCTGGGCTTTCGACCGACGATTCGAGGGGCGACTCCATGTCGGCATAAGTCCAGGGGGGGGGGGTCTCGGTCCCGGAGTGGTTCCCACCATTCCTCTGCCTCTTCTACACACTCGCGGAAGCAGTCACCGGTCGCCTTCCTCGTCCGAGGACTCCGCCAGACAGTGGGTAGCTTGTCCCAACAACCATTCATCTCCGGTGGAATTGGGCCACATTTTGCAAGGAGATGATGGTGATTTTTGAATCGCAGGGCTCCATTCCTTCCACGCCTTTGAAAGAAGCTGGCAAGGACCGCGCTAGGGCTGCCGCTCGCACAGGCTCGGGCGGTCGGCGCAATCATCGGGAGCCGTCTAGGTCCCGATCGGACAAGGTCGATCGCTCTAGCCTTGCCGGTTCCAGATCCCGGTCCTCAACGCCATCGAGACCGTCGGAGCCTGTGAGGTCTTCTAAGAAGACGTCGACGCCATCAGCGCCATGTCCGTCGAGGCTCCGACTCCGTCGAGGGACTCGAGGCTCCGCCTCCGAGGAAGTCATCCGCGTCGAGGACACGCTCGGGGCACCACCTTCGAGGCCTGTGTCGAAGACGCTGATTCCGTCGACGCTGATTCTGTTAAAGCCCTGGACGCCTTTTGTGGAGGCTTTACCAGAGGCACCCCGTGCATCGGTGGAAACTCCAAGCAAGGCACTGAAGAAGTCAGTGAGGCCTGTATTTGAAACTTTTTCTGTGCTTTCATCCAGGAATTTATTCCAGCTTCTGGATTACATCTCTGAGGTGGATGAAGGGTCTGATGAAGGTTTGGTTCCTGATGAGGTTCCTGACGAACTCGTGTCTGGTCATAGCCAGTTGGAAGACCTGCGTCAGTCTTTGCACGACGCCAGTGGTCTGGACACCTCTCGGGAGGTTGAGTTCGGTAGGCCTGAGCCTGGCACGCACGCTGAGTCTTCATACAGGCATCTCATGTCGAGGGTGATGGAGTACTTGGGGTGGTCTGCGCCACCAGTGGATTTTCTGCAGGATGACCTGACAGATATCCTTGACCAAGGTCCACCCACTGACCCGGTGCTGCCATTTCATATGGCTTTACAGAGAAGGGTGGTGGCAGCTTGGACTGCTCTGGTTAGTCTCCCGGCAGTGAGCAAGTCGTTGCTCAAAAATACCGTCCAGCCAGTAGCGACCCGTGCTGCTTGACGACACACCCCACTCCAGAGAGTTTGGTGGTGCAGGCGGCTACAGCCCCGACAAAGCAGGCGTCATACCCTACCATCCCTCCTGAAAGGGACTATAAACGTTTTGATGGTTGGGCGAAGAAAGTGTTTTCTTCAGGGGGTATGGCTTTACAGGCAGCCAACTCTGTGTGTCTTAGCACATTTCACTCACACTCTGTGGAATTGTGTGTCTTTGGTGGCTGAACGTATTCCCGAAGGGGAGGAACGGGATGGTTTTCTTGCCCCTGTTCAGGATGGCAAGGATGCCATGTGTGAATCCGTTCAGTCGGGTCTGGACATGGCAGACTGTCAGCCGGTCCATGGCGGCGAGCACCGTGATGCACAGATTTGCGTGGTTGCGGAAGTCAGGGTTTGCTCCTGACGTACAAGTCCGGCTTCTCAACATGCCCTTTGATGGTGTACATCTTTTTGGCAGAGACTTGAGAGGTTGCAGACCTACAAAGCTGCAGCGAAGTCGTTGAGCGCTGCAGTCCGCAACCTCCGCCTTTTCGTCCTAGGGGACGGCAATGGAGGGGGGAGGTTCCTTTCGATACTACTCGTCTTTTGGTAGACCGAGGGGAGCGGCCAGTCAAAGGATCCAACGTCAGAGTACCAGAGGTGGAAAACAAGGTACTTGAGGTGCCAAAGCCGCTTGGGCAGTTGCCTCTTTGCCCTCAGGCACTGCCGCTTCAGCTCAGTCATGAGGCCATGTCCCATGGTTCGCCAGTTGGGGGAAGGCTGGCGCAGAATCTTGTAGAATGGCGTGCCATTACTTCAGATGTGTGGGTTCTGGAGATCATAGCCCACGGCTACTGTCTTCCTTTCCGGCAGAGGCCTCACGACAATCCACCATGGAATCTCTTTGAAGAGTCCGGATCCGCTCCTTCCGCATGAAATTGAATCCCTGCTGGAGAAAGGCGCTATAGGACTGGTGCCTGTAGCAGAGAGTAACAAGGGATGGTATTGCCCATATTTTTTGATCCCGAAAAAAGACAGGGGGGATTGAAACCCATCATGGACTTGCATGGTTTCAACAAGCTCCTCAGGAAGGACAAGTTAAAGATGGTTACTCTTTCTCAAGTCCTCCAGGCGCTTCAACTTCAGGACTGATTGGTATCTCTCGACCTCAAGGACCCTTATTTTCATGTGCCGTTTCATCCCAACCACAAGAAGTACCTGAGATTCGCGGTTGGCGACTCGCATTTTCAGTTTCGGGTCCTGCCGTTCAGTTTGACCTCCACCCCAAGGGTCTTCACCAAGCTCATGGTGGTGGTGGCAGCGTATCTCAGGAAAGGGGGGATTCACGTCTACCCCTACCTGGATGATTGGTTGATGAGGGCGCGCTCTCCTGAGCAAGTCCTGGATCATCGGTCAGTCACCTGCCCTCTCTTCACAGGCTGGGCTTCTCCCTCAACTTGAAGTCCCACTTGACACCCACCTAGCGGCTCCAGTACATTGGAGCAGTGCTCGACACATCTCTGGGGCAGTGCTCGCCTCCCCAGGTAAGGGCTAATCACATTCTGCAGATGGTGGACAAGTTTCAACGTGCCCAGATTCTCCCGGCGTTCGAGTTCTTGAGGTTGCTCGGCCTCATGGCATCCTGCATTCTTCTGGTGCCAGAGGCCAGGCTGCGGATGAGATCTTTGCAGTGTGCTCCCAAGATGCAGTGGTCGCAGGCCTCCGGCAGGATGTCAGATCCAGTTCAGGTGCCGCCCTCGGTTGCCCAGGATCTTCTGTGGTAGGCCCTCAAAGGCAATCTGATGAAAGGGGCTCCATTTTGGCTACCCCGGCCGGAGGTGACGATCGTGATAGATGCGTCCCTCAAGGGAGGGGGAGCTCATGCCAACGAATTGACAGTCAGTGGTCGTTGGTCTCCGTCGGAGTCCATAGGCTTTTCTGCCGGCTGTGCGGGGAAAGAATGTCCTGATTCTGACGGACAATACAGTGCCCATGCACTACCTCTACAAAAAAGGGGGGCAGGGCAGCTCTGGTTCTGGGCCATCCAGCAGGAAATTTCGATCTCGGCAGTTCATCTGGCTGGAGACGAAAACATGGCAGTGGACGCTCTGAGCAGGCAGAGCACGGTCTCTCACGAGTGGGAACTGGCTCAGGAGATTCTCCTGGAGCTCTTTGCCATTTGGGGGACCCCACAAGTGGATCTCTTTGCCACCAGTGTCAACCGGAAGTGCGAAAGATTCTGCTCGCGGGAATTTCCTCCAAGAGGAGCCTTAGGGACGCGTTCGTAGTGGAGTGGTCCTTCCCACTGCGGTACGCGTTTCCTCCAGTCCTCGTCATTCCGCAAGTGCTGCAAAGGTTTGTTTCCCAAATGATCCTCATTGCTCCGGCATGGGCCAGGAGAACGTGGTACATGGACCATCTCAACATGTCCATCTGCCCTCCACGCCGTCTTCCCTACCGAGACGATCTACTCTTACGGGAGGCTGGAGGAGGGGGCAGGTTCTCATCCAGAGGTCAAGTCCCTCAACCTTCATGCTTGGCTTCTGAAAGGTTGTGGTATAAGGATTGGGACCTCCCTGAAGATGTGATGGAAGTGTTTCTTTCGGCCAGAAGGCCAGCAGCAAAGTCCCTGTACCGTTGCCATTGGAGAAAGTTCTGCGACTGGTGCAGGGTTAAGAATGTGGATCCTTTTTTCATGTGCCATTCCTGTGGTTCTGTCTTTTTTGCTTTCATTAGCCCACAAGGGCCTGCAGGTGGGTACCATTAAAGGTTACCAGGTGGCGCTGTCCATATGTAAGCGCTCGTCTGAGGAGTTTTCTTATTTTAAGATTCCTTTGATTTCTCAGTTTTTGCAAGGGCTCACTAATGGGTTTCCACCGTCGCCTTTTCAGGTGCCCGGTTGGGATCTGAACCTGGTTCTAAAATCCCTAATGGGAGTTCCGTTTCAGCCTTTACATTCTTGTCCTTTGAGACTGACCTTTTAAAACTATATTTTTAGTTGCGGTTACATCCACTCGCAGAGTGAGTTGCAGGCACTATCCGCCAAGCCACCCTTCACGGTGTTCCATAAGGACAGGGTTGTCCTTAGGGTTCGTCCTTCTTTTCTTCCGAAGGTTGTCGAAATTTCATTTGAGCCAGGTCATTCTTCCGGCATGCTGGTAAGGAAGAGGAGGAGGAAGAGGAGGAGGATTTTGCATTTATGTAGCGCTACAAACCCTCAGGAATCTGAACACTGCTTATTATTACCCACGGTGTGTGGTGCTCATTTATTGACCTCGGAAGGATGGAAGGTTGAGTTTGGCCATGCCGGGATTCGAACCTACGTTGGCAAGCTCTGCACATATATCAAAGCGAGCGCTCTACTCGCTGTGCCACTTGACCAGCTAAGGATCCAACCTATGGAGGATAGGCTCCATAGGTTGGATCCTAGGGGAGCTTGAAGTTTCTACATCTCACGCATGTCCTGGGTCAGAGTGGACGATCAGCTCATTGTAGGTTATGCTGGAAGACGTTTGGGACAAGCTGTTATTAAGCAGACTTTGTCTAGATCGATTATCTTGACAATCTCTGAATGTTAGTTTGGCGGGTAAGGACACTCCTGTAGGCTTATGGGCCCATTCTACTAGGGGGTTGCTGCCTCTACTGCTCTGCAGAGGGGTGTTCCCATTCGTAACATTTGTGAAGCAGCCACCTGGGCCTCTGTCCATACTTTTGTCAAACACTACTCCCTGGATTTTATCCATGGGCAAGATTTGGCATTTGGTAAGGCAGTACTCTATTCTGCAATTTGATCGGGCATTCTAAATTCTTTTCCCACCTCCATTCGTTGGTATTGCTTTGGGAGTCTGTAGTAGATGTGGAATACGTCGGAGGAACCAATCCCCTTGAAGAACAAGTTACTTTCTT
Organism: Ambystoma mexicanum; assembly: GCF_040938575.1. Classification (NCBI taxonomy): domain Eukaryota; kingdom Metazoa; phylum Chordata; class Amphibia; order Caudata; family Ambystomatidae; genus Ambystoma; species Ambystoma mexicanum. The sequence continues at coordinate 762,465,490 of NC_090938.1, forward strand.
CCCTGGTAATGTTCTTTCAATGGGATGTTCCGACGACTTATTCCACCTCTATGACGGGTAATCACCACAGCTGTGCTGCTTGGGAACATTTTCGGCATCTGCGTCCTGCGTCGATGAGCCCCTTCGAGGACTGACAAACTCCATAGGCATCTACTTTTTGTATGGTGACACACAGCAACTTCAGTGCAGTGTCACAGAGAAGTCCTTTGGATTTCTCATAAGCTTTAGGTACTTTTTCTTGGGTGAACTACTGTTCCCAAGAATAGTAAAGTGAAATTGACTTCAATTACCCTTTTCCTATGTATATCCAGCACACCCCAACTTATGTGGAGTGCTGAGGGGTTACTACTTAGCCCCTTTTCCTACTTACTCATGTAACATTGTTACCCTCACTACATTTAATGGCTGGTGGCAGTGGTTTAATTTTCCTACCATTGTGCTTTCCTACCGCAGGCGGAATCCTCAGCTGCAGCATAGCACCCATGGGTGACCATTGTGTCAAAATGGCCCCAGTCTTCTTTTTTCGCCATTTCTTGTTTGTGAGGTAGGTCTTGGGTTTTACTCTACGCGCCAAACCAGTTTTAACCCTTTTGTTCGTTTTGCCTTTGGTGGGCTTCAGTACTGAAACCTGCCTTTTGGCTCCAGGTTGTCTGGTGGGGGCAGGAAGTGAGGGAGGTGCCCGAAACTCCCTGACCTTGGTCTCCTGAATGCACCGAGTGCTGATTGGCTGGCTTTCCGGGACACAGCCACCCTACTGTGAGTGACAGCTAGTCTGTGCATGAATGTGAGAAACCTGCATTAAAGGTGAGGCTTCTTGGACTAAAGGTAGTCTACTACTGGACAAAACACCCAACTAAGGAATCGTGAAGAGAAGCTTGCCGCATCCTCCTGGACATTGAACTGCCTGGTGAAGCCCTGGTGCTGTGCTGAAGCTCCAATTCTGAATCGACTAGAGAAGCTCCGGAACGGACAACTTATTCCCTTGGGTTGGTGGGACCAACTAACCCCAAGACTAATTTTGCTGGAATATGTTCCCTAACTGGCTATACTCTTTGCTGCTGCTCGAACAGAGTGCCTGGGGACCAGAAATCCATAGTAGGGTGCATTGTCTTTAAGCTGGACCCTCCCGAAGCAGGATGACCCAAGCTCAAGTCACCTCACCAGAGTGCTGAACTCAAGGAGAGAAGGAAGCCCATCAAGTGTCCAAGATTGACGGTGTTGCGATTTGCCGGTAGCTGAAACTGCGAAGTGCAACTGAACTGAAAAGTTCCCATAGCTGGCACTGACCTTCAAACTGCAGTGCAAGAGTCTGCCAGACGTCCTCCCTCTTGTCCCCATGGCTGTGGCCCAGGAACTCAGGATCTGCATCCCTGCAACCAGAACAGAACTCAGCTGGATCCTCTTCTAACCCAAGGTACTGTGCTGACTAGGGGCTACTTGCCTCTTTTGTCTGTAGCTTGCATTCTCACTTGAGACTTGCAGTAGCTGCTTTGAGAAGAGTTGATCTCAGCTCTAACTTTCACAAGCCTCCCAGCTTGTGGCCCAACCGTGATTTTCTACAAACTGTCTAACTTTGTGCAAGACCTTTGTGCTATCTAAAGAAGTGCCTCGACTCCATAGATGTTCAAATTGGCTTTGGCTGTCCTGGCTCCTTGCAGACTCTTCTAACCCATTGACTTTGGTTGTAACTGTCCCTCATAGGTTGGTACATTGGTTTTTTAACAAGTATTGCTGGGAAAGGTTTAATCTAGACTTCATTGGGAGATTGAAAAAGTACTTGCATGCTCTGAGAACCTGTTAACCTTTTGTTAGGCAGAACTGCATGCAGTACCCTCTGGGACCACCACCCACAATTAGGACTACAGGTGTAAACCAGACCAACCTTTGGTCTAAATCGGTATCACACAGTTTGTTGGTAGCGAGCTGAGCAGCCAGGCTTATCTCAAGTGAATGTGAGCAGTACAATTAGTAACACAGAGGACTTTCAACCACAGTGGTTCAACTAGACACTTCTACTCGTAAAACACTTAATTTATTTACACAATAATTTATAAAACATTTCACTAGAAGAAAACTTATTATAGACCAATACACTTCAATACAATACGTTTTTGTGACAGTTTGAGCTCCCCTGGAAAAAATAAAAATGGCAGTTGTTACTTTGCAGTGAGCAAAAAGGACAAGGGTAAGTAGAATAGATAATATATACGTTCTAGGCATTGCAAAGAGTTTGAGTTCACCAGAATAGCTCAATTAAAGTTAATAGGCCAGGCCAAAGTCAGTGGGCTAGTGTTCTGCATAGGAAAGAGCAGTTCCGGCTTCAAATGGTAAAGTCCTTGCAAAAGTTCTCATAAGTAGTTTAGGTGAAAAAGAATCATTTGTGGTGTCACAAGCTGATTAGGCCTGCAAGTTCGGAAAGTTTAACAAACTTTCTCCGAGTGCCGTTCTCTCAATCGAGTTGGCACAGTACCTTTGTATAGGAAAAACAAATGTTGCTGAAGTTGTGGTTCCTGGCAGTTCCTGTAGATCTCGCTGTTCCTGAGCCTCAGTCTTGGGGACAAGAGGGAGGACGTTGGGGGGACTCCTGCACTGCACGGGATTGTTTAACAAAGCAAACAAAATGGAGTCAGTTCAATTCCAGTAGCTGTAGATTCAAGAACACAAACTGGTGTCCTTCTCTCTGGTTAAACCTAACCAGCCTTGAGAATGATATCCAGGTGTCTTATGAGTGGATTGGTCCCACCAACTCAAAGGAAGAAGCCGTCCATGAAGGAGCTTCTCTGTCGAATGTAGTTTGGCAATTCGGACCTGCAGCAGGGGTTCACTGGGCAAATCAACGGTCCAGGAGTTGCAGCAGCTGTACTCTTCCATCTCGTCTTCAGTTCCGTCGTTCCAGTGGTCGACTGCCTTCCAGTCCACGAGACTCACCTTTTAAACAGTTCACCCTTTCATTCCAGCCTAGCTATGACTCACCCAGCAGGGTGACTGTCCTCGCTGGACAGTCAGCCAGTCAATCGTGCATTTGGGTCTCCTAGGAGACTAAGCATAGGGAGTTTCGGCACCTCCCTCACTTCCTGCCCACTCCAGACACTCAGACGCCAAGGGCGGACTTCAGTCCTGAAGTCCGCCAAAGGCACCAAACCAGGTTTGGCGTGCAGAGATACACTAGAAGGGCCTTTGCAAAAACAATTTGAAAGGAAAACCGGGACTGTTTAAAACAAGGGGCTTAAGGCGCCATCTTAAACATGGCTCCCGTGATTTTTAGCTACCAGTGTTCGCCGTCGGGAAAAATCTTGGTAGTTTGTTGTAAAACCACTGCCACCAGCCTTTTCAATACGAAAGGGTGGCATTTGACTGCTACATGAGTATTTAGACACAGAGGGTATTATGTACCCTCCAGCACTCCATTGGAAGATGGTGTGTGCTGGGTCTATGAATTTGGAAAGGGCTAGTAAAGTAAATTTCACTTTACATTCTCTGGGAAACAGTAGTTTATCCCAGAGAAGATATTTAAACCTTTGGGAAGTCTGACATCCCCGTGTCACTGCACTGAGGGTGCTGTGCAACACACGTGAAAAGATGCATATGGGAGTTATCTAAAACTCCATAATCAGAGAACACAAATGTAAAACACACATCAAAATACATGAGTGGGGGGGATAAAAGGCTCACTCTTTCCAGGTAAACAAATCAAGTCCTCAAAACCCAGCAAAGTTGCGGAGTGTCTCTAAGGTAACGGGAATTAGCACATTTCTGAGAATTCTCCCGAACAACCTTTTTTTTCTTATAACCTTTCCTGTTTTACCAACCTCAGAATTCTACCAAGTAAAAAAAGTGATATATAAATTCCAATACTGTCCTAGCGAGTGAAGTCCCCTCAGGGTGTCGGAAGTGTGTATGAAGCATCTCTAAAGAGTATCTACTTGCTTGACTTGATTCTGAGAGAGTATTTTGAAGTGTATTTTTATTGTTGCACATTGCCCTTTTTAAAGAGTGCTTATTTAAAACTGACCGTTAAATAATTATTTTACTAGAAACCCTTGAGTAGAATGTTATTTGGATAGTTGTAATTGTGGATTTCAATGTTACAGATCACAATTACCCTCTTAAGAGAAGTCTGGCCGCACAGTCACTCTACCAACTTGTGTAGTACAGACCCATACCAATATTTATTTATTTTATTTCATTTTTTACATTCCCAGACCCTTGGGTATCACGGCGAGGTTACAGACAGCTTGATAATGTTGGACAACTTGAAATTACTTATACCAAATTACAGACGGCTTGATAATGTTAGACCTATTGAAAATTCTTGTACAAAGTTGCAGGCAGGTTTGAAATATCTTGAGAAAGAGGCATCCACTAGAGACCATTACAGTGATGGAAATTCAGTACGGTACATTGCATGCATTAGTGGGATGATTCTAAGTTGGGCCCATGCTGGGAGGGGGTGGGGAGGGAGACCTCGGTCAGAATTTGTTGAAAAGCCATGTTAGGGATTTTTTGAATCTGATAATAGTTTCTTCATTTTTGATTTGCAGTGGTAAGGAATTCCAAAGGGTGGGGGCAAGAACCTATTCCCTCCTGCTTTAGCACTTTTATGGCGCGGGATTGCTAGAAGTGCCTTGTTCGATCTGAGTGCTCTACTGGTCGTTTTTTTCTTTATGGTGTTAAGGTAACTAGGGGCTTTGCTAGTGATACATTTGTAAGCTATGCATAGTGTTTTAAAGGTAATTCTGGCTTTGATAGGCAGCCAATGATATTCTCTCCTAATGTTGGCAATGTGATCTGATTTTATGCCCAACGCTGCTCGAAGTGCTTTGTTCTGCAGCAGTTGTAGTTTACTTATGTTAGTATTAGAGGTTCCTAGGAGGAGGACATTACAGTAATCGAGCTTGGATAGTATCAGTGCTCTCGCTAGTGTTATGCAGTTGGTGGGAGTGAGGAATTGGCGGCTCAGCGAGATGAGTTTGGCTGTGTATGCCGTGGAAGATGAGGGCTGATGTGTTTGCTCATGGTGAGTTTGTCATCTAGATAGACGCTGAGGGTTTTAACATGCTTAGTCTTCTCATTCAGGCAGAGATTGTTCAGTGCCATCCAGTTTTGGATGATATGGTACATTTTGTTGATGGTCTGGGTGTCTTGGGCATAGTCCCCAGTGATGGTAAAGATGATCTGCGTGTCATCAGCGAAGTTGGTGTCGATGACACCCATGTCATCTAGGGCTGAGTATAGGAGTTTGGTGTAGGAGTTGTACAAGGTCAGAGAGAGGCATAATCCATGGGGTACTCCGATGGGGACTGCTATGGGATCAGCTGCCTCTTTCCCAATGGCAACTCTGGATGTTCAATCTGCTAGGAACGATTTAATCCAGAGGGTGGCATCTGTAGAGAAGCTGAAATCTTTTGTCAGTGTTTTACAGTTTGTCGTGGTACACAAGGTCAAACGCTGCTGAGAGGTCAAGCAACAGTAGGATAGCCATTTTTCCAGAGTCTCTGATGGAATGAGAGCAGTTTCAGTACTGTGGTTTCGGCCTGAACCCAGATTGTCTAGCACCTAGGAGTCCATTCCATTCAAGGTGTATTTGAATTTGGTTATATGCAATATTATCGATAATTTTAAGAAGGAATGGGACTGTGCTAATGGGCCTGTAGTTGGTCTGTGCTAAAGGGTCGAGTGTGGGCTTTTTTAGTAGTGGTGTAACCCAGGCTTTTTTGATGCTCGTCGGGACCAGATTGGAGCTGAAGGATGCATTTACAAAGTTGGCGATGATGGGGGTGAGGGTAGTGGCACAAAGTTTGACTAAGTGAGCTGGCAAGGTGTCTCCTTTGCAGCTGGAGGGCTTTAGTTTAACTATGGTATCAAGTACTGTTTCTTGGGTAATTGAAGAGAAATGGAAGATAGAGATATTACATGCTATGGTACTGATGTTGGCTTCTGCCAAGGTAGGTTTTTCTGCTAGAATTTTCCTTTTGGTGATGATTTTCTTTTGTGGAAGTTATGATTTTTGTGGCAAGTGCGCCTTGAATGGTAGTGCATCATTCTTTGCTTGGTTGAATAGGATTGATGATCGGGATGGGGTTTTCCAGCTGCTTAAGTATGGAGAAGAGTTCTTTTGCATCCAAGGACGCATTACAGATCCTAGTATTGATGGCATTAGCTTTATGTGCAATGATGGCTGCTTTGTAGGTATTGTTAGCAGAGTTGAATCAATCGTTTCCGGTTTTTGAGATTTGATGTAGCAATGCTCATGCAAGTGTTTGATGTGCCTAAGCACTACTAGTTTCTCATCAAACCAAAGTTTTTTTTGTTTTTTTTGTCTGAGCGTCTAGTTTCAGTGACACTAGGTGCTAGGGTGTCTATTGTGCTTGGGAGGCAGTTATGGTAGAAATCTGCCAGGGGTTGTCATTAGTAATCATTTTGTCTGTAAGAGTATTCTTTAGGATAGGGTTAAGGGTTTCAGCTGAAAGTTTGCAAGTATTTCTGGTTACATAGGTTTCCATAGTGGTTGATTATGGTGGCACAGGTTCAGTGCATGAGATAGAGAATTTAATGCTGTGGTGGTCTGTCCAGGGCAGGGGGGGGTGATAGGTTCTATGAATGCTGAGGTATTGAGGGATAATACCCAGTCCAGTGTTAAACCTTTATTGTGGGTAGGCGCATTCACCAGTTGTGTGAATAGCATATCTTTAAGGGCATTTTGTAATGCTTCTGCTTTATGGTCCTGGCTGTCGTTGAATCCGATGTTAAGGTCGCTGAGGGCGATACATTTAGTTTTGGGTTTAATCAGTGGTGTAAGTAATAAAGCTATATCTGTCTGGTTGAGTTTTTATTTGGTGCTCTATATATCGCAACTAGGTTAATGGTAGTTTTATGATTAGTAGCAAGTTTTGAGAGTAAGATTTCGTATCCCTCAGGATTATCTATGGTGCATGCTCTTAGTTTGAGATGGGTTTTAGCAATAATGTCATCTCCCCCACCTATTGCTTTGGTTCTATCTGTTCTAAGGATGGTGTCATTTAGAGGAATGGCGATGGCGAGCGTAGGTCCGGAGGCTTGGTGGAGCCAGGTTTCAGTCACTGAGTATGTCTAAATCATCAGTAATGTAGTCATGCATTTGCAGCTATGGAACGTGCGTTGATGAGCGCTAATTTAAGTTCTGTAATGGGCTGAGTTGGTGATGCGGGTGCTGAGTGGGGGTTGCTAGCTTTGTTTGAGTGTCTAGGTGCTTGCTGGTATTTGGTCTTTTCTAGCGAATTAGGTGGGGAGTCCACTGTCAGACATGGGTGTTTACAACCAATGGGGGGTGGTATGGACACCAGGGCGTTTACTGGTACATGACCTGAGCCTTTGATTTCTGATGAACTGAGCTGGGCTCACTTTGTGGTGTTCTAGATTGGTGTGGTCCGTATTAAGATGGGATGAGGTAGGTTGTGCCCGTGATCTAAGTCGGTCACTTCTCACTGCGCCTAGTACTCAGTTCTGTCAAGGGATTAATCTGGACATGGTCAGCGTGGAAGGGCTTTGTGTTTGGGATGAATGGGGTGGGACAGGGGATGGGGTGGTGTCTAGGGCATGCTGTTCTACTGAGACCATCTAGATGGGCTGTCAAGTTTGATCCAGTGCAGAGCAGATCCGCGGGTATGATGCAGAATGGAAACATGAGGGTATACCAGGTTAACATGTCAAATTGTTGGTAGTAGAAAGGGGCTGAGGTGACACTCTTGCTGTTGCATCCAATTTGAATTGGGGAATGTAGGTGATAGTGGAGGGTGGCCTGGATGGCTGGGGTCTGCTAGTACGTATCTTATGTAAGAATAATCCTTGCATAATCGGATGCAATCCTGCTGCTTGGCTATATATTGAAGGAGTTAGAGGTAGACTGTTTGCCATACAATTGTTTGGTTACATAAACTGAATACGAGTAACATGTGCAGGAAATAGCAGTCATTTAGGGCTGGCCTGAGGCTTAGGCATTTTCAAAAAGTCATAGTGGCTACAGCGCAAGTCTAATATATGACGGTATTCGAGTCCTGTGCAGTTGTGGTTAAACTATAAAGACCTTGATGATTACTGTGGCGAGATGGTTGATGATTCAACCCTGAGTAGTACTACACAAATGCACAGTATTTAGGGGTGATCTGCAGGCAATACTACTGTCCAGTTCCATATTTTACTCAGTTGTGCAGGCTGGTCATCAAAATACTAATGGGGCTAGGTATCAGGAAGATGGAAACACGGCTCATTGCGGCCAATCTGCAGATAGCCGCAGGCAGGCACTTACTTTCTCAGCCCTTGATCGTAACGGCCGGCTTCCGCTTCCGCCTCCGGTCAGTGTCTCGTGTGTAAATACTGGAGCGCGGCGGTCAGATGATCAGGGACATTGGGGCAGTGGCCATCTTAGAGCGTGTGCAGGTAGCATTGCTCTGAATGCAACGGATATATATGATAAATGAAACTCACATATGGGCATATGTGTCTGATGCCTTTGGTTTCAATAATGATGCAAATAGTAACAAAGAGATTGCAGGGGATGACCGAAGAGGTTGGTCTCCTTAACTTCGGTTTCGATCGTCAATTCTGTAGCAGGGAGCTGGTCCTGCTGATGATGGAGGGCTCCTGCCTTGTCCAAGGGATCTGTGGGGATTAGGTGGGTTACCCAATAACAAGAGGACAAGACTGGTGTAATTTCTCACAGGGTTACTGCATACGATATGGTCTAGCAGTTCCCACTCGGAACAGAACATAAATCCAGAAGTCCAGCTAAAAGTGCTGGGGGATTCACATGTGGAGAATATTGTGCATACAAATGAAAATGTACCCTTATACTTTTCCCTTGAGGTTGTACCACCCTTAACATGTCCAAAGCAAGCCTCCAAACTCAGTGCATGAAATACTTGAGTTTGTGGCATAGGAGGTAAATGAGCTCTTGGGTGGAGCAAATGATGACTCTGAGCATTGTTCATGGTGATGTCTGTTGTCCCCATTCAGCAACTGTGCTTATCTGGAGTTCAGCAATGCTTTTGATCCATGCAAGGAAATGATTTGTGGTATGAAATCCCCCTTTTACACTTGATTATGAAATAATTGGCTTTTTTCATTCTCTTCCTCCTTTCCTGTATGGCCCAGGCTTCGGTGAGAGTGCTCGAAGGAGTGGATATCACACGTACAAACTTGGAGTTCCTACAGGAGCAGTTTAATCTCATCGCCACACACATTCTTCATTGCACTGGTAAGAGTACAAAGTCTGTGGGTATTATTTGGCAGCTCTGTTGGATGTGTGGGTACAGATATTTTTATTAGACATTAATGGTAGACTGGTTTATATTGAGAGCAAATGCATCCATTGACACACTTATGCTTAAATTGATTTCTTAAATTCCTCACCGTTGGGGAGAATTCTCATTTCTGTGATAATTCCCTTCAGCCTTTGAGACATCCTGCTCTTTTGCTGGACTTGGGGCTTGTTTTTTTCCCCCCTGAGTGAGTGGGAACTTATTCTTGCCCTCTTATTTTTCCTGACTAGAATTTTTGTGTTTTCACTGTTTTATAGTCTGACAAACTCCACACGCATCTTTTTGCATGGTGACACACAGCACCTTAAATGCAGTGCCACTGAGAAGTCCCTTGGACTTCTCTGAATGTTTGATTACATTTTCTGGGGTGAACTACCGTTCCCAAGAATAGTAAGATGATCCCCGTCTTACCTTTCTCTTTGTGGGACAAACAGACACCACCATGTGTGAGTGTTGGGGGAGTTACTTAGTATTTCCCTATCCCACTTCTCGTGACATTTTTTGTTCTACTAATATATTTTAAATGGCTGGTGGCAGTGGTTTACTTTTTACTACCAGTTTCAGGAAGACTTTTACTACCAGTGTGCATTTTTACCACAAGCTGAATCTTCAGCTGCATTACAGCACCCATGGGTGACCATTTTCCCAAAATGGCCCGGTGGTCTTTTTTTTCCATTTTCTGTTAGTTTGTTCTTGGCGTTTACTCTGTTAGTTGAAACAGGTTAGAGTCCTTTGTATTTTGCCTTTGGCGGGCTTCAGCCCTGAAGCCCGCCCCTGACTCCAGTGTGTCTGGAAGGACAGGATGTGAGGGAGAGTCACGAAACTCCCATGTCCTTTGTCTCTAGGAGTGCCTGAACAAAACCAGTACTGATTGACCTGCTGGCCTCCCTGTGTGATTGAAATCCTAGGCTGTGCTTGAATGGAAAAACTTGCTTAAAAGACAAGGGTTTTGGGACTAGAGGCTGAGTCGACCACTGGAAGAAACATCCAACAAAGAAACCATGAAGAGAAGCCTGCTGCAACCTCCTAGACCTTGAACTGCCCGGTGACACCCTAATGCTGTGCTGACTTCCTTTTTTCACCTCGACAGACGCTCCGGACGGAACAACTTCTCCCCTTGTTAGTGGGACCAACTAACCCCGAGACGAACTCCACTTTAGTGCAATCCCTGACTTGCTGTTCCTCTCTGTTGCTGCAGAAGCCCAATGCCAGGGGTAGAGTGTCCATAAGAGTGCAACGTCTGCCACGGAACGAATCTGGCAAAAACTCCAGTTGCTTCCTAAGGACACTCCAGAAGCAGGAAATGCTGATCCAGAGTCCAGCACCGAGGGAGCAAGGAAAGTCCAACCAGAGATATTCGATCTGCATCAGTGCTATTTGCAAGGTGCTGACACTGTGAAGTGCCACTGAGTTGAAGAGAGCCCATAGCTGCCAAGTTCTTCCCGAGTACTGCTGCAGGAGCCCTTCAGACGTCCTCCCTCTTGTCCCCACGACTGAGGCTCGGGAACCAGGGTCTGCATGGCTTTAGCAAGACTACATGCAGCTGGACCACTTTTCTTCTAGCCAGAGGTACTGTTTGGGCTTGTGGGTACTTGCCTTCTTGCCTTAAGTTGTGCTGTCTTACTTGAGATTTGCACTTGCTTAACTTTGAGTTGATTTCAACTCCACTTTGCACAGGCTTAACAGCTTGTGTTCCTACAGTAATTTTCTGAACTCTCTGACTTTGTGAAAGACTTTTATCCAAGAAGTGCATCAGAACTATTGACTTTGTCCAAGGGACTTTGGCTGTACTGGCTCCCTAATGGTACCTTTCTGAATCAGGATTGATTCTCCCTCATAGGTTGAAATTTGTTGAGAACCTTTTCTGCTGGCAAAGGCTTACCTAGATGATTTCAACGGAGGATTCATTTTCTATTTTTCCTTAACCCTTCCTTCCTGAAACTGAGTCTAAAAAGTACACGGGTCTGATAGCACAGCGAGTAGAGTGCTCGCTTTGACATCTGTGCAAAGCCTGCCTTGCCAGGTTCAAATCCCGACAAGGCCAAACTCAGCCTTTCAACCTTCCGAGGTCGATAAATGAGCACCACACACTGTGGGTAATAATAAGCAGCGCTCAGATACCTGAGGGTTTGTAGCGCTATAGAAATGCTAAATGATTATATTCGTGCAATACTTTCCATGTTATTGAAGTCACTTCAGGGTGTAGGAGAAAGGTATTCGCATCTCCAAGCCATTGTTTGTTGATTTTGAAAAGTAATTCCAAAGTTTGCTTGACAATTACAAACAATTGCCTTTTTAATGAATGCTTTACTGAAACTGATAAATAACTATTTATAACTGAAACATTGAGTGTGAGTGTTAATTGGTTACTTGTGTGGACGAATTTCATTGCTACAGTTCTACAGCTCACATTTACCCCTCTTGAGATAGGCCTGGCTGCTCAGTAACACTACCAACTTGTGTAGTGTAGATCTGTACCGAACGGTGGGTTACTTAATACCAAGCAGATAAGTCTTCGCAGTCTGAAACACTTGTGTACAAGGGCAATATAAATAATCATATCTTGTTTAGTCTGTGTGACTGCACAAATTCTTACTTAACAGTGGCGCTTGGGGTTTTCACCTTTTAGCCATAAGTAGTATTTCCTGTCTAGTGAAATACTTTTTGGAGTTGATCTCAACTCACCTGCACTGGCCTAACGGCTTGTGCTCTCTATAACATAGCTCACTTGAGTTATTGATTTCTTCTGAACTTACTAACTTTGTCAAGACTATCTAAGGAGAAGTGTATCAGAACGATTAACTTTGTCCATTGACTTTGGCTGTCCTGCCACCATACAGGCAGTCCTCTGAACCTATTGGCTTTGGAGTACTTGTTCCCTCATAGGTTATAATTGTTGACACTATTATTGCTGGGATAAAAGTCTACTTACCTCCCTTTGGGAGATTGTAATTGTTTTACAAACGGTTGAAAGGATGTTCTAAATCTTATTTTAACGTTTCCTTCCTTAAACAACTCAATAACTGAATTGGTAACCAAAATAAGTGCAATACAGACCTTTACTGATGTCACTCCGTGTGCTGGAACATGTGTTGGCATAAGAAAATTAATTACCAACTTTTATTGTCATTTTTCAAAACTGAATCCAAACTTTGTAAGTTACTAGAAGATAACGCTTTTTTAAAGAGTGCTTATTTAAACATTGTGTATATTATAAGTTGTGGATCTGCTAGTAATCGCATGCTGTGCATATAGTACGACATCTAGTGGAAATTGCAGAGTATTGTATCTTTCAAAGATCGAAAGGGACGTCGACATGGGCGTGACCTTAACACTATACCCATCGTGAAGTGTAGTGTCGAAAAACCCTCATGTGTCGAGGTCCCACCAGATTTCTTTTTTTCGACATCCTAGTTGGTCACTTAGTCCGAGCTCGCAATAGTCGATATTGCTAAGCTCATTTACACGACCTATGGTAGTCCAGTCAATTCGACGAGTACTTCATGGGCTTCCTGCTGCCGACCTCTACAACTGTTCGGAGACTGTTCAACTGCTCGACAACTATCAACCTTGTGGCCTCGGCCCTCCGGCCAGCCCCTTAACAGTAGGGAGAGTGGGGCCCTGGATTTTATTCCTCTCTGTGAATGTATTTCCTTCACCTCTCGTTCTCTTATTGGTCTGGCTGCCGCTCACCTCTGCTATGGAGAGGGCTCTTTTTTAAATTCTGCCTGTCAAGTAGTGGTAAATTTCGCTGATAAGGCACCCATCGCCGATGCACCTAGTCAACACGACGAGTGCTTATTCAAGGCCTGTAAGCTCTTTCAACCAAGGACTTGAAAGACAGCCTGACTTAACTGTGGGTGACCTATGCTATGCAGGCCGAAAGCCTTTCCCCAGTCGGCGCCATCGCTTCGAACGACTAGGAATCTGTAATCGACCTCTCAGTGGAGCCTGCAGGGACTCCCAGATGCCAGTCCCCCGCCGCGACACAGGCCACCGGCACTCCCTTAAAGAATCCTGTCGCCATCCAAGGGCGCACTAGCGCCAAAGGATCCGGTGGAGTCACAGACCATGACCGTGCCTGTGCCTGCAGGCGCGTCGAGCCCTGCCGAAGATTCACGAAAGCCTTTAGGAAATCATTTCAGCGGCCAAGGAATACAAGGGCCTTGGACATTGCCTTGGCCCAGACCATGGTTGGCAATCAGGTTCGGTGTGTGACTTGCTGTCCTTTAAGGCGCTGAAGAACAGACTAGCCAGGTGGAGGGAGCTGTTCCAGAAGTCGCCTCCAGAGCATCTCAAGAAGTTTGTGAAGCATCGAACCAGGCCCAAGGTATTTTCCAGGCACCCCGCAAGGGAGACACCTGCCGCACATACCTTGCAGCCATTGGGGCTTACAGGAACTCTGACAAAGGTATTTTTTTTTTCCTCCAACCCTATCGTCAAACATCTGACGGGTCTCGCTAAGCTCTACCCACCCGTCAAGAGACGGCATCCAGTGTGGGACCTCAACATAGTCTTGGGCGCACTGGCACACAAACCATTTGTGCCAATGGTGTCCTTGGACTTAATGTTGGTCACCATCAAGACAGCCTTACTAGTCGGCCTTACCTCGGCTCGTAGAGTCAGCGAGGTCCAGGCGCTGGTCGCCTCTGAGCCATATACCACCTTTCACAAGGACATGGTAGTCATGCAGACGCACCTGACGTTTCTGCCCAAGGTTCCGTCTGCTTTTCACCTGAACGAGGAGATGGTTCTTCCTACGTTTTTTCCCGATCCTAAGGACTAAGCACAGAGTGCCGCACTGCATAGCTGTCAGGCGTGCTCTGAAATTCTACTTGGAAAGGAACAAGGGCTTCTGCAAATCGGACGCCCTGTTTGTCACTTTTGGAGGCTCAAGACCAGGCCATCAGGCCTCCAAGGCTTCCATATCCCGCTGGATGGTCTCTGCCATCAAAGAAGCGTATGAGGGCCAGCACAAGCCACTTCCGGCCAACATTCATGCTCACGCGGTCGGGGCCAATGCAACGTCCATCGCATTCCAGCGCCATGTCCCTTGGCAAGTCATAAGCAGGGCAGCAACTTGGACCACTCCCTCGGTTTTCTGCAAGCATTACTGTTTGGGTGCTGGCTCGAGATCTGATGCAACTTTCGGACAGGTGGTTCTCAGAAACCTATTTGCTTAAGGAGGGTCTCCTCTACACCCTGGAGCTACAATCAGTTATCGCCCATACAGTATGGAGGAAAGGGGACGGAACGTAGGAGTAATTATAAGTTACTCACCGTAGTGACTAACGTACTCATAGTCCATGGTCCCCTTTCCTCCATATGTCCCACCAACCCCCCCCTCCCCTAATAATACTGGTGTCATTAGGCAATGTTAAATCTTTTGTCGACTCGTCAATGGTGACTGAGGTGTGGCGCCGGAGGGCGGAGTCTGGGTAGCGCATGCTCCCTAGGCTGCGCCCTGTGCGCCTCTAAATTTAAAGGGGAAGGTTTGTTCTGTGAAAAAGGTTGTCTCCCGTCCCTTGGAAGGGACGCCCATACAGTATAGAGGAAAGGGTACTATGGACTAAGGGTACATTAGTCACTACAGTGTAACTTATAATTTCTCTGCTGTCCCAGTCTCAAACGGGCAGTTAACCCCCGGGTTGAGAAATTATTTCGCCCATGGCCCTCTGACCCCCTCTAGATCAGGGTTCGTGCCACATCAGACTCATTAGTCGTTACAACCACTCAGAAAAGGGCACAGGTACCTCTGTCCTCAGCAGAATCACGTCTCGACAAAGACTGCAAGAAGCTTTACACCCTAGGTAAGTGGGTCACTGCCTCTGCAGCCTACTCCACAAGGATCGCAAATAACACCACGCTCCTGGCAAGTTACAGGGATGTTCAGTGGGGCCTAGTGCAGGATGGTCTTCCGGACACTCCAGAGCTCTCCCGATTACGCCTTATGGTGGTCGTGGCTGAAGGCAGACAAGTTACACAATACATAGTGAAAAATACACTGGATTTGGCTGAGACCGCTGAACGCACCCTCGCTCAGGGTACCCTGCTTAAAAGACATGCTTGGTTAAAAAACTCTGGGTTCAAACCTGAAACTTTGGCCTATCTAACAAGCCAGTGGAGGATTCAAACCTTTTTGGGAAAGTGATTGATAACGCTCTAGAGACATCAAAGAAAGTACACAAGACTCTACTTAGCCAGATCACAGCTAAACCCTTTCACCAACATGGAGGTTCTAACGCACGCTGGGCTTCTTGTGGCCTTTCCTTTTCCCGCTCGCCCCAAGGCAATATGACTCAGGAAATAATTCCTGGGCTTGTAGTCAAGGCTCCTTTTGGTAATTTCCAGTACCTGTAAAGAGGCTCTTGTAGGGGCAAGGGTAGAGGCAGAAACCCTAGACCCAGAAGCTCCACGGCCTCCACCTCAAAGCGACTCACCGGTTCAGGTCCCCTCCCATGCTTTCCCTGTCGGGGGGTTGCTTGCCTTCATCCATGTGTAGTGGAGCAGTTGCGTGCCTCTGCAGGAAATCCTGCCCCGTACCCCCTATGTGTTGGAAGCCTAAGATTGTGCCATGTTTGACACCAGCAGTTGTGACTATTCCGCAGCAGGTGTTTGAGAGAAGGTATCCTCTGAGAAAACCCTATAAAATGTATCCCCGAAGAGCTGACCATCTGAGGGTGGAACTCCCTGAAGGAATACGAAAAGAAGCAAAAAGAGGAGCTGGTGACGTCATGAAAGAGTGTGACTGTTAGGCAAAGTTTGTATGCAGTACCCTCTGGGGCCACTACATACTACTATGACTACAGGTATAGGCAACCCAACCTTTGTTATAAGCTTGTACTACACAGTTTTAGTAGCGTGTTGATGAGCCACGATTATCTCAAGAGGGGAAATGTGAGCTGTAGTGGAGTTACAAAGTTTCACAGTTACAGGTATTCAAATAAACTCTTACACTCAAGGTTTCGTGCATAAACAATTATTAATTTATCAGTTATAAAGCCTTCTTCAGAAGGGAGCAATAGAATGACACACAAATACACTTCAGTACTGTAAACTTTGAGTTTCTGAATTAGAAAGGATCCTTTTGGGATGTCCCACAGACACAACCTACAGCCACAGGTGACTTCAGTAACAAGGGTGCTGGGGACATTAATATCTTACTCTTGGCATACAGAATACTTTTCAAGAGGAGTAAACGGCAAAGGTTATCAGAAAAACAAGAGACCACAAATATTCCTAAGCGGGCAAGTACTTTGAGATACTCTTAGAACAGTCATACAATTAAATAGGCTAAGCCAAAGCCAATGGGCAAAAGTCTTGGATAGGATGGACCACTTCTGGTAAGTAAATGAAGTCTTTGCACAAGTTCTTAAGAGTCTTTGATGAACAGAAGAATCAAATGTAGGCCCACAAGCTGATTAGACTTCCGATTTGTGGAAGCTACAAGCACTTTTACAGTAAGAGGTAAGTTCTTAGACTTGTTATACAGTACCTTTATATAGAAGAAAAGATGCATCTGATGACTTCTGTTCCTGTGCAGCTCTGCAGATGTTAATGTTCCTGGGCCTCAGTCGTGGGGACAAAAGGGAGTATGTCAGGGGACTCCTGCAATGCACTGGGACTGTCAAAACCTGCAACCGGCAAACTTCACTTTCAGTGGCTGTTTTGCGTTTCAGCTACCACAAATGGCAACAACGCTGTTCCTGGCTGTCAAGGTGAACTGTCGTTGCTTCTGGGGACCCGCACGCTGCTGAGTGGGCTCAGGCTTGGTCAGTCCTGCTTCATGGGAATCCGGAGGATCTTCCAAAATCTTTACGCCAGCTTAAAAGTAATGCACACAATCTGGTGTCCCTCTCCCCGGCTATACAGTTTCCTGCAGCAACTCTGAGAAAATTCAACCAGCTCCGAGATGGGTGTCCAGGTGGCTTACTTTGGAGTTGATTGGTCCCACCAACTCAAAGGGAGAAGTCGTCCTTGCAGGGGCTTCTCTAGCGATGCAAACTTGGCGTTTCGGCACTGCAGCATGGCTTCACTGGGCAAACCAACGGTCCAGGAGTTGCAGCAGGTGTCCTCTTCAAGCTCTTCTTCGGTTCCTTCGTCCAGTGGTCGACTCTGCCTTCCAAGCCAAAAGACTCTCCTTTTATTTAGTTCTCTCCCATTCATTCCAGCCTAGCTGTCACTCACCCAGCAGTGTGGCTGTCATCGCCAGACAGCCAGCCAATCACCACAGAGTGAATTTGGGTCTCCTAGGAGACTAAGCACAGGGAGTTTCGGGAACCTTCCACACTTCCTGCCTACCCCAGTCGTTCTGGAGCCATAGGCGGGTTTCACTCCAGAAACCCTGCCAAAGGCGAAATGATCAAAGAGACCAAACCTGGTTTGGCACGCAAAGAAAATCTCTAGAAGGACCTTTCCACAAAGACATGGTGCAAAAAGATGACCGGGGACCATTTTGTCAGAGAGGGCTCTGTGCCATTTAGAAAGATGGCTCCTACGGTTTGCCTTACCGGAGCTGCGAACAGCAGCTGTAAACGCAAACCATGGTAATTCAAAATCACTCCCACCAACCTTTCTGTGAGGAAAGGGCAACATAAAAATGTTCCATTAGCATCTAGACACAGGGGATACCAAGTAACCCCTCCAGCACTCTATTGTAAGATAGTGTGCTGGGTCTAGAAAGTTACAATGCTAAGTAAAGTCAATTTCCCTTTACTGTTCTGGTAAACTGTAGTTTATCCCAGAGAAGGTATTTACACCTTGGGAAATCTAAGACGTACCTGTGCCACTGCAATGAAGGTGCTGTGTGACACTATGTAAAAGATAATGCCTATGGAGTTTGTCAGACTCCGTAACCAAAAGAGAAACAGAGGTAAAATTCACATTAAAATAGGAGAGAGTGGGGATAAAAGGTCACACTCTCTCCAGGTTAAAAAAAATATGAAGTCCTCAAAATCCAGCAAAGTTGCTTGGGGTTTCTAAGGTGGAGGCAATAAGCACATTTTTGAGAATGCTCCCCAACAGTGACGCCCTGAGAATATTGACTGAACAAAATGCACGGATCTTACAGAAACTGACGTTAAGAATAGAGTAAACTTTCATATGCGAAAAGATTGCACGTGTGCGAAGTGCTACAGAAAATGCAACCGTTCAACGATTGTACAGATGCTGAAACGCAAATAGACTAAGGGATCATAGAAGCTGGCTAAATAGACTGCAGCCGAAACCACCATTTTATAGAAACTGGACATCATTGTCATGAAATTGGTAAGTCCGGACCCATGGAGAGGAAAGGTCAAGAACTGTCGCAGCAGGAATACGTTGAGATTGTGGAAACGAATGGCAAGGCTGTCTAGCCTGGTATCAAGAGCTGAAGCTGCTAAGCTTATCCATTCTTGAAGGCATTGAACGTGCAAAGCTGAATAATCTCTTGTCAAGGTGCAAAGAAAGAACACCAAGCGTGTCAAGTTTTATTAATTAAAGATGTTTAAATGCTGCAAAATGAACCAAGGTTGGAAATAGTTGAGCATGGAGTCCTAGAACGACGATGGTGAAAGCCTGTACTCCCATATATTCCCACAGACAATACTGCTTTACAAGGACAAGTTCAAAGACCATCTGCATGGCACAAGGCTTGGGTGATGAGATGTTGGGCTAATTGGGTGGGGATGTAAAATCAAGTCCACCTCTTGGCACCTGGGTTTAAGCTTACGTGCTGCAAAGTGAACCGAATGTTCCAGAAATGGTACAAGCATGCCAACCGATTGTAGAGGGCTGTATAACGAAGGGCCTTATAGTTTGAGAGCCAATGATATACTGTGTACTTAATAGTGTTAAAGATGACACGTTTTTAGAGGTAGGCATAAGTTGTCCACCTGACAGTAGATGGCCAATCACAATCCCAGCCCGTATAGAAAGTATACTTAGATGTTCCCCTTGAACCTATCACAATCCTTCGTATGTTTTGCAAAAAAGTACTTTTTATGAGAAATGCAGTAAGAGCTCGAGTAAATGTCTGTTGATGTCCGTTGTAACTCCTTGTTTTGATAATTATTAAACAAACCTTTTCCTGAGTTAGTGCGATAATTTGGTGTCAGTAATTCTGCATCCCCATCCGTTGCATGCACGACACCCGAAGGGCCATATGCTCACGTGGTAGTGGTGCGGATGGTTGGAAAAGATCCAAACTAGTTTGTCTGCAGAGTTTCGAACAATGAGGCATCCTCTGCCATTAGCTGGAAGATCGCAGGGTTTCTTGTCGAGAGCGGCCGATAGAAATAAACTTGCAAGAAGAACCGAGACGGTGGGAAGGTCCCCCTTTGATGAAACACCTGCCCGGTTTCCACGGGCACTCTTAGGACAGAAGACAAAGTGGTCAGATTGAAGGAAGAGTCGCTACCGAAGGTATCGAGTCGATTAACGAACGAATGGTGAGTAGTCTAAGGGGAATGGCAAATGAACGGGATGGGATTGTGATACATTTTGAGTAACAGGAAATAATTGTGAAAACGAAAGGTAGTGCCTAGAGTCCTGGCTCAAGGGAGTTTCAGCAGGAGATGTTTCAAATCCCAACAGGGATAGAGCAGAAACATATAACGCGTGAACAGGTTTATGTAAGGTGACTTCTCAAACCATGTATAGGGTACAAAGTAAAGGCGAGAGAGAAAAAGGTGATCACTGTGTTTAATATGTAATCTCGACTAGTCTGTATGTTTGAGTAAAAAATATCGAAGAGCGATAAAAGTTGTGAGGTAATTGAAAAAGTTGAGGAGTCATAGTGATTGAGCATAGCCAAGTGATTGATACCAAACAAAAAGGTAGAGATAGCTAATTAAGAAACTAGAGGCTTGAGCAGCGATTGATGGTGCGTGCTCATATTTGTTGTTTTTAAAGGTGTTGATAAAGTGGTGATTTAAGCAAAATAATTATTTCATAAGTCTGGTAAGTATTGACGGTCAATTGAGACGTGTCCTTAAGGGAGGTACTCCTCTGATGCACTTATGTAAAACATTACCAAAGCATACATTACAAAAGCATATGCCCAAGGTTTAACAGTATAGTGCGGAATGGGTGAAAGACACGGCAGATAAAATGTTCATGCCGTGGCCATAAGGGGATCATTGTCAAAAGCGGTATTGCAACACGTGACTACATTTATCCATGCTGGGTACACTGGGAAGAAATTGGAGAAAAGATTAGCAATTCTAGAGCTCTGGAAAGTACCAAGAAGAAAGGAAAGATCCACCTCCTGAGTGGATGCTTAGTCAGCGTGAGGAGGAAGGTGTTGAGCCTTCAGCTCCCCTTACCTCACCCGAAGTAAAAGGTGCTAGTACGGAAGAAATAGGGTTATATCATTTAAAGGAGTTGCATGTAGCGACTGGGTATAGTGATCAAATATATGAACCCTCCCTCTTATAGTAGCGATGATAGTCCAGAGGAGAATAAGAGAAAAAAGATCTATAAGATCATAGAAGAGAAGGGAGTGAGCAGTCGTATTTGTCAACAAATAGATAAGGAGATTAAGAGATGGAAAGGAGAGAAGGATAAAGCTGACGAGATGGCGCTTGTGCAGAATGAATGGATGGGAGGACAGATGTTACTTAAAATAGATGGGGGGGGGCATTGAGGAAGTTAGGCAAAGATAAGGACGAACAAGAAAGGAAAGACAAGGAACGAGAGAAAATTGAAAGACGAGCAGAGAAGGAAGAGCAGGGAGTGACGAGAACAGATATCTCGGGAGGAGCAAGAGAAAAACGGGCAGAAGAATTCTTTCTTCCTCTTGCCTTCGTTCTTCTCTCCTTACCCCTTCCTTTCTTTCCTCTTCCCTTAGTCTCTAATCTTTTTTCCCTTATGTTTTGCGCTCTCTTCTCTTCCTTTCTCTTCTATCCCTATCTTCTATCGCTCCGTCTATTGTCATACGTTTTGTTAGAAGGGATGTGAGAAAACAATTAGATGAAGAAATGGAACAAAGACCGCAGAGTCTTGATACCAGTCTCATTCATAAAGAACCATTCGGGCCAAGTGCAGAAATACAATGGGATTGAAAGGTTTGTTTCGATAAAGGAAGAAATGCCAGGGGCATCTAGAGTTGTTAGACAAAGAAAGATTTGCGGAAAGCATCAGATAAGAGAATTAAAGGAAGGTAGGAAGTATGGAAGTCGAGGGATCAATCCCTAGCATTTCAATCGCAAAGCCAATAAGAAAATCTGTTCGGTCAGACGTAGAGCATTGTCCTTAAGCAAACTGCACTTAGACAAAGGTGAGGAAGACAATAGTCGCACTAGTTGGGGACAAAACCTATCGGATGAGAAAAGAGAAACTACCTTCGGTTGGAGGAGGGAGCCTGTGCTCCCTGAAGGAAGCCTGCAAATGGATAAAGAAGTAAGATGGTCGGATCTGGAACGACCTAAGGATAGGACACCAGATCCCATAGTATATCCAGAGCGTCCCAGAGGACGATCTTATAGTGAGAAGGTAGAATCGCAGTCATATGTGAGCAGGTTAAGGTCGTTAAAGACAAGGAGACAGAATCGTCCCTGCCATGGATAGACTAATGATGGGCGCCGACTCTGGGTTGGGTGTTAACGCAGTTCCCCTTATTTGAAAAGAGGGGAGCAAGACCACAGTATATCCCATGGCTGCAGATGGACAAGAATATTTAAGGTGTAAGCTCAAGAGTTTTACTTTTGAGTGCTGGGAAATGGATATATGAATTAGGAAAAATGACAGGAAGAAACATGCTGGCCATAGGGGACACACAAGGTCTCCTTGCAGCTATTCTAAGGGAAAGGGCTGATGACATATGGAGAAGACCAGAATATTCAAGTGTGACAGCACAAAACAGTGCATTGTCGAGCACCGTTTATAACTGTCGAGCAGAAGTGTGGAGGGCTTTCAGGGTACAGTACCCCGATGCATCAGATATGGGTGCAATTATGACACGGAAGATGACCCTATTGCTTACCTTCAGGATATTAAGGAGAAATGGCAACTTTAATCTCGCGAGCCGTGGGAAAAGACAGTGGCGTTACTTTACCACATTTTATGCCGGGGTTGTCTGAGCCAGTACAGAGACAGATGAAGAAACAAGTAGGGATGGATGCGAAACCGTGGGCTGAGATACAGCTGACAATAGTACACCATTGTCGGTTATTAAAAGAGCAAACGGGAAGGCCGATGAGACTAGGAAAATGGGGAAGCCATGATAGTTCAGAATTTTTTCAAAATTTGCCTTAGAACGGGCCGTATAGACGACTGGAGAAGGATTGGTAATTCAGGAAGCAATGGGTGCATCGCAGGTGAATAATCAGCACCCAATGGATCAAGGTGGATATGGGTTTGTGCCACGAGGCAGAGGTATGGGCTATAGAAGAGGTGGATTCCAAAATAATCAAGGTGGGTTTCAGAATACACAATGAGAATCGCAGTACTCAGGGAGGATATAACCAAGTGGGACTTGTCAGACGGGCACCCAGAGTATGTTGGACTTGTGGGATGACTGGGCATATTGCACGCGTATGTAGAAGCCAAGGGAGTGTACAAAATGGCCAATTTTCAAGAGGTGGGGACAGCTTATCCGCCACCATGTAGTACACAAACTAGAGAAGTGTTCGCCCAAGATCACACATTGTATCGGACACAAGTGCTGCAAGTACAGCAACAAGAGCAGGTGCAAATGAATGCACCACAAAGGCAGTCACAACAAGCCCCTATGCATACACAGCTTTATGCAAACACAGGACAAGTGTTGACACCCAGAATAGCAGGTGTCAACTGTGATAGGAGGAAATCCTTTCACAGGGACGGGGAGGAGCATGTACACACAATAGGACAGCTCACCGGGTGACCCGATATGTTCAGTACTGTCTGTGACAACAGACCCCCAAGAGGAACCAGTGCTCGATGTGATGATAGAAGGCAAATCATTTTATTTTCTAGTAGACACTGGAGCTAATCCTTCATGTATACAAGAGAATATATCCAATGTCGGGAATTGCCATAAATGCTTGAGGGTTCCCTGGAACTACAATTAGTTACTTTTACTAATGAATTAGCAGTCTCTGTAGGAGTGTGACATGTCTGTTCCTTAGTTATTTTCACGACACACTGGTTAATATTTTAATATTTTGGGAAGAGATTTGACGACTGCTCATTCAATGATCAAGGAATGGTGTGTTGCACTCCAGGAATACACTATTTAAATGTGGGCAAATTTATACTGGCGTTCACAGGCCAAGTGGCTCTGCGAGGCGTTCCAGTAGATCCAGAGAATTTTCTATATGGATTGAGCATTCTACTGAAATGGCTACCTGGCTTGGTGGGAAAAATTGTGAGGATACCTGATGAGTTTTTGTTTAGACCACAAATACCTATGGATGAAGTGGGGGGGACAGACTATCCCTATAGAATTAGAAGCGGCCATAGTACAAAGGGAAATGGAATGCTTGAAGGAGTAGATGAGGGTAGACCATGGAGAACGATAATGGCTCTCGAAGAAGGGTACAGATTGACGTAACTGATGACCTGTTCAGGGAAGACCAAACAGATGATGAAGTGGTGTTCTTTATGAGCATCACATATTGGATAAGGATAGAAAAGAGGGAAGTCCCATGGCGATAATGCAGCAGCGTCCATAATTTTTTCAGGAAGACTTTGAGAAGGTGCCTGTCCTATGGACCACAGGCCCTTACGATGTAGGTTTATTAAAGGGAAAAGCGGAAGTTGAAATAAAGCTTAAACCAAGAGTGATTTTACCTCGAGCAAAACTGTACCCCATGTCTCGAGAGGCTGATGAAGGTATATTTCAGGCTATTTCAGCATTGATGAAACAAGGGATTCGGGTGCCATTGGAATCTTTGTGTAATACCGCTGTGTATCCTATCAAATCTAAAGGAGTGTCATGGAGATTTATTCAAGATATGAAACAGATTAAGCTGATTGTAGATGCAGTGTTTCCTCTAGTTCCTAATCAGGCGACAATACTATTCAGTGTCTCGTTGGAAGCTCAATATTTCAAGGTGATCTTTTCTTGATCCACTTGCCCAAAGACTCACCAGACTGGACTTCCTTTACGTTCCACCAAACTCGACTGAAACATAGACTTCCTCAAGGGTACTGCGAGTCCCCAACTATCTTTAACCGAGTCCTACAGATGGATTTAGGTAATATTGATCTTTAGAGTGCAGTGATACAATACGGCAATGACATTTTAATTTGTAGCACCACGGAAGATGAGTGCAGACAAGATTCTATTCAGTTGATGACTATTCTAGCAGAAAAGGGATACAAGGTAGACCAGGAGAAGTTGCAATACTGCCAAGAAGAGGTGTTAAACATGGGGCAGCTGATTTCACATGAAGGAAAGAAGGTGACACCTAAACGAGCTGAAGCTATAATGAAAACCTTAAAGCTGAATACAGTGAATCAGATGCAACCGTTTATGAGGTTATGTAACTGTTAGAGCCTGGGTGTTTGATTATAGTACATACACAAGACCCCTTTTGCAAGCTTTAAAGAACGCACCAGTGGATAAAGTAAAAATAAATGGACTGAAGGAACGGAGGAAATGTTTGAGGAGCTGAAAAACGCAATTTGTACTGAGATACAATGCATGTTCTTGAAATTTTTGATAAATTGGACTTTGATCCAAATTGTTGGCTTGTTACTCTTGACGTGAAAGCCTTGTACACGTCCATTGACCACCAAAAAGCAATAGATTGTGTTGATTACCTGTTCCGAGAATCTTCAGCATCGCATTTTGAACATGTGGAAATGGTCAAAGAATTCCTATTTACATTGCAAAATAATGTGTTTCTCTTTAATAATGTGTACTTCAAACAAGTGATGGGCATTGCTATGGGGGCTAGTTTTGCCCCAGCACTAGCAAATGCTTTTATGCATCATTTTGAACAAACTGTCATATTTAACAATCTTACTTATTGTCCCCATATACGTCTTTGGAAACGGTATATCGATGACATAATTCTGATTTGGTCTGGCACCTCTAATACCCTCCAACAATTTGAATATCTGAACAGTAGCAATTGGGGGATCCAGTTTACATCTACTTGTAGTCAATCTAAAATCGACTTCCTTGACCTCTCAATTCACTTGACTGACATTGGCCTGTCAACCACTACATTCCGTAAAAGTACATCTGTTAATGCCACTTTACACGCAGACAGCTGTCACAGAAAACACATTATTAAGAACATCCCAAAGGGAGAATTCATACGTGCAAGGAGAAATTGTACACATCTGTCTGACTTCAATTCTGAAAGCAACCTGATTAAATCACGGTTCGTAGCTCGAGGGTATGATGTTAATTGCCTCAACAAAACTGCAGAGACAGTGCGTCAGCTGAAGACAGTTGAATTGCTTAGTCCTAAAGTACGGTCCGCCTCAATAGCTGCTCAGAAAATTTGTCTCATTACTAAATTTAACTCTGATAGTTTCTAAGTTCACAACGTTCTTAAACATTGGCACTTACTCCACTTGGACCCAGACATTGCAGAATGGCTTGATCGTAAACCTATCCTTACATTCAGTAAAGGTACAAGCCTTAAAAATAAACTTTGCCCCTCTTTCATGAGACCTCTCAGCCTGGTTTCAACTTGGCTACATTCAGCTTGCACAAACGGATTTCTTAAATGTGGCTGTTGCAGTATGTGCAAATATGCACTTGAAACTAAAGCTGTCTCCTTTGGGTCACTTGGCCAGCATACTGTGAACGCCTTCATTAATTGTAACACAAAGTTTGTGGTTTACTGTATTATTTGCACATGGCAGCACAATACGCCCACTTAAGATTCGTATTAGGGAACACCTTGCCACCATTGGCAGCCAAGAAGTTAAATACCCTTTGGCTGTCCACTGGCAAGCTCAGCACCAACTAGACAACAAGGACCTTATTCGGTACGTGGGGCTAGCTAAGGTATCCTTGCCGCAACGTGGTGGTAATCTACAGCTTAAGTTACGCCAATTAGAGGCACGACTTATCTGTAAATACTGAACTGTCTACAATGGCCTTCATTCTGATCATGAATTTGCAACGTTTCTATAAACTTGTATGTTCTGCAAAAATTCCTGGGTCTTTTTTGTGCAGGGTGGGTGCTCTGTATTTATACTTTAGCTCTGCAATGTTTTGCATTCCAAAAAATGTTTTATTGCATCATTCTGCACCGTATTTGTCTCAGTCTGTTTTTAACTTATGATGTTGATTTGCGCAATCACACTTGCCAATTGTATAGTGCAGCGCGATTCTAGTACATTTAACTGCCGAGTCCAGACCGCCGTTTGGATTCTGTCATTTGACCAAATTTGTCCATTGCCTCCACACAATGCCCTCACCACCATTTGGATTCACCCCCTCAATTTGGGTTTCTAAATTAATCTGCTAAATTGATTTTTCTTTTATTAATTTCATTTAAATTTCCTTCCAACTTTTAACTTCCTTGGCTACTTGGTCCGCCTCAGCTAATACTTCGCAATTCTTTAATTCCTTCAACTCTAGTTAAAAATGGCGCCTGCGCTTTTGCCTGGCCTTGTATGGCGTACATGTAGTCCATCTTCTAATTGTCGGGTTTGTTTTTTATTGACTCTGGTCTCCCGCGTCCTGCGTCTGAGCCATCTGTTCTTGTCCTACTGCTCACGTACAGGTAAGGTGGTTTAGCCACGCCCCCTTGGTTTCTGTACACTTGCTACTGCTTCCAGCGGCCGCGTTCGGTCGCGGCACGCTGATGCTGCAGTTTTTATTCATTCTTAGCATTGTCTACTTTTTTGAGGCTGCGTTGAGCTACTACTATTGTTTTCATCAGTGCACTAATCGAATTTGTCTTAATTTTAGTGGCCTTGTACGAGACAAATTTACCAATAATTTCTTGTAAATAAAATGGGTATCCTCACATGGATCCTTTTGGTTGGTAACTCACCGTTAACAAATATGATATTGTGTGTGCTTTAATTATTATTGCATGTTCCTATTCAATCAATTTTTGCTAACAGCAGTTGTCTAAATTGCTTTCCTATAGCCTTTTTGCCGCAATTGCGAAGCATTAGAGGTATGCTCCTTCCCTTTTCCATTATAATTTACACTTTTAATTTCCTACGTGCACTTCTACTCGTCCAGTATTTGGGGCTCAGTGCCCCTTACTAATTGGCCTTTGTCTTCTCTTCTGAAGCACATTGGCAACTTATGCCTTCACGCCCTGTAGCCATCTTTCCGCCAACAAGGTACTTTTCAAATTGACTTACATTCCCTGGCACTTGGCACTAAATGATACTGCTCGCGCTGTACCCTTATGCTTACTAATGGATTGTTGTCTTTTTTTCTTCTTTTTTCTTTATTTCTTTATTTCTCCCTACTTGTTTGTTCTTCTAAACCCCTGTTCCTTTTGCAATTGTATATATTTACATCCTACTGTTGAACCATTTTATCAATGGGATTTCATTTTTTGGTTTATTTTGTTGGTTGTACCATTATATTTTGAACCCGTTGTTCATTTGAAATTTTGAATTAACTTGGTTGACTTACTGCCCCCCTGTTCCCCTTTGCATCTGTTGTCATGGCAACTATGAACACCTTGTCTGTTTTGTTATTTTATGTTACAGCATGTGCTATTCATATCTATTACTTATCAGCCTCAGATGAAAAGCCGGGTTTTGCTCGAAACACGTGTCAGGCTGACCACTCTACACCAATAAATATACTTCTGTATTTTGTCAAAAAGCTTTGCATCTCTTTGGCGCAGTGTCTCTTGGCATCTTTGTATCTATTTAATAAATTGTCCATAACCCAACTAATGTAGATTCAAGGGAGTGCACCACAGGAAGAGCAGGAATTGTGGAAATGAATGGGGTGTTATGTATCCTCCACAAAAGCATTATGGTGACAAGATAGCACTGGAAAGCAAGTGATGCAGTAGCATTTTAAAGGCCGCGCTTGAACAGCTGCATTAAAACCGCACATGGAACTAGGGAGAGTCTTGCTGCTACAATCGCGGAAGACTGGTTCATTCTGAATTTATTGTAACGTGTTGCACTTTTTATGGTAAACTGCATTGCGTGCACCAAAGGTTTACTGCTAGGCATACACTGAGAACAATTAGAGGGGTAATGCTTCAACCGAATGGTTGGGTTTCACATTTCCATATAGACTGTCGATATGCTGCAAGTATGTAATGGATATAGGTATCAGTGGTGGTGTCCCTTCTCTATGTGGATCAAGGCAGGACCGTGTACACACCCTGCACAATTAAGTTTTTAGTGTGCAAAGGTTATCCCGAGGGGGGGACTGGGGCGGGATGTAGTACTGAGATGCAATAATGGGCCACATTTGGTTAATGAGCTATTTGAACAAATAGAGCTTCTTTTGAATATAAAGCACAAGTTTTCTTCTGCTTATCACCCGCAAGTGAACGGGATATGTGAGAGACACAACTGCCTCCTTAAAGAAAGGATTGCCAAGATTAAATTGACTTTGAAGAAGGGATGGCTATATTGCCTACTCCTAGCTTTATATGCACTTCGCAATCATCCAAGATCAGACCATCACCTCACCACTCATGAACTAGTGACAGGTTTGCGAATGAAGATGCCCCTTAAGCCTCCATTTAGGAGTAGAAGTGATGCCCAGAATGTAGCTAAAATCTTAGGTGATGAATTGCGCTATTTGATATGCATGACCTCTAGCATCTCATTTCAGATCACGTCAAGCACAAGCGGGGTTGTTCTCAGAACCCCGAGAAAATTCAACAACCAACCCAATACAACTACTGTCGGCACCGAAGTTATGTGTTGGAGACCTAGGTCTCTTTAAATTCTTTACTAGGAAATGGCATGAGCCACGATTCAATAGTCCCTTTTGTGTTGAGAATCTAACCCCTTCAGCTGTAAAGGTCCAAGGGAGATGAGCTTGGCTTCACCCGAGTGATGTAAAAGCCTATAAAGGTGAGACCCTCCCACCGTTGCTGATCCAGAAACAAGGCAAGAAGAATTTCAGCGTCTGCAGACTGGACGATGAAGCAATCGACTAATAATACAGATTTTGTATTGAACCGAGATTCAGTGGACACTCCTTATAGATATTTTAGCAGGAGTGCAAAGACTTGCAGAGAATTTCACGAATTTTGAAAATGAATTTATAGACATCCATTGAAGCATCAGTTATGCCTAAATGTAAGTTCTTCATCAGAAATTGGAAACTAGATCAGTATCCAGATTCTTTTCTTGGTGAATACTTGTTCTAAGCACCTAACCATATGGTACTTACCGACAGTGATGTTCATCGACTTATGCTTGCTGTTTTTGTGTTTATACTTCAAGCTTGTTCTAGTCTTCTCATAAGAGACGTTGATATTCACACCTTTTTACAGGATCCTAAAAATGGCCCTGTAATAAGGCTTCTCATTGCAATAATAGAGCAAATTTTACAGTTGCGAGCATAAAGAACTTTGTATTAAAGATGAGAAATGTAGAAGCCAGCACAGTTCTAGAAAATGAAATGACCAAGTGCAACAAGCACCAGGATGGCATGAAAGGTGGATGCCTATGTTTTTGTGCATAATATATGTCCGTACGATTACTCTTTTTTTTGTCTTTCTGTTCCTCAGTTTTCAGTCTCTATCATGTTAGCACTTCCACTGAGGTGGGGGTCGCTATGGTTTCCCTACTATGGTACCTTCTTTTGATGTACTTCATGAATGCTATAAGGCTTCTAAAAGACACAGGAGATATACAGAGGAAGATAATGAGGGGATAAATACTGATCCAGATAAAGCAGAATTCTTGGGTAATATGTGGTACCAGCACATGAGTGAAGTAGGGGAGAAGACATCTGAGAGTTGCTAAGTCTGCGCTCTCTTCTCCTATGCCAATGATACAGTGCAAGCTTTCATCTCCAGAGAAATCCCACAACATGATGCCAGATGCCTCGTTCATCTTGCAGCATGTATGACCAGAGTTCAATTTCAGGGAAGTTGAGCCACTCTATGATGGCGATAGAAATGGTTGTTTCCATTCCAGGATGATTATCAAGACTACACAGATGGAAAGGGAACCTGGATTGGAGAGCAAGATGCTTGTGTATCCTGCAGCAAGACAGGAAGAGGTAGTCATTGAAGATATCAAGAGAATGGATTGCCCTGATGTAACAAATAGCTGGATCGCCTGGATATTGGGAACAAACTCAAGTATTAGTCTATGGACGAGTGAAGTCCAAGAAGCGATGGGTAAGACGACTGAGGTCTTCTGCAGCTCATCTACTGAGGCCAGAATATGTGCAAGAGGTGCAGAGAGTGAACAATGGATGTTTGTAGTCATGGGCTAAGCATGCCACACTACTGACCTGGGTAGAAGATGAATCCGGTCCAATGGTTGTGGTCCCATTGGTGAATGCGACATTGTGCTTCCAAAGACATGGAAAGAAGCATGTGGGGGACAACAAAGGCTGCAAAACTACAATTGACGTTTCCAGGATGGGAGCAGGGACAGCCGTCCTGATGGGTCGATATTGGGCTTGTCGGGCTAGGGCCTACATGAAGCTGCCCAAGGATTGGGGAGGAATGCGTTCCTTGGTGTGCTTAGTCATGTTCCATCATTGGTGATTCCTCGGAGTGACTCGAGCATTGGAGAATTTCCAAAAGTAGATGCCCATTTGAGAAAAAGATCACAAATTTCTCAATTGAACTAGAAGAGGGAATTCATTCTCAGCCAAGTCAACAGAAGCATTTGACTCCATTCCTTATGAACACAGGTTGTTCAGCAAGACTGCTTCAACATTTACGACAATATTCATACCTGGGATCCAATCAATGGCCAATGCCAAAGGATTGCAAATTACCAGATGGGAGCTTCTGCAGACAATCAACACTACCATAAATGTTAAAGGATGTTTGTTCTTTACCACCGAAAATGGAGAATAGAGGGCTGAAGGAACACAGACTTGGCCCCACCAGACTCGCACTTTTGATAAGGGAGCCATACATAGAATATATCACCACACAGTTGAAACCACAATGCCTGGTTGGGGCCCTGGATGATAGAGCAACATGTGCTCCCCGATCTGTCCAACCCAAAACTGCAACTATGATGTTGGAGGGGGGCTAATAACATTTTGGGAACCATAACCGTTAAGATGTATGGGGGCGTGATACCCCATATGGTTTTGAATCTTTCCTGACTTTAACAATAAAACATATTTTTTTTTTAAAGGATATTTGTACTGCGCACTATCACCACAGGAGTGGTCCCCTGGCGGCTCTGAAAGAGGGAAGGGGGTGAGGATGAGTTAGTGGGAATAAGCTGGAAAAGTGCGAGAGCAGTGATGTGCTGTTGGCAGCCTCAGCAAATCCGTTGACTGGGCTTGGGGTGTTTTATGGTTGGTAGTTGTGTGCTGATGTGCGGTTTGTTTTGTTGCAATGTAGTGAAGTTTGTGCAGATTGTTGTGTTGTAGGTTTGTGGTTGTTTGGTTAGGGTTTGAGGTGTATGCAGAGGGGTGAAATTGTTAGTGGATTGGTTAATTGGCATTGCTGTCTGGAAGTGAGGTGCCTAACTTCCCGATTCTCTCCAAGTGGAGTGCGCGAGCATCTCTGCGTCTACGTCCAGATCTGGGGCCGTCAGACACTCATCCCTTTCACACATGGCATCCACTCACATTCATAACTTTGCCCAAGTTCGGCCCCGGCCACCTACGTGACACCTGTCTGTATGCAGGATTCAATGCCATCAAGCAAGAGCTGAGGGCCATACAATGAAAGACCCTGCAGAACAGATAAGTCATTGATATGATCACAGCAATGGCAGGAGGAGTTTGCGCCAAAATCGGGATGTCATGTTGCACATTCATACCTTCTCATGATGACGAGAATGGGACGTTGACAGAGGCGTAACGTTGCCAACGAACCTGCATAACAAGATGGAAGACGAGACGGAGGACATTATAGATGACGGTTGGTTTGCTTCCATATTCTCATTTATTTTTTTTACATTTTTAAAGCGATCACACAGCCCGCGGACATCGAGGTGCTGTTACAGGAATTGTTTGTTTTCTTAATTGCATAATTGTTTTTTTTTTGGTCTTAGTTACGTATTTATAATGCGCTTAAACACCCAGAGGTGTCGAAGCGCGGACCCGGGGATCTAACCTGTGTTGCTTCGTGTCGTCTTGCTTCCAAGACGCGCACGTTGCCGCTGAGCTATCCTCCCGGGACTCATGGATTCTGCAGAGGGTGGCAAACATCTTCGTTTCTTGGAGCAATATTGATCACAGTGATGTTTGGCTTCTGTATGATCAAGATAATTGCTAAGTGTAAGAAGACGGCAAAGAAAGCAGTAGGAATGAAGATCATGATCTGTCTAATCTTAATTTGGACCCTAGGAATTGACTGATGAAAATGTCAGAAAATATATAGAGGCCAGTATCGTATCACCTGAAGCAATACATTTCCAGTATCCCAAGAATCGTAAGTAAGTGGGACGATGGGTCTATTGTAATCCTGATTGACAGTGCAACTACGTGACCTGGAGTGTGGATGAACATGTTAAATCCGCCAGCACCCTGAGTGGGGTGATGAAGATTTGGACTCTGAAGAAGCACTATTTTCAAGAGAAAATATCAAGATGTGGAGACCATTGAAGAGGTGGTCAATGACTCGACCAGAGGGGGAATTTAGAGGAGCAGTTCCATGCCTCTGCGGGAAATCCCACCCCCCTACCGCATGTATGTTGGAAGCATAAGATTGTGTCATGCTTGACACCAGCAGTTGTGACTACACTGCAGCAAGTGTTTGAGAGAATATATCCTCTGAGAAAACCCTATCAAATGTGTTAGGGAGAATTCTCATAAATGTGCCAATTCGCTTCACCTTAGAGACCCCCAGCAACTTTGCTGGATTTTGAGGACGTGATTTTTTTTTTTTACCTGGAGTGACCCTTTTTGTCCCTACTCTCTCGTGTATTTTGATGCGTTTTACTCTTGTGTTCTTTGAATATGGAATTTTGCACAACTCCATAGGCATCATCTTTTCATGTGTGCGATACAGCACTCAGTGCAGTGGCACAGGGAAGCCTTTCAGGCTGTCCCAAAGTTTAACTACCTTCTCTGGGATAAAATACTGTTTCCCAGAGAGAGTAAAGTTTAATTGACATTGCTAGTCTTTTTTTTAATTCCTAGACCCAGCACACCCCATCTTATAATAGTGCTGGAGTGTCTACCTAGTATCAGCTATGTCTAGAAACTCGTGTAGCAGTCAAATACTACCCTGTCCTCTCGAAATGGCAGTTGGCAGTGGTTTTATAACAAACTACCATGATTTTTCCCGACCGTGAACACCTGTAGCGTTAAATCGCGGGAGCCATGTTTTTCAAGATGGCGTCTGAGCCTCCTTTGTTTAAACAGGGCCCGGTCTTCTTTTTTCGCCATTTCTTTTTGGAAAGGCCTTTCTAGAGTTTGTCTCTACTCGCCAAACTAGGGTTGGTCCCTTTGTTCTTACGCCTTTGGCGGACTTCAAGACTGAAGACCGTCTCTGGCGCCTGAGTGTCTGGGGTGGGCAGGAAGCGAGGGAGGTGCCGAAACTCTGTGCTTGGTCTCCTAGGAGACCGAAATGCACTCAGGCGTGATTAGCTGGCTAGATGACTATTTGGCAAGGACAGCGACCCTGCTGGGTGAGTGGCAGCTAGGCTGGAATGAATGGGGGAAACTATTTAAAAGGAGTCTCTGGGCTTGAAAGGCAGAGTCGACCACTGGAACGAAAGAACCGAAGACTAGCTGAAAGAGGACAGCTGCTGCAACTCCTGGACCGTTGGTTTGCCCGGTGAAGCCCTGCTGGAGGTCCGAATCGCCAAGTTCATCTCGACAGAGAAGCCCTTCAAGGACGACTTCTCCCGTTGTGTTGGTGGGACCAATCAAATAGTAAGCCTCCTGGATACCATTCTCATAGGTGGTTGTATTTTCCTAATGGTGCTGCAGGAAACCGAATAGCGATGGAGAAGGACACCATTATGTGTGCTTGACAATAGCTAACGAGGTCAAAGATTTGTCAGTTTTGGGACCAGTCCCTGTGCAGTGCAGGAGTCCCCGGACGTCCTCTCTCTTGTCTCCACGACTGAAGCTCAGGAACAGCGGGATCTGCAGGAACTGCCAGGAACAGAAGTCCTCAGCTGCATCTTTTCTTCAACATAAGGTACTGTGAAAACCTGACCGAGAGAACTTGCCTCTCACTGCGAAAGTGCGTGAAACTTTGGCAACTTGCAAGCCTAGTCAGCTTGTGACCCGGCATATAAAGCTTTCTTCTATGAACTACTTATGAGAACCGTGGAAAAAACTTTTCCTTTTAACTACCAGAACCGTCTTTACTTATACAAGACTCTAGTCCATTGACTTTGGCCTACATATTGCATTGAATCAACTCCTCTGGTGAACTCAAATTATTTGCACTGTTTAAGAATAATTCTACTTTCGAAGGGATTGGTGGTTCCGACGTATTCCACATTTGACAGGTAATCACCACAGCTGTGCTGCTTCGGCAAATTTTTTGGCGTCCTGTGTTGTTGACGTCGATACGCTGTCCTCAAGGGCCTCTGTCGAACCTCACCGGATGTTATAAGTAGGACGCACGGTGCCCGTAGCCTCAGTTCTGTTTTTTTCCCACACTTTTTTGTTCACTTCGGAGATCTCGGCGTGCCTCGGGTGTTCTGCTACTTCTATCGGTTCTTCGAACTTGGTGTTTGTGAGATATCATGTCTTTGTCTTCTACCCCGCAGTCAGGATTCAAGAAGTGTCGGGACTGCGGTTCCAAGATGTCACTTATGGACTCGCACAACGTCTGCCTCTGGTTCCTCGGCGAGAACCACGCCACCGTTGACTGACGATTGCCAGTCGTTAATGTCGAAGGCCTTGCGGGAGCGGAAGAAGCTTACTGTAGGTAGGGTTTCCAAACCCCGGAAGCCGAGATCCGTTGGGCTTTCGACCGACGATTCGAGGGGCGACTCTCCGCGTTGTCGGCGTAAGTCCAGGGGGTCTCGGTCCCGGAGTGGTTCTTGCCATTCCTCTGCCTCCTCGAGGCACTCGCGGAAGCGCCGTCACCGGTCGCCTTCCCCGCCCTTGTCCGAGGAGTCCACCAGACAGCGGGTTGCTTGTCCCAACAAGCCTTCCCCTACTGTGGAATGGGATGAATTTCATATGGAGATGATGGCTACTTTCCAATCGCAGGGCTCTGCTCCGTCCACGCCTTCGAAAGAAGCCGGCGGGGAACGTTCTAGGTCCACCGCTCGCACGCCTTCAGGCTCAAGCGGTCTGCGCGATTATCGGGATCCTTCGAGGTGCCGATTGGACAAGTTGGATCGCTCTAGCCATGCCCGCTCCAGGTCAAGGTCCTCGACTCCGAGACCGGCAGAACCCGTGAGGTCTTCTAAGAAGACGTTGACGCCATCGGCGCCTTGTTCGTCGAGGGACTCTCGAGGCTCCGCCTCCGAGGAAGTCGTCGATGCCATTGGCCCCGAGGCCGTCGAAGGACACGCTCGGGGTACGCCCTCGAGGCCTGTGTCTAAGCCATCAGCGCCACGCTTGACGCCGATTCCGTCAAAGCCCTTGAACGCCTTTTGTGGAGGCTTTACTGGAGGTGCCCTGTGCATCGGTGGAAACTCCAAGGAAGGCCCTGAAGAAGTCAGTGAGGCCTGTATTTGAACCTTTTTCTGTGCCCTCATCCAGGGATTTATTCCAGCCTCTGGATTATATCTCTGAGGTGGATGAAGGGTCTGAGGAAGGTTTGGTACCTGATGAGGTTCCTGACGACATGTTATCTGGTCATAGCCAGTTGGAAGACCTGCATCAGTCTTTGCACGACGCCAGTGGTCTTGAATCCTCCCCGGAGATCGAGTTTGGCAGGCCTGAGCCTGGTACGCATGCTGAATCTTCGTACAGGCGCCTCATGTCGAGGGTGAGAGAGTACTTGGGGTGGTCTGCGCCACCAGTGGATTTTCTGTAGGATCACCTGACAGATATTCTTGACCGAGGTCCACCCACTGACCCGGTGCTGCAATTTCATATGGCTTTACAGAGAAGGGCGGCGGCGGCTTGGACTGCTCCGGAGAGTCTTCCGGCAGTGAGCAAGTCATTGCTGAAAAAATACCGTCCAGCCAGTAGC
The DNA here is from genome assembly GCF_040938575.1 of Ambystoma mexicanum. Classification (NCBI taxonomy): domain Eukaryota; kingdom Metazoa; phylum Chordata; class Amphibia; order Caudata; family Ambystomatidae; genus Ambystoma; species Ambystoma mexicanum. The sequence goes on from NC_090938.1 coordinate 762,501,926, forward strand.
AACCCTTGCTACTTGATGACGCACCCCACTCCGGAGAGTTTGGTGGTGCAGGCGGCTATGGCCCCAGCAAAGCAGGCGTCGTACCCTACCATCTCTCCTGATAGGGACGACAAGCCTTTTGATGGCTCGGCGAAGAAAGTGTTTTCTTCAGGGGGTGTGGCTTTACAGACAGCCAACTCTGTGTGTGCCTTAGCACGTTTCACTCACACTCTGTTGAATTATCTCTTTGGTGGCTGAACATGTTCCCGAAGGGGAGGAACGGGATGGTTTTCTTACCCTCGTTCAGCATGGCAAGGATGCCATGTGTGAATCTGTTCAGTCGGATCTGGACATGGCATACTGTGTCAGCCGGTCCATGGCGGCGAGCACTGTGATGCGCAGATTTGCGTGGTTGCAGAAGTCTGGGTTTGCTCCTGACGTACAAGCCCGGCTTCTCAACATGCCCTTTGATGGTGCCCATCTTTTTGGCAGCAAGGCTGACGAGAGCCTTGAGAGGTTGCAGACCTCAAAGGCTGCAGCAAAGTCATTGAATGCTGCATTTCGCCAACCTCCGCCTTTTCGTCCTAGGGGACAGCAATGGAGGGGAGGTTCCTTTCGATACTACTAGTCTTTTGGTATATCGAGGGGAGCGGCCAGTCAAAGGGGCCAACATAGGAGTACCAGAGGTGGAAAACAGGGTACTCGAGGTGCCAAGGCCGCACAAGCAGTTGCCTCTTTGTTATGACCTCTCCTTGGTCATAGGGTTCACTCATGAAGGACACTCAGGATACTCAGGCCAGGTACTCTTAGTGGTTACTTTATTAGCTTCTTAGTTACAGGATCAGATGTCAAGTCATTGAGATATCAAGAGGATCATGGATAAGAGCCCACTGGCTCCCACCACCCAAGCTCACATATTGTAACTGCCTGGGTTAGAACCAATTCAACCCTAACACTCTTTGCCCTCAGGCACTGCCGCAGCCGCTTCAGCTCAGTCATGAGGCCATGTCCCATGGTTCGCCGGTTGGGGGAAGGCTAGCTCAGCATCTTGTAGAATGGTGTGCTATTACTTCAGATGTGTGGGTTCTGGAGATCATAGCCCACGGCTACTGTCTTCCTTTCCGGCAGAGGCCTCACGACAATCCCCCAGGGAATCTCTTCCAGTCCAGATCCGCTACTTGCGCAGGAAATCAAATCCCTGCTGGAGAAAGGCGCAGGGAGAGGAACAAGGGATGGTATTCCCCATATTTTCTGATCCAGAGAAAAGACGGTGGATTGAGACCCATCATGGACTTGTGTGGTTTGAACAAGCTCCTCAGGAAGGACAAGTCCAAGATGGTTACTCTCTAAGTTCTCCAGGCACTTCAACTTCAGGACTGGTTAGTTTTTCTCGACCTCAAGGACGCTTACTTTCACGTGGCGATTCATCCCAAGCACAAGAAGTACCTGAGGTTCGCGGTTGGCGACTCAGACTTTCAGTTTCGGGTCCTGCTGTTAGGATTGACCTCCGCCCCAAGGGTCTTCACCAATCTCATGGTGGTGGTGGCAGCGTATCTCGGGAAAGGGGGGATTCACGTCTACCCCTACCTGGATGATTGGTTGATCAGGGCGCACTCTCCCGAGCAAGTCCTGGATCATCTGTCAGTCACCTGCCCTTTCTTCACAGGCTGGGCTTCTCCCTCAACTTGAAGTCCCACTTGACACCTACCCAGCAGCTCCAGTACATCGGAGCAGTGCTTGACACATCTCTGGGGCTGTGTTTTCCTCCCCAGGCGAGGGCTCATCACATTCTGCAGATGGTGAACAAGTTTTAACATGCTCAGAGTCTCCCGGCGTTCCAGTTCTTGAGGTTGCTCGGCCTCATGGCATCCTGCATTCTCCTGGTGCCAGAGGCCAGGCTGCGGATGAGATCTCTGCAGTGGGCTCTCAAGATACAGTGGTCGGTCCTCCGGCAGAATGTCAGATCCAGTTCAGGTGCCGCCCAGGATCTTCTGTGGTGGGCCGTCGAAGGCAATCTGATGAAGGGGGCTCCATTTTGGCTACCCTGGCCAGAGGTGACTTTCGTGACGGATGCATCCCTCACGGGATGGGGAGCTCATGGCAACGAGTTGACAGTCGGCGGTCGTTGCTCTCCGTCGGAGTCCAGACTCCATATCAATCTGTTGGAGCTGAGGGCCGTCAGGCTAGCCCTGAAGGCTTTTCTTCTGCCGTCTGTGCAGGGGAAGACTGTCCTGATTCTGACGGACAACACAGTGGCCATGTACTACCTCAACAAAAGGGGGGGGGGGCAGGGTCTCTCCCTCTGTGCAGAGAGGCAATGCAGTTCATCTGTCCGGAGACGAAAACGCTGCGGCACACGCTCTGAGCAGGCAGAGCACGGTCTCTCACGAGTGGGAGCTGGCTCAGGGGATTCTTTTGGATCTCTTCGCCACCAGTGTCAACTGGAAGTGCGAAAGATTCTGCTCGCGGGAATTTCCTTTAAGAGGAACCTTAGGGGATGCGTTCGTAGTGGAGTGGTCCTTCCCACTGCTGTACGCGTTTCTTCCAGTCCCCGTCATTCCGCAAGTGCTGCGGTGGTTACGGAGGTTCGGTTCATTGCTCCGGCATGGGCCAGGAGAAAGTGGTACCCGGACCTTCTCGACATGTCCATCTGCCCTCCATGCCGTCTTACCTACCGAGACGATCTGCTCTCATAGGAAGGTGGGGGGGGGCAGGTTCTCCATCCAGAGGTCAAGTCCCTCAACCTTCATGCCTGGCTTCTGAACACTTGAGGTATAAGGATTGGGACCTCCCTGAAGACGTGATGGAGGTGTTGCTTTCGGCCAGAAGGCCTGCAACGAAGTCCCTGTACCGTTGCCGTTGGAGAAAGTTCTGCGACTGGTGCAGGGTTAAGAATGTGGATCCTTTTTCATGTGCTGTTCCTGTGGTTCTGTCTTTTTTACTTTAGTTAGCCCACAAAGGCCTGCAAGTAGGTACCATTAAAGGTTACCTGGCGGCGCTGTCCATATTTAAGCGCTCGTCTGAGGAGTGTTCTTACTTTAAAATTCCTTTGATTTCTCAGTTTCTGAAAGGGCTCACTAATGTGTTCCCACCGTCACCTTTCCAGGTGCCAGGTTGGGATTTAAACCTGCTATTAAAGTTCCTAATGGGAGCTCCGTTTGAGCCTTTACATTCTTGTCCTTTGAGACTGTTTACCTTAAACTGTATTTTTAGTTGCAGTCACTTCCGCTCGCAGAGTGAGTGAATTGCAGGCACTTTCCGTTAAGCCCCCCCATCACAGTGTTCCATAAGGACAGGGTTGTCCTTTGGGTTCGTCCTTCTTTTCTTCCAAAAGTTGTCAGAATTTCGTTTAAGCTAGAAGGTCATTCTTCCGGTGTTCTATCCTCCTCCGTATCCTGGTAAGGAAGAGGAGAGGCTCCATAGGTTGGATCCTAGGAAAGCTTTAAGTTTTTACATCTCACGCATGTCCCTGGTCAGAGTGGACTATCAGCTCTTTGTAGGATACGCTGGAAGGCGTTTGGGACAAGCTGTTACTAAACAGACTTATTCTAGATGGATCTCGACAATCTCTGAATGTTACTGCTTGGCGGGTAAGGACCCTCCGGTAGGCTTACGGGCCCATCTACTAGAGGTGTGGCTGCTTCTACTGCCCTGCAGAGGGGTGTTCCCATTCGTAACATTTGTGAAGCAGCCACATGGGCCTCTGTCCATACTTTTGTCAAACACTACTCCCTGGATTTTATCCATGGGCAAGATTTGTCCTTTGGCAAATTCTAAATTCTTTTCCCACCTCCTTGCGTTGGTACTGCTTTGGGAGTCTGTCATAGATGTGGAACACAGAGGAATCAATCCCTTCGAAGAACAAGTTACTTTCTTACCTGGTAACATTCTTTCGATGGGATGTTCTGATGACGTATTCCACGTCGTACCCTCCCAGCCTGCCCCTCTACAGAATTTCTTATGCGATTGCAGCTTCCGTTTCCGCAAGGCTTTCTGTAGTCATACTGGCAGAAGATTGGTGCCACACATTCTGGGAAAAAACTACAACTGAGGCCACGGGCACCATGCGTCCTACTTATAACATCCGGTGACGTCGGCTCGACGGAGGCCCTCGAGGACAGCGTATTGACATCGACGCAGATGCTGAAAATGTTCAGAAGCAGCACAGCTGTGGTGATTACCTGTCATAGATGTGGAATACGTCGTCGGAACATCCCATCGAAAGAACGTTACCAGGTAAGAAAGTAACTTGTTCATTCGTTTTATTAACTTATGCCTTTTTGCTCCTACTTCAAATGCTCTGAATGCCATTTTGCTGCTCCAAAGTAGTTTGAAATGCCTCAGAACCGAATAGTGTGAAGTACTGTAGTATATTTTTGTGATATTGATTGCCTCCTTTTAGTGAATGTTTTCTAACTGACTGTGTAATAAATTAATAAGTGTTTTAACAAGAAACCTTGAGTATACAAGTCTATTTGAATACTTGTGATTGTAGACCTCTGTGTAACATCATTACAGCTCACATTCCCTCTTGAGATAAGCCTGGCTGCTCAGCTCGCTACCAAAAACAGTGTGTGTGTGGTACAGACGTATACCAAAGGTGGTTTTTTCTTACACCTGTAGTGGTCCCAGAGGGTTTTGCATACAAACTTTGCCTAGCAGGGAGAATTCTCAGAAATATACTAATTCCTCTCTACCTTAGAGACCCCATGCCCTTCTGCTGAACTCTAGGACTTTTTCATTTTTACCTTGAAAGAGTGCGACCCTTTTTCCCACTCTCTCATGTATTTTAATGTGATTGTAATTCTGTTTCTTTTGGTTTTTTGAGTCTGACAAACTCCATAGGCATTTCTTTTACATTGTGTCACACAGCACCTTCAGTGCAGTGGCACAGGGAAGTCGTTCAGATTTCCCCAAAGGTTAAAATACCTTTCCACTTAGATACATTACTGTTTCCAAGGGCGGTAAATTGAAATTGACTTTACTTTCAAATTGTAACTTTCTGGACCCAGCACACACCATCTTACAATAGGGTGCTGGCGGGGTTACTTAGTATCCCCTTTGTCTAGCTTCTCATGAAACATGTTTATGTTGCCCTTTCTACGATTAATGGCTGGTGGCAGTGGTTTACTTTTTACTACCACTGTGTCTTTACTGCAAGCTGTGTTCGCAGCAGCAGTAAAGCACCCTTGGGTGCTATTTTTGTCAGAATGGCTCCGGTCTTCTTTTCTGCCATTTCTCTGTGGAAAGGTCCTTCTTGAGATTTACTCTGCGCGCCAAACCAGTTCTGGTTCCTTTGTTCATTTGGTCTTTGGCGGGATTCACGAGTGAAGCCTGCCTCTGGCTCCAGGGTGTCTGGTGGGGGCAGGAAGTGAGGGAGTTGTCAAACTCCCTGTGTTTAATCTCCTAGGAGACAAGAATTTGCTCCTAGGCGATTGGCCGGCTGGCTGTCCGGCAAGGAAAACCTCTCCCCTTGAGTTGGTGGGACCAATCAACTCCAAAGTAAGCCACCTGGAAATCCTCTCGAAGCTGGTTGCACTTCCACTGCAGTTGCTGCTGGAACCGAAGAGCCAGGGAGAGGAACACCAGGTTGTGTGTGTTGCTTTTAAGCTGGCCAAGAGCTCCAGGACTGACCGAGCCTGAGCCACCTCAACAGAATACTGGACCACAGATGCAAGGAAAGCCCATCTTGACAGCCAGGAACCGCAGTGGTAGTATTTACAGTAGATGCAAGGAGCTGGAAGACCGACTTGCCACTTGTTTGAAGATTGCCAGTTGCTGTTGTGACCGTCCCATTGTAGTGCAGGAGTCCCCAGAAGTCCTCCCTCTTGTCCCCACGACTGAGGCCCAACAACACCAGGATCTGCAGAGCTGCACAGGAACAGAAGTCATCTGCTTCATTTTTCTTCTAACTAAAGGTACTGTAAAGTCTAATAACTTACCTTTTGTTGTAGAATCTTCAACTTTTTATTTTTGTATTTTTATACAGTTTATTACAAACCTTTTTAAAAGAAAAAGGGAATTCATTCCATCAAACAATTCAATCATTGCATTCCCAATAACCACAAAAAGAGAAAGAGGACCTCCTCATGACATACACATGCACCACCCAGCTTTGTTTAGCTACAGTCTTTCAATGCTGTCAGGCGGTCTCAACTCGTCCAGAAAGTTAGTTGAAGCAATTGTTACTTTCCTGTTTGAATCTTCAAAGAGCACGTGCCACCAAGACTCTGCATCGTGTGTTTGCCACTCTGCGATTAAAGACCCCCATATGCTTTGTTGTTTCCATCCGAAGGGCTGAGCAATGTAAGGTCAAATGCTTAAGTGTTTCAGTCTGTTGCTTACATAGCCTGCAAGCTTCTTCCCGTTTGGCATGATTTTCCCATAGGCTTAGTCTTTCGTTGGTCATAAGTAAGTTAAGCCGAAACTTCATGTACAATGATCCTCTATCGATCGGGGAATTTCGTTAGATAACCCTGAGGTTCGTGAAAACCAATAGCTTCACTTGGTACATTTTTCAATAATCAGTGTTACCAGTCAAAAACCAATCTTGTCTTAATGTCAATGTCAATATCAAGATCTTTTAGGATTTTGTTCCATCTATCGATCCAATGAGTCGGTATGCAGTGTTTATCTCCATTACCTGGATCATGTAAAATTAAGAATCATGGAGGTTTATCTTCCATCGTCATTTTACGAAAGAGGGAAAGCGTGTTCCAGCATATTCTTGCATTCAATGATGTTAAACTTAGATCGTGACAAATACAGGCTGTAGGAGTCCCTTTTGGGAGCCACAGAACTTTGGACCAGAAAGTATTTTCAAGTGTGTCCCATGTTACATATGAGCAGCCTAAGGCACGTTCACCACCATAGATTAGTGCCGGGCGGCTTTCTGTTGGTAGAATGCAAGGGTGGGGTTCAAAGAAAACGTTCCATATTTTTTATTTATCACAGCTGTTTGGATTGCCAGTTAACCGCATTTTGCCCTAGCATTTTTAATCCATGGAGCATCATTTATGTTCGAGTTGATCTTCATGCCCAAATATCTCGAGGTTGTAACAATGGACAAGAACTCTTTTCCCAGTTGCCATCGGAATTTTTTGTTGGTAGAGGTTTTTTGTTTCCCCTAGATCTTGTAATATAAAGATTTCGGATTTGTTCGAATTGATACAGAGGCCGTTATCATAGACCTGTTTCTCCATGCATACAGTTTTCGCTGAAGGCCAATTGGTGTTATGTCCAGAAGAATCAGGTCATCTTCATACAGGAGCCAGCTTGTATATGTTCCATGCAATTTCGGTGGAAATGAGTGGACACTTTCAAGGGTCTCGCCAATGTCTGAAATAAGTTGAAAATAATGGCGGCTAACGTACAACCCTGATTAACTTTACAAAATGTTCTTATTGCTTTTGAGAGCGCCCCTGCTCTGTCTAACCTGATCCTTACTTCAGAGATGGTGTTTAGTTCTTTAATGGCTAGAAGCAGACTTGCAGGACAATTCCATTTGTGCAACCTATTCCAGAGGGTTTCCCGATCTATACTGTCAAAGGCGTGGGATAGGTCTATCGGGGCAAGATGGACTTTACTGCCAGTTCTTATGGCTTCCCTTTTCATTAGGTGCATTATGAAAAGCTTCAGACCACACCCCTGACAAACCACGATCGTCTGTGGTCAAAGTACAGGCTAGAGATGATCCACTCATGTAGTTGATCGTGAAGGTGTGTTGCGTACATTTTTCCTAGCACATCCAACAACGCAGTTGGACGATGGTCTTTAGGAACTCCCCTGTTACCTTTTTTAAAGATAGGTACGATAATTGCACTTTTCCAAGATGTTAGAGTTGCACATTCCAGTGTGATTTTTGTAAAAAGGAGTGAACCGAAATCTGCCATTTTTTCTGGATTCCTTTTTATCGTGAAATTTGTCAGGCCATCGGGGCCCAGGACCTGTGACAAACTTATCCTCTTTATGATGTTCAAAGTATCCAATTCATCACATTTTAAGTTCCATGGTTTTACTTCCGGCAACACAGGATCTTGGTTGATGCCCTTTTTGCAATACAACTGGCTATAATGTGTTACCCACTTGCTTTCAGCTACCATGTTGTTCTGGATAGCTGATTGCGTTCCACTTTCATGGTTAATAACTTTCCAAAAATCACGTGTTTACAACTTTGGACATCATGGTCTCTGCATCCCGCTATAAAACAATGGCTTTGTGCGACTTTAGCCAATTTTTGTTTTTGTTTTATCAGTCTCTTTTCAACTTGATTTAGATTTTGGGCGTGTCTTAATTCAGCTCCCATAAGCCGTTTCCTTCTCAAGATCAAATGTGCGTTTTGAATTGAAGGCGCAATTCTGCAACCCCTGCTTTTTTCAACAAATTGTGACTGCAAGTGTTGATGATCAACCTTAGCGTATTCCTCACTATAGGTGTTAAAGATCGTCTCTACATCGTTGTCATTAACTTGAAACCTAACTCTTGCAGAATCTACTGATAACTTGCGATTCCATTGACCAGTAGATTCGGTTTTAGATGCCAAAAAACAGAATTTTCACCAAATCGTGGTCACTTGGGGACACTCCGTGCATGCATTTTTTCCGATACGAAAAAATAGTCCAAAGTTGATTTCTGGCAGTCTCTCTTCCAAGTTGGTTTTGCTGGCACATCGCCTTTTGTATTTCCATTGAGCATTGCCATATTCCTGGTGTCCATTTTGATACGCCACTGAGAACTCGCATTAGTACTGCCACCAGTCTCAGTTTGTAATATTGCTGGGTTCTAAGCAAGTGATGTTTAGATCACTGCACACAATTATGTGCGGTGAAGTGTCTTCCTCAATTTTCTCATCAATCAAGGTAGATACTTGGACCCGATATAGGCCTGCCTTTTAATTTTTTGATAGCTGTCAATTTCCAAATTCATCTGAGTTCGGGCAATCCACGAGCCATGTTTACTGTAAACATACAAGGTCCAGGTCCTCAATTCAAAAAGATGCGAGAAACCTCTAGTGTTCCAGAAACCCATGGAGTGTACATTTTGTTCTCCAAAAGTGTGGCATTAGCTCTTGTTTTGAGATGTTAAAGCTTTTGCCAGCCAATCCCAGTTGTTTGAGTGGGAGTCCTGTTTTCGTTGCCACTCATTTTAGTTGATCGTTTTATTCACACATGCAAAGGTTATTTTAATTTGTTCACCTGCTTGCACCTCTTGGAGAGAGTTATCAGTTTCTTTCCGTGTATACTCTAACTCTTTGTGTATTTTCGGCAGATTCGTATAAGACATTTCTTTGAAAGTGGTGTCACGAAAGTATTTTTCTTCTATTGGCACGCACCGTGCCTTCAAAGTGCTAGAATTCGATTCACAAGTTTGACTTTGTTCAGCATCTGTGTCATAGATATCGAATCCCAGTGATAGAAGCACAGGGGCTGCCTCCAACAAGCTGTTACGTATTAAATTGGAGTCAATATGCAGCCTTACTCTATCGTTTTGTGGTTCTTTGATGAACGCCACTGTTTTTATATCATTTGAGTCGATGGTCTGAAGACTCGACACAAAATGCAGCAGATGTAATACATTGTTACGGTTTAAAATCGGGCCATTCTCACTTGATATAATCTGTTCCAGTATAAGGCAAAACTTGGAATGAGATTTCTTTATATGATGGCCACCCTTCATAGTGGAAGTCTTTTAGCTTACCTCGGTCTCTTGTGGTCTATATACGTTGTCATTGATGGAGTCCTGATGAAAATGCTTAGGCTCTATTACAGCTCTCTCACCGTTGTTTCCAAATGCCTTTTTGTGAGATGTTGTGAGCCATTGATGTGGTTGCAGACCCTGCGTTTGTCACATCGTGTGTACGTTGATGTGCCAGTTTCCATTTCTCTCCTAATGTAACAAAGATATGACTTGGGCATTTAGTTGGTTTTGACGACTTAGGAGAGTTCGGCAATCTTCTACTCAGTAGTCTGTGTGTGGCCTACATTGATTCTTCTTTTTCTTCAAAGACCTCTAAAACGTTGTGCAAAGACTTTTCTTTCTTACCTGCAAGAAGTGCTTCAGCCACATAGCCTGTTGCCCGTTGACTGTGACTTAGCCCGTTTCCCTGAATGACTCTTCTCTCCTCTGACATTGTGTTGCACCTGTCCTTCCAGGAATGGGTTAACTTAATCTGCATTGGAGGATCCAAAAGTATTTGCCTGCTTAAGAATTTTTGTGATCTCTTGTTTGTTCTAATAATATTTTCTTTGAAACTCCTCTCAGTACTATTCTAAATGCCAACAGTAATATATCAATGTCCAGTGTCCTGAAGTCACCTGAGGGTGTAGGAAGTGTCATCTCCTATGAGTGTTTGCTGATTTAGAAAATAAGTGTGCACCTTGATGGTATTTGTGTGTTGCTAGAATATTGTTCCCTTCTAATGAAGGCTTATTCAAATGACCGGTAAATAAATAACTGTTTTATCAAGAAACCCTGAGTGTAAGTGTTTATTTGGATACTTGTCACTGTGAATCTTTGTGTAACCACCCTACAGCTCACTTTGACCCCTCTTGAGATAAGCCTGGCTGCCCAGCCACACTACCAACCTGTGTAGTTCAGACTTATACCAAAGGTTGGATCCTATTGCATGGGGGTTGTTGTAGTGCACCCAAAGGGTACTACCCCAAATCTTTACCCAACAAAATGTATCCCCGAAGAGATGACAATCTGAGGGAGGAACTCCCTGAAGGAATATGAAAAGGAGTGTTAGGGCAGTTTTTCTGAAGTCCAACTAAGGGCTTAGTAAAACCATTCAACTGAGGCAGTACAAGACTCCACTCTTAGTATAAGACTGTACCACCTGAGTTCATGGTAGCGTACACCGAGCAGCCAGGCTTATTTTAGGAGGGAGAGATTGTTGTAGAATCAGTACAAACGAAATTGTAATACAAATGGTCCAAGGAAACACTGAAACACTGTGTTGTAAAAAGAAAAAATGATTTTTTTAAATACAGGTAGGCCAAGATTAATCTAGGGGTACATAAGTACTATCACACACTATATGTAATCACGATTATAAAAACACAACACTATGCTTGAAGGTGCACATACCAAAGCAGAAACCTTATTTGGAACACCTAACAGCAGTTCTAGGGAAGTCAAACCTTTTCATTAACATTCAGTATAGGTCACACCTATTCTTGGAGTAAAAAACCAATGGTTACTTTCACAATTCCCTTACTGAATGTAAGAGCAGTAGACCCTACCAGTTATACACTGACTCTCAGTACAAATTACATAATCAGTCAACTGGACAATTTGCTGTTTGTGAATAGTGGAACACTTATTCCAGGTGCAGTAAAAACCTATAACTACTTTTGGGATAACACCCAGTTATACTAGTGGGGTAAAATCTAAGGATGTAATATTCAATTACAGGTGCTTTTGATATTGGTGAACCACAGATGGAGATGAGCATTAACTCTTGTAACTTAATTTTGGATGGCACACAGCTAACACAACTTAAGTAAAACCCACATACCTTTTTAACCTTGCAATGAAGGGAAACTAAAACCCAATGTTACACTTTGCTGAATGACTCATTTATTCTAGGCAGGCAAAAACCTAATGCAGGCTTATTCTGGACAGGCTAGCAACACGTCAGGGGAAGCAAGACACAGTTGGAGGACACTGCTACAATTATCCTAAAAGGACTAATCTGGTGATACCAACAGTTGGAGGACACACTTACAGTTATCTTGCAGGAATAATCTGGCGATACCAACACATCGCTTTTGAGAAGAGGCACAAACTAATCACAGGAGAATAAAATACCTTCCCATCTACTTTCTATTACAGTGGCAAAACGGTTTCTAACGAAAGAAAGATGTTAACCATACTTTTAAGAATAGTGCATCATACATCCAAGGTAAGAACTTTTGTAACTGTTCACTCTTAGTTACAGTTACCAACTAACTCTTTACAAGGAAGTAACTTTTAAACACTTATTTTCTTTTCTAGGCAAAAGGCCCAACCCCTTCAAAAGTATTTCCCTGGTTCTTGGAGCATGAGTGTTCTCCAGTGGCAGATGGGGGTCACTAGGGACTAGTGACCAACAGACAGTGTCAGAATAGGTTCTTTAGAAGCAAAATTCAGAGTTCCTCAGGAAAACTGGGCATACAGGTGAGTAATTTACCTCTAGGGTTAGAAGAGGATCCAGGGGCTTTGCAGAAGACAACCTAGCAGGATTCTAGCAGTGTGACTGAGTGCACTGGATGAGTGCCCCCCCCCCCCCCCCCCGAATCATCACAGAAAACCCACAGCTACACAGAAATCCTAAGAGACTTAAGGTAAGTATATACCCAAGCCAACACAGTACCTCAGCATTGAATAAGAGTTTGCAGCAGGACGACTTCAGGGTCTCCAGCCGCATACCAAGTCAGTGGACTCCTTGTCGTGGTGACTGAAAACAAGACCTCCGAAGGAACTTTGCAGTAGGGATCAATGAAGAAGGCTCTAGGCAAGGTTTCCCTCGCGGCTGAATGCGGTTCTGCGGATTTGGAACCTTTTCAAGGAGCACAGAAGAAAAAATTGTGGTTGAGTTCTCGTAATAGTCCAGCACTCTGTTGGGACTTTTAGGAATAGATTTGTGTCTCTGGAGATCCACCAGGGGGCCCACAAAGTTTCAGCGAGATTTGGAATTTGGAAGACTGCAACGCATGATGGCTGAAGGTCCCAGGGTATTGGGTTGTTGCAGCAACGCAAGGTCGCAGCAACGCCTGGGATGGCTCAAAATGCAGATGGTCTTGACTCTAGTGGGTCTCACCAGGCTCTGGGTAGTAATTTTCAGAGTCCCCGGGTCGATTGGAAGGAAGGGCTACAGCAGGCTCCGGTTACACAGCAGGCTCTCTGGTCGCTGGAAATCGTTTCAGCCACTTTTCTATATCCTCCTCTTCGGGTTCAGTTCCAGTGGTCAACTAATCTTCAGCTTCCAGGTTTGCAATATTTATCGGGAACTACAGCACAACTTCTGCATTCTCTCCTTGCATTTTACAAGAGGCGGTCTGGCTGTCAATCAGGACAGCCAGCCCCCGACTGGGATTTGTCCCCATTCAGGCAAGGTGGAAGACAAAGGACTTTGGAGGTTTGGACTCCTCCCTCTCTTCCTGCTCTCGCAGACAGACTGGAGCCTGGTGAGGAGTCCAGGGGACTTTCGCTGAAGATAAAAATCACACAAAGGAATTTCCCACCCTGGATGTCAGGGGAAGTAATGTAAGGCAAAGTTTTTATGTAGTGCCCTCTGGGAACACTACAACAACTCTGACTACAGGTATAGAAAACCGAACCTTTGGTATAAGCTTGTACTACACAGTTTTGGTAGCATGTTGAGCAGCCAGGCTTATCCCAAGAGGGGTTAATGTGAGCTGTAGGGGAGTTGCACGGAGATTCACAGTGTCAAGTATTCAAACAAACAATTACACTCAAGGTTTCTTGAATAAACAATTAATTCATCAGTCAGTTATAATAAGCCTTCTTCAGAAGGGAGCAATAGAACAGTAACACTCAAATACACTTCATAACCTACACTCTTAATATCTCTAAATCAATAAGTAACCTTTTGGGGTGGCCCACAGACACAACCTACACCCTCAGGTGACTTCAATAGCTAGGGTGCTGGGGACATTAATATATCACTGTTGCATTTAGAATCATGTAGGAGTAAATCAAAGGAAAAGGTTATGAAACATACAAGAGATCACACATATTCTTAAGCAGGCAAATACTTTCAGATCCTCCAATAAGAGTCATTCAGTGAAAAGGGCTAAGCCAAAGTCAATAGGCAAGTCTATATGAGCTGAAGCACTTCTTTGTAAGTAGAAACTTCTTTGCACAATGTTTTAGAAGTCTTTGAAGAAAATAATCAAATGGGCCACAAGCTGTTAGACTTGTGAAACGTAGAAGATGCAAGCAACTCTACAACAAGAGGCAAGTTCTCTTAGACTTTACAGTACCTTTTTAATATGAAGAAAAACTGCCGCAGATGACTCCTGTTCCTGTGCAGCTCTGCAGAGCTCACTGTTCCTGGGCCTCAGTCGTGTGGACAAGAGGGAGGACATCTGCATTTCAATGGGACGGTCACCGCTCACAACCAGCACTTCAGTGTTTCAGCTTCTCACGACTACCGCAAATTGCGACACTGTGGTTTCTGCTGTCGAGATGGACTTTCCTTGCTTCTGGGGTCCAGAACTCTGAGGTGGCTCAGGCTCGGTCAGTCCTGCTGGGAGTCCGGAGGATCTTCCTGGAGCTCTTGGACAACTTTAAAGCAACGCACAGAATCTGGTGTTCCTCTCCCTGGCTATTCGGTTTCCAGCAGCAAATCTGTAGAAATTGCTTTGAGATGGATGTCCAGGTGGCTTACTTTGGAGTTGATTGGTCCCACCAACTCAAGGGGAGAAGTTGTCCTTGCAGGGGCTTCTCTGTCGATACGAATTTGGAGTTTCAGCACAGCAGCGCTGCTTCACCGTGCAAACCAACAGTCCAGGAGTTGTAGCAGGCGTCCTCTTCAAGTTCTTCTTCCCATTCCTTCGTCCACTGGTCGAATCTGCCTTCCAAGCCAAAAAGCCTCTTCTTTTATGCACCTCCCTCGCTTCCTGCCCCCACCAGACACCCTGGAGCCAGAGGAAGTCTTCTCTTGTAAATCCCGCCAAAGACAAAACTGAACAAAGGGACCAGACCTGGTTTGGCGTGTAGAGTAAATCTCAAGAAGGACCTTTCCACAAAAAAATGGAGAAACAAACTGGCCATTTTGATAAAAATGGCCCTCAAGGGTGCTTTACTGCTGCTGCGAATGCAGCCCGCGACAAAGACACACCACGGTAGTTAAAAGTAAACCACTGCCACCAGCCATTCATTGAGGAAAGAGTAACATCAAATTGTTACATGAGAAGCTAGACAAAGAGGATACTAGGTTACCCCTCCAGCACCCTATTGTAAAATAGTGTGTGGTGGGTCTAGAAATTTAAAATGGTAAAGTGAAGTAAATTTCACTTTACTGTTCTTGGAAACGCTAGTAGAAAGATGTGTTTTCAGCCTTTGGGGACATCTGTAAAGACTTCCCTGTAGCACTGCACTGAAGGTGCCGTGTGCTACAATGTAAAAACATGCTTATGGAGTTTGTCAGACTCTGAAAACCAACAGAAACGGTGTTCAAATCACATTAAAATATGAGAGTGGGGAAAAAGGGTCTCACTATCTCCAGGTAAAAATGAAAAGGTCCTAGAGTCAAGAAAAAGAGCTGGGGGTCTCTAAGGTAGAGAGTAATTTGCACATTTCAGAGAATTTTCCCTAACAAGGTATTTGCTATAGACACGAGGAGCTGAAACTGAAGTGCCACTGAATTGAAGTTTGCCCTCTGCTGCCGCTGACCGACCCGTTGCAGTGTCGAGTCCTCCAGACGTCCTCCCTCTTGTCCCCACAACTGAGGCCCAGGAATACAGGATCTGCAGAGCTGCACAGGAACAGAAGCTAGCTGGAACCATTTCTAACCAAGGGTACAGTACAGTGTAAGAAGACTTGCCTCTTGTTGTGTATCCTTACTTGATCTCAGTTGTCTTGTCTTGGTTGCTTCTGTAGAGTTTCTAACAGCTTCTTTACCTCACAAGCCTAAACGGCTTGTGGCCCTAATTTGATTTCTTCTTTTCTATAAAAACTTCTCAAACATTGTGCAAGACTTTTACCTACCAGTATGAAGTGCTTCAGTTCACCTAGACTTTTGCCCAATTGACATTGGCCTTGCCTGGTTCCCTGACTGACTCTTCTTCCCTCTCACTTTGTGTTTGGTCTCCTTTGCAGGAACCAGTTAACTTTGCATTGCGGGTTTCCAAAAGTACTTGCCTGCTTAAGAATATTTGTGTGATCTCGTTTTATTCTAATTACCCTTTTCTTTGACACATCTCAGTATAGCTCTAGATGTACAAGTGATTTCTGATATTTGTTCATCTGCTTAGAATCGCATGCTCTGCATATGGTCCGACATCCAGTGGTAACTGCGGAGTATTGCATCTTGCCTTTCGAGAATCGAAAGGGGACGTTGACATGGGCGTGCCTGTAACACTATCCCTATGTGATGTGTAGTGTACCCAAGATCCCTCACTCTTTGAGGTCCCTCAGATTGTTTTTTCCGCCCAGCATACTGTTCGCCTTAATGCAGAGCTCGTCAAAGTCTTTGCTTATTGTCCCATTGACCTTTGGTTGAATAATTATATAAAATATCGATATCACCCTATCCGTCCCTTATTTCGATGGCTGTTCCAGACTTCTGCCGAAAATCTTCAAGAACTCTATGGACGGTGATGCAGTCGGCGCTGCCGACCACGTGGCCGGGCCTTCCACCGGCCTATACAGTAATTGAGAATGCCTTTCGCTTTCCCTTTCGGTCTTCGTCACTCTACTCTTCTTCAGCTATGGAGAGGACTCCATTTAGGTTTTTCCCTAATTGTAGGAGCAAATTCCCTTGGAAAGATGGGCACAGACGGTGTAACCAGTACTTGCCCCTCAATCACAAAGCAACTCCTAAGACATTAAAGGAGCGTAGAGTCAAGCGGTGGGCGGCCTACGTTATGTTGAAGGCCGATTTTCTGCCGCAGCCACTGAATATGATGACGGCGAGAGTGACTATCAAACCTCTGAACTGGAGGGTGTTGACCTTTCGACATAACGCTACAGTTAAGCATCGTCTTTCCCCGGCCCCGCTAGGCACGGCTTAGGCACTGGTATGGGGAAGTCGCACCCCGGCGACAAAGACTAACATGTACACAGCACACAAGCCCAAGTCAATCTTCGGCTAGGTCGAAGAAGACTTCAGCGCCAACAGGTACAATGGAACCTCCGGTGGCACCTGCCGACCGTCCGGATCAGCAGCCCTCCCCGCAGCCGCGTCTAGCGACAGGGCTTTCGAAGACAAAGGGCGCTACCCTCAATATATCATGTTCCGCCAAGACGCATTGCAAGAAGGCATCCGGCGATGATAGGGTTCCGGTTCCGCTGAAGAAGGCGGTCGCAGAAGACAAGTCCCCAGCACCGCCGAAAAAGGCGGCCGTTGAGGACAAGGCCCTGACACCGGCGAAGAGGACCCCCTCGCAATCGCAGGCTGAAGCTACATGCCTCCCCACCGCAGAGGACGTTGACGGCAGCTTAGCCAGGATTGTCGCCGCCGATTCTCAGAAACAGCAAGCCGGAGATATGCCAAGGCCCAGGGATCGGTCGAGGTCCAAGGATGGCCTACGGGGGCTACCAGAACCCACCCATAAGTCTAAGGAGAGGCACAGAGACTTCTCACCTGCCTTGACACTTCGGGAGGAGTTGTCTGAGGGCGGAGAAGGTTTATTCTCGACGATGAGACAAACTCGACACTTTTCGACGTATGAACACGCTCAAGACCTTTTTCCACCTCCAAACCATTCTAGATCCTCGGTTTGGACTAGAGAAAAGTTTGAGAACTGCATGGAAAGGCTGGACAGGCTTGTTTCTCGTTCAGAACAACCCACACAAAAGAGGCCAAGGGATGAGAGCCCTGTGGACCCCAGAGCTACATTTCCAAGACTTTTTTGACCCCTCCTTAAAAGATGTATACAATTGCGACCTTACAGAGGATGAAATTCATGCTGATGCTCAGGATGAGGAATTCATCAACCCTGAGGAAATCCATGATCCCATGGAGGGCTGGGAAGAGAACCCAGATGTGGGTGACCCCAACCATGGCAATACCCGGATCATCAAGACCCTGATGTCCTGGACTCTACCTAGTCCACTTCCACTAGGCAACCAACATCGCCATTGGTCGACCAGTTGATTTTTAACGTAATAAGTAAGGCAGCTGATCATTTTAAAATTTCTAAGGATGAGGCGGTACCCGAAGCTGACTTCATGGAAGACATCCTTAAGGAGAAACCACTGGCCAGCCAGGCCATTCCCTTCCTCAATTCAATTAAAAAACATCTGGCACCATCCTTATCAACACTGGTTCTCACAAGAGGTGTCAACCCGTGAATACAAACTCTTTCGCAGTTCTCCGTCAGATCCTCTGTGTATCAGAGGTCATTCCACCCCGGACTTCTTGGTGGTGACTACCACTCGAAAGCGGGCAGGGGTCCCTTTGTCAACAGGCGAGGCACCCCCTGATAAGGAAGGTAAACTACTTTACACCCTTGGGAAAAGGATCACAGTTGCGGCAGCGTTCTCAACGCGCATTGCCAAAACAATACTTGGCTGGCCAGCTACGCCGATGCCCAGTGGGCTGTACTACAGGAAGGCATACAGGAGGTTCCCAAACCCCTACGTACTCTTCTCCTCACCACTGTCACTGAAGGCAGACAGGTGAACCAGAGCATTCTTAAGAATACTTTGGACTCCATGGCTCGGGGCACTCTCCTGAAAAGACATGCATGGCTACGGAACTCTGGATTCAAGTCAGAGACGCTGGCGTCACTAATAAACCTGTGGAACTATCCAACTTGTTTGGGAAAGCGGTCGGTGAGGCCCTCGAAACCGCAAAAAAAGGAACAGGACACCCTAAAAACACTGGACCAGATTACACAAAGACCCATTTCAAGAAGAGGATCTGGGTCCAAACGGCTTTTTCGTGGCCAACGCTTCCCTCGACAACAATAAATCAGCAAACAATTGAAATTCTACACAGGGAAACAGCGGATACACCACCTCGTATCCCCAAAGGGGTAAATGTTGTGGCAAAGGAAGACGCTGGAACTCTACCCCCAGAGACACCCCGGCCTCAGGTTTGAAATGACCGAAGATCCGGGTTGCCTCCCATGCCTCCCTGGTCGGGGGCCAGCTAACATCGTTTGTTCAGGCATGGGAGGGAATAACTACAGACCAGTGGGTGCTAAAGACCGTAGCCCACGGGTACTCTATAGAGTTAAACCGGTACCTAACATTCAGACCTCCACAACCAAGACTGACACCAGACCATCTTCTCATTCTTCTGCAGGAAGTCTAAGCACTACAGGAGAAAGGAGCCATAGGAATCACACTTCTGTTTCATGTAAAAGAAGCTATTTATTCAGTGTACTTCCTTGTACCCAAAAAGTATCGAACCATGTGCCTTGTTTTAGATCTGCGCCCAGCGAACAAGTTTGTAAAGCCACAAAAGTGCTGCATGGTCACACTACAGGAAGTAATCCCACTGCTATCACAGGGGGATTACATGGCAACACTGGACATGAAAGATGCATACTTTCATATTTCAATGTTGCCAGCGCACATAAAATACCTCAGATTTATGATAGAAGACCATCATTATCAGTTCAAAGTACTACCCTTCGGCATAGCATCTGCACCAAGGGTATTTACAAAGGTACTAGCAGTGGCAGCAGCACATCTGCGCAGGCAATCCATCCTGGTCTATCCTTACCTCTACGACTGGCTCATAACAGGGGACTCTTAAACATGTCTGTCAAATATCCAAAAGACGATAGATCTTTTCGGTCTGGGATTCTTGATCAACAAGAAGAAATCCAGTCTAGACCCCAGTCCCTAGGGGCTCTAATTCGACCAGAGGACGGCCTTGTCTTCCCCTCCAATGAGAGAGTCCAAAACATGTTGTTTCAGATCCCTCAATATGTAGCCAGTCGAGAGGTGACTGTACGAAGGCTATGCGACTGCTAGGAATGATGGTGTCTTGTATCTACTTGGTTCCTCACGCACGCCTGGGCCCAATGCAAGTGTGGCACAACAGCCAGTGGTGTCAGGCCAGCGGACAGTGGGACGATCTAGTCGTCGTCTCGCCCACCCTAGTTCTCTTGCGGCAGTGGTGGTCGAGGGACAACCTATTGAAAGGGAAATCCTTTAACACCCCCGCAGTGGAAGCCACTCTAACCACAGACACGTCTCTTTCAGGGTGGGGAGCTCACCTGCTTCCACAAACAGCGCAGAGAGTTTGGTCATTGAACATAGCACCCAACCACATAAATCTGTTGGAACTGCAGGGGAAGATGATCCTGATCCTCAGACGGCACCACGGCCATGTTCTGAACAAACAAGGGGGCACTCATTCTCTAGGGCTGTCCAAACTGTCCCAGAACATTTGGAAGTGGGCTCTCAAATGCAACATGTTCCTGTTATCACATGCTCCAGGGGAACTCAATCTTCTGGCAGACGTACTCGGCAGAGACTTTCTGTTGCCCATGGAGTACGAATGGCGATTAAACGGAGACATCGTCGCCAACGTTTTTGCAGAATGGCGCTTCCCAGAGATCCGTTTGCAACTTTGGAGAACGCTCAGTGCCAAGATTACGCCTCCAGGTACCCCCAGAACCGTTCCAAGGGGAACGGGCTCTATATAACATGGTCAGGGAAATTTTGTCTACGCCACCAGACCCCCCCCTTCTCAACAGTTTTGTGCACAAGAGGCACCAGGAGCCAGTCCCAATGATACTGGTGGCCCCTATGTGGGCCTGCCATCCCTGGTTCGCTCATCTGATGGAGATGTCCCTATCTCCTCCAGTCAAACTGCCTTCCCCGTACAACATGTTGTCGCAAGACGCTTCACCCATGCCCGCAGACATTGAACTAGCGGCCTGGCTCCTGGGGTCATAGTTTTGTCACCTGCAACTCCCTCAGAGATAAATGGACATTCTCAGGGAAGCAAGAAAACCGAACACCAGATACTGCTATTCCAGTAAATGGAAAAGGTTTGTCATCTGGTGCAACTCAAAGATCATTAACCCGATTAACTGCTCTCCCGCACACATTGTGTTATAGCGAACTCATTTACTTGACTCAGGCCTGGTCTTCAACTCCATAAAGGTGTACTTAGCTGCACTTTCATCCTACACTACATCACAACAGAAAGTGTCATGGTGGAAGATACCAGTTCAAAAGCTTTCATGGATCGAGTGAAGAGAATTCACCCTCCCATTTCTAACCCGGCTCCCGGATGGGACCTAAACGTGGTGTTGACTAGATTTATGGGGCCTCCTTTCGAGCCCATGCAAAAGGCAAGTCTTAAAGACCTCACCCTTAAGACTTCTTTTTTGATGGCTATTACCTCCATCAGGAGGGTAAGTGAACTACAGGCGCTCTCGATCCTAGATCCCTTTGTAACAATTCAAAAAGATAAGGTGGTTCTGTGCACTCACCCTAGATTTGCACCTAAATTAATTTCCATGTGAACCAGTCAATGGAACTACCAACTTTCTTTCAGAATCCTTCAAGCCTGGGAGAAAGAACCCTGCACGCACTGGATGTTACCAGAGCTGTCATGTTCTACATGGAAAGAACTCGACCACTTAGAAAGACTAATCGGTTTTTTTGTTTCGGTGGCAGCAGGAAGAGAAGGAGACAGTCTCCAAATCCACTATTTCTAGATGGATTGTCAAATGCATTACGATCTGCTACATTCTTGCTAAGGGAGAACTGCCCTTCAAGCCTAGAGCACTTTCCACTCTAGGCCCTGGGGCGTCCACAGCATTCATTGCAAATGTTCCCCTTGAATCTATTTGCAAAGCTGCAACCTGTTCTGTACACACCTTTACAAAACACTATTGCCTAGACACTCATTCTAGGTCTGATTCTCAGGTGGGACAGGTAGTAAGTACTAAAACATATTTTCACTACTGTTCCTTCTCGCAACCCATCTCCAACTCGGGTACTGCTTGCTAGTTTATGCAAAGCATGTGATTCTAAGCAGATTAACAAACATCAGAAGGCATGCATTACTTACCGTACAAAGCATTTCTGGTGATTGTATCTGCTTAGATTCACATGCGCCCACCCTTCCTTCCCGCTCGGATGGAAGGAACATAGACGTCTTACCCCTTTCTCTTTTTTCTGTACTCCCTCACGATAGTCATAAGGCTCCCTCTGGCAGAAAAAATACAATTGGAGGGACCTCGACGCGTGAGGGATCTTGGGTACACTACATGTCACGTAGGGCTAGTGTTACAGGCACGCACATGTCGGCGTCCACTTTCGATTCTCGAAAGACAAGATGCAATACTCTGCGGTTACCACTGGATGTCGGACCATATGCACAGCATGTGACTCTAAGTAGATACAATCAGGAATGCTTTTACGGTAAGTAATGTAGGTCATATTAATATCCACAGTTTCCTAGCTATTTAAGTCACCTGAGGGTGTAGGAAGTGTCTGCGTGCCATCACTAATGGGTATTTGCTGATTTATAGAAACTACGAGTGTGTATTTTGGAGGTATTTGTGTTATTATATTGCTCACTTCTGAAGAAGGCTTATTCAAAGTGACTGTTAAATAAATGAATTGTTTAATGAAGAAACCTTGAGTATAAGTGTTTATTTGGATACTTGTCACTGTGAATCTCTGCGTAACTCCCCTACTGCTGACATTGACCCCTCTTGAGATGAGCCTGGCTGCTCAGCCACACTACCAACCTGTGTAGTACAGACTTTACCAAAGGCTGGGTCCTATTGCCAGGAGGTCAGGGTTGTTGTAGTGCACCCAAAGGGTACTGCTCCAAATCTTGCATAAGTCACGTTGGGGATAGTGTTTGTCACGCCCATGTTGACATACCTTTCGATCTTCGAAAGAAAGATGCAATATGCTGCAATTTCCACTAGATGTCAGACTATATGCACGGCATGTCAATCTAAGCAGATACAATCAAATGCTATTACGATGAGTAATGCATGTCATATATAACTTCATTTGTGCATACCTGTACTTACTGATTTCAATTGTACAGCTCTACAGCTCACATTACCCTTCTTAAGATGAGCCTGACTGCTCAATCACACTACCAACATTTGTAGTACAGGCCTATATTAAAAGGTGTGGTTACCTAATACCAAGCAGATAATGCTTGTGTAGTTCCACACCAATTGGACTGCACTAATACTTACCTAACACTCACTACAAGCAGTGATGTGCCCAGAATGTTGAGTGCAGTGCGCTTTTTTCTTTTGGAGGTTGCTGAATGTGTTTTTGGAGGTCCAACCCGCAACTTAAAGCAGGTCTTGCCTTAAAAGGTACCAAGCTACACTCTGCATAGAAGTCAGTATTTCATGTGCACACCTTTTGGGCTGTTGCCATCTCAATTGACCTGCATCATGCTCTAAAGTCTTGTGCTTTCCCACTTTATTTTAGGAATAATGCATGCAAGTACCACTCAATATGCAAGGGATCCTACACCCACCCTAGATATATACTTTGCAATGGTTAATTTACTGTTCTACTTGTTGGAGAATTTGAATTTCTGTGCCAATTCTCTTTATTTTTAGAGACCCCGAGCTGTTTTGCTGGACTCAGGGCTTTTACATTTTCACTCCTTAGTGAGTGGGACCTTGTTAGGCAAGGTTTGAATGCAGTACCCTCTGGGAACACTACAAACAGCTAGGGCACAGGTATAGGCAACCCAACCTTTGGTATAAGCGTGTACTACACAGTTTTGATAGCGTGTTGAGCAGCCAGGCTTATCTCATGAGGGGAAATGTGAGCTGTATTGGAGGTACAGTTACAGGTATTAAAATAAACTCTTGCACGCAAGGTTTCTTGCATAGACAATAACTTATCAGTCAGTTATAAAGCTTTCTTTAGAAGGGAGCAACAGAATAGTAGCACACAAATGAGGAAATTCCACCAGCTCCAAGATGGGTGTCCAGGTGGCTTACTTTGGAGTTGATTGGTCCCACCAACTCAAAGGGAGAAGGCGTCCTTGCAGGGGCTTCTCTGTCGATGCAAACTTGGCAAGTAGTCACTGCAGCAGGGCTTCACCGGGCAAACAAACGGTCCAGGAGTGCAGCAAGCGTCCTCTTCAGGCTCTTTTTCGGTTCCTTCGTCCAGTGGTCGACTCTGCCTTCCAAGCCAAAAGACTTGCCTTTTATTCAGTTCTCTCCCATTCGTTCCAGCCTAGCTGTCACTCACCCAGCAGGGTGGCTGTCCTTGCCGGACAGTCAGCCAGCCAATCACCACAGAGTGCATTTGGGTCTCCTAGAAGACTAAGCACCAGGGGTTTCGGACACCTTCCTCACTTCCTGCCTACCCCAGACACTCTGGAGCCAGGGACGGGTTTCTCTCAGAAACCCTGCCAAAGGCGAAATGAACTAAGACCAAACCTTGTTTGGCGCGCAGAGAAACCCTCGAAGGACCTTTCTACAAAGATCTGGTGAAAAAAAGCCGGGCACCATTTTAGGAAAGATGGCTGGATGCCATTTTGAAACAAATGGCTGCCACGGTTACTTTTACCGTAGCCACGAACGGTCGCGGTAAATGCAACCCAAGGTAGTTCAAAATGAAAACGCTGCCACGAGCCAGTCTTTTGTGGAAAGGGTAACATAAAAAATGTTACATGAGCATTTTGACACAGGGGATACTAAGTAACCCCTATAGCACTCTATTGTAAAATGGGGTGTGCTGGTTCTAGCAAGTACAATGCTAAGTAAAGTCAATTTCACTTTACTGCTCTGGGAAACAGTATTTGATTCCAGAGAAGGTATTTAAACCTTCGGAAATCTAAGACTTCCCTGTGCCACTGCACTGAAGGTGCTGTGTGACACAATGTAAAAGATGCCTATGGAGTTTGTCAGACTCCATAACCAAAAGAAACCGAGGTATTTATTTGTATATTTAAAGTGCACAACAGCCCTGGGGCATCGTGGCGCTTTTACATGTATATACATTGCTGGTTACAAGGGAAGGCTTAGTAGTTAAATTGAGAATTTTAATTACGTTTTCATCTTAGGGTTACATTTGTATATAGATTATATAGTTACATTGTGGTACATCATGGGATTACAATTATATGAAAGCATATAACATGTGGGTGGCTGGATGAGGAGGCTGGATAGTTGGGCTAAGGGGAGGGTTATATGAAGTGTGGTTTTGAGGGATTTTCAAAAGGCAAGTAGGTAGGGGTCAGCTCTGAGTGAGTTGGGGAGTGCATTCCAGAGTTTAGGTGCAATGTGGGGGAAGCCAATGCCGCCGGCGTTCGCGCTTTTTATGCATGGTACGCAGAGTTGGTTGGTACGATGGCTTCTTACAGGGCGGGTAATTGTTTTTGGATATCCCAAAAGGGTTGCGACTCCTATTAGGTGCCCTGGATGGTTATACAAAAGTAAATGGCATAACAATCAACATTGCGAAAACAAAAGGTCATTCAATTTGGTACCAGGAAACAGTCGTGCTCATTTACATTGGCCTCTTTAAAATTGTAAGATCACCAGCACTAATATCTATGTGTACCTGGGTATAACTGTTTCCAACTTGTGTACCTCTGATCAATATAATCAACAAGGACTCCATAAACTTCAAACGTGCATCTCACAAGCCCGGATCATCAAGGCAAGGTACAGTAAATTTTCTTTATTACCAATTCTTACATATTTCAAATTGAAAGTAGTGCCTGTCATTCTCTACGGTGCAGAGACCCGGTTTATCATGTCATACTCTTACCGGGCCATTAGGGAAGGTCGGTTCTGGAGGCAAGTTTTGAACTTGCCAACCTCACAACCTCTTCCACTTTTAAGATATGAGCTGGGCTTAATTTCTCTTTACGCAGCTTACAAATGGCGCCTGTGTGCCTTGTACCGCAAGTGTCTTATGAACAAAGCCACAACAGGGATAATTAATATCATTTTCATATATCTATTGAGCTCTATGTACGTCTTTCCAAAAACATGGCGCCAAAAAATCCACTCAATTCTAGCAAAAGCCCAGATTGATCCAATCTTGCTAATCGAAAATCCAAACAAAGCAAGAACAAAGATCTGGGAAGGTGACTGGATTTATACACGTCTTGCATGTACCAACTATAAACATTTCAAGGCTTTTCCATTTGAATTAAAGCGTTATAACACAGTGGCTGAATATATGGTGAGGTCCCCTAGTTCTAACCACAGAAATGGCTTTGTGAGATTGACTAAATCTGTGGCTGACTAATGATGTGATGAATATACGGGATAATGCTGCTATCCCTCTGCTTTGCCGGTTTTGTAAACAACAAGCAGAAACCCTTATGCACCTGTGTGCAGAATGTGATAAACCGGCATCAGTACGGGGTGTTCATTTCAAGCCTTTATTTAGGGACCAACAGATTTTGACTCCAAAAGAGCTATGGGTCTTAATATTCCATACTAATAGAAAGGCTGTAAGATATGCAGTTGTCAATTATTTTCATCAGTTGAAAATACCAATGTATGCAGTGCCAAGAAAATGATCATTTCACATGCGTTAAAATTTGTGTTGCAAATCACTGCTGAACTTTTTCTAAAATTAGTTTTTTTTAGTATTACTATTGTATACAATGTTTTACTTATTTTCAATTGATTTGTAAATGTGAATTTCTGTAATTTTGTATAAGTTGAAAGGTTGTGAATTTTTTTTCACGACCAAAACAACTATAAATAAAAAAATGTTTTTGGAGATATCTGATAGGTGGGATGGGGCTGCTTGATTGATGCATTTGTGTGTGAGGGTGAGAATTTTGAAGTTAATCCTTTCCTTGACTGGGAGCCAGTGGGCTTCGCGTCTGGCCTAGGAGATATGGTCACTTTTAGGAATGTTTAGGGCTGTGCGGAGCGTTTTTGAGTTATTTGGAGCCTTTTAATGTTTTTTGAGGAGGTGCCTACAAGGAAGGCATTTCAGTAATCGAGCTTGGCTCCTATTGTGGCTCTGGTTATGGTTAAGCAGTTTTGAGAGGGCAAAAAGGGTTTTATGGCAGTTAAATGTTTAGTGGTGTGCGCAGAGGCGGAGGCGATGGTGCCGACCCATCTTTTCATTGAGAGACTAGAGTCTAAGTAGACTCCAAGGCTCTTGACCGCTGTAGACACTGGTATGATAGTGTAGTCAATGGTGAAATTAGTGTATTTGTTGAGTTTGGAGAGAGTTTCCATGGGGACCAAGATCTCCGTTTTATCCTCATTTAAGCAGAGACTATTGATAGCCATCCAGGTTTGGATGGTGGTGTATATCTGGAGGAGGGTTTATGCATCATGGTGTTTTCCAGTGAGTGGGATGAGGACTTGGGTTTCGTCGGCATAGTTGGTGTACACTATGCCGAGGGCATCCAGCATGTCAGAGTGGTTTGGTGAAAAGGTTATAGAGGGTAGGGGCAGTGCAGGAGCCTTGGACTTCACCATTGATGGTGGTGGGGGCAGCGTTGACCAAGTCAGAGTAGACCTTCGTAACTCTTCCTTCCAGGAAGGAGGTTATCCACGAGGTGGCTTTGTCAGAGAAGTGGGCAGCATTGGAAAGGTGGCAGGTGAGGATGTTGTGGTCTACAAGATCAAACACAGCGGAGGAAGAGCAGGAGGGCTGGTTTGCCAGTGTCCATTATTTTAGTGATCTTATTTTACGGTCTAAGAGTGCAGTTTCTGTGCCATGGCCTTTGCGGAAGCCCGATTCTTTTTCCTTGGATGGCATTGGAATTTGGATGTGGGCGGCTTTATAGGTATTTTGAAGAGGAAGGGAACGTGGTTATTGGACGGTAGTTGTTGGGGCAGGCGGGGGTCAAGGGTGTATCCTTTGGGACCGTGCGCCCTACTTACCTTCTGCCTCCTCCTGGTCGGCCCGCCTTGGATTCAGCACCCGCCTATGAATTGCCTCGTCTCCACTTGCAAGGTTGTTTCGACTTCCTAAAAAGACTGCAGCTCCTTCGCATCCGCTCTTTTGAACATTCTACTTGGCCACCTGCCTGTTGATTACATCTCCAACATAGCCCTCCAGCCAGCGTTCCCCCTTGTCATCCGGATTGGAAAAGAATCAACACTCCGCCAAAGGTTTTTTCCCCGATTTGGGTTTTTCCCTTATTCCGGCTTGATTCCGGAAGTGGAGTCACGGGACAGCCGTTTACCAGCAGTCACTGTGGCTACCCTCCGTGACGAGCATGTTAATCTGAAGAAGGGGTGAGAGACTACCTTGCACGGTGGTGCCTACAAGAGACCGACAACTCCAGCAGCTCAGGTGAGGAGTGTGTGTTAGGGGAGGAAGGGATCAGAGTGCAAACTTCATCACATATACATCCTGTCGAAGTGTAATTTGTGATTCCCATTGTGTGACATCATTGCGGTCCCCTTGCAAGCTCACTACCTTAGCCTAGATGGCCTGTCACTTCTACCCAAACTGGTTTGGCCACAGCTCCCCAGATGTGTCCCTGTCACAATATAGTTTGGCCACCAGGCCAGAGTATAGAAAATCAGTCCTAACAAATTGGTGGTAGTGGTGGGATGAAACTCGCCACCTAACATCTGGGTTTTTTGTGGAAAGGATTTGTATTGGTTATCACAGTGTAGAACACTGGTCGTGTCCAGATAATATTTAAACAGAACACTATAATTGTTTATTGCCTTGTAGGTACAGGCACCTACTGTACTAGATAGCATGAAAACAATCACTTTCACCACTTTAAGTGCCTCCAGTGGATCAGTTAAAGTTGTGTGCTGACAGAGTCTTGATAGTCTCTGTCACTAAAGCGGAATTGAATGTGAAAATACTGGATTTTGAAACGAGTAAGGTTGTGCGTATCTTAGCAAATGGTCCTGATAGGGGACCCATCCCCAGTAATGTAATTGCTGCTAATGTTGAGGATGAGTAGGAAGAAAGTGCATCCTCTGGAGTTCTGTCTGTGACAAACTCAGATTCTGAGGCATTTGTTTTTCTGTTTTGAAAAGGGAGAAACTCAGGCTTAAAGAGAGCTTCGGTTTAATGTGGTCAAATTGGAATTTGAAAGAGTTGAAGTTCAGGAGGAGGGGGATCACCAGCTGGATTTTGCCAAGATTCAGGCTTCACAAGGTTCTTCCAGAGGATCTGGAGATGTTTCTGGGTTCTTGTTAGGGAGAATTCCCAGAAATGTGCTAATTCCTCTCTACCTTAGAGACTCCCCAGCTCTTTTGCTGTACTCTAGGACTTTTTCGTTTTTACCTTGAGAGAGACCCTTTTTCCCACTCTCTCGTATTTTAATGTGATTTTTACACTGTTTCTTTTGGTTTTTGGAGTCTGACAAACTCCATAGGCATCTTTTTATATTGTCACACAGCACCTTCAGTGCAGTGGCATAGGGAAGTATTTCAGATTTCCCCAAAGGTTTAAATACCTTTCTCTTAAATTACTACTGTTTTCAAGAGCAGTGAAGTGAAATTGACTTTACTTACCATTATACATTTCTAGACCCAGCACACACTATCTTACAATAGGGTGCTGGAGGGGTTACATAGTACCCCCTTTGTCTAGTTCAGTGGTCTTCAAATGTTTTTGGCCTGGACCACCCCCTTTCCCCCCCCCCCTCCCCTGAGCAAAATTTGGTCCAGCCGGGCCCCTGCAAAATGTCAAGTGGACATTATGTACAGATGGCTATGAACTATTGCGCGCAGTCACCGCACCCTGCTTCCTGTATAGTCCCTGGGCTCCCCCACCTGCTCCCATCAGTCGCTGGGCACCCTCATCCCACTTCTACCCAGTCCTTGGGCTCTCCCTACCCAATCAGACCCTGGGCTCTCCCTCCCCTGCTCCCACCACTATCCTAGTGCTCTCGCCCATCCTGCTCCCACCACAGTCCCAGTCAGAAACCATGAACAAAGCTTGCTTTATCCTCCTGGACCTTTTGAATTACCCGGTGAAGCCATGCTGCTGTGCTGAAACTCTTTTGTAATTGACAAGAGACTCTCCGGAAGGGACGATTTCTTCCCTTGGGTTATTGGGACCAACTAACCCCGAGACTAACTCCACTAGACCATCTTCCACGATTGGCTATACTACTTCACTGCTGCAAGAACCGAGTACAAGGAGTCGAGAAATCCATAGTCTAGTGCAACGTCTGCACACCGGTTTTAGGCAAGATTTTAATGTAGTAACCCTGTGGGAGACTACACCAACCTTGTCCTCTTGGTATTGGTAACCCACCTTTTGGTATAAGTCTGCACTACACAAGTTGGTAGACTGACTAGCCAAACTTCTCTCAAGGGGGGTAAATGTGAGCTGTAGAGAGGTAACATTGAAATCCGCAAATCAAAGTATCCAAATAGCACTTACACTCGAGGTTTTCTAGTAAAATAACTTAACCGTCTGTTTTTAAATGAGCCTTCTTTAAAATGGGCAATGTGCAACAATAAAAATACACTTCAAAATACTTTCTCAGAATCAAGTCAAGCAATTGGATACTCTTTAGAGATTTGGGAACCTCCCTCACGTCCTGCCTTTTCAGACACACTGGAGCCAGAGTTGGATTTCAAGACTGAAGCCCGCCAAAGGCAAAACAAACAAAGGGATCAAACCTTGCTTGGCATGCAGTGTAAAACCCAAGAAAGACCTCACAAACAGAAAATGGCGAAAAAAGACGGGGGCCATTTTGACAAATGGGTCACCCATTTGTACTATACTGCAGCTAAGGGTTCAGCCTGCGGTAGGAAAGCACAGTGGTTCGAACATTAAACCACTGCCACCAACCATTTTAAAGTAGTGAGGGTAACATAAAAACGTTACATGAGAATGTAGATAAGGGTCTACTATATACCCCTCCCCCCCCCCCCCCCCCCCCAACGCTCCACAGAAAATAGGGTGTGCTGGACCTTCAAAGAGAAAAGGTAACTAAAGTCAATATCACTTTACTATTCTTGGGAACAGTAGTTAACACAAGTAAAGGTATTTATACCTTATGAGAAATCTAAAGGATGTCTGACACTGCAATGAAGGTGCTGTCACCATACGAAAAAGTAGATGCCTATGGAGTTTGTTGGACTCCAGAAACAGTGAGAATTCATAATCCAAATCAGATCAAAACATATGAGGGAGTGAAAAAAGTCTCACTCCAGTGTTAAAATGATAAAGTCCAGCAAAAGAGCAGAGGGCCTCTAAGGTGTGAGGAATTATGCACTAAAATGAAAATTCTCCCCAACAATGACCTATGCAACTTGTGTTGCAGATTCCTTAAGTGTGTGGCTGGATAGAGGGCTATCCAGTAACCACCTTTGAGGGTATGATAAATGTGGTCATGTTTGAACATATTTTTCTTTTTTGTTCCCCAAGGCTTAACCAACATTTGGCTGACTCAGAGTTCAATCCAAAGAGGCTAGCTATTGCTGCTGACTTGTTGGTGTCACATATTGTGCCATAAGGGCAAGCCTGCTTCAAGTAAGCAGGAGGAGGGGGAAGAAGCAGAATGAGAGAGGGTGGGGATACTGATAAAACCATGTCCAAGAAGACCCACAAAATGTTTAATAAGGGGAATTCATCAGAAGCCATTCAGGGTAGTGGGACTAACCCTTCCAAGCATGTGAGTAGTTTCTCCAAGCCTCCCTGTGTCAAGTTCCAGTGAGACTTGTTAGACTTGTGGAGCAAGTGACCACAGGAAGGAGGACCCCAAATGTAAGGCTAAGACCTTGGGGGTCCACTCTACCAGTCTGGCCTTCTCTCAGTATGAGGAAGAAGAGATGGCAGCTGTGTACTTCCCTTTAGACCTCAAGGGAAGAGTCTGGAGTTAGTCTAGATTCCCTGGAAATTAGTAATGCTGGAGCATTGGCTCCCATCATATCCTGTTGCATAGTGATCATTCTTCTGAGGATAGTGTTAAGGTAGTAGGTTGAAGTACCTCTTCTGTTAGGAACACTGGGCCCAGTCCTACTGATGTAGCTTCCTTCATGGTGAACCCACAGGTTCTTGCCAGAGTTCCTGTGGGAGATACTCAGTTGGCTGGTAGGCCCTCTCTTCCAGTAGCACCTGTCATTCAAGCTGTGAATAGAGAAATGGCTAGGGCATCTGTCAGAGTGCTGGGTGAGTTGAGTCTTCAAGACATCGGTCCTGATAGATACTGTAAGCGATATTCAATCAACAATACAGCTAAGTCAATGCCTAGTCTGGGATGCTGAGGAAAACCCTTATTGATGTATTTTTATATCCAGTTCAGTACTCTGGATGACAACCCTTGTATAACACGCCCCTCTTAGAATCCCCCTGATCCCACTGAGCCAAGAAGTAGGTTTGTTTTGCAAATTAAAAGGTTTATTTGGACAATTCAACAATATATATCTATCACACTTTATAAATAAATTGATAACTGATATCACACCTCAGAATATGACCGTGATCAACAATGGATAATGTTACAGGGGTACACTGATTTGGGTCCTTAGGAGTAGTGTAGAGGATGTGGTAGCTGAAAATGCTTGATGGTTTCAAGGAAATGCAAGGTGGAATAAAATGCAGTACAGAAATAACTTATGATTTTAGCAAAAGGTAATATGATCACTTTTTCTTTTGATAATTCACTCCCTCCCCTATGCAATACAAGAAATGGAAGGAGAGCACACAGTCTTCAAGAATCCCAACAACTCACACTTTATAATGCAATACACAGTTCCAGTTCTCCCAGCAAGCTTAGGGAAAACAGGGATGTGTTTTAAACACAGGCAAATTACTTTAATGTGGTTTGCAAGGAAGTGAAAAGGTGCTAAAATTGCTTTTAATTCCCTCTAGAGGTTCAGGGTAGGTGATGGCTACTTTATATTAGTTCAGGCTCACTTTAACAATACTCTATGAATGATTAGCAGATTGCAAACTAATTTTAGCAAAGAGAAGGAAAAAGCTGCTGATTTCTACAGATGAAGAAATCGTGCCAAATCGCGGTAAATTTCGCGAGTGCGTGTCTCGCGATTACGGGAAAAGTATAGGGAGTAGGAAGTCGTTCCTAGCCCAAACGGTTCCAGAGATACGGATGATTAAATAAAGGTAGTTTTTCGGATTTAAAGTAAACTCAAAATGACAGGTAACAGCTTGCAGCTGCAGAATTGACAAGTGACAGTTGTGCAGCTTTAAAAATGACAGATGACACGATTTCTAGGAGGCAGTTCTACTTAGGTTAAAATAGTTTGGATTAGATTATTTTAAATAAGAGATTGGTTCTGCACAGTTCTGCTAGGTACTCGCAATATAAATTTGAACTAGGCCTCGTCAGGGATCTGGTCAACACGTCCGGCTGCGGTTCTGTCTGCTCGGTGGGTCAATCAGGCACCGGTTCTGCTCACAGCATTCTGGGTCAGCTCTGCTCTGCTGGTCTAGCCTCTCTGGATTCTGGATATAACGCTGCTTTCTGGGTACTGCTACAGGTTCTTGCAAAAATTCTCGGCAAAACTTCAAACAGCTCGCCCGGCTGTTGAATAGTTTTGTTAGTTTTGAGGCCTGCTGAAGAGGATTCAGCTGGTGGATTCAGGCCTCGCTGCTACAAATACTGGAGTTAATTTCTGCTACATGTTCTGGAGATTGATGGATTTGAAGTCTGGATCTCTGGATGTGAAGTCGTCGGTCAGCATGCTCCGCAGCAAATGGAATTGAATGTCTCTACCTGTCCCAGCAGTCTCTTTTTATGTGTTTTGAAAATGGGTGTGTGCCTGGGCCTAGCTAAACCTGCCCCTCTCTACTTGTCATTGGCCCATTTCCCCCCTCCCATCAATGCGGGAAGGAAATGGATTGTTATCATGATGAGGTTGGTTTATGGGTCAGAGGATCCTCCCCTTGGTCAGTTTGCCCACAAATCTATATTTGATTCAAATACATCTTTCCCAGATACACAATTTGTTGAAATTACATGTACACATTATATATTCCTTATGGTCCATGCTTGTCCACCTCTGCTCTTCCTGGGGGCTTGCATTAAAAAATGACAACATTTTGCGCTTTTTAACTGGTTTTGCAATATCGGACATTTACCCAAAATTACACACACGTGCGCAAGGAGTATGGACATTAATTGATGAAGTGTCAGATTTTTAACATGCAGACATTTGGAGTAAGACCCTATTTCCCGCTAGCAACCCCCCAGAATACACCACAGGGTCCTAACTCCTCTTAAAATGTTCACAGAAAAATCACAAAAATAATATTATTACTTATATAATTCTGACAAGTCCGCACTATGAGTTATCTATCTTTTTAAAATTATGCTCTGGTCAAAAAGGGGTGTGGCTTCCCACATCACAGGGTGGAATAACTGGTTTATCCACTTCCCCCAAGCCAGCTTGTTCAGAGGCACTGCTGCCCCCCAGTTTCTCCCAAGAGGAAGCTAGTTTACAACGCCCCCAATATAACATTTGCCTGAGTCAAGGAAGTTGCATTGTTCTGTCCCTTCCAGTTCCCAGGTGCTCCACCCCTAATCTAACCAGAGAGGTGAACTCCTTTTGGCAAGGGGCAGCAGGATGCAGCTAGGCCTGGGAAGAGTGGCTGTTGATCTAGTTTCAACTCCTGTCGGGGGTAGTTGTCGGGCAGAATCCAGTTTCATTAAGCCAGGTTTCAGCTAAATGTCACTTTAGTTCCCAGTTTAAATCAAAACTTACAATTTTTACATGTACATTAAATAATTACTTCCTTCAAGTAATTTCAGAATATAGTTTTACATTGTATCCACCTCTTAGCAAGTTTTTCCTTGGCCTGGTTTTGGTTCCTGTGTTTAGTTTTACACAAAAGTCTGGTGGTTTTAAAACGCCGGCTTTCTGATAGTGGTGAGTACCGGTATTGCAACCATTTTTGTGATTAAGAAAATGAATTCCCCACAGTTCTGGGTTGCTTTTGGCAATCAGCATTGCCATTCCCAATGGTTTCAGGCTACTGTGTGTGTAGCCCAATGGTGGTTTTAGGCAGTGCCCTCCTGTGCTCACAACATAGGCAAAAATGGGTGGCAGTCTATTCTTCATGTTTTCCCTGTGCACTCTCTGGGGAGTTCTGGCCATCATGATGTTTTCCATGCCAGTACTGCACAGTTTTATGGTAGGGCGTGGATGCATGGGTAAAAACATCCCACAAGCCCCCCCCTCTTGCGATGGCCATTCTGTCCTTTCGCTGGTGGAACTCGCAAGATCTGGGATGTTCGCCTCCTCTTCTTCCAATTCCATGGATGGCACAGTTCAGCATCTTTTCCTCCCTCCAGTCGATCAATCGGTTCTCCTTGCTGGTCCTGATGGGAGGATTGGGCGGTACCCCGGGCCCCTCGGGTCTCTGCTCCCGGTCCCCGGTCGTCCTCCTTGGTCAGTCTCCATGGTTTCATCTCTCCTAGAATGATGAAGCAAAGCGGCAATACCTATTCGTAGACATTTCTTCACCACTATTAATGGTGTGGCGAACATACACATTTTATGAATCAGAAGATATGAACATATACATTTTCTTTTTTAAATTGGGAGACAAGAACATATATATATACAAGGATCACAGAATTTTATAGGGTTTGAACTGAATTACTGTGGAGCGGCCCCCTCTGGGGGGATTCCAGTGGATTCCTCCAGTTGTTGCAGAGTGTGCCTGGGATGGCAAC